>NC_136548.1:6465773-7065773 GCF_910591455.1 Pholis gunnellus
AGATGGAGAAAAAGAACACTATTCAGAGGATAAACTGATATATAAGAATTATACAATGTCAGTTAGTATTTGTGGATATGTTGCACAAGACATTAGTATAATTCTCTAAAGATTTAAGGTTCCCCCCCCCCCCCCCCCCCCCCCCCCCCCCCCCCCCCCCAAGCATCCAAACATAAATATTTTTCTTCACAAGCTTTTGGGTTTTTTTTCGTTCTGATGTTGGTTTTGCCATTTTTTTTTTTTTTCAATGGGAAATTTCCAGTTAAGAATAAGCTGTCCTCCTATCACAACACGTCTAGAACATTTTTAGTTTCGTCTTTCGTTTTCATGGATTTGTTCTCCAAATTTACACTTTGCTCACTTGAATCCTCTTATTGCTGTCAGTTCAGAAGTGTTTCACAGTGTGTTTTGTAATCCTTTGCTCAGAGCACTTGGAATATTACTTGAATTGGCTTCAATAAGCATTTTTAAGTTGTTGAAGGTCAGTGATGGAAAGCGTTGTCCCAAAGCGCCTCAGTAACTGTGGCCTGCCTTCTTTCTGACGGGGTCCTCTGTGGTTCTATAGGAGGGATTGTGTCTTCTGTGGCCTTTTACAAAGTTGACACAAGACCAGTTCACTGTCTTTCTCCTGTGATTAAAGTCCTACTAAGAAGCTGCACCGAGTTAGTTTATTAGGTACACTTAGAATCGAATCAAATCCTTTACATCGTTTCCAAAATGACCACCGACAGCGAAACTAAAAACGCAAAATAATACTGCAGGGCATTTGTAATGTTTAGATGTGTACATGATAAACTGTTACTTCAGTGTGTGGAGGAGTCAGAAACACCCTGATCAGGAAAACAGTGATCCCTATGACATGGAAACGGCTTCAAGAACAAACCGTTGAAAACCCCGAAGTGAGAGAAATGGAGCCACAGCGCAAAAAAAAAAAATAATGAAGTTTTCCATCATGTATTTGAAGTCATTTTTAAAAATAAATTCATTAATAGATAAATTACTGTGTTGTGTTTTTCAGTTACTCTCCTAAAGCAGCTGGAATATGTATTTCTTATGATTCATTCTGTTCAGTGTCTTTCAGATGTTTTGACGCTGCAGATTTAAAAAATACTGAATATTGTAGAACTTGGATGACGTGAAATAAAGAAGACTTGAATCTTGCGATTGAGACGATAAACTCACTTTAGCAAAGTTTACTGTGGTGATAGATCAGGTGAGACGGAGGGTACATTTTCTCACAGACTTTAATAGAAAGTCAGTTTGTCATAGATTTGTTGTATCATTTAGTTTTTGTGAAACCGATCGGTGAACTCCGTCTTACACAGCGCACGTCACCAGCACAGCCGTTACCTTGGCTTGCTAGGTATCCAGGGAACTGAGCAAGACCAGTTGATCGTGGGAGTTCATGCTGGTGTGCAACACACAGGCATCGTAGCTTCAGCTGGAGACGGCACTTTCGCAGCTTTTATGACAAAATGCAACTTTCTTGACGAGCAAAATGATTTGTTAATTTGACATATGTGTAATTCATGGCACAATTCAAACGGAATCAAATAATTGTTTCTCTCTAACCACTGACCACCATACATATTTTTTATGACATAAGGTCCCATGGTGGTCGACCGGAGCGGACGGGTCTATTTGAGCAGATCAGTGAATTAACGACAAATTCAGAAAGTACAACTCTTCACTGAACACAGTGATTTTAATCTGCAAAGGGAATTCCACCAAAGTTGCATTTAGGTGAATTTTTTAAAGCTTTTTTTTAAAGGTTTTTTTAAAGTATCTTTTATACGGGTTGTACAGTGTTGAAGTTATTTTCTATGTAGTTCCTTATTTAGTTATCTGTGCCTCTCCAGTGTTGGTCAATGATATATGATCATTTTTAAATAAACTACAGCAGTGTTATAAAAAATGATATGAATTCATTAAGTTCCCACATTGTTTCCCCCTTATTCATTAACGTCACATCTTGTTCCCTTGCACCTACTTGTTTCTATCATTATCAGTAAAGATTACAATTATTTATGACTTAATTTGAATTAAATTGGGAAGAATTATGCTGCACGTTGCGGGCCGTAATCTAAAGCTTTCGCCATTTTATTTATATCAACGTGTAATATATTTATCAATACTTAACAGTACCAGCAGTAATGCCTTTGAGTCAAATCAAAATGAAAAAGATATTGGATTATAATTTGCACAATATTTATTGTATATTGTCATACATTGTCAGATTTTTTAATTATATCAGAAATATATTGTTTCTAATTCAAAGACATATTTATAAGTGTGTCATACATTTATTTTTATTGTGCTACTCTGTAAATAAACAGTATACATACAGTACATACCGTTTACATGAACGTACTGTGTTCTATGACAGATGAAATACCTTAAAGCTTTTAGAATTATTATTTCTCGTTCAGCCTGAAGCGTCTGATCAGATGCAAAGAGCTGCTGACGGCTTCATAAACCCACCAGCACAGAAGAAGCAGACGGAGACAAACTACGTTCTCTAGACGTATATACATATATATATATATATATATATATATATATATATATATATATATACACACAGTACAGACTTGATCAGATCAGACCTATCAGTAATGACACAGTCTTCTTGACCGTTACCTGATACCTCCTGAAAGATAAAACTGTAGCAGGAAGCCTCTGTCTCCCTGTCAGTCATTACAATTGTTGCCATGTTTTCAAATGGGTGACTTTGTTGCACACTTATTTCTTGGGTTTATTTGATCTCACATGCCTGCAGTAGTGCAGAGTTGTGGAAACCATCATCTCCTCTTTTAGTGGATTTGTTGGTCAACTCCCAAACCACCAACATAAAAGCTCACTTGTGTTGCATTTTTGTCCTAAACACTGACGCCGTCCCGACTCAAGAAAAACAGGGTTGGACCCAAATGCAGACAAAACAGGTAGACCGGATCAGTTCAGTGGTTTAATAAAGGTTTATATACTGTGTGTTCCAATTACCATAATACCATTCTATTAGTATGCCAGAAAAAACATCTAGCATGTCCCAATACATAGTATATCAAATACAGTTTGCCACAAATACCAGGAAGTACTGCATCTGGTCATCTAGCTATTAATAATCTATTTCGAACACTCTGCTTACTTTAGTTCATCTGCACAACTACAATGTTTAACTCGAGCCTCTGACTGCTCCCCATCTTTCTCTTTTCCTCAATCAAAAGATTTTCCTTTTTTTTTTAAATCTTGGTAAGAGTGCTTTTGATCACTTGTAACATTTTCCTCTCACCTACGAGAAGCTCAAAAATAAGAAAACGGTGAATCCAAGAAACGATTGGGTACTAACGAGATATGAACAAATCCTGGGTACGAACGTAAAGAAGCAGAAATGTTGGTGCATTCAGCTGTTTCCACCACTAGACTGCAGCGTCTGACAGGTTGACTTACAGCCTCCGTGTGCAGCTCTTGACGCACTGCCAACATCTAAAGAGGTCGACGTTCGGCAACGAGATGGAATTTATTTCGGATGCCATTTTACCACAAACCAAAGATGGCAACAAAAGCACTCATGATGATATCCCTCACGCATCTGTGGAGCCATGACTCAGCCTGTGCTGGTGTTCAGGTGAGCTCCTCCCAACACATCCTGGACGTGTTACTGTATTACACACACAAACTTGAAGTTTAACAAGGTTTTTTTTTTGCTATAAATGCTATTTTATCTTTCATTTTAGCTGTTTAGCGATTGATTAGTCCCATACTCATATTTGTAATATGAAATGTGGGGGTGAAATACCTCCTGCGCACTAATGAGAGTAAAATATGTATCAGAAAAGGCCTCGGTTCAATTAGAATGCTTCAGAAGAGCCACGTTTAAATACATTGTTTTTTTAAACTGACTGAGAAAAATTGCTACAACCAGCAGCATTGCCAGTTTCCTCTTTTGGCCTTTTCACATCCGTTTAATTCTTCAGCGCACACAGTTTGCATTTACAGAAGTGTGTCCTAACCACTGCCTGCTCGAGGTATGTTTTAACACTCTAATGAGACGTAAATCTGCTCATGTCTGATTACAATCCAGAAACATTACAGATTTATCGTCCCTACAGTAGGAGGAAATAGTACTTTTGTTGTACAACTACATAGTAAAAACGTTCTGACATCACACCTCAATAAAACACAATAACTCACTCTGCTCTGTGAATACACAGCAGTAGTGGAGTGTCTTTATTGGATAACTCTTAAATCATAGTGTGACAGTCAAATCTCTCTTCCCCCTCACAGCTCACACCTCATCTGTGCAACTTCCTCATTCGCTGACTTGTGTTCGACGTGACTTAAGAGCGAATCTCCTGAAACAAGAAGGAAAACCGACGGCCAAAACACGCACAAAAGCAACGACCAGAGAGGCGACCGGTGCGTGGCGATCTCTCCCACGATATGAAGTAACACATCTGGACGTCTTTGGAGCAGAGGTATCTTTAAGCGGGACTGAGAAGGTCAGGTATAGACTCCACAGCCAGCATGCTCCGGCAGTCCCTGAGCATCCTGAAGCAGTTTGGCTCTGCGGCAAGGTAAGCGCTTTAATGTGATATTCATGTCCTCTTGATGAGGTCGGTTGGAGAACATGCTGCATTGAAACTGTCGTAAGCACATCGAGGCTCTCGGACTCACATGTACACTGAACTCAAGGGCTCTCGGGGTCTTGAGTGAACTCAAACGTGTAGATTTTGGTCTGATGATAAACACATCGGGGTTGAAGTATTTTAATTTGTTGCTGTTTTTAAAAGCTTCGCTTTGTAATTATTAAAAGAAGAAATAACACAAACGTCTTATAAATAAAGAGTTGAGTTGATAAGCAACACTTTGTAGTTTTGCTGCTTACGTGTTACTTGGTCTTGTATGACTGGTAGCTTATGTTGACTAATGGCATCAGACTTCAGACAGATTTCGCTGTAAAACAGACAACTGGGTTAGTTTGGCTGCCGTCACGACTCTTCTCTACTTGTGCAACCGTTACACTTTGTTTTTATCATTCACCCTCTTCCCCTAACTGTCACTCGCCAGCTGCGGTGGCTTCAAGCAAAAGTGAAGGCTTCATTTGAATCGACACAATCTCAGGATTCTGGGTGTTCATCCAGCGATGGATCATTTCAGTTATAACGACTTTGAAGGCCTGTTTTTTTTTTTTATTTTCCTCATATCCAGAAACCTTTCTGGACTTTCACAAAGCCCGTAGGAGCTCCGCCATACCGGAGAGGGTTTGCATTTCAGCACAATATTCGGCTTTGGGGAAACGTTGAATTCGTCTTCGGTTTCCATTGTTCTGGTTTTGTCGCACACACAGTGTTGAAAAGTGTGTAGAGATGGAATGACAGCAGCTGCTGGTTCCTCTTGAAAGTGAAGGAGGCTGTTTGTGGGAAACCTCAGGCTCCATAACAAACTGACTGCAGTTTGTGGTACATGTTGGCAACGCACATCTCTTGATGAGGGAAACACAACTTTGTAACAGTCGGAAGAATTTGTTGCAACATCTTTCATCAACAGGCGCCACTTTCTTTTCCTGTGTTTGAATACCTCTGATCTAGAGCGCTTGCATGAGAGGCTGACCAAATCACACATCTACACCCTGTTTTTCTTGGTACAAACTTGCTAGCAGCAGGGCTAAGTGTGTGTGTGTGTGTGTGTGTGTTTCATGCTGCCTCTACCTCTGACACACTTATTAATAAACCTACACAGCGTGCATCTGCAGCACTGCAGCGTGGGCTTCACTTACCACAGCAGCACCCAGTTCACATTTCACTGACATATGTACAAAAATAAAACACGTCACCCACTCAAGGTATATTTTCATGTACTGTATGTTCTGTATTAATAGAACCGTTTTAGGTCTGATACTGTAAAGTGTAACAACACATGTATTCTGACACATCAGCGTGGTCAGGGAGTAATCAGCACTGAACAACACTATAAATCTGGACCGACACAAACACTTTTACACCTCTGCTCACACGCTCTGATGTCATTTTACTCTCTTCTGTGGAATAAATAGCTTTTCACGCCTCAGAAGGAAAAGATGAAATGAGAGTCGGAGTTTTTTTAAAAAAGGGAACTGGCGTGCGGTTCAAACACTTTGGGGAATTCTCCTCTTTATGTTTTTGAAACGTCAGGTGTTCACTGGAGGAAACTGCGCCTTGAAGGTGCTGCTTCAAGCTCGTCTGACCTCTCAGCGAACTGGGCTGGGCTTCCTTTAGGTGTGACACCAGCTCGATGTTCTCAGAGAAGGTTGTGTCACCTCTCTGTTCTCTCTGTTCATCTCCCCAAACGCCTGCGTGTTGCTGCAGAGATGGCGTGTGTCGTGGTACTGGAGTAAACCGCAGCAGCAGCAGCTGCAGCTGCCCTCGCAGGTTTAGGTTTGGGTTAGGTTTGGGTTGCTGGCTTCATGTTTGGTTGTCGGTCAGGCCTAAATATGTTCCGCTTACTGAGAGCTCAGAGCAGAAGAGGTGTACTTTAAATTTAAACTGCAAAGTCTCTGCAGTGGTTTATATTTGACTCTCATCTGATAAAAAGCATCAATAATAAGTCTTGTGTCTCAGACCGTCCCACCAGCACATTTCATTCAGATTAAAACAAAGAAACCATTCGCACATAGTGTGGAAACTGTTGTTATTCTTTAATAGTTCACATGCAGTCGCAACTTTTTTTAAATTCCATCTCTTTATTTCTTTGTATATTCTATTTTAAATTAATCTTCTTATTAAATGACACTCATTTCTGTCCCAAAAATCACGTCTGTGCACTCTTACGAAACCCTCTATAAGTGCAGTCATTTGTCCTCAAATGTGTTTGTCTAACAACAGTCCAAAAGCCAAAGATATTTAACTCACAATACTATAAAAGAGAGCAAAAGCAGCAAATCGTTTGGCGTTTTTGCTTGATGAATGAACGGTTATGACAGAGCATCAACAAATATTCGACATTGTGGGCGATGTGCTTTTTTGTTTTCTCGCTGAGAGTCGGTGAATAAAATGATATTTGAGGATCAAAGTTGGTTTTGACAGCGGGGTCGTTTACTGTATATTAACTAACTCAACTCAACATACACTTCAACAGGTCACACGATGCCACTGAACTTCTACACGAGGACCTGGTTGTGGTGAGAAAAAGAGAGAATTCTACTGTGAATGACTTATTTCTAACAGGAGATTGCATTGTTTGTGTTTTGTTACACTATCACTCAAACTTAATTCCCAATCATTATTACGGGAAATCTATGGCACACATTCAAATTTGTTATTACAGATGTTTTGCTTAGCACCACACCACCGAAAGAAAAATCACATTAAACGTGCATGACTAATTTCATGCATCATGCTGAGTAAAAACATCCACGAGCTTCGCTGCAGGTTAACAGCTGATCATGTGTGCGTCTCTGACTGCAGGTGGAGGGGCGGGTGGAACCGGCCAAGAAGGCGGCTCAGGTCCTGCACAAGAAGCTGCAGGGCTGCATGTACAGTCAGGCAGGCCTGGAGGCCGAAAAACGAATGGTATACCGCAACGATTGCACCCACCAGGACACGTCCGGGAAACGTTGGGCCGGTTACTGAGCGGGGTTTTCGTCTGCTTCTGTCTCCTCAGAAAAAGCTGCCTCTGATGCTGCTGTCCGTCAGCATGGCTGAGAGCCTCAAAGACTTTGACGCCGAGTCCTCAATCAGGTGACGTCCATCCGCTCCCTCCGTGAACCTGAACTCTTCTTGACTAACAGCAGTGTTGACTGCTGTCATGTGAAACCCTCATGACTTTGGTTTTCAGTTTCAAAAGAAAGAGGATCCCACACACTGTAGACAGCTTGTGACTTGCTTTTAGTTACATGTGTGGCTATTGGTGTTTAGTCCCTAGATCCTAATGTAAATGTATTTTGATAGTTTACAAGACAGGAGTTGACCTTGAGCTGTGTGTGTGTGTGTGTGTGTGTGTGTGTGTGTGTGTGTGTGTGTGTGTGTGTGTGTGTGTGTGTGTGTGTGTGGCAGGAGGGTGTTGGAGATGTGCTGTTACATGGAGAAGAAGCTGGCCAGCATGCTGGCGAACTTTGAGATGAGGGTGGAGAAAGAAGTTCTGGAGCCGCTCAACAAGCTCAGCGAGGTGAGAATGGCTCGTCTACCGACGAGAAGCTTCATGCGAACCGGCCTGTGTGTGTGTGTACGATGCCGGTGTGACGGCAGCTGCACCACATCTGTGTCAGAACATACACAGAGGGATGGTTGTATTGGATTGAATTGTGTTGATCGGGTGTTTGTGTACATGAGATATAAGAAAATGATATTGAACCAATTCAAATTGAGTTTTTCCGCTCAATGTTTTCTTTCCCTTCTAGGATGATTTACCAGAGATCCTCAAGAACAAGAAGCAGTTTACAAAGCTCACTACAGACTGGACCACCGCGAGAACCAGGTGAGTTACACAGTCAGCGTGTTTATCCACCAACACAAAGTACCTACTACAAATCATACTCATTTGTGTGTGTGTGTGTGTGTGTGTGTGTGGTCAGGAGCCAAGCCAGCACTGGTCCCCAGGCAAAGCAGGATGGGCTCAGGGAGGAGGTGGAAGAAGCTTGGAGAAGGTTGGAGAGCATCAAGGTACCAACGTTTTCTCTTCCGGCGTCCACCATGGCTGCAGCAAGCATCCTCCCCTGTGGCACCTCTGTGTAATCAGTACGGTAGCCTTGACCTCTGACCTCTCTGTATATCTGTCCCTGTAGGACCAGTACTCCGCAGATCTGTATCACTTTGCAACTAAAGAAGACGACTACGCTAACTACTTCATCCGCGTGAGTTGTGTTTGGCTTGCCCTTTCTTTCTCTTTTTCTTCTTCAATCAAAAACCAAATGCTCATACGTACCCCTCTTGTGTCCCCATCCGAAGCTTCTCGAGCTGCAAGCGGAATATCACAAACATTCGCACGAGTTCCTGAACAAAAACATCAGCGAGCTCAAAGAGAACCACAATCAAAACGGTCGGTAGTTATTCTGCACCAGTTTGTTGGCTGCGCTGTCATTGGGGGGGGTATTTCTGTTCTGATTTCCTCTGTGTGCTCGTTCCACAGCGCCACCGCTGAGCCTCTCTGGTCAGAGGGTCTATGGGGAGCCTCTGCTCTCTCATCTGTCTCAAAGCAACAGAGAAATCGCTGCACCCATCCAGGAGTGTGTTCACATGCTGCTGACAACGGGCATGACTGAGGAGGTGGGACTGACAGGAGGAGACGACACGGTTCACTATTAAAATCTACACGGCATCTTTAGCTTTTACTTTACTTTGTTTTGTTTCTCCTCCTCCTCGTCCTTCAGGGGCTATTCCGTCTGGCGGCCGCCGCCTCAGTGGTGAAGAGGCTGAAGACCTGTTTGGATCATGAGGTGGTCGACTACAGCGAGTTCAGCATGGACCCTCATGCCGTGGCCGGTAAGGATGTGTCCGCTTCTCTTTCCTTAGATTTCCTCTTGGAGGAGTTTTCAGTTTCTGCTGTGGGCACTCTTCCTCAGCTGTTTCAGCCAACGTGACTTTCCCGGCTCCCGTTCCAACTGCCCACTTCCTCTTCTGTGGTTTTCTTTAATCCAAATACAGCCAATGTTGCCGCTTCCAGTAACTTGAAATGCTCAATTTCCTGTGTGCTGGAGAATTTTTAGAACAGTAATATATAACTTTTCATGAGTTGAGAATACCATGAATCCCTACTTTTACCAGGAGTGAGGGAAACCAGCAAATAACATGGCAATATTTGAACATTTACGTATGAAATAACACAGAAATGGGTCCTCTGAAAGTCTCTGAATGTGTTGTGACAGGAGCCTTGAAGTCTTACCTGCGAGAACTTCCCGAACCTCTGATGACCTTTGAACTCTACAATGACTGGTTTAAAGCAGCGGGGTGTGTATAACATCTACACGATATCTTTTTTTTTATTCCGACACTCTAAAGGCGTTTTCGTAGAGTTTGAACTTTTTCTTCGCAGGGAAAAAGACCCGACAGAGAAGCTGGAGCAGTTCAGAGTACTGCTGAAGAAACTGCCGCCAGAAAACTACAACAACCTCAGGTGTGTTGGCCTCCTCATTGACCACACGATCCGAAGTCTCTTTGCGTTTCTCTGGCAGTCACACTTTTACATGTCACGACTGTCGGGTAAAACGTATCTGAAAAGGGTCGGCATGTCAGGAACAAAGAAGGACATCCTCATAGTCAACTTCAACGTAACACATTTTAAAACCTGAAAAGTATCTCATTTCAGTATCTCGGTTCTCCCCTGACAGCGTTAATATGTCATCATACTGCTTCATACTCCTCTATGACTACCTCCCTTGAGTACTCGTTTGTTTCCTCTTCCTCCCTGTCAGGTATCTGGTCCAGTTCTTGTCTCTGCTGTCGGAGCAGCAGGCTGTCAACAAAATGACGCCCAGCAACATTGCCATCGTCCTGGGGCCCAACCTGCTCTGGCCACGAGCTGAAGGGTGCGTATGTGACCCCGATCGCCCCTCTGTCTTCACCCTGCATGCACTATTACCATACTCCATCGACAAGTTCCCCACGTCCTGCCTGCTCTTCCTCTTTCATCATCTTTGTGTCCTAATATTTAAAAGCGATGAGCGCTGGTGACACATTCCATCAACCGGACCGGCTGGTTACATGGAGCTGAACCGCAGCATCCTGTTAGCAGATAAAACCGTGACTGATTGGTTGACCAGGCTTTATTATTACTTGTTAAAACACTTTATGTGTAGGGAAGTTTATTTTTACTGTGCACGAATTGCAGGATGTGCATGTTTGATTGCAGAAGTGCTCTCAGTGGTGAAACCTAAATGACTGTTTTTCCTCCGTGACACCTCGGTCAGATTTGTCTATGAAAAATAACGTGAGACGAATGCAGCGTCTTTCTCTAACCATGGAGACAGAGTTGGAAGTCGCCATATTCTGCAGTTGGAGCCCTTGTCTGTCCCACATGTCCTTCGTCTTTACCTTTTTTTTAGGGAAGCTGCTCTGTTTGACATGGCGTCAGCTTCTTCAGTCCAGGTGGTGACGGTCGTTGAGCCTCTCATTCAGTACAGCTCCAGCCTCTTCCCCGAAGGTATACAAACACCCACGTACGCTCTTGGTGTGGCGTCGGTATTCAGTCTTTAAGCGATCACGGTTTATTACATAGTTGGATTTCAGTGTTTTAGTTTTGGGATTTCATCATTTCTTATGGTTATGATGACATTGTACTTTTCAAATTCATCGCTAGGATCTAAGAACGGGGCAGCATCGCTGCAACGAATCAGATGATCGGACAATTTGTAAACATCAGGCCGGATTAATAAATAATATGAGCTGTAGGCCCCTTTTGACACCACTTTCTGTGCAACTGCATATGTATTAGTTAGTAATTAATAATTAGTTTGTGGCAATTTGTTAATGCCCAGATGTCTGAAGGAATATGTAACGTATGAACTGTAATAATACAGATTTAAAGGTGCCACCTTAATGTCCCGGCATTTTTTTATTATTTATTATTTTTTTATTATTATTTTTATTTAGACAGTATTACCAAACATTACTATGACAGCAAGTGACTGTACGATGTGCATATTAAACAGGTTTGTATGTGGTGTATGTATTTAAATTTAAAAAAAAACTGATAGTCAGTTAATGTAAATGTTGCCTCATTTTTTAATGAAGTGAAACGTTATTACAATGTCTAATTTAAAAAGTGAACTAATCTTATCACTCTGGAAACTGCTAATCTGAACAACTATATGTGGAGATAAAACTGAAATTCAGCAAATACATTGGACAGGAAACACAAACCACTACTGCAAATAAGGAATGTCAAGGTTGAACCAGAAAGTCTGTCTGTAAACTCTGATAAATGTTTAGGTTTGGGTTTTAATCGCTCCTATTTCCTGCCCAAGTCCTCTTGTTAGCGAGGTCACATCTCAGCAATAAAGTACAATGATGTTATTACCAATGGGAAAGATGGTCATACCTAAACAAATAACCTAGAATTAATCTTTAAATGACATGCAGTATATTTGATGTATCACTCATAAATGTTACTTTTTCTTGTTTTGGTTAGCTGTATCTTTTGAGATCCCAGAACTTCCCGAGGTCCCGGATGTCTCCATGCCAGTCCCCGTCGCCCAGTCTCAGATCTCAGAAAAGGAGAAATTGATGAGAACAGTCTCTTCCTCCTCCACATCCTCCTCCTGCTCCTCTTATCACCTCGCTCTCTCAAAGACAAACAGGTACCACATCACATCATCATGGTGATGTCAGCGCTATATGTTTGCACACTGGCGGCTCCAAAGGGCAGCAAGAGGTAACGGTTTGAAATAGTTGGAGCTCATTCCAGTATTTTTGTCTATTTCTTTCCATCAGCACAGCCTCTCAGGACAGTGTTGGCTCCTTCCTGGTGAAATCTGGCTCTGTGAGTCGCAGTGGCACCTCCACATGGTCCAGCCCTGTTGCTGACACAGCGGCACCAACGCATCAAAGCTCAACATCCAGCAGCTCGTCCTCCCTCAATCCCGGCCCGGTCGTGGCCTCCAACACTTCGGCCACCTGTGGCCCGGCGGCTCCTCCCAAAGCAACGGGATCGGCGCCGAACCCAAGTCAGACCAGGAGTCCCACCCAGAAGCAGTGCTCGGATGAAGGCCAACTGGAGCCAATTTTGGAGGCTCCTCCAGACTCCCCAAGAGCTTTTGTGATGATCGGCTCACCATATAAACGTAAGTCCAATGTGTCCCATGGCTGTCCAAACCTCAGATGCTGAATTGTTCAGGAACACGAGCTTGGCGCTCCAGTATTTTAGCATTGCACTTTTGTTCCTTTGGGGGTCTCGCGAGAGACATGTTAGTGAAAGAATGGTCAAAACTGAAGCAGCAGAAGCTGAGATATCACGAATTTTAGTTCCTAGTGCGGGCCAAGCTCAAAAAACACTGGATCCTACATTTCCCATAATGCAATTCAATTGTGGCTTTTGTTACAACCCTCCCGCCTGGTAAATGTTTCAAAACGTATCCTCTCAAGTTCACTACAAAGGCTTTGACGTTGAAGCTTGCAACTCAAATATGACCTGATTATGGCTGGGTAGTGCTCCTCGTGACAAGTCAACTGAACCAAGTGTCAAATTGGTGAAGTGCGCCTTTAACATATTTTCCTACAGAATCAGCAGCCCCCTTTCATTCGCTGTTGTTTTTGGGCTGAGGGCACAAGCACGTCACATCATGTCTCTATTATGTCTCTGGTGTAATGTCCTGTACAGATTCTTTACTTCTACCCCGTTTCCTCTCACTAAGTCAAAGGGGTGGGTTGTTAGGTCAAGCTGACAGCGAGAAAATAAATGTACTGCTCTTATTGTAACAACCAGGAAGTGCACAGGAAACAGGAAGTCTCAAACCACTGACCAAAACATAAACCTCCAGGGTAATGCGTCATGTCTCTCATTGTTGAAACCACCTCACTCATGAGACAGAGGCTGAAATACTTTCCCTTCTACTTTAAGTCTTCCCATCCTGATATGTTTGTCTGAGGACTGTGCCGGTTTGATCCCCGGCTCAGGCTCCACTAGTCTCATGTTGATGTGTCCTTGAGCAAGACACTTAACCCCAAACTTGCTGTGCCCACGGTGTAGAATTGTGATTCTAAGATTCTGATTGTGAGAGTCTGAATTGTAAGTTGCTTTGGATAAAAGCGTCTGCTAAATGACTGTAATGTAATGTAATGACCACAAAACAGATTTTCCAAACTTGAGTATAATTTGTTTTTCAGGATTGTTTTTCTCACAAAATAGAAATGCAGCAGTTTTTAGCAGCAGCAGCCTGTCGGACAAATGTTAGAACTTCCTTCCTTGAACTTAAAAGCAGAATAGTGTTTGTTTTAAAACTGAAACTAAAAATCTAAAACTGGCAATCCAAGATCCGGACTGACAAAATGAGATTGGCTCATTTTTTCACTTCATGAAATACATTCTTCATAAAATATTTAGGTTATTTTAATTCTTTGCTTTTGAGGCATTTTAAAATGTATGTTACAAATGCTGCATCTAATAATTGTATATTGTTTTATCACATTTGTCTCTATTCAAAATTCAACTGAAAGTGAAATGATGTAACTTTTCCTAAACATTTACAATTACAGGATAATCATGCTAAAATAATGCAATGCTAAATGGAAACAAGAGTCGTAGAGTCAGCAAACAGTAGCAGTATCTTAGCTAACGTTTACCACCTTGTGTTAATCTGGTCGTTCTCATGGTATCCTTATAATCCCACTGTCTTTTTTTTTTTTCTCACCCTACAGCTAAAAGATCTTGCAACCTGACCAAATCTCAGCCAGCTAACGAGCAGTTGACCGTTCAGTACTGTAAACCCAAACCCTCGGTACCTCCAAAGCTCCAGGGCCCTCGCCTCCCCCCCACAGCCCCGGCCGCGGTGAACACAGCAAGCCAGCCGACACCCGCACCCCGAGCTCAGTCGGCCGGCATTAAAAAGCCCCCTCCAAAAAAGCCTGGACTCAGAGCCCCTAACTGCCCTCCACCACTTCCGCCACCATCACAGGTGAAAGCGATTCCTTCTGCAGCACAGTAAGAAAAACGACGCATGTGGAATATCGGTAACGCTGGCTGGGGTCGGGGGGGTGAAACCGGCTTGAAACTGTCAACCAGAGAGGGCAGCAGAAAACTGCTTTTCAGCCCCGCTGTTATGTTACTATTTAAACGTGTTAGGTTTTCCATATTGTCAGTCTGTGTTGTTTAATATCTTATTGCAGCTTAAAGGTGCTTGATACGAGATTTAGAGCATTTCGATTGCCTCTCAACGGCTCTCAACATGGCAACAGCTGAGCCAGCGGCTCATAGCTAACGGCGCTAACAATGCAAACAAGGGCGAAAGTGCTGACAGAGCTAACGGTGTTTACCTGAGGGGGGAACCAGAGGGTTGGTGCTACGCTTCCGCCATGACGCCGTCGGTCGGGACGTTGCTATCAGCTGCAACCTGCCGGCCCAGCTATGGCAACAGAGCAATGACAAGCATGGATTACCACACACACACACATAGCAACTTTATTCTCTGCCCGGGTAGATATTGATTCACTATATCTTTACATAGCAAATAGTTATTTGCTGCTATATTAATGCTCTGAATCTCATATATCGCAACTTTACTTCCCTTTTGTTTGGACTGTCAACGTTTCTGTAACTAGCTTCATTTATTTATTCTTCAGGTACTGATGTTCTTTATTTCTCTGTAAAGTAATTGGCGGAAAGCGAGTCTTTCAGGTCAAAAATAATAGCTACTCAATAAATGAATCCAGCCATCCAGAACCGCCTTCCAATTTCTGTTTGTGGTGTTTTCAGGGTGAATCTTTCCATAAATATACAAAAACTAAGTCATTCATGAGGTTTAATGTAAATAACAAATGTTTAACAGCCACCTTTCAGGTCTACGTTCAAGGGGTTTCGGGTGGGAAACTCCTTTAAACCGACTTCAAACCTTAAACCTGGGGAAACTATGTACATAAATGCATCTTCAACCTAATTAGAAACATATTTATTGTCAATTCATGTCATCATTAGGCCTATAATATATAATTGGTACTGACTGCAGCATATGGATGGATGTGAATTTCACTATGTACTGCAGGTGCCCATACTGTAAGTACACATTTATAGGAGGTCAGTTAATATCTTCATGTACAGATGTATAAAAGAAAATACAAATGACAATTCTTTAAAAAAAGCAATACAGGAGTCAGACTTCCTCATCATAAAAGGTGCACGGAGTCTCTCTATAGAAGGTCTGCAGCATAAGATGAGCAATTAAAAGGTTCAGCTTTAGTTACAACTAGCAAATACCAGCAGTACTTGTCATATCCCATCAGTCCATGTAGTTGATTAACTGAGAAGTTTGGTTTATCTAATGAGGCCTGAGCTTCCAGATCTTTTATTTCCCTTTTTGTTTCTTGCTAGTGTATTCCTGAGTGAAAGGAGCTGTCAGGAGATTGTAAGGAGGCCTAAAGGTTGCAATAAGATTGAATCTATGTCACTGCTCCCTACTTCCTCTCTCATTAGTGACTGAGAATCTTTTCCCCTCGTAAGTGAGGAAGTGTGAAAAGTATAAAGTGAACTAGAAAATGTCGCAAGAAATGTTGACAGCGTGGCTGCTACTGGCCGAAGATGTCGCAATATATATACACGCCAATATTACCTACCAGTAGTATCATTGAGGTTCAATTCTGATATCGCTTCTCTCATTTCTGCATTTGAGATTCATACTCTTGGATTGAATCTTGTATTTGTGACGGACAGTCTTGAATTTGAGAGCAGCTATTGCTTCATAGAAACACATAGTTGACAGCACATGTGTGTGTGTCACTGTTTACCATGGTGATTGGGGCACATGACATACCTTTGGAAATGATGGGAGCTAACATGTGTTGGCTCCTTTTTCTTCTCTTCCCTAATCTGTTGTTGTTGTCGTGTGGCGTCTTAATGTTGATGGTGATTTTGTGATCATTGTTTTTTCACGTGTTGATGCTGTGGTGGTGATTGCTGTTGTGACCGATCCTGTTACTGTTTTATGACATCCTTGCGATGGCGATGATGTTTGTGTTGTTGTCGTTTTGGTGGCTGTTACTGTCGTGGTTTGGTCTTGTTACCGTCTATCGTGGTGGGTGTGGCCATGCAGAAGAGGACAGGAGTGGCAGCAGGAAGCCTTCCGGCCAATGGAAAGAGTCAGATTTAGACATCGTCATAAACCGAGGGCAAACCACAGTCCGGACTGAGACACATTTAATTGTCTCTTCTCGTCTTCCTACCTGGTGTGAGACTGTAAATTGGTGGCTGAAGCTTCATATTTTATGAAATCGGTGTCAATCTTCTCTCCCGCCTACGCTCGGCAAGCAAATAAGTGTATTACCCAAAATGTGGAACCATTCCTCTGACATGGCACATTATTGAGTCTGGTTAATAATCACACTCGCTTCACTTATTAATGTCAACATCCATTCCAAATAGCTAGAATCCCCTTTGTCAACCTAACATAGCCGTGCCTCATTAACCACTCACCATGTTGTACTAGGCCTCTCTCATTCTGCAGTATGCCCGCCAGACACTGCTTATAGCACTACATCAGTACACCCAGGCTGGAAGCAGCAAAGTATTTCTACTCACTGAGATTAACTACTGGGTATAAGTGATTGATTACGGTACGCACAATGCAGTATTAAAAGTAGTATTGATTCATCTTTAAATATGAATTGATTTTGTGGGAACTGTTCGACACTTTGAGAAACATACTTATTCGTCTTCTTATTGTGAAAATGTTGTGAACAATATTATTGTTAGTATTATTGTTATTTCTATTGTCAAGGATGCTCTATATCTTCCATTGTTGCTTAAAAGGTAAATCAAGTGCAAAGTTTATTTTGAAGTTCAACCGGAAGTGGCAGTGTTTTGCTATTTTCTCTAGGCTCCTCTGCTCCGTGCTAGCTACATCATATAGCCTAGCATCATGCATTGAAAATGTGATTCACTTTGCATGAACTAAACCAACTTCTCTTTTAAAAGTCAGAGGCTCGTTCAACCAGACGTTTCATCCAAACGTAAGTCAACAATTTATACTTTATATACGCTGTGACCTAATGACGTAAGGTTATGGTACACGTTAGGAGCGTGACGTTAACGTTACGTCATTGGTTTAGTAAGATTTGTCTGCTTCACACGTTCTTGTTCAACCAGCTAGCTTTCTTACACTTTTATTTTTAAATTCTTCTGTGTGAAGGAAACTCGCTTACAGACCGAAAAGAAAAAGTTTATGTGTACATGCCTACTATTATTTATTACTACTATTACGAGGTCAGAAAACAGCGTGACCACCTATTAACTTAAAAAAATCTGTCATAAAGTGTTGTTTCCTGAGGACTACCTGCTGCATCCGGCTCATCTCCAAACCACCTTGATGAAAATATCTCTTGAAAGACCGATTGGAGCCTCACATTTCACAGTCCTCATCGGTGGGTGGCGTTTCCTTCAGTCATCATCACACACTCAACCTTCTACTCATCTCAACAGATTCTTTGGCATATCAGCGAAATCAGGTGCGCCATGGCGAAGCATTTCCACCTGAACACCCCGCTGCTGGAGAGCGTCAGCATGTCCAAGCGCGTGGGAACCACTGTGTACCTGAAGATGGAGAATTCACAGCCCTCTGGCTCCTTCAAGATCCGTGGCATCGGACACCTCTGCCAGCAGGTAGGAGCAGCCCTCCACCCTCTACTTTACTTCACCTCCATCATATCAGACAATGAAAGGCCCCCGCTGACTGATTATGGTGTAGGTCTTACCTTTCAGCCACATACAAAAGACACTAACGTGCCCTTTTTTTAATTCATCGCTCTCTTCTGCAGCTCGCCAGACAGTCCAAAGGAGTTGTCTGCTCTTCAGGTGACACAGCACGTTTCATATGCACACTACAGTATCAGTTGGTGACCGTGTTGGACTATAATGCAACACAATATGGTCTTTTTGAAGGTGGCAACGCAGGTATGGCTGCAGCCTACGTAGCCAGAAAAATGGGTGTACCGGCCACCATCGTAGTTCCCTCCTCGTCTCCTCAGCTGGTCGTTCAGAGACTCCAGGATCAGGGTGCTACTGTCAAGATTACAGGCAGGGTAAAGTATAATATGAATCATGTGTAAGTGCTGTCTTTTTGGCACAGAAAAAAAAGACTGTTAAGAGGAGGAAATGAAGTGAAATCGTTTTTAGGTTTGGGATGATGCCAACGCCGAGGCTCTCAGACTGCAAGAGACTGAAGGACTCACCTACGTTCCTCCGTTCGATCACCCGCTGCTCTGGTAGAAAAACACTCATCACAATTAACGTTTCCCGTTTCCCCGCAATGCGACTGCAAAACTCTTGCAATACTAAATGACTCCCTCCTCACACACACACACACCCAGGCAGGGCCACGCCAGCGTGATCGCAGAGGTGGCGACCTCCCTGGGCCCCGGCGTGAAGCCTGGAGCTGTGCTGGTGTCCGTGGGCGGAGGAGGGCTCCTCTGTGGGGTCGTCCGGGGCCTGAAGGACGCGGGCTGGACGGATGTGCCCATCGTGGCCATGGAGACGGCGGGGGCCGACTGTTTCAACGCTGCGGTCAAGGCGGGGAGGCTGGTCACCCTGGATGACATCACCAGGTGAGAGGTCGAGGGTGTTCGGATGCTTTTTTTTCTTCTTCTGGCGGTTAAGTTTTATCGAATGCAACCGGAACTTGACTTCCTCCTCCTCTGCTTCTCCACAGTGAGGCCAAATGTCTCGGAGCAAAGACGGTTTGCAAGAAAGCTTTTGAATACAGCCAAAGCAGCGAGCTCACCATCATCTCTGAACTTGTGACGGACCAGCAGGCTCTGCTCGCTGTCCAAACATTCCTAGGTTTGTGTGTGTGTGTGTGTGTGTGTGTGTGTGTGTGTGTGTGTGTGTGTGTGCGTGTGTGTGTTGAACGTGTCTTGAACAGCCCAAATATCATCTAAGAAAGTGAATTATTCTTTCATTTTTTCATTTTAATTTATACCTCTGGTGTCGTCTTGTAGACGAGGAGCGCGTGTTGGTGGAGATGGCGTGCGGAGCGGCTCTAGCAGCCGTCTACAGCGGACTCGTACGCAGATTACAGGATGAAGGTAACTACTCTGCAGCCGTCATCACCCTTAAAATGATACTTGTCTCCGCTGTGCTGAGCCTCCGTGTCGGCGCCTCTCTATTTACAACTCTTCCATTTGTTGATGCAACGGTGACATCGTGTTTGAGACAGGAAATGAGACGCGTTCCAGCCGAGTAATCTGTAACGTGTCTCGTGGCAGCTCTTAATGCTGTTTGTTTTCTCGTAGTTCTTCTTCTTATACGTTTGTGCATTAAAGCAGATCTTTTCAGACTACATCCATATCCGCAGAATATGTTTAAAAAGCAGTAATCCTGATTAAACTTATTGTATATAGTAATTCCTTTCTGATGAGGGGAAACTTCTGGAGAAGATGATCAGTTTTGTTTGTTGCACTTTTTTTCCTTTTAGGTCGGCTGCCGGCTCTCTTGGGCCCCCTGCTGGTGATCGTGTGCGGTGGCAGCAGCATCGACATGGAGCAGCTGACCCTCCTCAAACACAAACTACAGGCTTAAAGTAGTGTTTGTGTGTGTGTATGTGTGTGTGCGTGTGTGCGTGTGTGCGTGTGTGCGTGTGTGTGTGTGTGTGTGTGTGTGTGTGTGTGTGTGTGTGTGTGTGTGTGTGTGTGTGTGTGTGTGTGTGTGTGTCTCTAACTGGCTAATGTTGGGCTACAACGGCTAAAAAGATAGCATCAGTTCAGTGAATGATGTGTGGATGGATGACTGGAATGAAGATATAAATCAATAATTATAAAAAAAGAGAAAAAACAACTACAGATATGTATCACCTCATTTAAAACCAAATGTGTGATTTGCAATATTGGTAATTAAGACATTTGTGCTTCTCCTAATATTGTGGTGTCATTTTTAAGTCACATAAGATTAAAAATGCAATGATATTTCTTAAGTTAGAAATCATTGCGAGAGTTTTTACAAAGGTGTGTTTTTAAGGCGCTCAATGAACCGTCAGAATTCTACATTTCCCCACATGGTGATGTCACCGTGTCACTGCCAATCTGAAGCATTACTAAATATTACTCTACACCCAAATATTTGTACATTCTAATCTTCTTTTGGTCTTTTTGTAAATACATTTGCGGCCTCGGAATGATTTCCATATTTAAAATGAAAGCACCTATAGCGCTGAATTGTTTAGTGTCATTTTCACCATCACATGACATGTTTCAGCTCAGTCAGTTTGTGTATGTAGGAAGTTATGAACAGCTCCTCACTCGCTCCACACTGCACACAGTGTGTGTGTGTGTGTGTGTGTGTGTGTGTGTGTGTGTGTGTGTGTGTGTGTGTGTGTGTGTGTGTGTGTGTGTGTGTGTGTGTGTGTGTGTGTGTGTGTGTGTGTGTGTGTGTGTGTGTGTGTGTGTGTGAGAGAGAGAAGTCAAAGGAAAGTGTTTCATTGAACAGACTGGTAGTCTTTGCCTTCGTCTCTCAGACAGCTGCAGAACATATTAGGTTCACAAAAAGTACAAGCAGAAAATACACTTTATAGCTCACAATAACATTTCATAACATAACCGTATCTGTTAAAGAGCACCTTACGTGAATTATTGATCAAAACAAAAGCTTTCTTTTTGAAATATAGAAAACTGGCTAGAAAGCAAATCCACATATAATGACGATAAAGACTTATCTATAATTAATGTAAACTGGTATTTGAACCGGTAAATTCACCAGTTTGAATTCATAACTCAAGGCCTACTTATTAGGTTTCTTCCAGAGCTTTCAGCCACATCACATGGCCTTCATCTGCAAAGGGAGACGGTCAACTGTAGAATATTTGCTCGGCAGGTTTACGTCATCTGATACTAAATCTGTTTAAACTGCTCGTGTGTATTTCTTTGTATTTTAGTTCATGACGTGAAAAAAAGAGGAAAATAAACAAGAAAAAATAAAAATAGAAAACTATATTTCTGTCCAAAAAAGCAACTAATTGAATCAGTAAAGTGAATATAGTCCTACTTATCCTGCATATTTGACTTGGACGTTGGACTTAATTGTGTTATATTTCACACTGTAGTAGTTGTGTGTGATTTTACTTTTTCTCCCTCTTAGTGTTCAATACAACTGAAAGGTTTTTACCGTTGCATCCCTTCCTTTGTATTGCAGTCACTGATACTAAAATGGATACTTATGAGAATACTTTTCGTGCTCCGCTCCGCTCTGACCGTGATGTCGTCACTCTAGCGCTGAACATTCTGTGCAATACACACCCATTATAAAATCTGAAACGGACCCAAAATGTTCCTGAAACTTCAACTGTGACATCATGAAAACTGTGCTAGCTATCAAAATGCTCATGTGGCACAAAGGCTGTAGCCACACAGAATGACAGGCTTCGTTACGTCTACATTGTGTATTGTGTTGGCGGTTCCTTTGTGACGATCTCCACATCTACATTCTCTGGCACATCCTCGCTTCCCAATGCCTCCTCGTTGTTTCAGTCCCTTTTAAGTTTCGACCTTTCGTAAAAAAAAAAAAGCATTCTCCCTCTCTGCATTGAGTCTTTCATTCCTTTTAGATACATTCAGCGACAGTTCTGTTCTTCCAAACTGTACATCCTTGAAGCGTGATTGTGTAAAAGTAAAGCATCCAATGCGAAGCAAACTGGGTTGTAGTTTTCATGGTCGTCCTGTCAAAAGAGCCAGCCTTGTTGACCACAACAAGATTTTGGATGATTGATTTGATTGGAATTACAGAGAAATCATACATCAGAGACAGTTTCGTAGTGTCAAAACATCTCCACTCAGACTTTGATTTCATCCTCGTCGTCCATGTAACTGTAGGACATTTTGTTCTTGGGCTGGCTGATGGTCATCATCTCTGAATCTGCAACCTCCATCCTGCTCCGTCCCTTCGAGTGGCCGACGCCATAGTGGCGTGCGAGCACGTCTGTGGCGCTCTGAAACCGCTCGCTCTCCATCCCTAGCCCCAACCTCCCTCGTTCGGGGGACCCCATCGCCACGTCGGGTACTTTATCAGAAAGCCCGACTCCGTTCGCCTCCTCTTCCTCCCACTCGGCCCCATGCGGGCTCTTCCTGCCCCCGCAGTCCTCCCTCAGCAGGGAGTCCACGTATGAGATAGTAGCCGAGTCCATCTCTGACCCCTCGTTGGTCAACCCGCACGCCGACCCCGCCTCCTCTCCCTCCCAGGCGTGGCCGCGCTCCTCCGGGTGGCCGTCGAGCAGGCCGAACACCTCGCTCATGAGGGAGGGGCCGAGGTCAAAGGTGAAGGTGTCCAAAGACGTGAGGGAGGGGAGGGAGTCGGAGTAGGTGGGTTTGGGGTCAAAGGTCATGATGGAGGCGGAGCAGGTGGACAAGATGGCGTCGGTGGGGTCGGTCAGAGAGCCGCGGTGGACGTTAGGGGAGCAGGAAGTGGGGAGGGAGATGGACGGCTGCTGGCGCTCAGAGCGGGAGAGACGAGGCAGAGTGACGAAACCAGACTCAAGACCTGAGGAGAAGACACAGATGTCAATACACAAACATCTATAGGAGGTATTTTATATATATATATAGCTTATGTATTATGTCAAACACTAAATATATATCAGATTATTATGGTTTATCATACGGGTCCAACAGGGGGCAGCGTGCACCCATCGGAGAACATCCTGTCTGATGATGACAGGCCGGCAAAGTGCTGAGTTGTTCCGCTGTGTGAACAGTGAATCATCTGCCCGACTCTGCCAGATCGCTTAACAAGTCACACACTCACACACTGATGACCCAAGCAGCTAAAATTACCGCCGCACCTCTCGGTGCCAGCCCGTGAAGGGCCGAGAGTCTGGAGGTTTTTTCGTACCATCCAAAGAAAACAGCGTCTGACTTCACAGATTAACACACTTTAACCAAAGAGTGCAAGAAGCCAGTTTAGGGAGGATTTGGTTGGATGAAAACTCAGCAGACTCTCCCCATCCGTGTGTCATAATGCACTATTACTGGAGAGTGATGTAGCTCCAGTTATCTCTACAAAAGTGAGTGAATTATGTGATTTATGTCTGAAGATTTCAGATAAAAATGGCATCCCACACAAAACCCTTACACACACACACACACAGGGGAGGTATCAGCTATGAGTGTGAGGTTTATTTGAGCCTCTCAGACAGCTTGTTACCGGCTCTGTCTGGATCTCTGTTTGTTATCAGTGCGTGCTGATTATGAGCCAAGGTGATTCATAAGGACATCTGGGGCAAATCTGTCTAGATTACTGGGTACTAACTGATGGCTGAGTTTCACTGCGGTTCTCCAGATGGTTCCCACTTCTCTGCGGTATCCAGTTTAACCCCGGTTAACTCGTTTGACCTTATTCTTTTCTTAAACTCACCATAAGAGCTTTTCCTCTCCTCGGGCGTGCTTTGAGAACTAGGGAAGAGCACTTTGGCGGTGGGACTCCCATTTGGCATGTCCACATCCAGCCTGGGGAGGGAGATGGCGTTCTTGATGATGGGAGACAGGACGGGAGGTGGCGGCGACAGATCCTTGGACCCCCCCGTGGGTCGGTTGTCGGAGCCCCTCCTGATGTGACGGAGCGTCCTGGAGAAGAACGCTCCGATCTTGTTGTCCGGGCTGGAGACGGAATCCGTTTCCCCGTTGTTCCCGTTGGCGCTGCCGCCGTGGTTGCTGAGGAACGAGGTGTCCCCGAACACGTCGCCGCCGCGGCCCACGTGCATGGTGTGGCGGAAGTCCCCCAGAGGAGGGCTTATCATGTCCAGAGTGAGGTCGCCTTTAAAGCGGCGCTTGCTGTGGGAGTGTGTGACCAGTCCCTTTAGGCCTGACAACTTTTCCTGAAGATTCATGATCACAAGAGGGGAATGACTTAATACCTCTTGAAAATCAACTTCAAACAATGCCTGGAATTGCCTTTAATCCCACTGACTGGCAAAACGGAGTAAAGTAAAGTCAACTCTTCTCCTCTTAGATCTCAGCAGTCCAGAGTATGGACCTGAAACAGCTCTGAAAGGTTAATCCAAGATCTTGAAACTGTGTATTTTCTGAAGAGTTAAACTCCAGGCCTGCGGCGCCAAACAGTTCACTGGAATATTATTTCTGTTTATCATATGCAAGCCAAACTCTGTCCCCCTCTTCGTAGCCCGTTGTCATGCATAGCTGGCTGAATTAAACGGCCATAAATTGGGGGAGAACACTGTGCAGTTGTGTTCCTGGAAGAAGCCGGTCCAGTTGGAGTGCGGTCAGGTCGCCTGGTTTCCCCCCGCTTGCCTTGGGCTTTGGCTTTGTCGACATCAGCTCAGAAATAGGTCTGAGTCCAGCTGCCAACGGTTCTGCGGCCGCACCACGGAACCATCTATTGAGAGTAAAAACAGGGTAAAAAAAAACATCTATCTTTAAAATGCAGACAGGGATGAACTTGATTTTTGAGGGATGACATTTGCAGTTTATTCTGTGGACGTTGAGATTCAGGCAGAGACACAACGGTGCTTTCCTATTCTGAATGCTGTACGTCAACTAGATCTCTCTTTCCGCAGGTTTTTTTAGGATTCCAAAGGTCCGCTGGTCTGGAACCATCTAAATTTAGACCACAGTCACTCCTCTGTGCAAAAACCAAAGACTGCCTCTTGTCCATAAAATGGGTGGACTTTCAAGGAATTCCTGCATCCATTTTGTCCTGCTTTGTCTGGCATGAAGGTTACACAAAGTTCATTTTACCTTTCACTGAAAACACTTATCACGCTTTGGAAGCCAAGCAGCGGCGCTCATTCAACAGGCTTAGATGTGTTTACAAACAGGCAAAGTATGCTCAGCGAGACGGGAAGAGATAATGTCAATTTCCTGATAAGAACATTTGTGCTGCTACTTCACTGTAGCCTACTAGAGCGACAGTCGAAAGGCAGTAAAAGATTATCAGACAAATCTAAAATGTACTTAGTTAATTAATTATACTACAATTAAAATTGAGTGTGAAAATAACCCGTCATGTACTTTTTTTATCTCCAATAAGTTGGTAAAAAAAAAGAGAAATGCTTTGTATACTTTTTTCCTCGCCTATAATATGTTAATGAAATAAATTAAAACGTTAAATAAAAGTTAAATTAGTAAAAAATGTTCTTTCAATGGCAAAATACATTTTTTCCATTTTTGGTCATTTATCTATTCCCCGTTTTAACTATTTCTATTTACGTTGACTTTTTTTGTCATTTTCTTTGTTCATGATCAGTGGAGCAATGAGAGCATTGTGTGGCTAGCTAGCTAGCTTAACTGAAAGCTAATGAGCACCAGCCTTTTCAGCTAGCTACCTAGCTGAAGCTAACTGTTGCGCCGGTGACATTAATCAGCCATGTACTTCAAACTTCTGTAGCATTACTGTATGAAGTTTTTTAACAGTAGCTCAAGCATTTTAGCCAGTAAGGTAATGCTAACAAAGTAGGCTAGCTAACGTCAATTACAATTCTTGGACACCATATTTCTGCCTATATTATCTTCCATTAACATTATTTGCAGCCTCCTTAGATATTAAATCTTGTATTTGTATTTCTTTTTTACGCTCCGTTTGAATTATTTAAATAATAGTATTATCAATTGATGCATTTAGTTATATTTTCTACTTGACTGGCAGCTTCCTTTTGCCTTTTCTTTTTTTTTGGAGCTCCATACCGCCGTAAGTCGGTAACAAAGGCAATAAAAAAAAATTGCCTTTTCTCATATGTTGTTCTTTGCCAGCAGAGTAATGGATATCCAATTCTAAAATATTTTGATAGCATGAAGCAGCCCTGACATGGACCTCTGGTTCTCTTTAAAGCTTTCCACTGCTGCGGCTCAATGTCGGCAGGCCTCCCACGCATGCACAGCCCCGTCTGGCTTCATTAATGACCCGCTATGGTTCAAGAGATGGGGATTGCGTCAGGTCCAAGGCAGCCCTTCTAATTTGCTGCTGACCGCAGTCCCAGGGCCCTGCGCTCCACTTCCCCTGGCTGGCGTTTTTTAAGAGGGGCATCTGGGAGCGCGGAGGGAGGAAGCGCGGCACATACCAGCGCTGAGCAGAGCCATATCAAGGCTCACGAAGGGACGCCAGGGACCAGTATACCGAGGTGTGATGTTTAATCAAAGATGGCGTGAGCGCGCAGGGACCTTGTGCACGTTTACATGAACAGGCCACCTCTGATTACAACCCCCCCCCCCCCCTTGCAGGGACAGCGGTCGCAGACATAACGGCTCTATGCTTTTCACAATAAGGGAAGGAGTTTGTCTTGTGCATCAAGGCTGAACAAGAGAAACCTCATTCTAATTGATAACCGGCAGTATTACAGGAATACAAACCATTAATTACTCTGGCTGTGTGCTTATTGAAAGCTCTGGTGTTTTGTCTTTGCCTGTAATCCCGTTGAAGACCTTTGACCGCAGCTCAGAGGTGGGGGGGGTCGCTCGCTCCGACTCCTCTTATGTATCTGGACCCTACATTTGCTTCTATCCCTCCTCTCTGTGATCCTTCTTTGCACTTGCTCCTCTGGTACAGTCACACACATTCAGCAGCCTCAGGCCTCAGATAAAAAAATGGCCTTAAAAATGTTTGAGTCTTAAAAAGGTAATGAGTTTAACGCTGTAATCCCTGCAGCAGCCTGCCTGCCTGCGTGTTGGATATCAGAAAAGAATAAGGAGACCTCTCGACAGGAGGGACTTGGACGTACCCCGGATTATCTCCTAATCCCTCATCTCCTCCGTTACCCCCGCTAGGGCATATGTTTTAGGGCAAGGCCTGGCTGCTACCGCCCTGGTAGGCTGCTCCACTGGTTCCGATTCCTGTCAGAGAATAAATAAAACACAAAGTGAGCTTCAGGGAGGGAGAGAGTCAATTCAAGCTGAAGCGAGGAAGGGTGAGAAGTGACGAAAATTAGGGTTTAATTTTCACAACAATGGAGTGAAGGGAGAGGATGGCAAAATTGGGCAGAAATAAAGACGACGGGAACGGACGCCGAGAGAAATTAAGCAACGAGTAAGCTCTTTTCCAACGCTGTCCCAGACAAATCTGCACTCAGAGGTGGTGACAGAGAAAACTGTGGAAACTTCAATACCCGGAAATCTTGCAACGAAACATCAGTGGACCATGACCTCAATCACTGTTGATGGGGAAACTCTTTTCTGTTACACCACCAGTTAGTGATTAAAAAATGCATTATTGCATTAAAACGTCTGCCCTAGTCCGTCTGTCTGCTGCACCTCTTGAGTTGTTCTCCTCGGGCAACTCACCATTCAGGGGATTTTGGTGCGGTCATACCTCACAGACGGGGGCTCAATAAAATATTTCCATGTCACTATGTACAGTATTTGCTTGAGGTGGCTTTGCTGGATACAAACCAGAGTAACCACAGTCTAATAGGAGCCGTGTGTGTGTGTGTGTGTGTGTGTGTGTGTGTGTGTGTGTGTGTGTGTGTGTGTGTGTGTGTGTGTGTGTGTGTGCGTGTGTTTGTACGAACACATTCCTGAGCCGAGCATCGGTCGGTGGAGTCTCTCTCTCTCGATTACGACCATCAAACATCCTTCTTCCCAACCTCGGCGCTGATTGAAACCACGTTTGGGTCTGAACCATCTCTTTTCTTTCTGTCATTCTCTCTTCTCCTCTCTCCTCACCCTTTCTGCTTCCCTTTCTTCTTCGCTCAGTTCTTCCGCTCTCCTCTCTTTTCCATTTCTTGCCTTCTACTCTTTCTTGTCTTCTCGTTAACTGTGTCTCCTTTTCGTCTGCTCTCTCTTCCTTTTTATACTCACTTTACGCTCATTCTGAATGTGCTCCTCTCTTTCCTCTTCTCCTTCCCTTGTTTACCTTTCCTCTTCTTCTGTCCCTGTTTTATTTTTACTGTCCTGCCTCTCTTGGAGCATCTTGGCTGACTCAGGGAGGCTGAAACAGCTTGTCTAAAACAGCTGCTGGGCCCACACACACCCTCATTAATCTCACTTTTGATGACTTTAACTAAAAAATGTTGACTCTGCTATTGCTTTCCGTGATGGACTTTGTGTTTCATGGCGGGTCTTCCCCCCTCTCGCTCGTCTCATGTCCTTCACTCACTAACCCCGCTAACCAGGTGAACAAACATACAAGATAAGGCCACATTTCTCGGTCTCACTCTTTGACTTTCAATTACGCTCCTATTTTCCCCGTCCACGCTCAGCCTGAATCCAAGCAAAACACGGCTACACTTCCTCCTCAGCCAAGAAAACATTTCCATGCTCCAACAAATATCCATACTCTCCGAGGCTCTCTGCTTCCTGCATCTGCTGGCACCGGCGGTCCCAATTTGCCCTCTTTGTTGCCTCTCTCTCTCAGTTTATATCTCTTTTGCGCTCATACATAAACTCTTTTTTCTTTTCTTCTCTCTTTGCTTCTACTCACACACGCACATCCCCCCCGTTTAACTGTTAAGTGATGAGAGCATAGAGCATAGACACTGCAGCCTGACTGACGCATGTACATGACTGATAGTACATGTCCGGCTGTAGCAACAAGTCTTTAAAGGAATAGTTTGACATTTTGTAAAATACGATTGATTGCTGAGAGTTTATGGGATGATACACACTAGTTTACGTACAGATCTGTGCGATAAATATGAAGCTACGTCCAGCAGCTGGTTAGCTTAGCACAAACACTGGGAAACAAGATATCATGCTAATTAGTGAGCTTTAAAGATGCTGACAGGGCTATATCTGCTAAAATATTTCTTTAGAGATGGATTTTTGTTACTTTTGGACAGCTGTTTTACCCTGTTTCTAGTCTTTGTGCTAAGCTAAGCTAACCAGCTGTCGTTACATATTTCGTGTACAGACATGAGGGTGATTTTGATCTTTTCTTCTATACCCCTCGGCAAGAAATTAGCTGATATTTCGTTATTGTGTTTTTTTAACTGTCAAAGATTGATATTAGCCTGAGAAATCCAGTATTTATTGGGCTCTACAAGAGGCCGAACCATCCCCACGTGCTCCACGTTTAAGTTTAAAGTTAAGTTTCGATTTCGCTTTTGAATAGAAGCAAACTATCACTAAACATGAAGCGTTAGACTGTCTACGTTCACCGACAGCGCTGAAGTCTCATGTTGTATAGTTTCAGGGAGAACAGCTAGCTTTATAACCGTTTACATCAATTATCATCAGAAAAGTTCACATGCAGTCAAATTTTGGACAGCAGCCAGACATGAGCTGTTTAAAAATCATGGTGGCTTGGTCAAAAATGTCCTCACATATCAACTAACATCTGTATCCTAAAATATCTGAAGTGAGTTGCTAAATAGTCACTTTTTAAGTGTGATGAGAAAAACTTGGCATATTCCTCTATTGGGGGATGTTGGACCATCGAGTGAGTTGTGGCCATTTGGCAGACCGTGATGGAGCGGTTTCCCCAACATCATCATCATGTGTGGCAAAAAAAAAACATGTGGTGTGAAAACAAATACAGCAGCTGGATTCTGAGTTCTCACCTCTGCACCTAACCCCTTTATGGTTGGTTGCGTCAATGACACCCAAAGGTCACAAAAGGCCACCCTCAGAGGAATGTTGAACTCAGGTAAAAGAAAAAAAAAGCAACGGGCAGGAAAACCACGGGGGGGATGTCTGCACTCATTTACTTCATCAAGTACTGTATCATTAGGGTAAATCATATAAGGGAGATGTACAGGAAACATATTACATGCATGTGTTAGTCATCTGCTGCTGGCTGAGCTGAGTGCGTATACAGGAGGCCGACTTAGAAATATCAAAGCATGTGCTCGAGGAGGATATACTGCACACCTACTCTGGGGAGACTAACTGGGGGAATTACAGAGCCGGTTAAACATGGAAAAGTCACAGAGCCCACCGATCCACAGTAAGGAAGAATGAGCTCATCAATGCATGTATTGGATTTTGTGTTATTATCACTGAAGCTGACTGGCTTTCTTTATTGATCCCCTTTATTGGCGGGCTTTAGCAGGCCAACAGGCTCTTTAATCGATGTGTGCGTGCGTGCGTGTTGTATTTCACACGGTGGCCTCCCTGTTGGCTTGCTGGCAGGTTGTAGGGGTCAGAAGGCCACTGCCCCCAGCTTGTAATGAGTCCAACACTGCGCGGCCTGTTTGTCTCCGTAATTGAAACACCTCAAGGCCACCAACTTCAGCTTCACCCCCGTCATGTTCCAAACCGAGTCAGAGCGCATCTTGGTCATGTCCGTGACATGTATTGGAAAAATTGACGGGTTGTGTCGTGCATCTGCTGTAATTGCAAGGCAGAGCGACAAAAAAAAAAAAAAAATCAAAGCAGTGGCAGAGTTTATTCTGACCAAGAATATGCTGCTGCTGCTGAATATACACACAGAGCGGAGCGGATTGAGTTTCACGTCAGACATCTGAGACTCTCGCAACACTAAAAACAACTTACAGTATGACCATTAACAGCATGTCTGATAACAGCTTTGGTTTCAGTCAACATTTTTACAATACTTAATGGTATCGCCTTATCTGAACTATAGACCTAATATGTTTGCTTTCTTTCTCTGGTCAGCAGGAGGCTTTTTCCCCCTCAGCACCTTTTAATTCATCCATATCTTCAGTATAGAAAAAAACAAGCAGCATTGCTAATAATTAATTTCAAAATATGCATTTACATCAAAAGTTTTTTTTTTTTGTTATTCACTCTACAAACAATATTACTTATCTAGGATACAATACAAATATCACAGTAACATGTGAGGAATGTTTTAGAAATATTATAGGATATTATAGAATATACTTTATAAAATAGACCCTGGATGATGAAATTACATTGTACCGATAAACTTTTCATAAGCACCAAAATAAGTTCCAACACATTCAGTGCACTTACTTACTGCAAACGTTCTCAACGTCTCTAAATGAATATGATAACATTCCATATGAAAGTGCTATAAAGTCCCCGTTAACTTATCACTGCATTTTACAGACTCACACTCTTTCTGAGAACATTGTTGAGTTATTTCACCTCATATGAATATAATATAATATTAACTCACCCCGCGGGATCTGCGACACTAAGAGCAAGGAGACTGCTTGGGTCCGGTTAAATTATCTTTCCATTAGGAGTGTGTTTCAGCTTCGTGCGGTCCGAGGGTGCTGCTGGTGCCGCCGGACTGTCCCGCTGGTGCGCCGGGTGTGCCGAGCGGTGCAGCGCGGAGGATGAGGAAAGGGGGGCGGGCCGTCGGTCAAACACCAATGAAACCATCAGAGAGCCCCGCCGGGAACTCCCACACCTCACACTTCAGCTTGATGTCTCTATACCGCGTGCCTTGTCAACACGGTTTGAAAGCGAGAAGTAAACATTGCGTCTGCAGCCAAACTAGGTGGCGCTGTAACATGGCTCTCATGTCAAACGTGAACTCTTTGTGATGCTCCATAAAAAGACACATTTGTGAGTCGAAATGACGCTTTGCTCAAGAGAGTGCCAACATGTCAAGTGCTGATCATCAGACTTTTATCAGCTGAGTATCTGCTGACTTTTAGCAAGAGGGAAATACATAATGACCTTTTTTTTCATGGTGACTCATTTTGCAATATTTAACACCTACCCACATGTTAATGTGACTCCATTTAAACATAAATCTAATACGTCTGACCTTCACTTGAGGCTTTTATGTGCCTGAAACTAAATACAACGCCAGCTTTTAAAATAACCAATCATCTGCTGATAGTATTATCACATTTTTTTAAAGATATAGTCTCATATATTGGAAAATATGTTTTTTTCTTTTTTTGCCAAGAGTTAAGGTACAAAAGATTGATACCATTCTGTTTTTACATTTTTTAAGCTACAGCTAAGCGACGTTAGCTTAGCATACCATGCAGAATGGCATCAGGGAAACAGCTAGCTCTGTCCAAAGGCAACTTCTTCTGTTATATATTGTTTGTTTTAATCTGTACAGAAAGCGTATCAAATGAAAAGGTGTGGTTTTACTGGGGTATATCTGCTGATAGAGGTGCTGGTGGGTAGATATATATATATATATATATATATATATATATATATATATATATATATATCTACCCACCAGCACACCAGAGGTGCTGGTGGGTAGATATATATATATATATATATATATATATATATATATATATATATATATATATCTACCCACCAGCACCTCTCTCTCTATATATATGTATATATATGTATATATATATATATACCCACCAGCACCTCTCTCTCTCTATATATATATATATATGTATATATATATATATATATACCCACCAGCACCTCTCTCTCTCTCTCTCTCTCTCTCTCTCTCTCTCTCTCTCTCTCTATATATATATATATATATATATATATATATATTAACCTTTTAACAGAGCCAAACTGTTTCCCCCTGTTTCCAGTCTTTATGCTAAGCTAATCTAATTGTTCCCTGGTTCATATCTAATGGACAGATCTGAAAGTGGTATCGGTCTTCTTGTTTGCTTCTCAGCAAGAAACCAAATCAATATTTACCAAAATGTATTAAATTATTACTTTAATCTTCCATAAAAAATGAGCTAGCCTTTCACATAATAGCCTAATAAATCTAATGTGTTCTCAGTCATAGTCTGTGTTGATACAGATTGGCCTACTGTCAAATATTAACCAACACGTGGGGGATGAGGATTTGTAGGCCTATACATATTTTCTGTTTTAAAACCTGTAAAAACAAATAATTCCAGGTTTCCCTCACAAAAAAATTGTGCGTTGGCAATGTTTCCATGTAACTCTTTGAAAACGTTTATCCCTTTAAACCCTGAAAAAAAATGACGTCAGTTGGCTCGTGTTTGTGATGATTCAACTAAAAAGGAAACCAGAGTTGAGTCTAGTGAGTCGCTGGACAAACGGCAAACTATCTGCTGTTTATAATACAGTTTGTATTTCACTCTTAAGTCTCCATTCATGATTCATTCATGAATTCCATTTGAGCAAACACGGTGAATCCACATTGTAGCGTTTACATCGGAGGGATGAGTGGATGTTCCTCTACTCCAGACCTCCTTTAAAGTCTATACTGCTGAGGTAACCGTTGATATAGGGTTCAAAGTTTAATGTCACCAGATTCAGCTTTAAACTTCAGTTAAATGAACTGCTCCATGACTGACTGCAGCAAAGCTACAGCCAAACCTCAGCGATCGGCTGTTAGAGCTGTAGTCCCATAAAGCGTACACCTCATGTATCCGACGCTGACCTGTCCAACAGGAAACAGTGTCTTATCAACAGGAACAGAAGCATCCTTACGCCGTCCTCAAAGGCTCCTAACAGGTCTGTCTGTCATTAAAGCTCCGAGGTGGCCTGTAAGTCTGACAACATACACCGCCACCCATGACACCGCAGCCGCATGACACCTCTCCCTTGGTACCACACTGACACAAACGCACACACAAACACACAAACACACACACACACTGAGGAACTCACACGTAGGGAGGCGGAAGTGAACACAATAACACACTAGCTGGAAAGCCGCCATCGTTCACTGTTTCAGACAACACCCTTCCTCATCTCGCAAGAGTTAAGTTGTTCTCTGTTAACTCACGTTCAAAAGTACTTTGCTTGATTGGTTCATATTCAAAAATATGTGGAAAATAAATATCCACAAAAATACGTGGGTATTTTTAAATATCCACGTATTTTACAGGGCGTTTAAGAATGAATCCAGTATACTTCTTCCTGATTGGCCCAGAGCATTAACGTGTTACTATAATCCATCCAATCGGGCCTCTTTGCTGCATTTGAAACCGATCATGTTCAATCAGTAGGTTTACCTCTCAGTCCCCACAGTGTCTCTCTGTTCATTCCTCCACTTGAACAATATCTCACACTGATTTCATTCTGATGTTATTTTGGGGGAATGTTCTGTACTGTTCGTCTGTTATTAAGTTATTATGTCCTTTAAACAAAGACAGTTTAATACACACCTCTACGATACCAGAGGGCAACTGAGGATAAGTGTGTGTGGGTGTGTGTGTGTGTGTGTGTGTGTGTGTGTGTGTGTGTGTGCATTCCATGCCTGTGTGTGTCAAACAGCACGTCTGTATTTGGCTGTCTTGCCTCCACTTCTCTATGCCAACACTTCTATGGAGGGCTGGCGCTGGCACGGCCAGGCTTCACCGTGCTTTTGGCAGATTCAGTGGCATTCACGTTGGATATTTGTTCACCAAATCTCCTGGCTTTTGGGCTCAGGTGTCCCAAAAAAAGAAAAAATGCCACCCAGTTTCCAGTCCGAATCAACAAGCTCTGTTTCTTACAGAAAATCACATTTTTGGACTGGTTTACATCAGTTCCCGTTAAAGCATTCCACAGTAAACAGCTAACACAATAAATAAATATAAGTGTGGTTGTCTAGTTCAAAGAAGAAGGCAGAAAATACACAAAATATGGAACTGATCCTTCTGACAAGTACTGTTTGTGTATCAACAGCCTGCTTATTCCTCTCTATCAATGGACAACCTCTTGTTTGTCCAAAAATGACTAAACACATATTGATCAGAGACACTGTTGCACTGGGTGACATGTTCCCTCATTACCATTAACGTGCATGGCACTATTATTTTGGGTCAGCTGTAAATACTCACTAAAGCACCAATTGTGTATTAATCCCCAGCGGAAAATAGTTCCCAACAAATGCACAATACACTCCTTTTTGAGTTACGTTTGCTAAAAAAAAACAACTATCAGTTTATCTGATTCACATCCTCAGTAGGGAACAATGGTTTTGGGGCTGAGAGCCACAGAGGAGTGAAGTCAGAACATTTTGAAAGACACTTGGGATTTTCTGACAATAAGAAACATAAAGAATAGACACCAGTCGTGTGCTTTAAAGCTGCTGTCCTCTATGTTTTTGTCTTAACAATGGAGGTGCCTCGTAAATGATGAACGTCACAATCCGGTGACTCGGCAGTTCCCCTCAGCCTCCAAGCTCATTGTTTTGGTTTTTATAACTTTACTGACTTGGTTCAGTCTCGCCGCTCTTCACCAGTATCGTTTCCAACAGCAGCCAGCTGTTTTCAGCCAAAATGAAAAGAATCAGCTTAACTCGCTCACGCGACTAGCTGGTGAACACAGTGAAGCATTTAGCAGCTAAAGAGTCTGTTAAGTCCCTCAGGAGTCGGTGGAGACCAAAGCGGAGTCTAAAGCCGAGTTAATGTTGGACTGACATTCGTCTTACACGTCTCACATTGAATGCTAATGTGGCTACGTGTCTGCTGGATGTGTAGTTGTGTGACGTGTTTGCTAACATGCTAGCCATAACAACTTTACAAGGTGAAACTTTGACAATGTGCTTTTAGATGGTCGCGCTGTACTTGATTTTTGTAGATTTTAAGGTGCTAAGAGATAGATCCACAATGTTTGCCTTTCTTTCTGTAACTGGCCTTGGTTCAATGATGGACTCAATCTAACCATGTAATGTGAAAATGTTTGTGGGGAGCTTTTAAGGTTGCCTTGGCAATAAAGGTGTTTATGGAGTAAATGAGGCAAAGTCCTGTTGTTTTAGTGGTGTCGATTTTCATTACGCTGTGACTCGTTTGTTGAAATCTGCCTGTTGTTAGTCATGCTTTTTGAATGCTGTTATCTTAGTTGATATGTTATCTGCATTGATGTCAGCACGTCAGCCTGAAAACCTTTTTTAAGATACAAGAATAAATTGTGTTTTGTACAATTGTATGCTGTTTTTTTTTTTTCCTTCTTATGTCCGTCACTAACTCTCCTGCAGACTCCGTGGTGTTGTCGAGTCCTCTGCTGTCTTTCTAAACCACTTTGTGACTGACTTGTGTTTGAAGCACTGTTTCACATGTCTTGGCTTCACACGCGAGTAGATTTATTCGTACATTAAATCTCTGTTTGGACCCGTTAGTCTCGATTGTTGCATTGAGTTTCAGAAGCAAAATATTATTCTGGTAGATCTGCCGAAACTCATTTTTTTTAACAGCCCGCTTTCCCAAGCATCTCCTCTCTCTTCTGCCTCCCTTTTTATTTCTTTTGCACAATCTGAAATCCTCCTGTCCATCTCTCTGTTCCTGTTTCCCCCCTCCCCTCTCTCTCCCAGGCTTTCCTTGCATCCCTCCTCTCTCTCCCCCTTCACTCCATCCCAAGATAAACAACCTCTGTTCTGAGGCATGTCAGCTATTTGTTCAAAAAAGCTCATACGTTTTTTGGACGCCGTTCAGAGCTGGGTCTCCAAAGGGAGGCAAGATTTCAAATTTAGTACTTTTTTCACAATCTCCCCCTCTGTTTTTTTCTCATTTTTCTTGGTCTACGCTGCTCTTTTTTTCCTTGCACCTCTCTCACGACTTGGACATGTCTCACTTGAAACTTGGTGATTCCCAGATTTGTGAGTTTCGACACCCTCTCACCGTAATGGTTGACCTTATGTACCTCCTATTCCAACCGAATAGAGTCTTCAAATTCCCTTGTTGTTTGTTAAACGCTGATTTATTTTCTGTCAGGAACTTTCATCACTGTTCTCTGATTACCACACAGGGGGAGGGGGGGGGGCAACCGAACACCAGTTCTCATGCCTCTGAGCAGCCTGTGTCCGTTGAGAGTGCAACACACACTTCAGTGACTCTGTGGCAAAACACTCCCAAATTTGGCATTTGCTTATCACTGAGTTGTTTGGAAAAGCTTTTTTTTTCAGTGTGATGACCTGAAGTAGACATTTCTCCAGAATGTTCTGTTCTGCGGTGAGATAAAACCAAGAACGTCTTAAGTACTCCTCTGGTTTTTGGTCTACATATGTTCCTTCCGTGGTCGGCAGACTTGCAGTTGTGTTGCATGTTTGTCTGCCAACGAAATAACTCTAAATTCAATATATTTCATAACAAATTACATCTTCTCTTTGTCTGTTTGATTTCAGTGTTTATCTTATTTTCTGGAATATCTCCCTCCTTCACAATGTGTGTGTGTGGGTATTTACAATTGGTGGAACCACAATCAGGTTTGCCAACATGCTCAGTGCCTGACAAACACACACACACACACACAGTGAACCAAAGCCGATGATGTGTACTGACACAAAAGCTATGATACACTTCCTTTCGTTCCATGAAAACACACACAGACAAAGAGACCCGCTTCTGTGTGCAACCTGCTGGTGACACACGCTGAGATCTGCTTCTTTTTTTATCCCAATGCACGCACACACACACACACACACACACACACACACACAGGCCTATGCACAACAATACAGTGGCTGTGTTTAGACTGGGCCACCGTTCCTATATGGAGATACGGAGGACTGTTTTGCTTTCCCGAGCATGATGGAGGGGTAATTATATAACCAGAGGCAACACAACAGAGAGCGAGAGAGACGGGGAAAGGGGGGGGGGGGGGGGGGGGGGGGGGTTGGAGCACAGACCCGCAGACTGTTTTTGGTGTCAAACTCTTCCGCTGTGGCCACCAGTGGCGGTGCTGATGGGGGAGAAATACATTCATATGTTTGTGTCTGACTGAAAAAAAAGTCAACCCCTAAGCCTGCCTCTTCCTCATAAGTAGGTGTGTGATGACAAGTGTCAGTCTGACGTGCTCGTTAACCCCTCGCTGTGATTTACTTTGTGTCAAAGCCGCCGATACTGGCTTCAACCAATTTGTCTGTGGCTTGTTGTGCCTCATCGAGTTCCTTCCAAGTGGTGTCTGGAAGAGAGAAGATTCAACCTTGATCTTTGTCAGCTGGAGTGTGCAATTAAAGTTGTGTGACGCTCAGCAACATTGGGATTCTTTCCCCCTTTTTTGTAACCTTGAGCTATTAAAGCAGAATCAGTAGTTTTTCATGGATTTTTATGAAATACGGAGACAGCAGGAGAAAAAGGGGTTTGACGGTTTGCGAAACCCTTCCCCTGAACAATGATCGTCCAATCATAGCCAAGCAACCCTAACCAGACAAAGCAGGCCAGTCAGGCTTCGAAAAGTGACTTTTTGCCTTGGATATGGAGCTTCAGCCTCAGTCTTTTCGCACAACAGGTAACCACCAAGTGCATAGATAAGACTGTGTTACAGGATTATTGTTTTAAAACAAATCAGCTGGAAATACTTAAAAAAATCACATCAACTCACGGAACTAAACTGAGCTTAATTTGCTTGCTAGCTACGGCTGATAAAAAATAGCAACAGTTGTCATTTCAACCAACTGAATCGACAAAGGGCTGTGTCAACTTCTATCTGAAAACCATAAAGAGCTATTGATTAGAAAATGATGATGAGTGGTAAACGTGCCACTGTTATCATTTTAAAACTGCGTGAGAGGAAAAAAAGATGTGATAGAGGGATGGAGGAGGAAAAGGGAGGAAGTCGGGCTGCAGGAAAGCATGTGGAAGCGAGGATGAGGGAGGCCTGCCAGGTATGCTGAAACCATTTCCCAGAAGCACAAGCCCAAGAAATTCAACCAATTACCAAAGTAATTCACTGCTGAGCCAGCCGTGAACTGCAATGTATTTTCATTTGAGACCAGAGACATTTTCAGGTAATGAACAGCAGCCCTCTAAAAATTGTAAGTAATGGATTGGAAAAAAGAAAAGTCTCCCACCCAAATTGCACAGCACGATTAGAAGAGTTACGCGCTGTTGTGATGTGTGCACTTACAGGAATAGTTGTGTTTCATAATGTTACCGCTATACTTCAACATATTTCCCACCATTCAGCAAACCATAAAAAAAAATGCACGCTGAGACATTAAAAAGGCAGCCATGACTCCTTCTCACTGGTAAAGTAGGAAAAGAGTAAAAAATCCCAAATCCAACTGTGCTTTTAAGAGGCCTGGTGTCTTTCTCTGTGAGTTTTGGACAATGAAGCAGACATTATGCCTGCCAACAGACTGTTTTATAAAGCACAATTTCTCGCTTTCAAAGAAAACCAAACTTAATTAAATTCCAATTCTCAGTCGAAGTAATATCCTCTGTTTCTATCGCAGCGGTGCACATTAAAACGGGGATTGAGTACCAGTTAGTAAATCCTGTTTCTGCGGCACGACTTGCTCCCCAGCGGCCAGACTGGTTTAAATTAGGCCTCTCCAACCTTCAGCGGCCCGGCCGCTAATTTGACTCTTAGAATAACAGCAGCTACTGTGTTTTTCAGAAATCTGGAACCAAACGTCCGTCTAGGGAGTCTGCAGTGGACACAGGTGCACGCTCTCGCTCCCTCTCGCTCCTCCTCCAGGGTTTCGGTTGAATTATGCGTTCAGGAGGGACTGTTTTACTATTTTACTGGAAAAAAAAAGAAAAAATCCCAAACGTCTTGTTTTCATCAAGCGTGTTTCCTGATTGGATCTTTGCTCTTTGGTCTGTCTGTGGATTTGGCAGCACGTGTGTGTGTTTGTCCATGCGCTCCCATGCGGGTGTCAGTATTATGTTTATGTATGCAGGAGTGCATGTATGCAGGAGTGCATGTCTGCCCGTTCATCCCTTTCAGATTACAGATCTTCCAACTCTAACCAGCAGTTGTGGGTACTTTTGTCTCTTGAATAGATTTCGATAAATAACTTTCAGTTCCTTTGAATCTAAAGACAGGAAATTGAAAGCTCAACATTTACACACATAACTGGGCCAGAACATATTCATATAGTGCAGTCATCCATTCATCTGTAAGGAAATACTGTAGGTACAAAAGCAGCCATAACACAGACCGAGAGACCCTTGGCCTGTTGCACACACACACACACAGTCCATTCCACATGAACAGCTGATCAAAGGAAAGTCCAGTGATAATAATGGTCTTCAAAAAGCACTAGACTCGGCTCCAACCATGCAGCCATTATTGACAGAAAATATTGAAAATCAGATACACACACTCCCAGATATATGGTGCGACTTGGCCCACTGGATAACAACTGATTAGAGGTTTATTTATTTAAGTTGCACGAGTTCTAAAACAGACAGCGGTGATGGAGGCGTTTAAAATGCTTTTTTGTCGAAAGTTAGACGAGAAGATCGATACCACTCGCATGTCTGTACACTAAATATGAAGCTACGGGCTGCAGATGCTTAGCTTAGCTTAGCATGAAGAGTGAAGCTATCGTCGCTCTGTCCAAAGCGAAGCTAAGTAAAGTCTGCATACCAACACATCTACAGAGTGATTCAGAGTGTCATTCAGGCTCAGTTGGCACAAACAACCACATGATTAGAACTGATCCTCCCAGCAGATTGTGTCAGATGTTATAAAGTCAGATTTATGTCCGAGCTACTTGGTTTGGCTCTTTATGTCGTGATTTTCACAAATATCTTTGAAGAAAACGAAAGAGATGTTTACTTTTTAATCCCAGGCTGCTACAAAAGAGAGTGGTCGTGTTTCAACTACACGCAGCCAAACCTAAAAATGTGAAAAGTCCACTTTCCCACCAATAGAAAACCAACCCACTGTAGGTGTAATCACTGTGGTTTATAGTGTGTTTGATACACTATAAACCACAAAGGCCTCATTTGGAAATCCCCTTTATTCTGTGCTTTTCAAACCCCAACTCTTCTGTACTCCACCCTCCACCCCTCACCACCTCCTGCTCCAGTCCCCATCACTCTCGCAATCACATGAGTGCACCCACGCACACTGTAAATGTGGATCTCGCGCATTCGTTAAATTTGGGATGCAACGCTGATTAGCTTCCTGGCAGGAACGCGACCACCCAAACCCGGAGTCGAAGCCGCGGGTTTCTGCTGAAAGGCCCGACGGTGGGTGGAGAGCTGCATCTGCCGCTGTTTGTTTGCACTGTGTCCTAATTTCCGCGAATTCTGACCTGGCAGGAAGCGTGGAGGGGTGATGGGACAATGGGCTATTGTAAGACCGCACTTTATGTCCATGCGAGGCTAAAACAGGAAAACACGCTAAGACGGCCACAAGCATAAACTAACCTGCACGAACGCACGGAGAGAACCCGGCAAAGACCGTCGTGTTTCCTGTCCTGATTCTTAATCACGCACATACACTCTTATGAGGATATTTCAATGGCTGCACCATTGTAACCTCCCCTGATCTTTGTTTTTTAAGCAGCTCAAATTGAATTGAGCTATTTTACTGAGACGAGCTACGGCTATTGGCCTTTGGAAATGACATCTGAGCTACTTGGACTGATAGATATCTCCCCATGAAAGAGTACAAATAAGTTCTGTCCCGTTTTGGATAAACTGTTCCTTTAATAAAAGACACTGCAGTTTGGCAAGACGTTGGTCTAAATCTTCCACGCTCTACTGCCTTTCTCTAAATGTCCAACCACGTCTCAGTGCGCGCACACACACACACACACGCGCGCGCACACACACACAGTGTCTCAGCCTGTGACCTCGGCCATTTCACCTTTCAGGTCAGCCGGGAGAGCTGAGCTCTGAGGCCGAATGATCTATGGATTCGCACTGCTTGTCAAAAGAGTTAAAGGAAGGGAAAGATGTAGAGGAAGGGAGGCTATTTACAGACTGGAGGTATGTGGCGGAGCAATGCTGTTTTCCACGCTGTATGTCTGTATGTGTGTGTGTGTGTGTGCGTGTGCGTGGCGCAGAGTATGCATTCTCTCGTCAAAGCCTTTGAATCTGCAGGTGTGATAATAGAGACTCTATAAACTGTACTATGTGTTTACTTAGTTCATCCATTGGATGGCGATGTACAAGGCCCCGATAGAAGGGAGGTCAGGACAGGAGAGTGTGTGTGTGTGTGTGTGTGTGTTTTTGTGCTGTGAGGAATGTCGATGTCTGACCTTTGTGCTCTTTGCGTATGGATGATTGACCTGGAAGACAGACCTCTGTGGGCTGGCTTCACTCTAACACACACACAGACACACACACACACACACACACACACACAATCCGGACATGCCTCTTATTTAAAGCAAGAACAAAAACCCCAATCAAAAACATGCCATACATATTCTCTGAGTTTTTGGACACATTTGTCAACAAGTGGATGCTTAGCCAGTCTGTGCCGGGTGGCATTGACAGTGTGATTTCACTCACCTCATTGTAATTAGGTCTCAATATGTTTGGCTCTGTGGCATCTAAATAACAGGTTGAGTGCAGTGGTGAGTTTGTAAGTGTGAAAATAACAGTGTGTGTGTGTGGAGACTCTGCTGAGTTTCTATTTCAGGATGAGGAGGAGAGGATTTCTGCGAATGAGAATGACTGTATTTTGTCACATTCTGGGTGTTATTGCATGTGTGGTTACTTCTATTTTTTGGAAAAGTACTGGTAACTCGTGCTTTCAAACTAACAAGGTAGGAAAAGAATGTTGCTCCCAGATTTTGAACGACAAATAGCCAAATTGACCTGATGTTTTTGGACAAACGCTCACTGGGATTAAACCTGCATAGTCATATTTTTGTTGCCGCTTGGAGCAGTGTAACAAACTGCAGACAAAACATTGACTTATCTTTATCATTATTTTATGGCCAACTTGTTAGCTAACAATTGCTTATTGACACTTCCAGCAGGAAGGAAGCAACATTCATTCTGAGCCGTGTTTTGGTCCACCTGAAGAATGTAATGTAATGTAAATATTCACGCTTCTTTTAGCTCTGTTTTGGTCTCTACCATCTCCCGAATGAAATATCAGTTAACATATAACATATTGTTTGGAGCAGCTTTTAAAGTAGAGGGTTTGGGTCCACAGAGGTATACTAGTGAATACTAACCTGATCTCAGAACTGTACTCATGAGTAAGTGACAGTGTACAGAGAACAATCCCATGGTGTCCCTGAAGAAGCCACTGAGTTTCCTCTCCACCGGCGACGGATTATAAGATGTGCAAACTGTGGTTGCATTCATTGCATTGTGGTCTATTGAGAAAAAACGGTACGCCCTTTCTACTATGAATGTATGAAAATGACAACTCTATAATAAACTATGTTTTAGTTCCCCTCAACATCTTCAAACTCAGGGTTGCTGGTGGGAATATGGTATGTTTTTATTGTACAACGGCTATTCTAATGTGGATTTGTCCTTCACTTAGTCTTTTTTAGAGGTTTTTCATGGACCAGGTTTGTCATCTATACAAGTGAGATGACTTCAGCGTTAAAGATCTGTGATCTTCTTACGTGCAATGCTCGTCCATCCTTACTTCTTCTTCTCCAGCCTCTCTCCTTGCATCCATTTTCTCCTCATCTTTTTCCTGGTCTGCTGCTGTGATTGCCTGTCTCCTCATGGCCCGATGCCCGGCCGCCACTGGGTAGCATTCCTCACCCCGAGCCAACGGGAAGAGAGGGATTGAAAGTGGGGGGGAGACGGAGAAATGGAAGGAATGACAGAAAGAACCACAGCGGGGTCTCCTTATATAGAGTGTTATGTTATGTATCTCTGACCTCGACAAGGAGGCCAGGAGCAATTCCTTCTCCAAATTGTTTGTCGCTTTCCAGCTTTTTCTCAGTGCCTGCCGGTCCTAAACGTTCTGTTTATAGCCACATCCACTCACTTTTAAACAGCCGCTCGCTCGTTACAACACTCTCGCCCAGGCCACAAGATACCCGCACAGTTTGACCACGCAGGCGTCTGCTAAAATACACAGAGCATTCAAACACACACGGCCTCCCTTTCTTTCCTTTTTTCTTTTCACAGTGGGAAACGAAATGCCATATCTCGAAGGTAAGTTATGATGCCTGCGCTGCTGCTGAGGTGCAAAAATAAAAGACTTGCTGAGAAGGCAAAACAGACTCCACCCTGCCCTTCAGCTCTTATTTCTTTCTGAACACTTCGGTTCATGTGTGTAAGGTTTGAGGCTTGGAGCGGCATGTTTGTGCAGGCCAACACAGAGGATTGTGTGTGTGTGTGCGCGAGTGGCATCTTCTTAGGGAAGTGTTGGCAGATGTGGCAGTCAGACTGTGGGTACAGCGGGACGGATAACGTTTGGCTTGTTGCTGCAACTCAAGCCACACAAGAGCCACGCATGCAGTCCTTTCTCTTTCGTTCTCTCTCTGTCTTCTGTTTTTTTCTTTTTTTTTTTAATTCTCTCTCTCCTCCTCTCTACAGTTGTCTTCACTGTTCTAACTGAACATGAATCTTCATCTACCTTGGTTCTTTTGAGCCTCCCTCGGGTCGACACACTCCAATTGGATGTTTTAATCACATGAATACTGGATCTTGATTTTTTTTAAAAACAGCTTGTGGGAAGTAAGAGCGTCATGCACTACTTTGTAATGTGTTACCGCAGTGATTCCAAAGCCAGGGGTACCAGAACGTTTGCAGTGGGTTACCCGTGGAGGTGGGGGAAGATTGTTGAGTAGGGTCGGCTAATTGGAAAGAAAAAGACAGAAACTATGATTTGATGAGAAATATATCCAGGCTCTTGTGTCAGAGAGAAAAATAAACACAAAAATAATATTGCAAATTGGTGTGAGTTTGATCTTTAATATATTCATCGACCCAATTACCAGTAACCGTCTGGTAGTCAGTCAGACAGCACAGGACATCGCGCCTCCCATCCACCAGTCAGTTGTGACACCTTAACACCAGAGCAGTGATTGAAAGTGTGTGAAAGCTATTTGGCAAGCAAGTAGAGAAGCCAGACAAATGAGTTATTGTTCAGAACGTCTGCCACTCCATGAGGCAGTAGCACAGATACAAACTACTGACTCCATAATTAAAGAGACTAAAGCCCCCACAGTTCTACTGGTAAAAAAGTGTCCACTTGTATAGACTTGAAGGAATAGTTTGGCATTTGTTTGACTAACATATACTACTACTAACACTAACTAACATATCATTTGAGATATTTACCATTTGTAATGTGTTCAGTCTTGTTTGTTTGGGTGCATGTCGTCATCTTTGGACTTCTTTTGTACATTTCTATATTTCCTTCATATTTCATTATTGAATCAAAAGCATCTCATGTAGACAATACTCTAATTCAGTATAAGCGCCACAAGCTGTTTGGCTGCAGCATGTGTTTGAAGACTGTGAGTAATTTGGTTGTTAGATCACGGCTATGACGTTTGTTGTATTCCTTTAAAAAGCAGTTGTATATAAATATGAATAAACAGCAGCCTAAAGGTCGCTGAGGTAAACGTATGATCCCTGTTTGGATTGTGAGAGTCTGAGAGTGAACACATCACCCTCCCTCACGCTTGGTCGCACTCGTGACCGAAACCCTGCAACTGTCCCAGTGGAGCTGTTCAGTGGAAGAGTGCAGTTTTACTGAGCACTTCCAACGCACGCCCCTCAGCTTTTAATGTGCATGCATGGCAAAGAAGCTAACCAAGTGCTTGTAACAAATTGCAAGACAAAAGAAATGGAAATTCGATATATACGCAAGTCTGTGCACGTGTAATTGCCCCCCACCACCTCCACTCTTTGAGCCAAACAGAAACAATCTCACAGATTTTGTTTCCAGCTTCTCTTTGGCAGCCCGTTGGAGGCTCGTGTCCATTTCCCACAGCAGCTATCAGTCTGATGGAAACCAAGTCCAGTGAGAGATCATCAGTTGGCTATATTCACAAGCCTTACGACACACTGAAATCCAACCACAGATATCTGGAAGTATTTACAAAAGTTGTATAATTAGATCAGTGGCTTGAGGCCGCTGCAGTGGAAAGATATTCACAGCATGAAATGTAATGACAGAGAAAGAGGAGCAGAAACGTCTGGACGGGCGCTCGCAAAAAACCATGGGCACACCAGAACCAGCTAATGCCACACATCTTAAGATAATTAGAGAATGGAAAGGCATTTATATATTCCCATCGGTGATTCCCTCCGCAAGCCTCCTCCAGCAAATGATTAATTTAGAGTTCAGGAATGTGTGTGTTCACTGTTTAGTCTTCGCCTTCCCTGGGTTGTAACCCCTGACCCGACCAGATCACCAGAACGCCTCTGTAAAACCAGCAGACATCAGCTTATCTAAACTATCCAGCATACAAGTACCAGGACCCAGCCTCCTCATCATTCAAACTCCATCCATCCTTTCCATCCGTCAGAGGCCAAACTCTGCTAACAGGAGACTACTTCTTTCCTCAGCTCAGACTCCAACAGGCCGGACAGGCATTTCCTGTGGGTGGGACCTGAGAGCAGAGACATTCTTGGGCCAGGCACCTCCACTTCCTGTCTCTGTTAACGCCACACTGAAAGACATGCTGTCTGGACCTGCTCTTACTTGACTATACTCTTTACTTGGCGCTCTTATCCGCTGCTCATGCAGCAGTAGATTAAGTTTAAATTCCAAGATTATTAATGTCGCATGTAAGCAAGAGTTTAAAAGTGCAAGGTCAACGTCTCAGTGCCCAGATTAATGGAGGGAACAAAACAATCCCGTGGACCTAAGGATCTGAGACAAAGACGTGTTGGGAAAATAGTTAAAATACAGGTTTAAAAGCAAATGGAAAAGAGTAGAAACCTCAGAGAAGTAGATTTTAGAGCAGGTAAATGTGTGGAATTATGGCAGATTAATGAGTAAACCTTAACTGAAGAGCATAAGTGTGAGGAAAAGTTGAAGATGACTCAAGAAACCATCACAGTGAAGTCAACACTTAACAATAGCAAATATCTCCTAACATCTTTTTCTCAGCTGCACTCACCTCAAAGGTTTAGGGAATGTTTTCTCTGTGTGTTTACATGCATGTTTATGTGCACCGTGGGGTGTTGGAATTGGCGTGACAATCAATTGGTGTCCACCCAGGGTGTCAACAGCTGCACCAAAGTGTTGGTATTCAACAGCTGGACCATTTTAGAGCAGGAATGTGGGGGGTTTAGTATGGATGAGAGTGGTGCATGTGTGCTGTAGGGGGGTCCTACATACTGTACATATGTTACAGTTGTCAGTCAGATATTTTACTTAAGTAAAAGTAGCAAGACATAGTGTGTAAATACACATAAATATACAAATAAAAGTATTGAGAATGTACTTAAAGTAGTGAAAGAAAAACTAATCATGCAGAATGTCCCAATTTTAGAATCATATATTATATTACTGGATCATAATTATTGAAACATTAATGTGTAAGCATCACTTTAGTGTTGCAGCTGGTAAAGGTGTAATTTTAATTACTTTATATAGAGTATCCTATAATAATACATCCTAATTCATTTGTTAATCATAAGTCTTCCCCCCCCTAATATGTTTGAATGTATATAATAATATTTCCTATATATCCTACGTCCTAATGCTTGTTCCCTTATGTTTGATATCTTTCTAGCTTTGTAAATTCAACTCAAGGGTCATCTGTGTTCTCCAAATAATGACAAGTCAACATATCAGATAAGCTAAATAAAGCTACCAACACATATGTATAACTCCTAAAAATTGCCAAATGCAAATGTGCATGCCAGTTGGATTTGTATTTCTTTTTTTCATCTCTGCCTGCATCATTTGGAATCACATTGAGGACTTCAGGTTTGTGCTGCGTGTGCTTGCTGCCCTCTAGTGGTTCACTGGGAACAAGACGACTCCAAACAAGTCGAACGTCAACTTTTAACAACACTTTTATTCAAATCAATTCATAAACTGTTCACACTGATTTACAACCAAACCAACTCTGAGCGTGTTTAAGGAGAACTGGCTCCTCCATTTATCCACTTAGGTCCTTGACAAACGCAGTCCGGTTCTCTTAGCAGACGTGTGAGCTGAGGTTTGGTTCAGTTTCGCGGGGCCAATTCCTCAGTACTGGTGCTGATTATTTTTTCTCATAGAGAGAATACAGAAGTTCAATCTGCTCAGCATACTCGAAACCTGGCCTGTGGGGAAAGGTAACGCAACAGTCATGTTCAAACTTAACCAGTGCAATGGTCTATAAATAATTTATTGGAATGAAAAGAAACACATGACGCAGTCAGAACAGGCTATGCACTCCTTCTCCATTATATTCTCATTTTGCAAATAAACAAAGATGCGTTGTCCAATGTTAAGATCATATCTGTTTCATTGTTCACAACAACAGACTCCTCGTCTCTGCAGTTATCTCACCGTCCAGGTGTCTCCAGTATCAGAGGGATGTTGTCCAGTCGGGGCTCATTCACGATGTCTCGGAAAGCAGAGATCCCGATGTGACCTTTACCGATGTCTTCATGGCGATCGAGGTTGCAGCCTAGTTTACCTGCAAAAATAATAACAGAAAGGACAATGAGCGCTAACGAAGCAGCAAGAGTTGATTTCATAAAAGGTCACAAAGTTCGTACTGCTCAAAGAAGTCATCTATCTAATCTGTGTATGTGATATTTGGGTGTGAAAGTCCTGGCTGTACCTTTGGAGTCATTGAGATGGAGGGCTTTAAGATAGTGGAGTCCCACTTCCTGCTCAAACTCGTCAAGCATGGCCGTCACTCCTCCCTCTGCAGCCACGTCGTATCCTACCAAGACAAGAAGCAACACTCACAGCCCGAATGGAAGCTGTAATACTTAAAGGCTTGGATTTCTAGCAGATTAAGTTTACACCAGGGAGTTTGGGCAAACTATGAACCCTTTTTTTTGGGGATTTCTGCTGATTTTGCGTATCAAAAAGGGTAAACCTCAGGTTTCTCTCACCTGCTGCGAAGGCGTGACAGGTATCCAGACACACCCCTACTCTGGTCTGGTCTCTCACTTTGTCTATGATGCTCCTCAGCTCAGAGAACTTACCGCCCACCGTATTGCCCTGACCGCACATGTTCTCCAACACTGACCACATGGAACAAAAGAAAAAGAAGAAAAAAGGGCACTATCAGTTTGACACACCCATTCAACTCCAATATTTACCCCAACCTGCTACAACGCCTGACACACATCCAAGACTTGGGTTTGGCTGATGTTCATTCCTGACGCACAGCCTTGGGGGCAGGTTACTGCTTCAGTGTTTTGCGGGCATTCCACTGCAGTGTGTATTCTTGTCACACCAGCGGCATTTGAGGTATGCGAGTCAAAAGGACTGTGAGAATGAATCACAAGTAATGCAACATCGGTGTCAAGCCTGCAGTCGGTTTCGCAAACTGTAAGTTATGCATTAACACAGAAGTCAGTCTCGGGTCAAATGGTTTCGTACGAGATGATGACATGCCCATTATTTTGATAACCGACTTGTGTTAGTGAAATATTAATCCTCCTGAATAGGGTCAAGAATATTTTAAAGCCCAGTTTTTCTTAATTACATGCAAAGGGATTAACCCACCAACTGTGATTTTGGTCACATTAGATTTTAATTAGTTTGGCTGCTAAGTGCTCTCGCTATGCTGAGATTCACAAGACTCCATAAAGCATTGTCTTGCAGTACATTTTCAGTGAAGCTTTAATGTTTTCTGCTCGACAAAGCCACCAAGAGGTATGGATTAAAGCCACTGTGATTGTGGAGGCTGTAGTGTGTAGCGTTACACAGTTAAGTGTCAGTGAGTCAGTGTTGGTGAGGTTCTCCGCGGTTCGTCTTTGCTGTTTTCCTCTATGTAGCATGCGTCATTGTGGTTATCTGACACTTATTTCTCCGTGCTACATGACATCAGTTTGCAGTGTTTGCAGTTGGTGCACTTACACCAGTGACTATCTGCCCTTAGTTTACCCGCCCACTGCACCTGTAACCACAGCAGGTGTTTTCCGGTGAGCGTGGTTAATGGCTCCTGCTATCTTCTCCACACACTGCTCGGTGGTGATGGAGCCCAGGGAGGAGCCAGGGTGGAAGTTGTAGAGGTTGAGGCCCAGGAGGCTGCAGCGGCTGAGCTCATCCACCAGCAGGGCCTGGCTCTTCTCAAACACATCTGCGTGCAACATGGTACACCAAAACAGAGGAGGTTGTCAGAGGGCAGGAGACACGGTTGGAAGGGAAAGACAAGGGCGGGTAACTGAGTGGGAGAGAGCAAAGGGGGGAGTCAAGGACAGAATGTGTAGAAGACATCCATCGCTGTCTGACAAACCTTCTTTAGGAGATCCACAGTTCATCAAGTAGGACCCATGAGGCAGGATGTGAGCGGGGTCATACTCCTGCAGGGAACATTGCTCCCTAAACTGGGCCGCAGCTGTCTGGTCCAGTGCAGGCCTCTTCCATGACCGCTGGGAGCCCAGAAACAGGGCGAAGCTGCTGCCACCCATCTCTGTGCAGGACCCCACTGCTTTCCATATCCCACCTAAGGCGTAGAAAAACAGAGGCGGCACTGGAAATGTGTGCGCGTGTGTGTTTTAATGACTTAAACTCTAACAAGATGGCATTAGGCCTTACCTTGAATGCTTACGTGCGCTCCAATGTATTTCTTATTCCCTCGGTCCTTCCTCCTCCTGTCTCTCCTCTCCTCGGTGTCCTCTCCCTCCTTTTCTCCTCCCAAAGCCACCACGGATTTCCTTTTCCTCGGGCCCATACTATCAAGATAAAGTTGTGAGCGGCGTTTATGATAATGTCAGTCTCCGCGAAAGGCGCTTCTGTTTATGACGTTAGGGGCTAATTTTAAAATATGCATTAGTGGAGGCTGTTAACCTATAATGCACGGACAGCGGTGCAAAGTTTGACTGCCAAAAGTTTATGAAGGTCAAAATGAGTTTTTTTTTATGCATCCCTCCCGGCAGGAGCCAGCCAGTCAGAAGGCTTCCACGCAGCTGCCACAGGCCATTGGAGACGCTTCATGCTCAGCAGCAAAATGGCCGCCCGTCAACCGACTGACTCCACAGCGCTTTGAAATTTAAATTCTTCTGCACATTAGGGTTTACACTATTACAACGTTAGTACTTATTTACAAACCAGTAGCTTAGTGCGCGTGTATTTGCATCATCTGCCACTTACTTGACTGTCCGCTCAGGCGTCGCTGTTCTTGTAGCCTCGACGAATGCCTCAAAAAGCTAAAAAAAAAAATCGCACTGAAGCACTTTAGCTAAGCTAGCTAGCACGCTAGCTTTTCTTCATATGTGATTCCAGAGGTGAGTAATGCGAGCAGGAGATGTGCGTAATGTTTCTCATCGTTTTAACATTTCGTATTTGCTATGCATGCAAAATGACTGCAACATATCTGTCAATGAAATGCAAAGGCACTTGCTAGCCAAGCCAACACCGTTAGCCTGGCTACTTGTAGCTCCTGTCAGTAGGTAACTTAGCTCACTTAGCGAATGTTCGATAGCATTAGCAGTGTCTGTGCATTAGCAGAGGTGGATATGTGGCTCAGGGCTCGGTGTATTTGCTGTCAAGGACCGTTGTGTACACAGAACAGAATAACGTTAGTTAACATAACGTTTCATTGGTTGCTCTCGTTAACGTGGTAGTTAATGTGCGCGCGGCTCTATGTCTGCGTATTTAACAAGTATGAACAGAAACCACTCCTTAATGTTAGCCATCGACGAAACGTTTAACCAGCAGCTGCTGTTTAACTTGTCGCCTGTACAAACTTCTCAGTACATGGATGACGATGGCTGGATATGAACGCTGACCGCTCAATGGCGGTCCAGGTCAGCTAGGCGACGTTAATCGCCTGTGCCTTCGGTTTTTGGTGAACACTTTTACATTTCTAGCACACGAAAGCTCTTCCGACGCTGTAACGTTAGCTAGCTTAATGCGGATGAGCTTGTCGTAACGTTGACGGGGGCAACGCAGGTACGACGACAATTAGCTGGTGTCGTTTAACGGTAGTTACTGATGGACAGAGCTGAATGCAAATCTCGTAACAACTTCGGGTCTGTCTTTGTGGTGCACCGGGCCCAAGGTCTGAAATGCTTTAGCGAGGATGTCAGCTTCTGTCAACCGAGGAATCCTGCCTGTTGAAAGTGTCATGGCACTAAGCAGAAACGAAACCAACTAAAAATAGACTCTACCACTTTAACGAGTGTTTGCATTTAATGGCTAGAATATGGATGAACTGACTATTTTCAACATGGTGTTATGAGCTTTGGTGTCCTGTGGGATTTTGGTTATTGACGGTATATTCTAGTACACTGGTGTATTACATTTGTGCTACATTACAGTGTCAATATTTTCTAAACCTATTAGAATGGTAAAGTTAAATTAACAGTGAATATCATTACCCGTTTGGCTATCAATTAAGTTTTATCTTTAGGGAAAAATAAATATCTTTAGGCCTCAAAATCTAACCCTAAAAGAGCACTGCCGTTATATCAATAGTTATCCTTATAGAGGTATCTAACTAAATGTTTGTTATTTGGGTTTGTCCATGTCAGCGATGTTCTTCTGTTGAGGATCTTAATCACAGTGCACTAGTTAGTGTTCTTGTGTTGCATGCATAGTCTCACGGTTGTTAAAGGGAACATTTGCCACCTTTTTTACATGGATGTCCAATCAGTGCTGATGGTAAATGTAGTCCACCGAAGAAATACATTCCCCAGTGCGCGCTATATTGAACGAATATTCCTCCTGCTGCAGAGGCGTACGGGCTGTGCCTACATGCACCAGAATGTGTAGTAATGTGTGAGTAACAATTTCTCTTTGTCTGACAAATAACAAAGGTCTAGAGCACACCTTTGTCCCAGTGAAGAGGAAAACTTTCATGCATCGTAATGCTGCACACACAGCTCGTTCTCACTGGGTTGTCATTGGCGTCGGCGGCCAACAGAAACTGCCCACGCTGACATTCATTACAGCAGAATTATTCCATTTCTGTTGTATCAGAGAGCAAGTCGGCGCTTGCTCTCGGCAGCTCGGATTCTGGTGGGTCCCTGCCGGCCATATATCCTCCCCGCAGCCACTACAGCCTCTAGTGGCCTCTCTTCGGCTGAATACGGATGAATATCCGAGTCAGCCGAAACACTATAATATCTACATTGCTCAACAGATTTGGCAGCTGCGCCCCAGAGACGCAGAGTTTTCACACTATATGCCTAACATAGTTGGGTAGATTTAAGGTTGACAATTGGCAAATTTTCCCTTTTGGAAACCTTCTGAACCCCAATCAGTTTTGGGACTTTTTTTTCCCGCTCCCGACACATTTTTTACTCTGGCTTTGATTTTCACTGCAGTATAAAAGTCCTGCACCTCTATGGTAACAACACAACCATGTAGAGGGAACTAAAACGTGTCTTACAATTACAATGCCATAAATCATCAAAGAAAGAAATGCAAGTTTAATTTCTTTGATCATTTATTGTTACAAATATTGGCAAACAATGGAATCTAAATATACAACTTGTTTCCAAGTTGCCACAAGTGTTACCAATGGTGGGGGGAAAATGGAGGCTCCACGTGCTACATATGTTGAGCTATTCACATTCTTACAACCGCTGCAGTTCAGTCAAAGTTTCACAGACTTTTTGTCACGAGACTGTTTGTCACAACCGAGTCAATCATGGCTTCCTAGTTGCACTGAGGAGCACAGAATTGAACTGGTTGGAGTATAACGGTTATTTGGGGCAACATTTTAAATGAGACCTGTAGAATACAATGTTTTTGGTTAAATATCACAATTTCAAGCTTAGTTTCGGTTGCTTTTTCTGACAGAAGCGTTCGTCACACATGATGTGTCCAAAGACAATCTGACGATACTGATGGTTATTACAGCTTCTGGCTATGATAAACGGTGTACTTTTGGAGATGGTTCAAAGAAAACATGATCTTCCATCTCGCTGGAGGGTTTTGGGGTTCAGGGGGTTGAAGAGCCGACATGTAATCTGGAAGATATGTGCACACTCCATTTTATGAACAATTACAGCAGAAGCGTGGGTCTCAAACCTCCAGTTGGTCACTTGTTATGGTTTCCACAGCCATATGCAGACTCAGTCAGTCTGCTTACTAGATGAGTTGGTTGACTATCAATCCAGCCCCGTGTAAACCGTCTACATTGGTTGAACCTACCAGTGTCATCAGCTTACAGCATTCTGCATGCGTATGATGGGGATAATTACTGTTCGTTGCCCACATGTCCAGCAGTATTCTTAGCTCTAGCACCTGATGGCTGATTCATCCAATCAAGCATGCAGTGCATTGTCGCTTACACACATGAATGGAAGCTCACGTGGCCTCCATCCACAGTGCAACTGTTAAATCCGTCCTTTCTGCAGTTGTCATTAAATATTGGTCAATGTTTTTCTCTTTTTTTTCTTTTTTCAGGGATTTACTTTCCAGTAAAGAGCCAGCGGCTATACAAAGAAGCACTCTGGACTTTAAAGATGGTGAACGTTTGACCCTTTTGTTTTCCAGAAGAACGGAGTATCAGGACAGGAGCAGTAGTTCATGGAAGACAAGAAAAGGAAAAAAGACGACAAAAGGAAAAGGGAAGCCTCTCAGAAGGTGAGCAAGTTCAAAATGACCTGCAGGCTATGTTTTTGTTAGAGGTGCTATTTCTGCTTATTTGTGGTTGTGTAATGTTTGTGATGAGTTAAGATTATACTGTGTTCAAATGTAAAAGTTTAAAAGCTGTATTTCTGATTCTTTTACATTCACATCAAAAGAAAGTGGTTCCATAGCAAAAAACACTTGACTTGGATGTTTTATATTAGAGGTTGACGTGTAGGAAAAAGCTGACGCCCGATTAATCGAACCAAACGGCTTATCAAAGTAATAATACCTGCGTAGAAACTGGATCACTGAACATTAACAAATGAATCTGGAGCCATGGCGCAGTGGTAGAGCAGGGTCGTCCTTCAATCAGAGGATCGATAGTTTGATGCCGGGCTACGCTAGTCATTGTCGATGTGTCCTTGGGCAAGAAATTTTAATTGCTGTGCATGCGGTGTATGAATGATGGGCAGGTGGCACCTTGCATGGCAGCCCCTGCCATCAGTGTATGAATGATGACATGTAATGTTAAAGCGCTTTGCTATACAAGTACAAGTCCATTTACCACTAACAATAAACAGTCTAGATAAGAGCCTTCTTTATATATAAAGAGAGAATTGAAAGGGAAAGTTTGCTAACAGCTTGATTTCATCATGTGCTTTACTTCTGTAGGCTACTTTTGCATACACGGTTTTTAATTAACCGTTCTTTTGTCTGAATTAACAAGAGAACATCCTGAAGTGTGGTTTGATGGATAACATCGTTGGCTCTATTTATTTACAATGGGCAATGCCCTGTTCCGTGGCTCATTACCGGGCCAGGATTATATTTGTTGCACGTCCTGTTACAATATTTAATGTCACTCTTACTAACCCTTTATGTTTGAACATGAGCAAAGTAACGGCTTAATGATTTTGTCTGCCTGCCTTGTATCATGGACAGAGAGCTGATAGTGTTGCATTATACATTTGACAACTAACTTCTGTGGGGAGAAGTAAACTGAGAACAGGTCAGTTATGTCATTGTATTTGTCAGTGAAAATCAGCTGTTCACCAGCACCGCAAAGGTCTAACTCCCATCTATGGAGTGTAGAAAAAATACACATCTGACGTAGTCTACATTGAAAAACATAATTCAAAGTCTGTCATTCATCTGAGTGAATCGGAGCGGATAGCAGGTCAACTTTTTATTTGGTGGCACAAATGGATTAATCGTTGTGGAACTGTTCTGCTTGTTTCAGTTAATTGTGTTGTCCTTAAAGGAGCATTCTGAACATTAATAAAGCAGCGAACAACTATGGCTATGTTAGTCTATAGTGGAGTAATGTCTGTCTGAGCAGAGAACAGTCACTCTCTCTCTGTGTGTGTGTGTGTGTTATTATTCCAGTGTCTCATTGCTTTGTTGACATAGCCGGGCTGGCCGCATATGGTTTTAGTGCCATTGGTGCATGTGAGCGAGACCCACTAGCTCACGGCTGTTGTACTGCTCGGCTCTCTTATGGAGGTTATAGCTGATAACGCCGTCCCAACCGACAGCATTGTCACTGATGCGTAGCACCCACCCCCCAGTTTCCCCTCAGGTCAACACGGTTGGCTCTGTCAGCACTTTCACCGTAGTTTGCACTGCTAGTGCTGTAAGCAGCGTTAGCTGTTAACTGTTGACATGTTGAGAGCTGTTGAGAGGCTCTCAAAATGCTCCTAATCTCTGATCTTGCAGCTTTAAAGTGTGCCACTCATAGATATGAGGCCCACTGTCCTTTAAACGTTGTATAGATTTAATTCACATCCAATTATCATATGTTGGTTTTGACAATATGATCATGATATGTAGTCATCATTGTCACATGTCATATGACAATTCAAATGGATGTCAATCCATTGCATGAGGTAATGTTTAAAGGGATGTCAAACATTTGTGTATTTTGTTTTAGTCCACGTCAAGTTGCTGTTTTGGGGGGAAGTCAGAGTGACTCTAAAAAGTTTCTCTTAGAAAGCAAAAGTTTGCATTGAGCTCGGGACACGTTTTAGGTTGCACTGTTTTGAGAATATGAAACGGTACTAACCAAATCACGAGTCAACAATGATGTTGGAATTACTTCTGTCCGAGTTACAAGAACAAGCCTCAACAATGTGATGTATTTATTATCCGGGCACTCCTAGACTGTTTTCTTTATCCAACCACAATCACAGATTAGTTCTTGTGAACTCCATGTTGTCTCTTGTCTTATACTTTCTTTTCCATCTTTGCTCAAACTGAGGTTTGACATTTGAATGAATGAAATGTATTTAGTTTTTCTCAGGGTGTCCTCACGAGTAACTAATGTGTGTTTTGTTTCTCATCATTTTAGGTCACAGAACAAAAAAACAAAGGTAAGCAGTCAGTTGATTTGAGCTTTCAGTTTCAGTTTTATTGTTTTGTTTTTTTATATATTTAAATTGTGGTTATTTTAGTTTGGTCTATTTCTTATGGAACACTTATTTAACATCAACAATATTTCATGACTTGTCTTAATCAGCTTTCGCAGTATTTGCATGTTTCAGTTTTGTGGGGGAAAAAGGCTATTAGGGAATGCTTTGTAGCATTTTCCTTATTTACTTCATACAAATGTATTGTTAGTGCATTCACAGAACAGGAATTGTGCACTGTTCTACCGAGATGTACTTGGTTAAATTATGTTTAATTTCCCCCTATCCATTTCTCTCTCTGCCTTGCTCTTCCTGCAGTGCCAGACTTGACCAAGCCGGTGTCTGCCCAGTCTCCTGCCACTCAGAGCAGCTCTGCCTCCCCCAGCCCTGGACCCACCCCCTCTGCCTCCCCATCCCCAGCCACCTTGGGCCCTGGCAGTGCTGCCTCCCCGTCACAGGGCGGCAACAATGCCAAGCGCCTGGCGGTGGCCAACGGACAGCCCACCTCCACAACCATTTCTTCCTCCACCGCTGGCGGCCCCGGTGCTGCTGGAAACGGCAGCGCAAGTAGCGGAGGCGGAGCCCAAGCGCCTCAGCAGCAACCGCGCTACATGCCGAGAGAAGTGCCGCCGCGATTCCGCTGCCAGCAGGACCATAAAGTGCTACTGAAGAGGGGTCAGCCGCCACTGTCCTCCATGCTGCTGGGAGGGGGAGGAGGAGGAGGGGATGGCCCCAATGCAAACATGGCTGCTGTCTCAGGTACATTTTAGCAATGCTGTAGGTCACATTTAGAATTGATCCATTCTATGTTAAGATCATTTCTTTAACATTTGCTTTTGACCTCTAAAGTTTCTCTCTTGTGGGATTTTATTTTTCAGATTCTGGTGCAGCTGCCTCCTCATCATTGGCCCTCACCTCATCATCAGTTGCTGCTTCTACTACTACTTCTAATTATGCAAATTCCATGTGGGGGGCAAGCTCAGGCAGCCAGGTCCCCTCTCAGGGCAGGGAGAAGGTGATCGTTGATGGCAACGACCTGGAGGAGTGGCCCAGCATCGCTGGCAGTGAAGGGGTAGGAGCTTCTTTCACTGGGGCTGGAGGGGGCAGCAGCAACAACGGAATACCTGTGAACAGCATTAGTGCCTCTGGCAACCAATCCTCACCCACTTCCTCGTTCTCTTTGCCCAATGAATGTATGCAGTCGTCCAACGGTGTGGCGTGGGGGATGGCTGCCTCCCAGGGTCATCTTGGAGGAGGGAATGCGGTAGCTGCAGCTGGGCCTCTGCTACAACCACCCTCTTCACTTTCCAAAGCCTCCGCTGTGCCAGGGAGCCATGATGCCAGTGGCCCCGTCGACGGCAGCAGTGGGATTCCAGGTGCCAACTTCAATCCAAATGCCAACCCTTCGGCCTGGCCTGCCCTGGTGCAGCAGGATGGGCCCGCTGCTGCAGGGGAAGGAGGTCCGTCTTCCTTCCATCCCCAGGGCCCTGGGGGGTCTTTATCTGCCAACAACTCTGCTTCCCTGAGCCTGGCGTTGGGAGGCGGGGCAGCCGGAGTGCTGGGGGGTCACCCACCTTTATCTGTGAATCAATCAAGCACCCATCAGCGGCAACTTCACCAAATGCAATCCAGAGACAGAGAGATGGGAGGGGGGAAGTGGGACAGCGAATCAGCGGGACCAAAAATCGCAGGGGGGGAAGGGATTGGGGGAGGAATGGACCGTGGTGTGGGAGGAAGCGAGATAAGTGTGGGAGACCACAGCCTTGCCTCCTCATGGAGAGGCCAGTCTTCTTACTCTGCAGCTAACTCCAAAATGGGTGCCTCAAGGACTGATGGGTGGGAGGGTGGAGGAGGTGGCACAGGGGGATTCGGAGCTGCTGAAGGAGATAATGGGACCTCAGGTTGGGGGTATCCGAGTTCCACTAGTGGGGTTAATGCTTGGGGCAGTGCTGGAACTGAGGGAAACAGTAGTCAAACCTCCGGGGTATCTCAGGGAGGGTGGGGCTCATCAGGAGTAGGAGGAGAGAGAGGAGTTTCTGGTGGTGAATGGGGTGGGAGCTCCACTGGTATTGGTGGCGCTAATCCAGGAGGTGAGGGAATTGGTGGAGCCTGCAGCAGTAACAGCAGCAGTAGTGGGGGCAGCACAGCTGGCAACCCCCCTGCCACCTCTTCCTCTTCCTCAACAGCCACCACTACGACCAGAGCTTGGGACAATCAGAAGGGGGAGAGTGAAACAGGGGAATGGGGTGGGGGAGGAGGAGATGTACAGGGAGCACAGGGGGGATCTTCATCTAGTGGTGGAAATTCCAGAAATGGGAGCGGGCCTAACAGTAGACACAGTCGTCCTCCCCTCCCTGCACCTAATGCTGAAGATGCCTTAGAAAACCTGCTCAGCCGGTCTGATCTGGACCCTCGGGTCCTGTCCAACACCGGCTGGGGCCAAACACAGATCCGACAAAACACGTCCTGGGACTTTGAAGAACGTGGAGGACAGAGTAAAGGTAGATCTTCATCAGCGACATCGAAACACACATCTTCTCATAGTGGTTCTTCTCAGTATTCTGGTGGACCCAGGACTCCAATCACTGATTCTACGGGTCCAGGGGTCAATCCCTCCCTGGTTCCATCTGCTGGGTCCGCCGGAGAGGGCTGGGAGAGCAGCAGCAACAGTAGCAGTAGTGGGGCCTCTCTGTCTGGGAGAGCCCCACCAACTTCAGGCCCCAACATGAGGAATCTTGGCGTCTCACAATCTGGGCCAGTGACCACAACAGGACCCGGAATGGGGTCAGGGGTAATGCCAGGACATAGCCAGCAGGGTAAGGCTACAGGCTGGAGTGGAGGAGGGACGGGGGCTGGGGATGCCCAGCAGGCCAAGGGCTGGGGAAATGAGGAATGGCGAGACGGTGGTAGTAGTAGTAGTAGTAGTAGTAGAGGAGGAAATGGAGGAGGAAATGGAGGAGGAGGATGGGGTGATCCTGGGCAACAGGGTGACTCAGTGAGTGGAGGCTGGGGAGGAAATAAGGAGGAGAAAGGGGCAGGGGGGTGGAAAGAAATGGGAGGGAATGGAGGAGGGAGCGGGTGGGGATCAGGACAGAAGGTTGGGGCAGGTAGGGACTGGGGGGAGCAACAGTCCAAATCAAATAGTGGAGGAGCGGGATGGGAGGATGACAGGAAGAATGGAGGAGGAAACTCAGGTGGGGATTCAGGTGTGGGTAGTTGGGGGAGCTGGGACGAAGTTGCTCCTCGGAGAACCTGGGGAGCCGGTGGCACAGGGGGGGGAGGAGGGGGGGTGGGTGTTGTTGGGGGCATGGGATCCAAACCCCATCAAAGTTGGAGTGGAGGAAACAAAATGCACCAGATGCCAAACAGCCAGCCGGGCTCCATCACAGGCCCGCAGGCACAACTGCAACAGCAACAATCACAGCCCCGCAATCAGCATCCACAGCGACAGCCAGCGATGGACCAAGGGGCTATGCAAGGGGTCGGGGGGAGGAAACCCACCCCTCAAGCCCAGAATCAGAACCAAAGCTCAGGCTGGACCTCGGGACCCATTCCTGGTAACTCCGGAGGAGGTGGAAGTGGATCTGAACCAAGCGGCTGGGAGGAACCCTCCCCACAGTCTATAAGCAGAAAGAACGAGATAGATGATGGAACATCAGCATGGGGAGACCCAACCCATTACAACTACAAGCCGGTCAACCTGTGGGATAAGAACAGTGCCCCTGCTGGGCAGCAGCCACATGACCAGCAGCCACATGACCAGCAGCCACAGAGCCAGGCTCAGGCTCAGGCTCAGGCTAAGCAACAGCAACAGCAACAGCAGCAACAACAACAACAACAGCAGCAGCAACAACAGCAACAGCAACAGCAACAACAGCAGCAGCAACAACAGCAGCAGCAACAACAGCAACAACAGCAGCAGCAGCAGCAGCAGCAACAACAGCAGCAGCAGCAACAACAACAGCAACAGCAGCAGCAACAACAACAACAACAACAACAACAGCAACAGCAGCAGCAGGCTCCTCCAATACAACAGCAGCCTAGCAGGCAAGCTGCAGCGCTTGGAGGTAACAGAGACTTCAAGACTGGCCATGGACCTGGAAAAACTTCAGCTATTGGTAAGACACCACAAACTTTGTTTTTGAGCATAATAATAGTGTTTTTTAAGTTGTCATGAAGAAACAAATAGGTTTAATTCATACAATAATTGAATGCAGTGGTGGGATTTTATCCTCCAATTGGGGAAAGATGATAATCTATTTAATAAACCTATTTCTTGAATTTATTTTCTTTACGTGTTTTCAGAAAAGCTGAAATATTAATTAAAACCATCTACTCTCATTATGAGCTACTTTTTTGTTCAAACAACCATCAGCCAAATTAAGGATTAAGATTAATTAAACATGGATATTAGATATGGAGTCTACTGGAGCATTTAGGACATAATGTTGAGAACTGAAGTTGATCCAGTAGTTAATTTGCTGCATGGAGATTGGAAAGCATTGATTACTAGCACAATGTGAAGGAATCAGATTCCCGAAATAAGAAAACAATTGACGTCATGTTTGTTTCTGAATCAACTGTGGCAGTTTGACAGCTAAAGACGTTGACAAATGTCCCTAAGTATTGTGAAATTCACTAATAAAAGCACTTCTACAACTGCTGCCTTTATGGGATCGGTTGATCTGCTGTTTATAGGTCAGCATGGAGGTTTAGCGAATCAAAATGACAACTGAGAGACAAAGTCGTTTTTCAGCCAGCTACTTGCTTACTATCTCTGTAGTTTCCTCTCAAAACCACATTAAAAGCAGTCATCCACAGTACTGTAGCTTCAGTGGGTGCGCAAACTCAGTACAGCCGAGGTAAAATCCCATCTTCTGTCAGTGGATATTCTCTGGGTAATAGTGTGACTGTAGAGAAGCTGCTTCGATTTTAGACCAATGTACCAGACGACACCAAGCCAATAACTTACATCTGAGGAAGAGAGTTGCAATATCTGTTTCCTCATCAATTTTAAACCCTGTGCCTCCACTCTAGACACAATTGTGTCCTTACCCAAAGGGTCTCCACCAGGTTGTGCCAACTTAACTTGTGTTGTCCGTGTGTGATGTAGGTCCATCAGGTTGGGGTGGGACTTCTCCAACTAGTCCTACAGGAGACAATGGCACCGGAGCTTGGGGAAAGAATACTGACGCACCTACTGGCTGGGGAGACCCTGAAGAGGCTGGAGGGAAGAACACGGGCTGGGGCAACCCTCCTCCCAACCCCATCAAATCTGGTTAGAAAACCAAATAAAGACTAAAGCATGCTTTTGAGTATTGTGTTGATTGTACCAGGTTAACCTAGAGTTATTTGGTGCATTGCATTTGAAACATTGGCATGCCTAATCCGCTAGTCGAAAACCTACAGATTGATCCGTTAATTACCTCACAGCTTGACAGTGGCATTTAGTATGACTTTTTTTTTTTTTTTTCTCCAGCAGGTTCAAAGTCTATGCAAGATGGCTGGGGGGATAAAGAGGCCTCTGTGGCTGCCTCGCGGCACTCAAGCTGGGAGGACGAGGAGGAGGGAGGCGGCGGCATGTGGAACAGCTCTGGCTCCCAGGGAAGCGGCTCGTCTTGGGGACAGGGAAGCAACAGTGGCTGGGGGCAGAGCCACCCGGGGAAGAAGCCCACCAACAAGGTGGGCTGTGAAAATGGATCTTTGTAAAAGAAAAGGGCAAACAAATTAAGATTTATTCAAAAGACAAAGGCATTTACATTTGGGTCCTGCAACCTTCATGTGTGCAAATAATATATATAGTATATGAAAGTTAACTAAATTGTTTCTACTGATTTAGTTTGGTCATGTTGTTGCATTAATCTAAATTATAATTTCTCCGTTAAAACCCTCGTAGAACTTAAACGTTAACTCATTGTGTGCTCGCTTTGTACTTTTCTCTCAGGGTCCAATGAAGGTTGGCGGAGGAGACTCATGGATGAGCCCCATCAACAAACAGTTTTCTAACATGGGGCTGCTGGTAAGCCAAACATGTCTTTGTATCTTACTTATGAACTGGAGTGTCATTGTGGCAGGGAAACGTCAAAACTTTACTCTATTTAGATGCTTTGTTTTGTACCCCACCCACACACGTACAAGCCGAAATGTTTAGACGCTTAGCAGGTTGTTTATTCCCTACATGATGATGATGATGGTGGTCTTTTCCGCTGGACAGAATGATGATCCCAGTAGCCCGAACATCGACCTGGCTCCGGGTTCTCTCCAGGAGAAGAAGATGGATATGGAGAAAAGAGCCATGGGGATGGGGATGGGGATGAATGATTACAATGGAGACATAAGGAAGGGAGGAGGAAGAGGAGGAGGGGGGATGGCTTATCGTCCACCTGGTTCCAAAGAGGCAGCATCTGGGGATGCTGGGTCCTACTACGACAAGGTAATGTCTCACTGCCACCTCAGCAGTCTGTCCTCTATGTTTGGCTCATGTCTAGATAGCAGTTTGTCTTTACTACTCTTTGTTTCCTCTTGTGATTCTACCTTTTTCTTCCTCGTCTGCTCCATTCCTCCCTGTCTCATTCTTCCCCTACCCCCCGCCCCCCCCTTCACCGCCACTCAAATTGGTCTCCCATTGGCTGTCACTGTGACAGACCTTGCCTTTGACCAATCAGGATTGGTGCCTTGGGGAGGAGGGTCCTAGCTCTCTGTACTCACCACCCACTGTCTACAAGCCCCATTCCCTCTTCAGCCACAATATTCCCTTTAGACAAGTAAGAGAACCGCGCCTCTTGTTTCTGTCCTGCCATTTTTTTTAGCATTGGGTTCTTGTACTTTTCTGTTATTAAAAGATAACATTACAATTACTACCCCACCCCCCCAAATTGTCCTCCTCCAGTCTGTCCTGGTCTGTGTAATCTGTATGTTTTCATGTATACGTCTCTATTGTTATGGGTCCTCCTAAGGTTTCATTTTCAAACTACGATCACAGGGCGGTCACAGTATCTTTGGCAGTAGTGGAGGGATGGCTCAGTCAAGGCACCAGCCAAGTGTCCCACCCATTAACCAGTCCCCAGGGATACGAGCGCAAGTGCCTCATCCGTTCCTGTCACCTCAGGTACCAGTATTCTTCCCAGCTGTCTACATATTTCACACTTACACTGACACAGGAGGTATGTAAGTTGACTGTCGGTGTCAAACAGTGTTGGTTGTGGGATGAGTCATCTTTAGGAAGCCTCAGCCCGACAATCTACACAAAGTTCCCAAATCCTCGCATCTAACCAAACTCCGTCTGCCATCGCTAACGTTACCTGCGGTGGACGAGGATGGACGTCTTCTCACCAAACAGTCGAGAACTGTGCATTTCTGCACATTTATGTTCTGCGTGTTCGCCAAATGTTTTGATAAATTGCTGGTATTACTTGTCTTACATGTGAGGGTTTTATTGCATTCGTGACGACAGTTCTCAGCATCTACTGGAGTCATATGTAGCCTAACAATGTCTGACAATGTCTCTGTGGGGGCAGGAAGTAGCTCATGAGATAAATTTCAGGAAATGTCTCATTTGTCTCTGGAGTTCATGTTTGAAAAGTCAGAGGCAGAGACTAATGATACAGCAGAGAAAGATAATACAGAGGCTACAACTACAGGTTCTCATTTAAAAACAAACGTAACGGACAGAAATACGTCTGTTTCCTCTTTGTGTTCTGATGGATCACTGTAGCAGGGCCTCGATAAAGCTAATGCCTGACTACATTGATCCTTCACAAATCGAAGAGATTTCTGTCTTGTTACGTTTGTTTGAGAATGAACCTGTAGTCGTGCATTTGTCCGTGAAAATCTGATAGAGACGGTTGATTTAGCTAACGCTAATTAGCGGAAATTAGGTCAAAGAGACACGGGATTACCAGTTGAGTTATAAACGTAAACATTACAAGTTACATTCCCCATTTATTCTCATCCCCAACAATGAAAAAAGATGCTTTTTATCTGATCAATAATTAAGTTTAAGTCATAATAATAATAATGTCCGTGGCACTTGATCAGCTCGTAACTCCTATTTTGTGGAAAAATAGAACGTGGACATTGCTTTTGTATCATTTGTAGCTCCGTGCACTTCATGCATATTCATTTTAAAGGTGGAAACTAGCAGTGAAGCAATGGTGGAGAAACCGTTATTTATTATAATTGCCTCCAATGGGGGACATGCACAGTATATACTGATCACGGTTGGGGAGGGGGGGGGGGTGAACTTTCTGACATCATGTGTAATTGTCTGATTCTGATGTCTATGAGCTTACAGAGTCTGCTGGCTTTGTTTGTATCTATAAATCGGTGCATAATCTCTCTTCAGGAAAACATTGATCTTCCTCCGCTTCTAAAGAATACAAAGTGAAACAACGCCTGTACCAAGGAATTGACTCATTTTCATCCGCTCACTTGGGTCGCTTGTTGCCAACAGTGAACGAGTGCATGCAAGAGAATCGATGTTCGTCGGGGAGAGGCGCTGTACTAATATGGTTGCTGGTGGTTACAGCAGCGGAGCGTTTCTGTGGTAACAGGTGCCTCTGCCGTTGTGTCTGTCTCCAGGTGCCAGGCTCCGTGCTGAAGCAGATGCCCCCTCCCAGCGGGAGCGTGGGGGGTGTTGGCGGCGTGGGCGGAGCGGCAGGCGTCGGGGGAGGTGTGTTCCCTCCACAGCTGTCCCCCCAGCATATTGCCATGCTCAGCAGCATCTACCCACCTCACATCCAGTTCCAGTTGGTGAGAAGCAAAATCTAACTTTGTTACTCCCCTTGCATGTGACGGTTGATACGGAATGACTCACTAAAATGTAACTCATCAACACCAGCGAAATCCATGAAATCAAACCAAACAGTATAGGAACCCTGTCCCCATAAAAGGTCTTTAGACGTCGTTGTTATGGTAGATCACACTTATTTTAAACCACATTTTACAAGATTCTGTGATTTTTGGGAAACAAACCTTTGCTACAGCGCTAACTCACTGCCCAAATATCTGGATGTGATTATTACTCCTAGTGGAACCAATAGTCTACATAGCAATCGGTTGACACGTGGGTTTATCAAGTGCAAACTTGCAAATTATTGTGCAGAGTGTCTCTGTTGCAGTCTCATTCCTCCTCAGTTTACTTTTTCGTTCCGTCCGTGTTCGTTCAGGCTTGTCAGCTCCTCCTGCAGCAGCAGCAGCAGCCGCCGCAACAGCAGCAGCAGCAGCAACAACAGCAGCAGCAGCAGCAGCCACAGCATCTACTACAAAACCAGAGGAAGTTCACACCGAATGTGCGGCAGCAGGCTGACCCTCAACAGGTACACATAAATACTACATATCACTCACTCCTTTGTCACTCCTTTACTTCCTCCTCCCAGCTGTTGACTCTGGTTTTTTGTTGTTGTGTCAGCTGGCCAGGATCATGGCAGTGCTCCAGCAGCAGAGGCAGCAGCAGCAGCAGGTCGGGGGTTTAGGCGTCAGCTCCAAGCTTTCCCCCTCCCACCACGGTGGAGGTGGCGGAGGGGGTCCCAAACTGCTGGGGGCTGATTCCCTGCCTCATCCAGGCCTGGCGGGATCTGTGGCTGATCTGCACCAGAAACCTCTTGGACCATATTCCGGTGAGCGTTTGTTCACAGACGGTTTTATTTTTAAAAAAAGAAAGAAAACGCTCACTCCAGTGTAGTGTTTATGCAGTACTTCACCCAGAGATCACAGGTTAACTCACAATCAGTTTAGCACTGTGAAATATGTTGTACGTCTCCTTTTCTGTTGATGGGTGTGGGTCGGCATGCTATTTTAATGTAGCACCAGAAGTTTCCTAACGACATACTCTCTGTCTCCTCTTTCCTGTGAGCAGGATATGGATCTGGGGTGAACCTCCCAGGTCTGGACCTGGGCGGCTCTGTAGTCGGGGGTCCTGGGGGCATGAAGGACCTCGGGATTCAGCAGTCCCGCTTCAAATGGATGATGGAAGGACACTCTTCTCCAGACACCTCCTCACCTGAGAACGCATTCCACAAAAACGGTGAGATTTTTAAAATGTATTTATACAAAAAGCATTTATTTTATAAGACGTGTTGAGGCAGATCGTGTTAATGGGATTAGATGTGAAGTCACGTATTAAGGTGATTAGTAACTACCATTATCAACACCTTCCAGGTCCCGTCACCCCCATGAAGATGCCGGGGGGCTCGCCCTACTCTCAGTACGACATGATGGTTGGGGACGGGCTTGGAGACAACTGGCATCGCACCCCTGGCAACAAGATGGTTACCAAGCCCACCGCCACGCCCAGCTGGCCCCCTGGTCAGTGACAAGTCATGGTTAAAGGGATAACTAGGGCTGGAAGCTATAGAGAGTGCACCCCTGTATGCATTCTGATTATACCGTGCTGACCGGTAGAGCACAGAGATGATCCGATCAATCTGGTTTTCAGTTCCATCTGATCACATTTCCACACGTGTGCCGCAGCAGCATGATATTCATGTGTCGCCACACAGAGTAACGTCACAGTACACGCCACATGTGGTTCAAAATAAGCCACCTTAAAAACCTAACAAACAAACCTAATCAGACACTAATTGTAATTCGTTCCCATGCATCTTCACAGAGTAATCAGAGGCTCCTCCGCTGGTAGCACAGGGCTAAACGTTAAAGAACTATTTGGGAATGTGTTCTCTTTACCTGCACACACTGCTTTAAACGGACCACATGTGTGTTTCTTTGTTAGAGTTCCAGCCTGGCGTTCCCTGGAAGGGAATCGACCGTGTCGACCCTGATTCCGACCCTTACATGACCCCAGGGAGCATGATGGGAAACGCAGTGTCCCCCAACCTCAACGATACTGAGCACCAGTTGTTACAAGACAATACAGGTAAGCATTTACCAGCTCCACTGCCTCATTATCCTTATCATAAGGTGTTAGATGGCACCATATCTAGCAGTTAGTTTGCTTTCCTTACTTTATGGTTGGTCTTCTTGTACCATTTTTTGTTGTTGTTTAGTTTTCATATATTTGCTTGTGTTCACTTTGCATACAGGTTAAAAAGAAAGTTCACCACAAAACAAAATACGTATTTTTCCTCCTACCCGTAGTGCTATTTTTCAGTCTAGATCGTTTTGGTGCGAGTTGCCAAGTGTTGGAGATGTCTGCCTTCTCTCTATTATAATGGGATTAGCTGGCACTGGGCTTGTGGTGCTCAAAACGCCAAATAACACACTTGAAAAACTCAACAGCAATGTTTCTTACTAGAAACATGACCAGGTTACTCAAGATAATCCACAGACCTTGTTAGAATATGTTTCATGTAGGAACTATTTTCTTTCTCCCAAACATATCAGCGCGTCAGAAGGAAGCGTGCATGTACTCGGGGACGATAGACATTTTTTCATGAATGGTTTTTTTATTCGCAGATTCCACCCCTCCCCTCAACACCTTGCTGCCTTCACCTGGTGCCTGGCCCTACAGTGCCTCAGACAGTCCCCTCAACAATGCACACAACTCAGGTAACCTCACACACACTCACACTCACACACACACACACTCACAGCATCTCGTCTCTGGGCTGGTGTGTTGCTTTCTCTTGATTTTCTGAGTAGAGCTGAAGTGACTAGTCAATCAATTGAATTACTTACAGAACTAATCCCTTTGATTGTTCGTTAAGTCATTTTTCAAATGTCAAACATTCTTTAGTTCCTTTTTAATTGTTCGAGTGTGTTCATTAGGAAGTCCCGATTGTGAGGAATTGTGATTTTTCACAATCCTCTGACATTTCATCGATCAAACAATGAGTGGATTGATTGAGAAATGAATCACCAGATGAATTAATAATGAAAATATTTTTGTTTAGTCACAGCCCTGTTTCTGGTAGTCAGTCGCATATTGTAATCTGTCTTGATGTATTGAGGGAATGTTGTGTACATAACTGAATGATATAAGTCACAATTTAAATGGGAGTTTTACACAATAACTTTACCAGTTATAACTGGGCCACATGCACCGTCTCCAAAATGTGCTTCAACAAGCTGGAACATTGTATTCCTGGTGCAGTATTATAAGAGATGAAAGTTATTTGATTATGTCAAACAAGAGAAAGTCACAGTAGATGTAGGAGAAGCCTTCAAGAGAACGGCTTAAAGGCTTCTTCATCTTTCATCTGCATAATGACGTTACATCTTAACAGTTTTTATTGTGAGCCGTCTTAACCTTTTATCTTATACCTGTCTCATTGCTTTCTCTGTCTCATCTTTGTCCTAACTGTTGAAAGTTGTTCTTGATTGATTCTGGTATCGTTACATATTGGCGTTGTATTCAGAAGTGTAGAACCCCCCCCAGAGCCTCATTCACTTCTCTGTAACGCCACAGCAAAGTACACAGACTACAAGACCAGCTGGCCCCCAGAGCCCATCGGACACAAATCCTGGAAAGCTACCCGTGGCAGCAGCCAGAGCCAGCTGTCCCGCCTACCTCCAGGACTAGCCAGTCAAAAGCAGCCATCGCCTTCCCCTTGGTCTGGAGGAGCCCCTCGATTGGCTGGCCGGGGCTGGGGCGGTGGCTCCAGCACCACTGGTAATGCCCCGACGCATTTATCATGTTTCGTAACCAAACGTTGTCCCTTTATTTATCATTCAGGCACGGTGCATGTGGAAATAGTCCTCTGATTTAAATGTACACAGCAGATAAAACAGCTGGCTCTGATTGCTGAGATACAACACAGTGCTCTTTGAACTACAGACTCTGCTTATATTTGATTTGGAAGCGACAGGGAAAGACATTCATCATCTATTAGATTTGAGAAGCCGAGGAGAAAACTCACTCTCACATTTTTATTTTTTCCCTGTTTGCTCGCTCTCTCTCTCTCTCTCTCTCTCTCTCTCTCTCTCTCTCTCTCTCTCTGTCTCTGTCTCTGTCTCTGTCTCTGTCTGTCTCTGTCTCTCTGTCTCTCTGTCTCTCTGTGTCTCTCTCTGTCTCTGCAGCCTCATCCTGGAGTGACGGCAGCTCTCGGGAAAGCTGCTGGTTGGTGCTCAGCAACCTCACACCACAGGTAACACACAGACGCACGACAATCGAGAGCTGTAACGATTGTGATACAGCCGGGCTGGGTTGATTAGCCTCACTTCATGCAAGCGCTCCTCCTAAACGAGCACACAAAAGTCTTTCCAGATGGAAGCACTGCTTTGAATTTCATACATCAAGCCATCCCTCTCCAAAGTTCTCCATCGTCTATGTTGCATATTCCTGCAGATTGATGGCTCCACTCTGAGGACCATCTGCATGCAGCATGGCCCTCTGCTGACCTTTCACCTTGGCCTGACCCAGGGCACCGCTCTGATTCGCTACGGCTCCAAACAGGAGGCGGCCAAGGCCCAGAGCGCACTCCACATGTAAGACTGTCGTTTTGATATCATACTTTTGATAACACTCGCATGTCCGTATGGTCACTGTGTAACAGAATCCAGTAGCCTCTACAAGTGAAAGTGTCATTTCTACACTTCGGATCTTCTCATCTAACATTCGCTGAGAAAGCAAATAGATATATTTCCCAAAGTGTTGAAATGAATCCTTTTAAAGTTGAAGTGAATTTCAAGTTATTCACTGTTGTTGTTAGTATGTGGGCATTGTGTGAGGCCTCTTGTTACTGATAACCTCAGTCAATTTGGGCCAAAATGATCTGTAGTCCTCAGGATTATTTCTCACTAAATTCATTAATACTAAACTAATTTAATCTATTCAAAATATAATGAAATCAGCACCTCATGTATCACATAACGTAATATAATTGATTGTAAAACCCAGTGTAAATTGCTCATTGTAGTTCGTTCAATAGACTTTTAAAAACAAAATTAAAAACCCTTTTAAGAGTCACTGACAGACTTTTTGTTCGTCTCAGGTGTGTTCTGGGTAATACCACCATCTTGGCGGAGTTCGTGAGCGAGGAGGATGTGGCTCGCTACATTGCACATTCCCAGGCAGGAGGAGCAGGGAGCGGAGGAACCGCAGCCGGCTCTGCAGGCTCCGGGCCGACGTCCTCCTCCGCAGTGGGGTCCAACGGTAACGGAGGGAGCTGCGAGAGAGGCGGAGCAGGAGGCGTAGAAGGTGGCTCCTCAGCTGGAGGAGCAGGAAATGGAGGAGCCGGGCCTTCCAGCTCCGGGTGGCAGAGTCTGGACAGCACAGGCAGCTCATCGGACCAGTCTGCCACCCAGGGGCCCGGGCTGGGCATCTTCGCCCAGTGGAGCAGCAACGGGACCGTGGTGGGCGGGGCCGGAGGCGTGGAGGGCGGAAGGCAGGGTCTGTGGGGGGGGATGGGCGGGATGAGCGGAGCCGGGTACTCCAGCAGTAGCCTCTGGGGTTCCCCAGCACTAGATGACCGTCACCAGATGGGCAGCCCCGCCTCACTGCTGCCCGGGGACCTGCTGGGCGGGGGGGCCGACTGACACACACACACACACATTTTACACCCAAGTTGTAATACATGTGTCATACTCTATTTATTTACACGTAGAGATGACATGAATAAAGCGCCATTGGTCACCCAACATTCATACGACACACAGGATACGTGCAGTACATGCACACATTGTTTTCACACACACACACACACACACACACACAGTAAACCGCTTAACTTTAAATGAAGACGACAGTAAAACTTGAACCGAGGGAAAAGGTGAAATCCATTAAACTCTTTTAGGACTCATCTGGATAGCTCTTTGTCTTCTTACTCCCACCATCTGCATTCAGAGACCCGCTCACTCAGGCATGCACTGTAGACAGGCTCAGCCAGAGTCCTACACGTCAACAAGTTTAGCTATTGCTGTTTTTAGTGTGCCACCATTTATTTTCTTTTGTATTGCTATTTAATGGTCGAATCTCAAAAATTCCGACTTGCAGACTGAGCCCTCGTCGACCTGGCTGGCGTACTTCTAAGTTCTCGTGTTGGAAGCTTTAGAGCGGGGGAAGGATCTGGAGTTTGTGTAGGATCGGGGACGGCGCCACACTACTGAGTCAAATGGACGATCGGCAACCTTTTGAGATCTGGAAAAGGAGAGTGTGAACATGCCATCAACATGGGACCCAGGGTAAAAAAAAAAAAAATCAAAACCGAAACAACATTAGCCAAACTTGCACTATATGCCTCTGGGTTTGTTGTTCACAAATCCTCCACAAATCCCTCCATTTTTTTTATTTTTATTTTTTTGGGGGAAACAGCTACAACACAACTACACAGACCGTACCGGATGACTTAATGTTACAACAGCAGTGGCCTTGGCTAACAACCAGCGGCCGCACGCCCGCCATGTCAGCAGCCTTCACACCTCCTCATCAGTTACACACTGCTCTTATATTTGACAAGCGAAATTGTATCTCCTCGTTGATGTATGTCGGTTGTTTATCATTTGTTTCTGTTTTAAAAGAAAAGAGAAAAGTGTGAAACTTTGTGGAAATTCAAAGATGTCCTCTTTTTGTTTCCCCCCCCCTCTTCAAACACTGACCTCGCTATTCTATTATTATTATTTTTTCTTACTCGAGAAATCAAGTTGGTTATTCTATATTGTCATGACGTTAATGATGACTATGATCACTTATTTACTCGCTGTACAAGGTGCCCTCCTGCCTGCCTGTGTGTGCATGAAAGGAGTGATGACAGTATGACCGACTGGAGGAGGATGTGATGAAGATAATAATGATATCGGGAGTGTCTGTGTTATTGCTACAATGTTGAATGTTTTTTTTCTTGTCCGTGAGAGATTCATGAGAAATGTTTTTGTGTGTGTGTGTGTGTGTGTGTGTGTGTGTGTGCGTGTGCTTGCTTTTTGAACACTTATCTGCTCCAGTCAGGGAAGTGAAGCGATGTTAATCTGACAGCTTATATTTGAGAGAACGGGTGTGTTTGTGGATGCGTGTACATGTTTGACTGTCTGGATATTGTAATAGCTAAAAAGTTAAAAAACATTGGCACTATTGCATATGTCTCTTAAGTTGTGTTTTTTTTTTAGCAGCATTTTGTTCCCGTTTGTATTTTATTTTTTTTCTGCCAAATGCAATAACAGAATATTTAGTTTTTAAGACGAAGCAACCCAACTGAAGGCATTTCTATAAAGATGCCAAATCCTCCCATACCAAGCTGAGCTGGAACAGTGTTTTACAGACACGTTAAAGACATTACCTGTTATGTTTTACTGTTTGTTTCTTTTTGTTATGTATCAATTTAAATTAAGTCAGTCTTTATTATCACTCCTGTTCAGGATGTTTTCATTTCTTTCAGATGTTACAAAAAGAAGAGGAAATTAATTTAAAGCAGAAAAGAACAAGATAATAAAGGTTGAATTGAAGTCTGCTGTGGTTTGTTTGTTTGATCGACCGGGTCGTTGACGGTTCACTTCAGGATGTCTGGTGTCCGAAGCACATATTCCTTCATACGTCTCATTCCAAACACCGTGAAGGACGTGTGCTTCCTGCTCCCCAAAATATAGGTTAAGAATCTCCCTGGTACTTGTTAGGAAGTGCTAGAAAAGGTCGCGTAAGAGTGAATGCTTCATACATTCTGAAGCCGTTCCTGATTTTTCACCCCATCCCATCCCACCGTCATGTTTGTTCTGTTTTTAAATGAGTAACTAATTATAACACAAAAGAACCTCAAGGTTTAAGATTCAACATAACTGACCTGGGTTTAGAGGATTTTTTATTATTTAGAATTTAAAAAAATGTCTCGAAGTAAAGCTAACAATAAATATATAATAATGTAATTTATTATATTTTTTAATTTATATACATGTTTTGAAATAAGGAATTATTGTTCATTACTCTGGCACATGCTGCATCTTTTTTTTTTGTTGCATTTTCTCACAATTATGTCCAAAAACAATTTGGCAAAAAATAATTTATAATGGCAAAAATGTCTTAGTGCTTTTTACTTGCAGTCAGTCATAAAAACTAGTTTTAGTCCCAACTGAGGTGAAACTAATTAGCCTGAAGTTATTAAACGTTACTCGGTGCATGTTTCAACTTTTAATGAGAGAGTCTTCACTTCATATGAAAGTCGCTCTCCAGTGAATATCTACATCATCGCAGCTTCCACACATTGTTGGCATACTTTACTTATGTATTCACCATTCAATTATTTTAAGCACTGGTATGTATTGTTTCAATTGTAATGTGGTTGCAGTTCTTTTCTGTTTACCGAGTAATGTTAAAAGCCTCCAATTCCACTTCAAATAGTCTTCTGATCATTTTTTGCATGTCGTGTTTATAAAGTAATACATTTGTGTAGGATGTAGGCTACCACTAGAGGGCGCTGACACTTGCACACAACCATTAGTGGAACACTCGCAGAGCACCGACCTGCAGATGTTATAGTTGTCATAATTGTTTCTGCAGGAATTAATTTGAGATGTAAACATGCAGCAGCTTTGAGTGAAGGGTGCGCTTCATTCGTGCCTCCGAAAAAAACAAAAAATCAGCATGCAGCAGCAGCAACGCGGCGACTTTAAGACAATCCGGGCATCTCTTCAAGTCCACGGATGACATCATTGATATTGTCAATGGTGTAAACTGAGAGAGGGCAGGGAGGGGGTGTGCGGGGAGAGAGAGAGAGAGAGCGAGAGAGGGAGGAGAGAGGACCTCAGTGTCTGGTTTCGGCGTTTTTCCTTCCCCCCCAAAAAAAAAAAAAAGAAATCGTGACAGTGAGAATCTTCCAGAGACGCGGGGCTCCGGTCGACTCTGATCAGCTTGTATATTTTTTGGGTGCGTGTGTGTGTGTGTGTGTTTTTTTAAGGGAGTGGGGGATTCGGGTCACACATCTCCGAGGATATGAGCCGTCCGAAGCGTCCGTGTTTCGCTGTCCAGGGTCCTGAGTGAGACGGTGCCAGCGGGGCGACCACGGAGCCTGACATAACCCGGTGAGGAGGAGGTGAGGGGGGGCGGTGTATGTTGGCTAGTCAAGGTGTCTGGAGGCTTGTGTGTGTGCGCGCGCGTGCGTTTGGGGTTAGACAAATAAAGAGTCCACATAGAGTCGTGTTTTGGGCGGGGGGGTGCGCTTGTTCAGAGGCACCTGTGTGTGTGGAGGGGTGCGGTTATGGGAATTATTCCCACATTTGATCATCAATGCGGGATGAACGGTGTGTGTGTTTTGGTTTTTTTTCTTCCCGTCCCCTCTGCTGTGGCATCTGGGGCAACTGCGTGAAGTATTCTCTCTGAAAAAATATACGTCGTCTCTCGCCGTGTTTTGTTTGTTGTTGCAGTCCTTTGCAGCAGCAGCAGCGGGTCTCCGTTCTGTAACACTGACAGTGGAGCAGCTCTGAGGAGAGACCCGAGCTGAAGGGGTTTGGTAATGTGCAGCAGTGGCTCGCTCTGCTTTATTTCCCCCCCTGCACATTGTATGTGGACGGGAACGTGTGCAAGGTCTACAACGCAGCCAAGACCAAAAATAAAATAAAAGAACTTAGTCAGCGTTAAGTGCATTGTCAAACTGGCTTGCAAAGCCTAACCTCAGTCATTTCCCACTTTTAAGTCCATGTTCCATGGCTGCTCAGACACACACACAGAGGGCCTTGGATGAGGAAAAACATGACTCATTCGACAATTTGGAGAGTTTGTGCAAATCCCTTGTACACAGGACCAGACTCCCCTTAGAGTGCTTTTGGGAAGATTGAGAAAGATGCTGATCTAGCCCCCCCCCCCCCTCCAATCAGCTCTGAATAAATCATGTTATACAACTACACGCTGTGTTTTCCTCAGAGGACAACACTTTATAAACACTTTATTGGCCTTGCATTGTCGTCCTCTGAGACGCCCGAATTGATGGCGACATGAGACCCTGAAGTCCTGAAAATGTTTTGCTTCCGCAGTGGCTTCAGTCACATAAAGTCGCTTCATAACTGCAAGTGGAGCAGTGGAACATTTTCCTTCCACAGTTCCAGTAACTCAGGCTGCACTACGTCACTGCCTTGCCTCAGTAATTTTCACTTTTCATTCTTTCTCATCCAAGATTCCAGTTTCATTTCCTTCCACGATGCAGCCGCCCCAGGGTACATAGCTTTCAGTGTAAAGTCTGCAGTTTTGCACCACTGTCCTTGTACTGTATTGATCACCGCTGATTGATGACAGCTCCGTGTGTGTGTTTGTATCTGAGTGTGTGTGTGTTTGTGTGTGTTTACTCCCTCAGTGAGTTGAAAAGCTCAGAAGCCATGGAGTTGAGGGTGGGGAACAAGTACCGCCTTGGGAGGAAGATAGGGAGCGGATCCTTTGGAGATATTTACCTCGGTGAGAATTTGAACTGTTTGTGACCCGATATCGGTCCTCTATCTTCATTTGTTGGGAATGACATGATGTGTTGTAACTACATCTCCGGCATTTCTCCCGCCAGGCTCTAACATTGCTACAGGAGAGGAAGTAGCCATCAAACTGGAATGTGTGAAAACCAAACATCCACAGCTCCACATCGAGAGCAAGTTTTACAAGATGATGCAGGGCGGAGGTAAGATGTGCTTAAGGCTTTTTAAAGCTTTACTAGGAGGCACTGAGAGGCAGTGAAGAGTTCAGGGGGAGCTAAGGGGTATTTAGAGGTGCTGAGGGGAATGATGATGGGAGTGTTGTTTAGGAGGCATTGCAGTGCATTTAGAGACCTTAAAGAGGGATTTCAGGACATTTAAGGGTGTTTGAGGTGCATTCAGGGACACTGAAAGGCGACTTTGAGTGGAATTTAGGAGCATTTAAGTCAGTTCAAGGTTGTTGAGAGATATTAATGGCCATTCAGTAGTGTTGAGGTGTAGTCAGGGGTGTTGAGAGAATATATACAGTATATATAGTATATGCGCTGTATATATATATTGTATTGTGTATGCATATATATATAGCATTATTATAAAGTGTTATAAATAGATTTTAAGCAATGTAATGTATTGCGTTAGCTATGTTACTACTACTTATATTACTTCCATAGTGATAATACAAAACGTCATAAGGACACGGTGCAGGTGTGTTGTTGCTGTTTGCTTGTTATAATGTGCAACATTAAAGCCAAATACTGTCATTTGATGAGATAGAACATTTCTATTTTCTTTTTCTTTTGAGTCAGCTACAACACCAAGAAACGAATAAATGATTGTATTAGTAGCTAAAATAAATAAATACATAGTGGAAAAATCGACAGGTAAAATAAACGTCCATCTTCTGCTACAGCGGTAGTAGCATGAATGCAAACTGCAGTCAAGTAAGGGAAAATGTGTGTCAGTGTCAGTGGGTGGATTATAACCATTGTCACCCCTGTTATTACGCACTGTTCTGCTTCCTAACCCTCTGCCCCCCCCCCCCCCCCCCCCCCCCCCCCTCCCCGCCTTCCTCCCCACAGTGGGAATCCCGTCTATTAAGTGGTGCGGAGCGGAAGGCGACTACAATGTTATGGTAATGGAGCTGCTGGGCCCCAGTCTGGAGGACCTGTTCAACTTCTGCTCCCGCAAGTTCAGTCTGAAGACGGTCCTGCTGCTGGCCGACCAGATGGTGAGACAGACCGACCGGCCGGCCGCAGTCTGCAAAAAACCTAATAGTTCATCAGGGTTGATCCTCAGATCCGGAGCCAATCATTTCCACACGGGCCCTCAGTAGTACCTCACGACGAGAAGAGCTCGCTGTTAAAGTTCACGGATGTGCACCTTTGCTTGCACATAATGCGCTGAAGTCAACTCCCCGGCTGGGAAGTTGGAAAGGATGTGGCTATTTTAAGACCGGAGCTAAATGGATCATTTGAAAAATCGGCGAATAATTCTCTGACGCTTGTTCCCTAACCCGAGACAAAGCTCATCCCCTCACTATCTCTGACCATTCAGCTCCTCCGTAAAAGTCAATGGCAATCTAGGACGCGGCAGCCCCCGCAAGACGGCCTAATCCTCGTGGCAGGGGTCAAGCCTGTGCTGTCTTTTATGAGTCTCTTTAATCCCTCATATGTCATTCTTTAGTCTGCAACTGGCACAATTGTTCTTTCCTCCCAAATGTCTCTTTGAAACCGTCGACCCATTTTCCTAATCGCTCTTTCTGCTGTCGTCGTAGTAACTTTTCTCCTCTCCTCTCCTTTCCTTTCCTCTCCTCTCCTCTCCTTTCCTTTCCTCTCCTCTCCTCTCCTCTCCTCTCCAGGGGCAATAACTAAGGTTTTAACTGTCTCATAATTCTGAATGGCCTCTATATATCTACAGAAAGGCTGACAGGGTTATTGATCAATACCAATGACTCGACTATTATCTCACTGGGCAATGAGACTTGTGGCCTTTAAAAGTCACTTTCAGTTTTAGACCGAGCGCTCTTTAACTACATCAATCCCTCGTCAAGTTGATGACTGACAGGACCGTAGCCCACAATTGTACATACTGACCTACTGACCGAATACTATACCCTTTTCTATAGCATACCACCTCATAGGCAGCCATTGACCGCCACTTCTTTTAACACGTTATGACAATCACTTGGAACACCTGGAAGGAATTTATTCAAATTTGGCACACATGCACCACTTGCACACAAGATTGAATAGATGTATTGATTAGAATTTGGTGGTCAAAGGTCACTGTAAACTCACAAAAACACGTTTTCTGGCCATAACGCAAGAATTTCTACGCTAAATATGACAATTTTCATCAACATGCAACACTACTAACACTCGTCTTTAACCCCAACTAAATCCTGTTCCCCACCTCTCCGTTCCAGATCAGCAGGATTGAATACATCCACTCCAAGAACTTCATCCACAGAGACGTGAAGCCTGACAACTTCCTGATGGGGCTCGGCAAGAAGGGCAACCTGGTCTACATCATCGACTTCGGCCTGGCCAAGAAATACCGGGACGCCCGAACGCACCAGCACATCCCCTACCGTGAGAACAAGAACCTCACCGGCACCGCCCGCTACGCCTCCATCAACACCCACCTGGGCATTGGTAAGGCAGCACACACAGGCAGCGCTCGGCCTACATATCTACGCAGGAGTTTATGTGTGTTCTGCTGACGCCGCTGTGGAGTGTCAGCAGAGTACGTTGCGATCTGCACGTTTGTTGGTCAGAACTGGATTCTCCAAACAGCAGCCTCCTTTCCTTTCCTTCTTCCTTATATCTTCCACTTCTCTTTTTGTCTCCTCCTGTCCCTCTTCTTCTTCTTCTCTCTCTCTCTCCTCTCTCTGTCTTCTCCTCCACAGAGCAGTCGAGGCGAGACGACCTGGAGTCTCTGGGCTACGTCCTCATGTACTTCAACCTGGGCTCTCTGCCCTGGCAGGGGCTCAAGGCTGCCACCAAGAGGCAGAAGTACGAACGCATCAGCGAGAAGAAGATGTCCACGCCCATCGAGGTGCTCTGCAAGGGATACCCATGTGAGTAAAGACAAACAGAAACCGGAGAAAAAGGCCAATTTAAAGAGGTTAGGCTGATTCCGATGGCTCTCTTGTGCTTCCCAGCTGAGTTCTCCACTTACCTGAACATGTGTCGCTCCCTGCGGTTCGACGACAAGCCGGACTACTCCTACCTGAGGCAGCTCTTCAGGAACCTTTTCCACAGGCAGGGCTTCTCCTACGACTACGTCTTTGACTGGAACATGCTGAAGTTTGTGAGTGAACTCTGTCAGCGTCGCGCTTTCGTCCAACTAGCTCAAGCTCGGAGGTTCAAAGGCCTCTTTTCATCCTCGCCAGCACACATTCACATCCGCGCTGTTGCTCTGTGTTTCAGGGGGCCGGCAGGACCGCAGAGGATGGAGAGAGGGAGAGGAGGGAGGGAAAAGAGGGCGAGGAGCGAGCAGGAGGAGGCCAAAGGGGCGCCGGAGGTCGCGCTCTGCCGCCCGGTCCGAACCCTTCAGCGGCCAACAGGGTCCGGAACGAGGCGGATGCTGCCCCCTCGAACCCGGCCACGCGCGTGGTCCAGCAGTCAGGTCAGGGTGACGCCCGCGGTTTTTCGGAGACGCAACCGTAACAGACGCTCTCAGTTCAACGTGTGTCTTGGTTTTGCAGGTAACCGCTCCCCTCAGGCGGGGAGAGCCGAGCGAGCCGAGCGAGAGAGGAAGGTGGCCATGAGGCTTCATCGCGGGGCCCCCGCCAACGTCTCCGCCTCCGACGTCGCTGCACGCCTCGACCAATCGCGCATCGCCACATCACAGGTGGGAAGACTGTGGCATCAGTTGCTTCGGCTGAGAGTGCCCGCGTGTTATTTATTAGGAAATCCATTCAGGTTAAGGTGGCGGTTTATAGAGCACACAGAGACCACGGAAGGATCTATTCTTGAACTGGATGTTGACATTGCTGGATTCTCTGTTATTCTTGCCACTCACGTTGATGCAAATTCATAATTCATGATGCCAAACTGCAAATATTGGAGCTAGGAAAATAACCAAACATAATCTACTCATAATTACCACCACCAATATATTGATGTGGAGAGTTGTCGTTGCTGTGCAGTTTTCAGTCTGACGTGATACAAACAGAGTAGACTAATCCGCCGAGTCAGGTTTGTGTCCCAAAGCCTGCTTTTAATTTGTAATTAAACTCCCTCCATCGCTCTTTCGTTGATTAGGGATCGTGTCAGCATCCTAGAGATCCAGACTGTCTTTACATCACCGCTCAAATAATCCCACGTGCACTCGTAATCTGGTGGAGCTGTTCCAAATTCAAACGGATACAATCTCAATGACACTGCACAGTCTGCGTTTTCATGGATTAGCTGTGAAGCAGACAAAATAAGGACGTTTGTGTATATTTCTATCATCTTGACACTTTTGTAATTATGGTCCAAACCTTTTGTCCATTTGTGTGCTTCTGCTCCTCTGTGGGTCTACTTTGTGAGAGGAAAACTCCAGGGACACTTTTTAACAGATCACAAATATCCATTTTCTGACCGAAGATATCAACTTAAATCAAGAACTAAGAGGTCCAAAATGATTTGGGCATGAAAGAGCTGAGATCTTAAATACAGTGTATTCTTCAGGTTTCTGTCTTTTCCATTTGATCTGCTTCAAGCTTCTCATCTTTCCCTCCACACTCAGGTCAGTGTGCCGTTTGAACATCTGGCAAAGTGAGTTACTCCTGGCTGACCTGCAGGTCAGTGGCAGGTATGGACAAGTCTCTCTCTCTCTCACACACACACACACACACACACACACACAAACAGCATGCTTGAACAGCTATCCATGTCTTTTGTCCTTGATGATCCCTGACCCCCTTACCCTTAATATACATAAAGAAATAAATTGTTGATACTGTGCTACAATTGTTTTTCAACTGCAGTGATTCTGATAAAAAAAGACCAATTATTCAGCAAATAAATAATCAAATAGAGAGATGAGGCGTTGCGTTTAATAAGTCAAGTAAAAGGAGAAAAGGAGGAACATTCAACATGACATTTTTGAATGAAAAGTTTTTTATTTCTAGAATTAAAAAAGTTGTCCTTGTAGAATGAATGTTGCTGGCCCATCTTAGTATTACAGTCTAATAGGATGCATGCATGTACGATAACATTATGAAATAATGACATTTTGGACAGACATGGATGTAAACTGCAACATGACTGGTTGGAGGAGGCATGCAAGCGGGAGGGGTTGTTTAAAACAAATCTAGAAAAAAAATAATAATTACAACTCACATCTAATGTGCTGATGAAAATAGTCCCCTACAAATGCACTATTTCCTCCTGTTCCTGTGATGTTTGCTAAAAAAAAAACAAGCAGCAGTATGTATTTGTGAGCTGCTTTTAAAGATTCATTTCTTCAGTAGGAACTAATGGGCTTTGGGCTGAGTGCCACAGAATGTATCGAGAGACAGAATAATGCATCGCTTGTATCATTTCACGGGATTTGTTGACAGAATATTTTCAGTCATGTACTTTCATGTGAAGCCACAAAAGTGACATTTCTCTTCCTTGTTTTGTTTCTTTGTGGTTCAGCAGCTGCAGGGTATCACATACCCCTTACTTTTCAAATGGATGAATGAAAACATGAGTGAGTGGAGGAGGACAAGAGGAGCAGGAGGAGGCGTGGCAGGCCCTTAAAGGAGGAGGTGGGGATGGAGGCCATCCGTGTGTCTGTCAGTGTGCTGTGTGAACAGTGGTGACCAGGAGGAGCCGAGGGAACATTGAAACGATAGAAACCGGCGGAAACAAACAAACTCTTGGCTGGAACTGGTTGGTGCTGCTTTTTCGGGATGTGGCTGGAAGGAGGGAAGTGGGCCAAACAACACACAGGTCCCGCCCCTTCTTTACTAATATTCACCTGCACATCGACTCAAGAGGCTCAACTTGCAACAGAAAAAGAAAAAAAAACGTGCACAAAGTGGACTAAATTTCACAAATTCTGTGGTTTACACCTGTGATAAAAAAAAAACATCAACTATTAACCTGCTACGAGCTACATCCGCTGCTTATGGTGTTCTTGATTCTGAATAAATATGTAAACAACTATGGCGACAAAACACAACACACAACAGCCGAGACAGGAGGACGCTTGGGAACGGATCAAAGGGAGGATCAGAGGCAGGGAATAAATGCGAGAGTGGAAGCGAGGCTGCTTTATGTCCATACGTGTCGCTGTCTGTCCGCGTGTTGCCGTCTTAAGTGTTCGTTTTGCCTTTTAGATTTGCTTTAGAGAGCCTGGAGGGATGGAGGAGGGGAAGGTGACTGTTGGATGAATTACCCATGAATCGTGACAGAAGGCCGGTCCCCGATTAAAACCTCCTTTTCCTTTTCGGCACACTTGTTGCTGTCTTGCCTGTGAGAGCCTGACCGGGGGGAACATGCTACACTGAGGGGAAGGAGGAGGAAGACTGCTGTGAGTTGAGGACAGAATGAAGAAGGAGAGCCGCGAGGATTGTACGATATGATAACGCCTTAGTCCAGCTTGTAACTCCGGGTACGAAAAGACTTGAGAAAGTTTGGTGGTGAACAAGTCTGGTGTTGTATTTTTGTTCATTACTTTAGCTTTTCTTTCCTCTGTTTTATAATACATGTAAAATGTGTAGATACCTTTGGCCAGAATGTGACAGATTGTTTGGGGGTGTGTGGGGGGGGGGTGAAACGGACATTTGTACCACTGACCTTTAGAGTCCGCCAGAAGTGTGTGTTCTGGTTTCCACTGAGGCGGGCAATGACAGAAAGGTTTCTTGTTAATATTTCAAGGAGTGTTTTGACCCGGACCTGTCAGGATGGACTGATGCCACTGATGCTCATGAGCTGTCTGATGTCCTGTACATTTCTTTACCCATGCTTCAACTTTATTACTATGATATTTGTGTATATTTTCTGAATCAATAAAAATATACACAGCTTATACAGACTTCTAATATTATGTTTCAACTGATTGCAAAATATCTGGCGATTCACATTTATTATTTGATGCTAAATATATGTTTTATTTCCTTTTTTAAATGTATATGTACATTTTGTGAATGGCACCTACTCATTAACCCCTTGACATTTCATTTTAATATTTCAACTTAACTTGTTTATGTATTGAAATGGCACATTTTATATAGATAAATATTCTTATTAACTTGATTTTCTTTTTTTTATTTTTAATATTCTTAATCTGACTATGGAGGTCTGGGGATCACATGTCATAGAGCATCACTCACATAGACGTACCCAAACTTGATTTCATTATTTATTTTTTGTTTTATTGATCAAAGCCCCAAATCGTCCTCAAAAGTATAGCATTAAATGTTCTTGGAAAATGCAAAAACCTACCTAAAAATGACAATCAACATACACAATTATTGTTATGGTGAGTGTTTGTTGCCCACGCTCTCTGACTACACAGTTAGGACAGGAAGTAATAAACAAATAACTCATCTTTGTACATCACCCACATTTAGACGCCGCTGTGCTGTGCGGGCTGGACCGAGAATAGACCCGCGCATGCTCAGTGTTCGGTGAACAAACTCCGCCCTGTTCCGGGTTAATAATGGTTACTGGCGTGTGATTGGCTGAAACAGGCTCGTCCTCGCGGTGTGGGCAGAGCTTCTCTGACCTGCAGTTAATCCGACAGGGATTGGTTTGAAATCAACGGAGTGGAGAGAAAAGGGAGCCGAGAGGAATGACGGAGTCCACTGTTTTAACTTCAGAAACACGGACACTAGACAACGTTAATGCACAGAAGAGAACAAACAGGATAATATAGAAGTTGTTTAACAAGACTCTCTAACTTTAGAGGTGAGTTTTTTTTTTGGGGGGGGGGGGGGACGCAGAGGCTGACGGGGCAGTCCGTGGAGGGCTCAACATGGATGTTCGGGGAGCAACGGTGAAGAGGAATTAAGGCTGTTTTCAGGGTAGTCTCTGCTCGTGACTTCGACTGACGGAGCTCAGGAGGATTTCAAAGCAGTAGCCTGTTTGCAAGGTGAGCCTCCAAAACGGGCTGGAAATGCCTTTTCTTAACTCAACACCGACTAATAAAGTGTCTCTTCTTCCAATTTCCAGGTTTAAAAACATATCCACTCTGTGCATTGTTGAGGTTAGCCGTTAGCTGAGGTAAGTCATTTCAAACTTTGCTATTTGTGGTTAACTTGTCTGAATGTGAGCTTCATTTCCATACTATTAATTCACAGCAGTACAACAAATCACTGTTGTTGAAGTAAGGTTAAAACGGATGGAAAGTTTCTGCTGAATAAAGCCCAGTGGTTGTTGTTGTTGTTGCTTCAGTCAGTATGATAATCCAGTCTGGCTGTCACCCATACCATTACTAGCTTTGAATTATCCCCATCAGCACCCATATCCATCTGCTGCGTTGCTTTATTCCTGACCCCCTGCCTCTCTGATATATTATTCCTGTGTGTGTGTGTGTGTGTGTGTGTGTGTGTGTGTGTGTGTGTGGGACTGACCTTTTTATTGCCTTTCACATGAAACACACAGATGTCCCCGTGCTTCAGCGCAGCATCATTTTACTGTCACTGGCATTGTGTGTGTGTGTGTGTGTGTGTGTGTGGCTGCTGATGCCTTCACTTCTCCTTGTTGACCTGTAGATGTGCTGACGCCTGGCAAACTAACACAAATGGCCTGCAGTCTCAGATACACACACACACACACACACACACACACTTTTACACACAAACCACGGCACCCATAGCTCCTCTCAGCCTCACATATATAAGTGTGAAAGCAGCCTAACTGGTTTATCAAACCACAAAATTCAATCACTTGCTTTTTAAATGCATTTAGTGTTGTAAAGAAATAGTGTGTGTGTGTGTGTGGAATGGCATGATGTGAGCCTGTCATTGTCCGTGCTGTTTGTTTAGAGGGCTGTGTGACCTGTGGTTGCCATGCTTCTCTGGTAGACGAGGCCTGATAGGTCAGGATGATGGAAAGCCTCTTTCTCATTCAGTGACTATTCATGTCCTCTCTTTTATTTATTGGTATCTTGAAATTATGTGTGGGTGTATTTGCGTCAGGGTCTCCCTCTAGCTCAGTCCTGTATCGGTGTACACGAACACACATCACCCTGAGAACATTACTGCGTCACCTTGGAGACCGTGACGAGCTGCTGCTTACGTAACGTGTCTTCCGGCCACTTAAAGTCCAGTCATCTTCTGGAGCTGCGGCGTTTGTGTGCCGTCTTTTGCCCATCTCCACCTGAATTTGGTCAACCTGTAGACTGTCACTAGTCGGATATGGAAAGATATGTGAATATCAGAGGTGGGAATTACATTTTTAGGTCAATTATGTTGTTTTAGTCTGTTTTTTGTTGTTATTATGGAGGGTAACGGGCCTCCTCAAGGGGTTTTCCCCCCATTGTTTGATTATCATATCAGGAATCAGTGAAGCCTCAAAATACCAGAATGCCTTGCAGCTAAATGACACGTTGCTTTCTGTTAACTTGGAAATAAACGGACTGCTATAGAGCTCACACGCTCCACCTTAAACCACAGCTGACTCGTTGATGTTTGGCCATGCTATCTGGCAGTGGTCAAATGGCATTCTGGGAGTTTTCTCTCCAGAAAGTCCGACACGTATACCATTGTGCAAAATGACACACACACACACACACACATGCTCGACTCATGGTGAAATGTGGACCTGTGTTTGTCCTCTTATCTTGTCTTCCCGTCTCAGATTATACATTGGCACTGATAACGGAGCGTGTGATCTATATTCCAGGTTGATGATTACTCGTGAACATGGATGTTCACACATGAGGAATCGTCTCACAGTTTTGAAAAGAGTTTCAGCGGGTTCCATGTGTACTCGCAGATGCCTCATCTGTGTTCCGTGTCCCTTCCAGATGTTGAATGTGTGGAGACGAGACGTGCCGCTCTCAGAGAGGCTGGGGGAGGACTCGGTCCTGGCTGCGGCACCCGCCCCCCCGCCGACGGCCGCCCCGACGGGCCCCAACATGTCGTGGCTCCCAGAAGCCCCGTTGCTGAGCACGGACCAGCCGATCTTCCTCATGACTCCCGCGGCGCAGGCCGTGTCCGGCTTCTTCGTCTGGACCGCACTCATCCTCACCTGTCACCAGGTAACTGCTTCCAAATAGCAGAAGGAGCGCTGGGGGGGGGGGGGTTAAATCATCATCCTTAAACTGTTTGAATTACACAGCTGGAGATACAGATGTTGTGATTTGACTGAGCAGATTGGCTTTTCCTGAGAAGGTGCTCGCAAAGACGTAAACTATATTTAGCAGGCAGGTGTGTGTGTTTAATGCACAAATGGTGTGATCCTGCCAATACACACACACATCTGCTCAGGCCCAGAGAAGGGCAGGGGTTGCTTGGCAACATCCCTCAGCAGGTGTTTGTGATACAGAGCGTGAATGCACACACACACACACACACACACACACACACACACACACACACACACACACACACAAAGGTGAAACTTGATCCAGGTGGATGAATAGCTGAATAGACTCTGTGTTTTTCTCTTTGACACATTCCTGAGCGGTGATGTAGGTGATGGGATGTATTGATTAAGGTCAGCGAGAGACATTAATGATCGACATAACGCACATCTGAATGTTCTCAAGAATCTGTGTCCTCATAATGACGTTTCTTTTTTTTCCCATAAAGCTCCCAAAAGCTCTGTTTAAGCCTGCCTTGTAGACTTGCTCTGTTATCTCCCTACACGCGTGTTTAAACCCTTTTGATTCAGGCTTACGAGTCCACGCGCCACAGTAAGAACAGGGAAGCAGCTTTTCACACTTGTGTCACAAAGGTGTAGCGTATCTTCCTTCTAATCCAGCCTGCAGAGCACCGTAAACTGAGTTTCACTCTGACGTAGTGCGGCCGTTTTACTGTCGGTGTTTTAAAGCGTCTCTCCTGTCTCTACCCAGATCTACATGCACCTTCGTTTCTACAGCTCGCCGAGGGAGCAGCGCCACATCGTGCGGATCCTCTTCATCGTCCCCATCTACGCCTTCGACTCGTGGCTCAGCCTCCTCTTCTTCACCAACGACCAGTACTACGTGTACTTTGACACCGTCCGGGACTGCTATGAGGGTAAGGGCGAGCTTTTGTCTTCACCCTGTGGAGCTCAGTCGGTGACTTGCAGTGATGATGCCGATTTTCGAGGGCGACTTTTCCACTTGATTGGTTGAAAACGCATTGTGATCAAATCTGTCTGTTCGTCCTGAACAGATTATTCCACCCACTCAGTTAATGTTTATTTAGCAAAGTGCCCTCTCACGCTTATTAGATGTTTGCCTATGTTATTAAATATGGCTTTTTTCATTTCATCTGGACTTTAATGATTGAATTGTGAAATGAAATATGATTCAAAAGCATCCATATGTATTTGGCTAGAAGCTCTTATTCATTCCCAAGTTGTTTTTAGTTGATAAATTGGACATTTGGTTTTGATATTACTTGTAGTTGAGTTGGTGCGACTAGAATCTGGTGAACCTGGGATGTAAACGTGGATCAATGGCTTACTGTTCAAGGTGTAATATGGACTGGGTTTATTTGTGTCGGGTCAGTGAAGTTAATGGTGAGCCGGCAGCTTTGCTGAGCGGATGGATGACGCAAAAACAAAACGCATGCCGTCCGGTGCTCTGAATCCCTGGCGACTGTTAAACGTTTGAATCGGCAGACAGGCAGCTCGACGGCCTCCGCTCCTCATTCCCCAGAGCCAGCTGTGACGCTCGCTGGGAGTGACACGGGCGTCACTTCCTGTATCCGCGCACTGATGACGTCGCATGCATTTGAATGTGACGGGGGGGGGGGGTGGCGCTCTACGTGCGGTTCTGCTTTCGGCAGGAAGCGTTGTGTTGTGGTCGTGGTGTCGCTCTCTCATACAGAAGGCTCTCCTCTCTTTACCTTCCCTCCTCTTCACTCTCAACCAAATCCTTTTCAGCACCTTTCCAACTTTTCCTCCTATCCTTGTCCCGCTCCTCCTCCTCTCTTTCCTCCCGTTTGTCTCCCCCTTCCCACAATGCATCTGAGCCCCCCTCCCTTCCACATCTTTTCCTGAGCTATGAAGGGCCCGACCTGTTGCGTGGCAACCCGCTGCTCGCAAATCTTCCTCATCAACCAGAACGGCCGCATCCCATAAGGACTTTCTCTCAACCAAACTCGCTGCAAAGTTCAGATTCTCATTGCACGGAAGGCCTACTGTATCACCGTGGCAACTAGCCCGGCCCACGGGGGTCCTTGGAGAGAAGTGAAGGAGCACAATGAACAGCTGAGACACGGAGCGCTACGCAGATCTGCCAGCGCTCAGCCGTCAGCTCTGTGCGCTCGCTTTTGTGTTGAAGTCAGACTGTGAGATGGAATTTATGGCGTCTTATCACTTCAGTCTGACGTAAGACAGTAGACCCCAGAACCAGAAGTGGGGGGGGGGGGGGGGGGGAGTCAAGAGTGAGGAAAAAATATTACAACTCATCGGATCACTGAGGTAACAAGAATCAGTGCCAGCAGTACAGCTGCTTTGAGATCAGTGTTGTGACACAACACGTACAAACATCCCCCTGAACCTCCCACACACACACACACACCATGGCACACGCCCAAGATATAAGCGATACACACCCCTGCCCCGCTCGCCGTATCTTCCCCTCACATGCACAGTCATGAGACTAGAGAGTGTGTTAACAGGATTAGCCCGGCTGTGTTTCTCTCACTGGAGCAGCACAGAGGAGAGATAATCCACCGGTCACAAGAGACGGTCAGGTGAAGATCAGTCACACTGTGTGTGTGTGTGTGTGTGTGTGTGTGTGTGTGCTATTCACAGTCACAGTCATGTGATTCACAGTCTTACTGTCCTGCTGAAATGGTATAAATCTTCACATTTTACGTCCGTACAGAGTGTCATCAGCTACAATCGGCAGTTTAACTACATATAAACTACACATGATTCTGCAAGGTGTTTGTCTGCAGATGTCTAAATAGGTGGGACAGGAAGTGATGTGGGGGTCGGCTGACTGAAGGATTCTCTCTGCTGTACGTTTGTAGTTTGTGGTTTTACAGTTAAAGCAGTTTTTCCTCACTGTGGCTGTTTGCAGTTGCTGTTGTGCAAAGTCTGCAAAGTGCTGTTAAATCTGTTGTCACACAGGCTACATGAAGTAAACGTGTATTTACTATAATAATAAATACTGTGAACAGGCTCCAGTCCTGGAGGAAGACATTTTGACATGTCAAAGTAGATAAAAAGCCAAATACTGTCCTCTGAAACATCAAGCTGGCTTGTGAAGGACTACCATGACTATTAAAACAAGTAAACACATGGAGATAATATCAACTAACCCTTTCTCCCTGTGTTTGTCCCCAGCTTTTGTGATTTACAACTTCCTGAGTCTGTGCTATGAATACCTGGGAGGAGAGAGCGCCATCATGGCCGAGATCAGAGGGAAACCCATCGAGTGAGTCTCAGATATCTCCGCTGTCGAAGAATCCGATTCTGAACGGCTGTTAAAGCCAGAATGAAACATGTAGGCCCTCCCAGCATGGCTCCGGGAGCAGGACTAGGAATCTATTGCCTTAATTGGCTAAATTCACCATCATAAAGGTTTTCCCACAAATATCACAAACATCAGGTATGAACCAGGTGTGTTTTGGTCCCATCAGGTCCAGCTGCATGTACGGCACCTGCTGTCTGAGAGGAAAGGGCTACTCCATCGGCTTCCTGCGCTTCTGTAAGCAGGCCACGCTGCAGTTCTGCGTGGTCAAACCGCTCATGGCCGCCGTCACCGTCATCCTGCAGGCCTACGGCAAATACAAGGACGGGGACTTCAAGTAAGTGCTGCTAAACAGGCCGGGAGGGAAAGTTCGCAAAAACATAAAAAATGCAGTACAGAAAAACAAAGATGCCACCAAATTTAGGCAGAAACAAAAACAGTGATTTGTGGATTACTGATCATCACCTCATCCGTTAATCGTTTCAGCTCGGGGAGTTAATCTCTAATGGCAGGTTTAGGCATTTAGCACGACCAACGCCTCTAACATCGTTCTCTCTCTGACCTCTTCTCTCTCGACAGTGTTGCGGGCGGCTACCTGTACGTGACCATCGTCTACAACGTCTCCGTCAGCTTGTCTCTGTACGCCCTCTTCCTCTTCTACTTCTCCACCAAAGAGCTGCTCAGCCCGTACAGCCCCATGCTCAAGTTCCTCATGGTCAAGTCCGTCATCTTCCTCTCCTTCTGGCAGGGTAGGAGTAACCACACAAGACGCAGCATGCTTTTTAAAATATGTTTTTTTTTTTTTTTTTTTTTAATCCTCACTAAGTACCATCTTATCATTTGTGGTCAGGCATGTTGCTGGCCATCCTGGAGAAGTGCGGGGCCATCCCCCAGATCAACTCGGTGGAGGTGTCTGTGGGCGAGGGGACGGTCGCCGCCGGCTATCAGAACTTCATCATTTGCATTGAGATGTTTTTCGCAGCTCTGGCTCTGCGCCACGCTTTCACGTACAAAGTCTACATGGAGAAGAGTCTCGATTCACAAGGTGAGGGGGGGGGGGGGGGAGGACCCTTACAGTGTGACTTCTAACACCACACCAGAGTTTACTGTTACTAAAGGAAACCTCTAAATGTTCTTAAATAGCCTTGTGTCTCTGTTTCATCTCCATCTGGTCCAATGGGTTTTCTTTTTCTACTTCATCTCCCTTCTTTTGATCACACCTTGATTTACTTCCTTCTTTATTCTTATTTTCTTTTCTGTTATTTTTCACATGTTTTTCTTTCCTGTTTCTACACATCCATCTCTGTGTCTCTTTTCTTCTCTGCTGTGCATAAAGGACCCGTTCCTACATACGGAGAGTTTGGTAGGTTGAACACTTCTTTTTTGTTCATGCTGCTGCTGTTTTTAGATAGTCCTGTCCTTCCGAGTTTACTTTCTATTCAGTTCTCCAAGGTTTTGATTGTGATTTGGTTCTGTTGCTGTCTTTTCATTTTGTATCTAACGTCTTCCTCCTATTCCTAAACTGATCATCCTTTACTTTCCCCTTTTTATCCTGTTTTTCTTCCCTCCCCATCACTGTGAACGCTTTCCCCTCCTCCCCTCTCCTCTCTCTAAATCACTTCCACTGTTCTCTTACAATTCCTCCTTTTTTCCCCCCCTCATTTTTCTTTCACCCATCTCGTCCTTCTGTCCCGCTGTTTAACACTCTCTAAATCACCGACGCCCCGTTCTTCTGTCTTTTCCTCTCCCACCCTTCTTCTCTTCCACTAAATCACTTTTCGTCTCACTCTCCTCTGACTCTATTCTCTCTTCTTCTCCTCTCCCGCCTCCCCATTTGATTTGCTCCCACATCTTTGCTTAAATCTCCATAAATCCACCCCACCATTATGTTTTTCCCACTTTTTTTTTCCTCCCTCTTCTTACTTTTCTCTCCTCTAAATCACTCCTACATCCTTTTATTTCCTCTCCCCTTTTCCTCTTATTTAAACCTCCTTTGCTCTCTTTCTTTCTCCCGAACCTCTAACTCTCTGGTGTCGTCCGCCTCCCTCAGGCCGCTGTGCCCCCATGAAGAGCATCTCCAGCAGCCTGAAGGAGACCATGAACCCGGGCGACATGGTGCAGGACGCCATCCACAACTTCTCCCCGGCCTACCAGCAGTACACCCAGCAGTCCACGCTGGAGCAGGGGGCGCCGCCGCCCGTCTCCCGCACACAGAGTGCCGTCGGCAGCCGCGGCGACACGGAGAAGACTCTCCTGCTGAGCTCCGACGACGAATTCTAGAGCAGGACTAAATGTTTTTTATGGCAGATGGTACTTAACCCCTCCCGTGCAGCCGGCCCTCTTGGACGTGTGAGTGATTAGAAAGGTGTGTGTGTGACATTTTTCTGTTTCTGATCACGAATGCGAGGACCTTCCTGCATAAACATTCATGTAGCCACATTTCTAGGGCGTCTTGGTGGGAACACTTTGAGCCGATTTTGGTGTCAACACAAACCGTTTTCATTTCCTGGCCAACTTTTTTTAAGTTTGGAAAGTTTGTGAGTCACACTCTTACACACTGAGTCATACTTGACTTTTGGAATGAAAGTTTTCTGGCTCGAATAATTTCACATTTCAGCTCAGTCTGTAGTCGTCCTCGTGGATTTACATTTTTTTTATTTGTCTGGACCTGTATTGCATTTTGAAGGCCCTGTTGTTTTCAGATTGTCATTGGCTGTTTATCAAGCCATGAACATCCTTTAAAGTTCAAGAAGAATATTTTTTAGTTTTATGAACTTTAAACTTGATATTAATTTGCAGCAATTTAACAAATTAGTTGTTTTGCAAATGCATTATTGTGCTTCAAACAGAAGCTGTTTTGTGGTGCAGTCATTAAACAATATAATGGGGAACTTATGTCTAGATGCAGTGTAAGAGAGCTGGGGGTACCCTGGTGCATTGTGGGATTTTAAGGGACGTCCTTCACTGCATTGTGGGGATGGATTTAAAGGGAAACGTAGTCAGAAACATGAGTTTATGTCAGTTGTATGGATCAACGTGGTCAGTGATATTAGTGGGAGCAGATTATAGATTATACAGTACGTCTGCAGCAGGACTGAAGGATTACAGTACACTGGTGTGATTTCAGTGGCCGGGATTAAAGCCGGTGCCTGTTCACTCGGGGAGAGGACCGCTGCAGACCACAATGTAGGTTAACTGGATTGAGGGATAAACAAGAGAGGAATATTAGGTTAAAAATAACTTTAGATGCTTGTTCTCTGTAGAGGAGCGGTGTCATAGGAATTAAACCTTTTCTCTGTTTACTACGTACATGATTCCAAATATTTAAATCAAACTCAAATTAAAATGTTCTCACTTTAGTGTGAAAGGGATTAATAATAGAGCTATTGTGCATCATTTTCTGTTATTCAAAAGAGAACTCATTTCAGGACATACTGTATTTGAGCATCTCCCAGTGACATCATCAGTCGCTACCCAAACTTTAAAATTCATGCCCCCTGGAGATCTCTCAACATTTTTCCTTTTGATATCTAGATGATTGATCAAATAAGTACTCATGTTTTAAAAAAACAACAAAGGAAACGCGGGTTTATTTCTTAGCAAAAATGTATTTCTGTTTGACTTATTTTGACTATTTTTTTGTAATAATTTAACTTCAAGATGATATCAAAAATCCACCCATTTCACCAGCGAGTGTTCCTGATTGGCTCCAAATACTTAAGACGGACTTGCATCCATCCAGATCAGGGGAGTTTTCTGCAGTGTAGTGACCGCTGTGTCAGGTTTCAATGTTGTACGTGTTTGGCTTGTAAGGACTTAAATTTGTATCTTAAAATATATTTTCTGCACATTTTACAGTGAGTTATGGTAAATTTGAAAGAAGAAAAAACAGAATATTATCACAGTAATATGGGAAGATATATATATTATGTTTACCACATTTTCATCTTATGCATTTACAATATAATCAATATTCTCTGTTAACAAAACACCATTTGCTCCTCCAGTCTTTTCTTGTAACTTGTAACTTTACCGCAGGCAGAGCTGGTTATCTTTCTTTTCTTTTTACACAAAATTGAAGTCCTCAAGTCCTCGAGTCGTGCCGCCGGTACCCAGTGTCACTGCTCTGCTGTAGCTCGGCATGAACACCAGGGGACCACGTGGAAAAGACGGGACGCTCTTATCTTGCGAGCAGACAGCCAGTTATCTTGCGCGCGCATGTAACTGCTTTTATCTGAGCACCAGTCTGTCACTTCTTTTAATCCTCTCACCAGAGGAGAGAAGCCCGCCTCAGACAGTGGTCGTGGGTCTTTTTTTTAAATTATTTTAATTTCTGCTTCTGCCTGACATCATATTGGAACAGGACAGAAGCCATGTCTGTGCACAGGAGCAGCGTGCTATTTATAGACCGTGCATTTTGACATGAATACACTGACAGCGTCATCCAGCTACACATGACCCGGTGTTTGTTTTACAAACACTCCTGGACACACTTTGAATGCCATAATTCATCCTCTTTCTCTGCGTGTTAAGATGTCCTGATGTTTATGAATCTAGCTGAAGAAATGCTGCAGACTAATGTTGTAAATAGTTTTAAGTTCTGTCTTCAGGAGGGAAAGTGTTGAAATAGTCATACATGCTCTGCAGATGGAGCGAGAAGAAAAAAAGACCTAGTTTTGTATTTTTACTACATGTCTTTTTTTATTATTTTGATGACTTTTGGTTTCTAGTTCTTTGTATATGATGAAGCTGCTCATGACGCTATTATTTCATGTCAAATGGAGAAGATATAATAAAAGATATTTAGTCTGGTATGTAAGTTAACCGCTTGTTTTGTTTTGTTTAAAGCCTCAGTAAACTGTTTAAAGATCCTCCTACACAGATACACTGCTTCAAATAACTTGTCTGAAAGTATTTTTCCATTAAATAAAGTAAAATACTAATAACTGGTTAACATTTCTTAAAATTGCATCTACTTCTTCTCCCTTATTGAAAAATCCAGAATCTTTTTGTGTTTAGATTGTGAACTACTGAAATTCACTTTTTTAGTATGTGTGTCACTGGGTCAGACTAAAGATTTAATTTCCACATAAAACCGTACAATTTAAGAGCAAATATCCTTTCGAATGATGCAGTTGCAGCTCAAAAACATATCGCACCATCTCAGCATTACCTGTGACTGATTTGGGTAAATTTGGGCACCATCTGAGCCAGTTGAAATGTAAAAAAAATGGTAAAACTCTTTTAATTCCATCTAAACACAAGGCTTTCTTTAAATAAAAAACAAACCGGGCCCATGCTTGTTTTGAAGGCCAAAGCATTTTGGATGAGTGCACTTCCACGATTCACCCACCAGCAGGAGACACAGCCCGCGTTCTCACGCAGAAGGTTTAGGAGCTGTTCCAGACGGGAGGAAGGAAGGCCGTGTGCAAAAGCTCCTGCACAGCGTGCAAGTGACCACAGACAGGTGGAGTCAACCCAACAATGAGACGTTGGGCGAGCAGCTTTAAAACGCCCCGGAGCATAACGTGTGACCACAAAACAGCACCGGCAAAACATAATTGATGGTTATTATGTGGTTTATTTTCTCTTTTCTTTGGCTGCAGGTGAGTTTTGGTTGTAGAGTGACTAAAGGCAAACTAAACCGTTTCATAATGACACCCTGTGTGGGTAGCTAACATTAGCTGTTAGCGTCTTTTTGCTGTGTGCTGATGTTGTTGCTTGGTGAGTCAGCATTATTTTGCATTGCACAACGTGAGGATGTCTGGCATGTGAAGTGTATCTGAACATCATTTACATATAAATTATATATACATATAAAATATATTTTGAAATGGGTCATTAAAAAGGGAGAAATAACACTTCTCTCGTTTAAAAATAATTGCCTTGTAAGCACTTATAGTGTCACTAAAGTTCATCCGTGGTTCAAAAACTCAGTTTCTACTTTTAGCCTCGAGTTTATCTTCTGATCCGGAGCGATAACTTGAGCAACACATCCTGTGGATCCCCTTCCCTTTCAACCCACAACCACACACACACACCATGTTATGTACAATATGTACAACATTTATTATAATTAATATATAAAATAGACAATGTACTTAAATTTTCACAATAGAAAAAATACAAGTAATAAATACAAAAAAAACATTTTTTTTGTTTTGCAAGTATTACAAAACATCCAGCACAGTTTGACAGATGTGAGACGTTAAAATATTGGGAATAAATGCTTTTTTTTGCCACACCGATATTCATATAGCTAAATATATGCCTCATATCTTGGTCAACACAGTGTGTTGTGTTACGACGCCTGCTTATAAATGATATTGCGAGCACTATTCAGTGGCCTGGACTCCACGACAGCCGAGCCTGTTGGAGCACGTCGTGGCTGAAACGGCTTCGACTGATGGAGGTTTTCAAGTGAATAACGCGCCACCTCTTTCAACCTTCTTCCCCAGTCCGCCATGCCTACTTTCTTTCTCCATCCTTCCAACGACTCCTCTACCCTTCCTCTCTCCTCCTCTTCTCCACCTTTCTTTCCATATTTCCTTTAACATCCCGTGGATCTGCCCAACCAGCCAAATACAGAAGTGACCTTAATTTTTCACACAAATAAACAAACAAAAAAAAATCATCATAGAAAAATAATATCCCTCCAATAATCCACTATGACAAGCCAGTACAAACATGGCGAGAACACGCACGCACGCACAAAAAAAAAAAATCATCATACAGCAATATGGCCATTGGCTTTGAGCATATTTCTACATAGCTAATAATTAACATTTTGTAAAGTAATCATCGTTGCCACACAACACAATAATTAGACGTGAGAATATCCCCGGACTAGTCATAAGTAAGTACTTCTGAACACACAGAACATCACAGCACTCGTTAGCTTGTCTTTTCATAACATCTACCTTTAAATACAAATAAAATATAGAATATATCTCTGATAAATGTCACTCAACATTTTCGTCTCTCAACGGCACGTACAAACAATTACAAATAAGAACACAAGACGGGAATGTATGCGGAGGTATTTGCATCGGCTTGAGCGTAATTCCTACCAGATGCGACTCCGCTATTACACGTTTGTAGCAAAAAAAACCCAAAATGACCAACATCTGTTGTTGGGAGTCTACCAGATATGGAAAAAAAAAAGAGCAGACTGTAGCAAATGTACTGCACAGTGGAGATTGTGAAATGAGCAATGAGGGATTAGAGCTCAGAAATTCAGAGAAAGCCTAAATAAAGAAATGTGCGGTCGACAATGTCTTGTTTTCACCCTTTCCCCTCTTAGGTTTGCATTCTCCTCACTCCCACATACACTGAAGGCACTGCGTTAATGTGAGGAACGTGTACACGAGCAGTACAAAACTACTTTCGTAGAACAGGTAGGAAGTCGCGGCGGATGCATCCAAAAAAAAAAAAGAGAAGAAACGTCACCGAAACCAACGGGAAGGAATTCATGACTCACAGATTCGGCGTTTTCTCAACCGTGTTCTCAACCGTGTTCTGAACCTTGTGGCCACTTTTGCTTTTGAAACCCATGTGACCCGAACAGTTGTTAGTCTTCTCTCATGACCCCCCCCCCCCCCACACACACACACATGTCAAGTGAGATTGAGGTTGGGAGACTCTGCATTAATGACTAACAGAAGAGAATGAATCAGACTTTGGGACATTTTCTTGCACAGTAGCAGAGGCAGACGGAGAGTCCTGGGCTGGTACGAGGAAGCAGCCAGTAGCTTCAGACGGTTAACTGCACCAGGAATGCGAGCCGGAGAGCTGGAGGAAGCTGCACATGCGTCCGCTCCACGCTGGCGTTTTTGTTTTTTTCGCTGTCGGTCGGGTGCCGTGACAGGCGGCGGGAGCGCGATCAGAGAGACGCCAGCGACGGAGCTGGATTTGCTGCGAGCAGGGAACATGTACAGTAACTGTGGTTTGTGTCGGTCTGGCTTCAGTCAGAGTCCAGTTAGTCAATGTCTACACCCCGTGTGGACCGGGGACTGAGTGTGAGGGTTTTTTGTGCGCGTGTGTGTGTGTGTTGACTGTGTGAGTGCATCAGTGCTCGACGCCTCGTTCACATTAGACCTGCTGCATCTTTCTGAACAAATGCACTGAAGTAAATGTCGGCCAACTGAGCCGCAGTGTCCTAACCCGACTATGAGAGGAGGACACCTCGGTCTGGGGCCTTTGCTTTGGAAAACTACTCACGGCTGTTGTTTGTCCAGTGACGTCACACTCGGCTCCGTCAACACCGTGTCACCCAGGAATGAATGACTCCTGCTTATGTAAATCCTATGGAATTAGAAAATGTGAACGAGGCGTAACGCAGACAAGTGCTTAGTATTTTCCTACTAAAGTCGTTTTCCTGTTCTTCGGCATGTGTGTGTGTGTGTGTGTGTGTGTATATATATATATATGCCTGTGTGTGTTTGCATTGCAGGTTGTGCGTCCGCGTCCCCGTCCCCCCCCCTTCCCCTCCCCAGTCCAGCAGCTCCTTCTAGGACGGCTCCTGATCTCTCTGTGTCTGAGGCTGTGGCGGACTCTTCACGATGGTGATGACCGAAGCGGTGTTGAGACGCGGGGCGGTGGCCAGCAGGTTGCCCCCCCCGGCCTCCAGGCCCCGGGCGAACCTCTGGAGGGCGGCCAGTCGCGCGCCGAGCCCCTCCAGCTCTTTCCTCATGCCGGCGTTCTCCGCCCCGAGCCTCTCCACCTCCCTCTGGAGCTCCGTCTTCTGCAGCTCCAGGGCCTCGCGCTGGGACACGCGCTTCACTCGGCAGCTGGCGGCGTAGCCCCGGTTCTTCAGGGTGCGCCGGCGCTGCTTCAGCTTCTGGATCTCGTCGCGGGACATGCCGCGCAGATGCAGGTTCAACTCTCGCACCGTGAGGGACATGAGCTCGTTGTCCGACAGGACAGGCACGTTCTCGCCGCACTCCTGCTTCACCTGGAGAGAAAAAGAGTGACCGCGTGGAAGGAAGAGAAGACAAAAATAAGACCAATGGTGTTAAAGAATAACTGACAGGAAGGAGCGCAAAACTTCTTTTTAAAATAGACGTTTTCCCTCCAGTAAAAACAGTCAAACATGACTGATTGAGTTTTACCTTCAGGGCTTTGCTGCTTCTTTCTGATGTCATGATCCGACTGTCTTCGGCCTCTCCAAAACACCAGTCAACACAGATACGGACACTCTGGAAGAACAGAAACAGGACACATAAGTATGTTGTGACATGTGACTCTTGCCGTTTTTTGGGTTCAGATCTGGCCTGACATCTACCATCCGCTCACAAGACAACCAGTCACGCACGATAAAGAAAAAGGAGAACCCGCAGACCTTTCATGCTTCTCCAAACTGCTGCTCTCTCATTAAACCCTGCGGTTTGATATTAAAAGGAAGAGGAGGTTTTGAAAGCGACACGCCGGCCTCGGTTAGCTGAAACGGCGAGGAGGAAGTTGTCGTGCGTCTGTCCTTTTGGTTGCTCAAAGCAGGTGTCCTAACCAATCCCCTCAACACTTCCTCTTGTCAACACAACACCAACGGTTCAAAGCTTTCATTGTGACGTCTATTCCTCACCGTTACAAGAGACATTTAAGTGAAATGGAACACGACATTGCAATAACCACTAAAATAGAAAACCTGCTGAAACTTTTCTATAATGCTTTTTTTCCCGTATAAACCATAATAAAAATAGGAGTCTAGAGACCGAGATCGGGTAAGTGTGCACACTTGAATTGCTGCTTCCAGTACCAACCTGTAACAGCAGCAGTGAGAGTGTTTGTTTAAGTGTGTTTGGAAACGACCTCCCGTTCTTCTGACTGAATGCTTGACACAGACTGCGCGGGGACTTCCTACACTCGTCTTAAGGTCAGCTCGCGAATGTTGTTGTGTGGGATTAAAGTCCAACATCTAACTGGGCCAGCCGTCTTGACTTCTTCTGTGTGTTTTAGGTCGCCGTCATGCTGATAAAAATAAATATGACTCTGCACTTAAACTTGAGGATGTTTTAGCCATTTACCAATTTCGCCTCCATTGACCACATGTCTGTTGACGAGGAGCTACAGTGTGTTGACTGTGTTTAGCAAAGATATCCTCTGACATTGGCATTTAATTAAGTTTTACTTTGACATCATCAAACCACAGGGTTTTTCCCCACATGGCTTTGGGAGAGTGAAAGTGTGTGATACAGTGTACTTTCACATTTATTGCAACAGTGGACTTTCTTCTCTACTGGGCTTTCAGTGAGTCTCTTTGTAGCCCAGAAATGTAGAAATATATATATATTCTTTTTAACACGCATGGTTGCATGAGACTGGATGTGAGTGGAGTGGTTGCTTTGAGGGTGCTGACCAGCTTTTTGACAGCGCCACTATTGAGCTAACTCCTTATTCTTTGACAGACTGATCTCAACATCACGATGCAGCTGGAATTAACTTCTTGATTGTCGTCTTCGCCGGCTACCGGTGTGTCATATGATCTCTCTCACCTTTCTTTAAATGTATCTTTCCTTCTGTACATATACCAACAACAAAATCTGCGGTCAGGCCCTTTGTTTTAAAAGTGGTGTGTGGCAGAAGCTTTGGGGAAATCCCTGCGTGAATCTGTGAATTTTTAGAAACCTTTTAGTGTGAATTATTTAACACAATTCCAAGTAAACAGATCTTCTCCTTGCTTTCGGTTGCGATACGCTCACTTTCATTACAATTACGACCCGTTATATGAAAGGATATTACACTCCTATAAACTAATTAAAGGCCTTTTTGTTTAATGAATCAAAACTATGAAATCTAAATAGGTAAACATGTGTGTAGAGAGAGCGGCACACAGTGGGTGTACAGAGAAGGCTTGATGTGTGCCGCTCTCCAGCAACATGTCAGAAAACAAACTGGACTCCCAGCAAGGTAACCATGCTGCCAGGCAGGAGGGAGGAGGAAACGTAAAAGCAAAAAGGAGTCATTAAAGTTAGTCACATTTCATCGGTTTCATTTTTAGGGCCCTCGACCTCAGTTTCAAAAATCCAATTTCCGTAAAAACTTGACTTCATAATAGTGGAATTGGGCGTTAACGGTACATGTAGGCCTTAAACTCGTGTACGGTAGGTGTTGCTCCTCATACAAGACGTTATGGCCTATAGTTTGCTGACATTTGACTGCATTTCCCGACATGCGTGGGAAGTGGAGGTTGCAGGAATAGTGGTTGTCCGACCAGCCCGGCTGTAAACCCGTGAGACCGCCGTTTCGTAAAGTCAGGGTGATTCAGCAATAAAGCGTTCAGCTCAGCTCCTCAAAGACTGCAAGTCAGTCCAAACCCAGAAAACCCAGCTGCGACCACGTCTCTCTGTGTTCGTCCAAACAAGCACAGCATATCCACGGTGGTACCTCACTATAAATACCACTTAAGACGACGTACTTTTCGGCTCCCAAAGTGGTACGCAACAAGTGAAACGCAGCGCTGCCAAAGCTACAACTAACGCTAGTTAGCGGGGTTTGTAAAGTAAAACACCCTCGTATATATCCAGTTTGAATTCAAAATGACTGTAAAAACAACATAGCGAACAGAGACCACCTCTGGAAATATGTATCTAGCTAAGCTACATCCAGAATCCACCCGTATCCTTATACGGAGAGGAGCTGGCCAGCTTGAGGTGAAGGCGCTGCTGCTATATAGTAAACAGCCATCACGAGTGCCCTCGACATCCATTTTAGTAAGACTTTAAATAATACATTTAGATTGTTTTAAAACGTATAGTTACAAAGACGGAGGTGGGGACATCATTTGGCTGTCAGGTGTTACAAGTATAGAGGCTTAAATATGAAGCGCGGGGCCAAATTACGAGCATCATCTCAAACATGCTAGTAATGTTAACTGTTAGCACCTAGCATCGGCGGCGTCTGACGAGCTAACCTAAAGGAGATTAAAGCAAACAGCTGCCTGCTCACTTGTCCTTGGTTGGTTGGCCAGTCCCCGGCGGAGAGAAGTCGTCTAGTGTTTGTCTGTCGCCATCACATTCCAGCGGAATATTTTAACGTTTAATATTTAGTAAATAAATATAATTTACCTGCTGGGTCGACGCGACGCTGGCGACAAAATGTCAGTCCGCCTTTTCCCGGAATTACTCCGCTGCTCTCTGAGGTTGGATTCTTTCATTCACAAAAAACACCAGCGACCATGACGTCAGGTCTAAAGAATGAGGGCGGAGCTAACTCCGCCCCCGCGGCGTACTCCGGGAGGATGTAAACAAGGAATCCCTTCGTCCCAGAACTTTTCCATGACCAGGCCCCCTTTCCCTGTTCCAAGCAACAACAACTCCTCTGAAAAAAAAGGCTAAAACACTGGGAAAGGATTGAGAGTCACCCTTTGCTGACACAAGCAGTAGAAGCTATAAAATCGGGAAGTTAAAAATCAGGCAGAATCCAACAACAAAAACAAGTACTAAAGATAAAACACACCCTACCCACAAACACATGTGTACTCATAGTTTACAATATAAATGTGGCATTTATAGGAGATTAGATTTCCCTGCTGCATGACAGACAACAATGTAGAGGTGGTCCATTATGCGTTTGTTTTTCTAACTAAGGAATTATTAAGGATTATAGGGCTGGGACTATTTTATTATATTTAGTTACACGTTATATAGGGATATTTATGTTTCCCGTAACCTTGTGTAGCTGACAATAAAGAAATATATAAATAAAAATACACAGAAGACAAAGCATGTATCACAAATAGCCTACTTCAGAATATGCTCAATTTAAGTATATATATATATACAGTATATAAATGTATTTAATGTACCTGTAGTTGCAAATGTGTATTAAACATTGGGATTAGGAGCAACAGTTCTACATTATATTGTACATATTCTGAGAAAAAATACCATTCATTGGTTTGTCCGATGTGGCTGAGTAGCCTGCATTTGAGCTGAGTGAATATTATTGTTATATTTCCTGACTGTTTTCCAGGCCCACTAATATGCAAAACGGTGGCAACTTTGGTCACATCAAAGCATGAAATAAGCATGTACTAGTGCTCTAAAAAGGCTTATTTATTGTTCCAACAAAATACAGGTGTTTTATAATATAAAAATCTATATTACATGCATTTTTGAAAGAATGCATTTGTATCTGCAATTGAAATAAACTGTTCAAATCTAAGGTTGATTTATGCTTTAATGACTACTTGGGAAGCCCTGGACTCACTGCTAGACAAAACAAACAATCATCACATCCACCGCAGGCTGCTATCGGACAGCCTGAACGACAGGAGGCGCTGTTTATTTCGGGGTGACGTACAAACTGACCCCTGACCTGCTGTCGTAACGCGTCCCTGGCAAACCTCACGTTTTCCCACTGTGACCTCGGACTGTCGTTGAACAGATGCACGCCTCCTAGCATTTAGCTTCGATGAAAACCTGGTGGAAGTCATCCGAAACACACTGAACGGACTGTCGGCTTCACGGTGTTTTCTAGAGACTTTTCCCCGCCGTGCGCACAGCTGATCCAGGCCGACAGAGAGGAGCGGGATAGCAGGAATGGAAGCAGGAGACATGGCCGCGATCGGGGAGCTTTCCCCCGCTGCGGGCCCGGTGTCCACCCGGCCCCCGGAGGACGAGATTGACGACGACGAAGAAGATGAAGATGTTAGTGGCTAGTCATTCTGTGGTATTTCGTAAATGTGAATGAAAACAAAAAAAATAACATAGAGTCGCTCTGTTCTTTCTGGGCTAAGCATAGCTAGCTAACACGGATGTACCAATGCTAATTAGGTAGCACCTGGGCTGTTCTGGCTGTGACAAACCCTGTACGAGTCTATGGTCTGTTGCAAGCTTATTGCTATAGCAATTGTTAAATAATTAAAACATTGTTTAATCGAACTAGCAGTGATTTCACTCTCACGTCATGACAGTAAAATTATGTATCAGTGTTAACACCAGCCAAACCAACCTGTAACAAACTTCAGTATGGACCATATATGGGGGGAGAAAAAGCTATATTTAGATTTTGGATGTATTTTTTCTGCATGCCTTTATTCATTAAGATGCTGCTTCAGTGCTTACAGTCTTTTTGTATCACAAGTGTCATGTCTGATGTTTGTCTCCTTCAGCTGGACGAGACACTGATGGAGAGGTTGTGGGGCCTGACCGAGATGTTCCCCAACACAGTTCGCACTGCTGCTGAAGCGTCTGCACACTGCTCGGTCTCACTGGCCAAGAAGTTTTACAGGTAGACCTGAAGTCTCACTTTTTGTCACTGCAGGAATTCATACAGAGTGTTACAGTAGCCCAGTGGATCAAGAGATTAACTACTAATTCATAGGCCTGATCCCAGCAGCAGCCAGTGGTCCTGTCTTTGTTTTACGAAGTTAGACTCACATCTACCAAACATTGTAAATCACTGGAGGCTGATTTTAGAAAACATGTCCTTAGTCCATACCTGGCACATCTTAAAAATCAGAAACCAATCAGGTTTTTAAACTTGTTTCAGTTTTTCCCGCTCGGCGCTCTGGGTCGGTACTACCTCCTTCATGATCTTGGTGCTGCCTGTTGTGTTCGAGACGGAAAGACTACAGCTGGAGCAGCAGCAGCTACAGCAGCAGAGACAGGTGAGCGTTCATGTGCATGTACAGTAACCAGCGATTTGCCAATTCTAATGTGTTGTTTGAGTACACTGGTGAGCAACCTGATCGACTCTTTCGCTTCCAGATCCTGTTGGGGCCCAACACTGGAATGTCTGGCGGGATGCCGGGCATGATGCCTCCTGCACCTGGCAAGATGTGAGACACGGAAAAGGGGCCGACATGAACCTGAGATCTGCTGCTAAGCGATACAGCTGGGGGAGGCCGGTCGCAAGGAGAGACAGAGAGACCGTGGAGAAGGGCAAAGAACTGCAGTTTAGAGAAAAGAGAAGCAAAAGCTGGATGGTCAGCAGCATGAAAGGCCCACTCCAAACATATTGGATTGGAAGGAGGATGTGATGCGTTTCTGACACTTCTCTCTCACTGTCTCTCCTTACTCCAACATCACGCAGAGACTTATTTCCAGGAGCACTGCTTCTGTTTTCTTTTTTTAAATAAATCGACATGAATAATTTGTTCTTTAGGGGATAGCAGGTATAAGCGGATCAATTGAAAGCAAAAAGGTTACCAATCGTATGTCTCGGTGTTTGCAGCCTGAAGAACATATATGCTATACTTTCAGTATTTTAGCAGTTTTGTTCGTCGTCATCTAACGGGACATGTCTGATGCATTGTGAAGCACACTGTAAACGCTATTAATAGACACGTGGTCTACAGGATGGCCTCTTTAAGTTCGACAAGCAAAATATCACTCTTTTCTATGTGGCCCATTCCTATGAGTACATTTGTCACATGGCACAGTTCAACTGTAGACTATCTACAGTGTGTATGTCAGAGTGCAATGTCTCTCACTTCAGTTATTGGATTGATTGCATTGCTCTAGTTTTAAGCAACAGATTGTATAATGCAGCAACACCAGATTCCATGGTGTTAAATTATTCAAAGATTGTTGGGTCCTTTTCTCTTGATAGTGTGTGAAGAGTGAAATTATATTGTCATTGAAGACGGGACACATGTCATAAGGTTTTGGACAATGTATGCTAAATGTCTCAATATAGTCCTGACATGTCCAGTCTGCGTTATGTTATTTTCTGTTCTCTTTTGACATCCATGTGAATTTACAATCTTTCCTCTTTTCAGTAAGCAAACACATGTCTCTGTTTTCTGTTCAACATGACTGCGGTAATTAAAACACCAAATCAAAAGGAAAGTTAAGTGTTTACTTTCAGCATGTTTGTTGTGTGTCGCCAAACAGCATTAAGTAGGGATTTATGAATGACAGACCAGGCTAAGTTATAATATTAAAGACGTTAACAAATAATTCATTCAAGTTTTCTGATATCAAAATGAGTGTAGAGTGTAAGATTATTTTTCACTGAATGCTGATGATTTTTTTACAAATTGTAGATATATTTTATGTCTAAATATAGGTATTATTATTGTGATTACCTAAGAGCTGGAACCTGAGCAACTAAATATAATGCGGCCATAATTTATGTTATTATGAAAACGTGTGCTTGTCCTGCTGTGGCATATCAACATGTCTGCAGTGAAAATGTTCCATTATCGTAGTCACGATGCTTAAGATTTTTACTATTGTGTCATGCATACAACTATGCCCGGTCCCCATGGCGTAAAATATTATTTAAACATTTCCAGAATGCAACACATGTATTTTCAACCACTATAAAAAGTTTAGAAAATAAAGAATATCTGTGCACACATTTTTAATGCCAGTGTCCAATGCTGCATTCACATGCTCTTTTTCAGCCCTTAGTCTTTTGAGTTATAATGGGAACGTGTTCTCTTTTGGCTCAGACCAGCAACTAATGAGCATTTCTGGAAATCACTATAACTTATTAACACTTTGAAATCACTTTATGAAGTTGTATGTGTTCGCATTTTAAAAGCAATAATTGTTAGCAATGTCACGATACGTCCATAGTTTATGTTCAACTGATAAGTTTATAATTTCCGACTGCATGTGAACAGACTAAAATCGCGAATTCCCGCCAGTTGTCTCGAGCTCCTTTCAGAGCCAAAGAGCACTTTGCCTTTTAACTTAAGATATTATTTTTTTCGTCAGTATCTCTTGTCGTTTTGTTTCTAACGGTATTTAACAATAATATATCCTAGTTGTGATATTTTTACTGACAGTCTTGTTAATGTTGTGAGCAGCTGATAGACCAGAGTAACAGCTAATTAGCTATTAATAGCTAGCGTTAGCTACGTTAGCATTTACACAGACAGGTTAGCATTAGCTACATTAACTTAGCTGACCCGGGCTAAAGATACTGAATCAGCCAAAATCCATTTTATCTTCCAACGTTTAACCCATACTACATTGAAAATGAAAGCTGCAGAGGACCAGGTTGTTGATGAGGATACTAGTTTTCAGGATGATGAGGTAAGATAATATAGTATAGCATTTTAATTTATCTGGCCTTCACTGACTAGAACAATCCACATCTGTAAAACATTTAGCCTGTCAAACATTTAAAATGACCAGAATCAATTTTTAATCATATGAAAATAATCTATATATGATATATCATTTATTCATAACAATAATTTAGGTAAAAACACTGTATTACAACAGTGTGATAATCTAATTAAGAAAGCTGTATTCGTATGTGATATTAAAATAGTTTTTTTATGGTAAACCTTCCCAATAATGAAGTTTACTTCTCAGCGACTAACTCATGTAGATTTTTTGTCTAACAGGAAACCTTCTTCCAAGACATTGACCTCCTACAGAAACATGGGATAGTGAGTAAACAGCAGCGCTGTGACACAGTCAGAGTTTCCCATTAGATCAAAAGTCAGTTGTCTTTGACAATATTTCTCTGTGCTTCCAACCTGTGACCACAGAATGTGGCAGACATCAAGAAGATGAAGTTAGTGGGTATCTGCACCGTGAAGGGGATCCAGATGACGACTCGGAAGGCTCTGTGCAACATCAAGGGCCTGTCAGAGGCTAAAGTGGAGAAGATCAAGGAGGCTGCTGGTAAAATGCTGGTAAAACGGGATTTTCTACTCTGAATTTAACGTCATTCTTCAACCTGGACCACGTTATTCTGGTGGCCTTAAGACTGAATTACTTGAGACTATTTTTTTTGTATTAGATCATTTTCTTTACATTGTAGAATGTTGGTTTCCAGACCGCCTTTGAGTACAGTGCAAAGAGGAAGCAGGTGTTCCACATCACAACCGGGAGCCAGGAGTTTGAGTTAAGATTTACTCTCAATGTTGATAACAAGTACTAAAACTCTAGGATTTACACTGCTGAGCATATTAAGTGTTTGTTTGTGTTTTAAGAATTCACAATTACATATACCATATACTCAAGTGATTTGTAGTGATTTAATACAGAGAATCTTCCGGGACTCAAGTTGTTCTGATATAATGATGTAAATGTGCCTCATCATGGTCTTAATTACAGTTAATTTATATGATTTTTGTAATTTGTTACACAAAATCAATTTGCTGGGTTATTTAATCTAAATTCAACTTTACCAGATACACTGACACTTAAAAATGAAGTTTGGTTTTACTGTAATATGTATTTGACTGGTGTGGTAAAGTTTTTTACATTGGGATTAATCAGCAGATGCTGTGGCACGGTGGATGAAAAGTATAAGTTAGTTTCTCTGATTGTGAATCTGTTAAAATATTCCTGATTGTAAGGCAACCTTTCATCTCTCCAGTAAACTCTTGGGTGGAGGTGTAGAGAGTATGGCTATCACGGAGGCCTTTGGAGGTGAGGAGATGTCTTCCTAACGCTAAATATACTGCGTATGCTTATATTGTTTTAACGTCACTCAGTTTCCTGCACTGGCTCAATCACTAAACTATTTCATCCCACAGAGTTCCGCACAGGGAAAACCCAGCTGTCTCACACATTCTGTGGTAAGTTAGGAGCCTTTTTTGAAAATGTCTGCCTCAAAGTGAAAGATAAAACTACACCGTGCAAGTCAAATAAAACAGATGTTTTGTCCAGTCACTGCTCAGCTGCCAGGCGAGGATGGCTACTCGGGCGGGAAAGTCATCTTCATTGACACAGAGAACACCTTGTATCCTCGTATCGATTGGAACAACCGTACGGCGTGTGTGTGTGTGTGCTGTGCACTTTGGTTAGTGTTTCAATCGACCGTCTCTCTTCACTGACGTATCGTGTTTATTTGTTGTCCCAGGAAGAACCCTGGCTATAGATAGTGCTGCATTGCCCCATACATATCATGCTACCACCTGCTGATTTAGAAAACATGTTTATGAGAGATGTTGCTCCAGAAGTTGTCCTAATGTGACGATACAATGACCGTTCATGTGTGTATCAGTAGGTTTTTTTTCTCGTTGTTGTGTGTCACTTCATCCTTCACTAGCACCTTGACTCTGGTCCAAGTCGTCCGGACCGACTGAAAGACATCGCCGACAGGTTCAATGTGGACCACGGTGCTGTGCTGGACAACGTGCTTTACGCGCGGGCCTATACCAGTACGAACACACACTTCCTTTAGACCAGAGAACTTTTGGACACATTTGTGGTGTGCAAAGGAAATTCAACTTTTGCTCTTTTTTGCCGATTCTCAGGTGAACACCAGATGGAGCTGTTGGACTTTGTAGCTGCCAAATTCCACGAGGAAGGAGGAGTGTTCAAACTTTTGGTGAGGCTCAAAATGGACTTAAGGAACTTATTCACATATTCATCACATTTATGGTTTTACTTCCCCCTCTCTATTTATGTAATGCTCTGTGACGCTAAGCATGAATTCCTCCCTGTTGTCAGATCATCGACTCCATCATGGCTCTGTTCAGAGTAGACTTCTCTGGTCGAGGCGAGCTGGCTGAGCGGCAGCAGAAACTGGCCCAGATGCTCTCCAGGCTGCAGAAGATCTCTGAAGGTCTGAACCAGGACTGTGCTGTCACAAACATTCGCCATGTGTATATATATATAATAACTGGCATGTACAGGGAATATCTGCAAAAATGCATAAAGTATAAAGCAGTAATGTTCCAAATAATGACAAACGTTTTAGGATTTTGCCCATGTCTGGTTTTCATTTATGTTTTTCTTAGAGTACAACGTAGCAGTGTTTGTCACCAACCAAATGACCGCTGATCCCGGTGCAGGAATGACGTAAGAGTCGTACCGAATAAATCCGACACGTTTTGTGTTTGTAGTTCTGTTTCCTGTCGTTGTTTGAAGCTTTGATGAGATGTTTCTTTGTCGGTCCTCGTTTTAGGTTTCAAGCTGATCCCAAGAAGCCAATTGGTGGGCATATCCTGGCCCACGCCTCCACCACACGGATCAGCTTGAGGAAAGGGCGTGCGGAGATGAGAATTGCCAAAATATTTGACAGGTAGTTGGCGGTTTTATTTTGGGGAAAGCAGGATTTTTTGGGGATTCAGTCAATTATGATGCACGGCACATTGTTATGTTAAAGTTTCAGCTGACTTTATCGTCTGAATGAGAGAAAAGTGTCTCGCAGACAAGACATCCCAATAAAACACATGTGTGCAAACATCAGCCTGAGATCAGAACAACCAGCCAATGAATCACAAGCCATTCACTGTGAAGAGCTATTAAACATACATCAATCTCATGCAAACGAACACATCTCATTTAACATGTTTACAAGAAAACCCACGATCTGTAAACTGTTAAAGAAAACAAACCAATTTCTCCGTTTTCTCCCGTAACAATTTTATTAAATACTTGAGCATGTGTGCTGCAAATTACAGTTGACGTTTCACTTCCTCTTACCATGATGTCAGATGACATGTTATTTTCCGTACCCTGATAGATGGTGTGATATCACAGCAAGGTCTTCTGCATATCATCAAGCTTTGTTTAACATTGCTTTTTGTGTGTCCTAAAGTAATATCTCACCCCAAAACTTATCTTGTGATTTGAGTATTAAACACTCCCATTTTCAACATGAGCCTAACTCTGTACCTGCTCATCATCAGCAGAGTCCTGATATGAAAACGTATCTTTAAACACACCGTTGGTGGTTCTTGCGTGGTCTGAGTAAACTAAAAGTGGATGTTTAGACTTGATTGTTAAGGGCTTTAACCTGGCCTGAGGAATGAACTCAGATCTCAGTTTTATTTGAACAGTGAAAATCTTTGTGACTAACATTTGCTCTTCTGATTTATCTCTCCTTGATCTCCTCCAGTCCCGATATGCCTGAGAATGAGGCCACGTTTGCCATCTGTGCTGGAGGAGTTAGTGATGCCAAAGAGTGAAGAATAAAAGGAGGAGACACGTGTTGACACAGTCCTCTGTAACCATCAGTTTAAAGTTATTTCACGTATTTTTAATGGCTTTATTTATTGAGTTTCATAACTTTTATATAATATATTAACTTCTTAAAGTTACACTGACAATCTTTTACCATGGTACTTTTGATGTATTTATTCTACACTTTGTTGTATTTTTCCTGTGTTTTGATGTTGGAATAAACACCAAAACAAGACGAGACTCTGTTATGCACTTTTGTAATAGTATATAGTTCTGACAGAGATAAGACTGTGAAGTTAGCGGTGACGGTTCAGTGAGCAGAAGTCCGGTGCTGGCCTCTCGCGGTGTTTGCAGGACGTGCAGCGGCTGTGCGCCACTTCTCGTCGGCTACGAGATCCATATGCTTGCGAAAGCAAGGCTTAACAAAGCGATGGCAACTTCACCAAATGTGCTGCTAAGAGTCTAAAACACACCGGCAACTCAACGCGTCTTGACGGAACTCTAAAGAACCACCCACCTCCCCGGTAGCGGAAAGCTTGTCAACTCCGGCGAAAGGAGCGATGGACCCGAGAGACACAGCCCCGGATTCGTGGGAGCTAGAGGAGGATGCCGAGGCCCCGGCTGCCGCGGCGGAGCTCCCGGCCGCCTTCGCTGCTCTTAACGTGAACGCCAAGCCGTTTGTACCCAACGTCAACGCCCCGGCGTTCATACCGACCTTGTTTCCAGCCAGCGCCGTAGAAATCCCGGCTTCAGACGGTGAGCGAACGGCCCGACAAGCTGGCTGGAAGTTAGCTTAACTCGCTAGCTCGCTTGCTAATCCAGCTACGTTAGCATTCCTCTCTGTGCTCGGACCAGACACGGTGCCACAGTTCTCGCGTTTCCGCTAACTAATCAACAAGTCGGCTCGAGTGTTAGTCGTGTTATAGTGGCGCAATAGCTGCTTTATAACGCAGTAACAGCCGCAAAACAAGACATCAATCCCGTGAACACGCTGTGTCAAATGAATATTTATGAAAGTTTGACATGCTTTGCTTTCTCTCTTCAAAGGTGCCCCGGATCCAGTTGCCAGCATGGAGGTGGCAGAAACAGCCGGTACGCACGAGCCACAGTGGTGTTAAAGGTTATCACGTTACTGATCAGGTTGTGGTTACGGGCTCAGGTGTGTGCATTTACCTGCAGTCAGATTTGAAAATCTCAGACCAGAGTGGGAGAACCAGTATGCTCGTGACTTGTAGGTTCACTTACTGAGCCATATTTGGATTGCTGGCAGAGGTGAATCTATGTGCGCAAGGCCTACGTATAACATGATGCAACCTCACTTGTCCCTGCTCGAAATAGACATCTCATTGGCCCATAGTGGTGTGTGTCTGTGAGAGAGGCCTGCTGTTTGTCAGACCAACTTTAATATATTCCACCACTTTGTGCTGCCTAGTTTTTAATTTGCCTGAGTCAGGCAAAGTCTGATGCGGTGGGCCTCTACTCGAGTTACAGAAAAGGTGTTTTTGTTTTCTAATAAGAGTGGCTGAGCACCGCAGCTGTAGCAGAGTGAGTGACACAAGATCAGGTGTGGTGTACGTAAGAGGCAGGCAGTGAGTGTGATCCGGAGAAACCTTTCCCACAGGAATGTTTACAGAGATGCTCGTTCTCATACCTCATCGGATTTCTGAGTTTGCCAGCAGCAATATCTCACTGGCTGATTTATAAATGAGGAGGGTTGAGAGGAAAATAGCCTTTGTGCATGACTGCTGGGCTGCATCATTTCATAGTTATGGGGAAAAAGGGGGGGGGGGGATTATTTGTTTCCATGGGAAGATGCTTCTTCGGCAGGGCTCAGCAGATTTCAGCGTACCATTGTTACCGTTTTCCTTTTTAGTTGTACTTGTTCGCTTCGGCGGAACATCGATTGTGTTTCTAACAAGTGGAGAGGACTAATGAACTGCAGACCACAGGCGGTGAAGTCATGCAACTCTTTAAATGATCCGTGAAGGCAGAGCTCTGTGTGCTCTCCTAGAGGCCTTTATGTGACACACGTGGAGATTCAACGCATGCTCCATGTGTGCAAAAGGGGATCTCATTCCAAATGTTTGTGCAAATGTGGTAAACGGTTGGTAAAGTTTGGTATTCACATGTAACTGGCAGAAAGGATTCACTCATGATCAGACTGCAGGTTTTCATTCCAGCCAAAAAGTACCATATATCATTACTTAGCTCCTCCTGCATCCAAGCTGTGGGTTGCCTTTAGCCTCCACACCTGGCGGAGAAATAACCGGTGTCGTGAATGTGTATGGTTCCAGCTCCGGTGGAGAATGGAGGCACAGAGGCGGACATGACCACAGAGGAGGAGACGTGGGAGCAGAAGGAGGAGCCTGGGGGAGAAGGAGAGGGTGGAGGAGGAGGAGGAGGAGGAGGGGGGGGAGGAGGAGCAGGAGGAGCAGGACAAGGACAGGAGGACCTGGGTTCAGGAGGAGCCTGTGAAGATTGCACCGCGAGGATTGAGGACGAGGAGATGATGGAGGAGGAAGAGGAGGAGATGCCCATGCCCAAGGTGGCGCCGGGCCCGCCCGATGCCCCCAAGAAAGAACACGTGAACGTGGTCTTCATCGGTCACGTGGGTGCGTCTCGTGTGCGTCTCGTGTGCGTGTGTGTGTTCATTGATCTTAGAAAGACTGGAACGTTTTATTCACCTCGTGATGTTTGTGTCTGATAGATGCCGGTAAATCAACGATTGGAGGACAGATCATGTGAGTAATCCATTTTTCGTGTTCTGTGTTGCCTCACAGGGCTGCACAATGGATAGAACATCTTGTATTTATCTTAAACCCTTTTAGTTCATTTGTAATTTAATTAAACTGTGTCAAACAACTAAAATCCACGTCAATTGTTGCCACTACGACTGTCGGCTGCAATGCAACAGGTGGCCTCTTATACAGCTCAGTGTTTTCCAGTTTAAGCCTCAGTTTCACCTTTTTGCCTCCGTAATGACAAAGATACAATAAATAATGCTCCGACCACGTGTCCATTTCTTTGTTTTCTCCTTTCTAGGTACTTAACTGGCATGGTGGAAAAGCGAACCCTGGAAAAATATGAAAGAGAAGCGAAAGAAAAGAACAGGGAGACATGGTGAGAGTGGCCAAATGCATTTGATTTTGTTATTAATATATGGGAACAAATTGCAGTAAGCTGCTTAAATTATTTGAATGAAAGCGTTCAATTTGGCCTACCATATGTTTGTTTTTCAATGTGAATCATTTAAGCAAATATCGCAACGGTTTTGATTACGGCGGGCTTGTTTGGTCCGGCAATCTTTTACGTGCTCATAGCAGAGTTATGAAACATGAATAAGTGAATACGGGTTTTGTTGCAGGTACCTGTCGTGGGCGCTGGACACAAACCAGGAGGAGAGGGACAAAGGGAAGACGGTCGAGGTCGGGAGAGCTTACTTTGAGACGGAGAAAAAACACTTCACCATCCTGGATGCCCCCGGACACAAGAGCTTCGTCCCCAACATGATCGGTGGAGCGTCACAAGCCGACCTGGCAGTCCTGGTGAGACGGACCGGGACGTGAAACCAACGCTAACGCTAGCTAGCCCCAAACCTCTTGACACGCAGACTGAATCCTGTACTGACTGAAGTTATTCATATACATCTTGTACAAAAAAGTATACACGTCCATGGAAGCTTCTCAAACCACCTCCTCAGCATAATCCATTTTCCACTCTCCCTCTTTGTTAGATATCCTATAAATACGTTCTTTAAAATGTCACTAAATGCTGGAATTATTCCCTCTGCCCTCCCTTATTGGTTGGTATCAGGTGATTTCGGCAAGAAAGGGGGAGTTTGAGACCGGCTTTGAGAAGGGTGGACAGACACGGGAACACGCCATGCTGGCAAAAACGGCCGGAGTCAAGCACCTCATTGTCCTGGTCAACAAGATGGATGACCCCACTGTCCACTGGAGCCTAGACAGGTGAGCTAGGACGCTTGGGGGGGGGGAAACAGATATGACGTGTTTTATGTTGGCTTTAATGCCGTGTCGGGGTTCTGTTTTAGTCAGATGTTGCTTTTACACTTCCCACAAGACTTCTGGCACATTATTTGGAAAGATTCATGCTGTTACGCATTTCATATTTTAGTAAAAGGTTGTTTTTTTTCCTGACTTTTCTGCAGGTATGAAGAGTGTAAGGAGAAGCTGGTTCCATTTCTAAAGAAGGTGGGCTTCAACCCTAAGAAGGACATCCACTTTATGCCTTGCTCCGGACTCACAGGTTCCAACCTCAAGGACCCCGTACCCGAGTGCCTCTGGTACACGTAAGTGGGCTCTGTGGATGAGTTTGTATGGCAGCACGGTAGTACAGAGGGACACTTTAGATGCTGTGACTGGATGTACCGTCAATCCTCTTAGCCGGCCAAACACGGCTACACGCACACATACACACAAGCTTAATTTACCTGAACAATGATTGCTTTGTGTTAACAAAGTCATCATAGAAATCTTTCAGCAGCCATGTTTTAATGTTGGCGTGATGAGCATGACATCTTGACTGCATGGTTGAAAGGTACATTCAGGAAAATCTGGTTCACCTGCCAGCAGTTTCCTGTTTATTTGTAATGCTACGTCGCTATCGCGCTGTTTTCTGGCACAATTTTGCTAATGATTCCCAGAGGTGACCGGAGAGCCTCTGGTATGCGGCGCTGACACAATGTTCACAGTAGCGCCCTTCTTGGCGTCTGCCTTTTACAATGGAACACATTGATTTCCTTTAATCTGCTTACTGTAGACTTATTCCACCCAACAAGTGCTTATCCTTTATTTTATAATGACGTTAAATTAGGCCACCGAACACTAACGCAAGCCATCTCCATCTCATACGGGCCTTCATGGTCTGACCTTTCCCTTTGCTCAGAGTATAGAAAGACCAGCACAATTTATATATATGTGTAGATATATATAATATATATTCATAAAAGACAATTCAGGGACCAACTGTCGTTAAAGTCCCGGTGAAACTCCAATCCTTCCCATTTGATTGGACCGCTTAAAAGTGGGCGGGCTCAGAGTTGTTGCTCAATACGGAGCCAAAGATGGTCGATAGAAAAGGATCACGGTTGTGTTTATTCATTATTTGACATGTGAGGTTTTGGTTTGGTTTGTGTGGAGTCTGTATTTGTATCTTAATGCAATATCTTCTGCTGCTTCTGACCTGATGCACAGCTGTGGTTTGATCCAAACCTTTTCTAAATCTGCCAGAACGCTCTTGAAATAAAAGCCGTAGTCACCAACCGCACAGTCGGCCGTGGTCAGACGCAGCAGCTGCACTCATGAACACATTTCTGACAATATTTGATGATGTTTATATGACTGGTGATTTTTATTTTTGTTCTTTACCAGGGGTTTGCCATTTATTGCCCATCTGGACAGTTTGCCAAACTTCACCAGATCCAACGATGGACCAGTCAGGCTACCTATTGTAGACAAGTACAAGGTGAGCAGCTGGAGGCCGTTTGTTCTCTTTTCTAACGAGAGGAAAACCCAAATCCGTGTGCAGCTCGTCTTCTCCACTGCACCGTGTGGGCGTCACATTTCTTTTGGCCAAAATCCTTTTTAATGTTCCCTCTCCAGTTTGTCATTCTCCTTCCTGTTGGGCGCGTTTCCAGGAGCAAACCAACATGCTCACACACACACACGCACACGCACACGCACACACGCACGCTGCAGCCTCGGCAAAGTCATTTCTTTTTAAGATAATTCAGCGTCTTGGCACTTGCCTCAGTTTAGATGTTGGAAGCGGTTCAACACATTCTGTCAGTGTTGGTGGAGTTATTTTGGAGCTCCCTCAGTTCTGCCTGCATTAATCATCTTTCTCTTTTCCACGTTTCATCTTTTCTCGTTATCCTCTTGTCTTTAAGTTGTATAAATACTCCTCTCTCTCTCTGTGTGATTTGCATAAGTGGTTATATGATTAAGTAGTCTTCCTGGTGTAAGGGGATTATGGTTCAGTAAACTGGGTGCCGCATACTAATGGCCCACGATTACCATACAGCAAGCTTTCTGCAGATCCAGCTGTGGATAAAACAATTCTTACCCCTGATTATTTTGGGAGGGATACTGGAAATCCTGATTGTCAACCGCAGTCAGAAATCACTTTATTCTAAGCCTTGTGTCAGAACTCTGTGTACGGCCACAGTTCTTGAAACTGTGTGGTTCTAGACTGCTACACACAAACGCATTATTTCACCCACAAAATGACCATTTGCACATCAATTACTCGCATTGAAGTTAAATTTATGTCAAGTCATCTCACATGCCTCCCAAGATGAATTGAAGTGAATGGGGGCCGCTTTTAACTTCAATTTATCTCGACTTTTCTCCTCTTTTGATTCTTTGTTTATGGTGGAGGCATGCGAGCAGGACGTTTTCTTAAAACATTCAAGGTAACCGGGTGAGCAACTGACACACAAATGGTCATTTTGTGGGAAAAGTATTCCTTTGACGGGCTCAAGATGCTTCTGTGACAAAGTTACACAAATACTGCGTAATGGACAATAGTGCGAGAAAGTGAACAGTTGCTCTCATACTGGAGGTCAACCGTAATCATCAGCATTAAAATCCCATTAGCTCATATTTGCCTGCTGGATACATGGTTTTCATTGGGCAGTGACAAAATGCTGCATTTCCCAGAGTTTCCACTGTAATGTTTACCTCTACTACAGATGTTATGGTGCGCACTCGACTAATAAGCATCAAGTCACTGAAACGCTCCGGTCCTTCCTTCTGAACTTGTCGTTTGTGTCCTTGCAGGACATGGGCACAGTTATTCTCGGCAAGCTGGAGTCTGGATGCATCAGTAAAGCCCAGCAGCTGGTCATGATGCCAAACAGGGTGAGATCTCCTCTGTGTGACTTTGCTGCTTCTCACAAGGGACCGCTAAAACCTTCCACTGGAAATAAGTCCAAGGCCTCATTCTTGATTTTAATTTACTGCAGCCTCGACGGAAAGAACATCCTGTAATCATAATGATATAGTTTCAGTTCTAACACCAGCAACATATCCTGTTTATGTACAGTAATAATGTTTATTTCAAATATGATTATTAAATGAACTGTGTGTTGCAGCACACTGTGGAGGTATTGATCCTGCTGAGCGACGACGTGGAGACAGACGATGCGTGTCCCGGGGAGAATCTCAAGTTGAGGCTGAAGGGCATCGAGGAGGAAGAAATCCTCCCCGGTTTCATCCTGTGCAGCCCCGACAACCTCTGCCACTCGGGCCGCACCTTTGACGCACAGGTACAACAACAACAACAACAGAAGAGCAAAGCCACTGCATGCTGTGTCCTCATCTGACTTTTCAGAGTCATTACTTGTGGGGAGAATTTCAATTAATCTCTTCAGGTCGAGGCTTCATTAGCTCTCATTTATTCAATTTGATGCTAACAGCTAGAGTCTCCACCGCTCACTCCTGTCGATTCCAACCCATTTAATCAGTTAAAGACACATTTTAAAGCTATTTGGCAGTCGGTAGCTTGTTTTTGACTAATTTGAAGATGTGGAGAGTATAGATAATGAACTGATATATCCGCCTCTGTTTCAATGCTATATTTAAGTATTATCAACTGATCGTGATTTTATCATCTCTTTGGATGATGCACATTTTCTCTTGTTTATTCCAGATCGTCATAATCGAGCACAAATCAATCATTTGTCCTGGTTACAATGCAGTCCTTCATATCCACACCTGCATTGAAGAAGTGCAAATCTCAGTAAGTTACTCCACCACGTTCGAAGCTGTCGCTGAAAGGGTTTACGCTACTAGAGTGTCTTTCTTTTGGAATGTATTTTATTTGCTCAGTCAACCCCTGGCCGTACTGGACTGTGGTTCTAAGCTTTATAATCCTGACTGCAGGCCTTAATCTGTATGGTGGACAAGAAATCAGGGGAGAAAAGCAAAACACGACCGCGCTTCGTGAAGCAGGACCAGGTGTGTATCGCCAGGCTCCGGGCAGCTGGAGTCATCTGCTTAGAGACCTTCAAAGACTTCCCTCAGATGGGACGATTCACACTGCGAGACGAAGGTAAGGACGATGTGACACTTTGTTTCTCTTAAACTAATAGATTTTGCACAACTTGCCTACGGACATAGATGTTACCGCAGAGATGACATGTTGTTTGTTTGCTTGCTCCTGTGCACATCACGGCTTATTTCTCCAATGATTTGAATCCCCCCGTCATGTCCCTCACTTCTCTCTTCGTATCCGTCTCCTCCAGGTAAAACTATCGCCATCGGCAAAGTGCTGAAGCTGGTGCCAGAAAAGGACTAAATGCAACGGCGGCAGCATGCATGGAGTTCCTCCACCCGTCACCGGAGGAGAAAACGCTGCTGCAGCCGACCCAAACGGCCACTCTCTCTTTACACCCAACTGTGCTGAAGAGAACCGCAATGACAACGAGGAGTGATGATGGAGATTAAAATTGCGTCAAATGAAGAAAAACAAGACTGAATCAGTTTTTATGATGAACAATATGAAACTAGAGACCAAGTCCAGTGTGTCAGCTTTCTCATATTGAGAGCTCAGCTATGCCACTAATGTAGCTACACGCCCCCCCACCCCCCCCCCTTCTGTACTCCCACGGCTAACCGCGCAGTCGGCTGGCCGCGCCATTTGTTTTTAGAATGGAGATGGATGCAGTGTAACCGAGCTTGGGGAAGAAAAACCGAATTCTACAGAATGGTTTCATATACTGCAGAAGTCCAGAGTTAGCCTGTAATTACAATTTGCAGAGTACATGTCCCGGGTTTAAGAGTGGGATTAGGAATCCGACGGACTTTTTAATTTGGTTATAAGTATTGCCCGAATTTTGGAATTTGGTCTCTCTCCATATGAGATGGTTTAATTTGATTGAGCTCACATGCTACTCATGAACCATGGATGAACACACACACAGACACACACACACACACACACACACGCACACACAGCTGTTACATAATCTAAACTGAAAATAAATGATCAAGCTGCAACACAAAGGTGTATTTGTTTCCCTTTTAATAAATATTCCCATTTGGGATGGGCGATCAATATTTATTATTATTATTATTATTTCCTTTTGAATATTGATAGCATAATACTATAGAAGTTACCTATCCTTTGTTATAATATTAATATAACTGGATGTATTGCAACTAAAATCCGATTTAAAAGCTGCTTTTTTTTACCCTTTTGGGCCACCATACCTTTGTAATTTATTTTACCATTATATAAAATATTTTTTTTTCAGTGCAGATACTTCAATATTAAGACTGCAACATCTGTATCCATCATTTCTAATTTATTTTGAAAATAATCTCGCAATGAGGCAACTTTTCCTCCTCGTGTGTCCAGAGCTCTCGTTTAAATAAAGTTTTTTTTTGTATTTTGTGACGTGGAGAAGACTGATTGCGCATGCGTGACTACGGTTCACACGTGAAGCAGACAGCATGGCCGACGTAGTGGAGATTGCGTTAGACAGGGCACAGGTAAAAACACTATTTTTGCTGCAATACAGTTTAAACTCTTTGTAAATATGATGTCAGTTGATAGAAGTTTACATGTGTTTATGATAAATCACGATGTTATGAATCTACAGCGACTGTAAGCTAGCTAGTATCAGCTAGCTTGTTTGCTAGCTGACTGGTTTAGCAACGAGGCTAATGGCACAGCAACGAGCCCGAACTCTGGAAGAAAACTAAAGTTTGTCGGTGGGTTTTTTAAATTATTTTATAACTGTAGCGTTAATGTCTCAACCAGGTGAAAAAGGCCGTCCAGGCATTGCAGGCTTTCCTGAAATCCAAGTCCACCGGGGACTCCTTGTTTCTGGACGAGACTCGACAGATCAGCCTGCTCTTCACCCTCTGGAAGATCCCCAAAAAGCCCCAGACCATCCGCATGTGAGTCCACTGCCTTCGTGTAGCCGATATATTTGCTCTCATCTGAACCGATTTCATTGATACTGATGTCTCCTTCCACCCCCAGTCCCTTGCCCCATGGCCAGCGGCCCGACACAGAAGAGGTTTGCCTCTTCACCAGAGACGAGCCCAACATGACTTCAGAGCAGACCCAGAGGTTTTATAAGAAGCTGCTGCAAGAGAAGGGAGTGAAAAACATCACTGAGGTATGCACACAAGTACAATAAAACACAAACATACATTCTATTACAGCAAGGTTGACTGACTAATCACATTTGCTGGTAACTCCTAAAAAACAGTAGTTTTTGGCAGCGGAGTATGATTTTGGTCTACATTAAGAACTATTGATGGAGGAACCACAATCCTAATGTGTCCCTGTATCCGGAGCAGATCATCCCGTACAAGGTCCTGAAGACGGAGTACAAACCGCACGAAGCCAAGCGTCGTCTGCTGGGGAACTTCGACATGTTCCTTTCTGACGAACGCGTCCGCCGCCTGCTGCCGTCCCACCTCGGGAAACATTTCTACCTGAGGAAAAGGTGAGACCCTTTTCTTCCACTCTTTGGTACCAACGAGTTGTTCTTTAGCCGCAGTAGATGGATTCTTACGCCATTCCTGTCGTTCCCAGAGAGCCGCTGTGTGTGAACCTGCAGAGCAAACATCTGGCGAGAGACATCCACAGAGTCATCCAGGGCACCAACCTGAAAGTCACCAACAAGGGCAGTTGCTGGTGAGATTTGCACGACTGCTTTCTGTGTTCCCAGTGAAATATGAAAACAATCTTTTTTTCAGCTTTGGGAAAACATATTTCCCTTAGTATTGCTTCAGCACGATGGGAAACCAAACGTTTAGAGTTTCACAGAATGTTTTTATGTCCTCAAACATGAATAGCACCTCAAAGCAACCCGGTCGATTCTGTGAAGTGTTTGATTTGGGCAAATGCTGGTGCCATAGAGATTCAATGTGAGACCAGATGGACCTCCTCTTCCCGTGGAGCTCGTCTCTACAATTTTGATACACAATACGTTACGTTCGCATTAAAAAAAGCTGCATTTTATACTGCTTGTATTGGTGCTGTTTGCAGCGTCACCTCAGTTTCACAGAGTAACGCTGCGTTTTCGCACACGAATGTCCGGTATCTTAGCATGGCGCGCGTTGCCCACGCCGGCATGACTGCAGACGAGGTGACGGAAAACATCGAGGCTGCATTCCAAACAGTGGTGGCAAAACTACGCACGGTGAGTTCCCTGGATAACTTCCAGCTCAACGTCTCTGTGCGTGTGTATAAGTAACATATATTGTCTTATTCTTCATACTACGTTGGTCTTTGCTGCTGCTTCCTCTTCTCGTGTATGTATTATATTTGCGTTGCCGTTTACAGAAAGGACCCGTGATAAAGATCATCCACATCAAGAGTCAAACATCAGTGGCCCTGCCAATCTACAACTCAGACCTGACCCACCTCACTGTGCTGGAAGAGGAGGCACAGGCTCTGCTCATCAAGAAAGAGGCGAGAACACGTTCATACTCGCATGTTCATCTCGTGTCCGAGCTTCATTTTGAGAAACGTGTTAAATAAACAGCCAACATGTGTGCGAATTACAGAAAGCTGCGGCCAGAAAGTTGGAGAAGGAGGCCGAGAGGGAGCTCATGAAGCAAACCGTTGCCACCGGAGAGGAGGAGGAAAAGGATGGCAAAATCCCACAGCTGGTTCCCATAGAGACACCTAGCAAAAAGCCTAAACTGGAGGTCAGTGCTGCTCGTCTTAACATTCAAACTAATGTAAATATTGTAGCTGACCGGGGCAGCGCTGTCGTAATAAGTGGACTGCAGACCCTCATCGCCTTTCTTTCTGTCTTTGTAGCAGCAGCTGGAGAAAGCTCCCAAAGCCGCTCAGACGAAGAAGACAAAGAAATCACCGAAGAGACGGACCAAGAAGGCCGGCAAGACCGACTCTAAAGTAAAAAGAAAAGTTCCTAAAGTGAAATGATTCTCATTACACATTACACATTACCTTCTCTACAAGGACGTATTACACAGGATCGTTCACAGAATTATCATTATATTCAGTCTGTTGTTGTTTTTTTGCTTGGATGAAGCCGATAATAAACTTTATCTAAAACTATCCGTGGCTATGTTGTGTTCTCTACATGTTTTTTAACAAAAGACCTTCGTCACAGCAGACGCTTTTGTCAGAGCAGGAAAAGCACGACTGGAACTAATATCATAAATGAAGTCTGTTTTTATTTATTTGTATCAATCAGCCATCATACATAGAGACGGAGTCCTGAGACTAGTGCGGCTTACATGGAGTTCATCCCGTATTAATAATTACTTATGTCATATTCCTGCTATGTCAGTATGAATTCCTCAGGAAAACTTAATCCATGAAAGAGATGACAGATTTATTTGATTATCATTGATTCGAGCAAAGTTAAAGTAACACCCAATGTGATGAGTTTTCCAGGAATGTATTTCTCTAAATAGGAGTCAAACACGTCAAGAACTTTGTAGAATGACTCGCTGAACATTAATAAACCGAATTATGATTCATATAGCTTTTATTTAGACTGAAGCCTTTGAGCACTTAAAAATAATAAACACATGGATTCAAGTCAGCAACGTCTCATTTCAAGGTTGAAACCATCCGTCTGTACACAACACTGAATGGTTTCATACACAGAATCTGTCCACACACCTTTTATATCCTCAAACATCTGAAGTACATTATCCTGGAGACGTGTTTGCTCGTAGTGAATGTAGCCGTCAGAGCTGTGCACGTAAAGCTGCTAGCCGTATCAAATGACATGCCTATTGTTGACTGGTTAATACTCGGGCTTGTTCAGCTGCCGCTGCCTGGCAATAATGCTGTGTGAGCACAACTGCATCCTCCTTTTGAGGCTTTGCGTCTTCACAACGTTTCCTAAAAAAAAAAAAAATACATTCTGCACACAAGCAGATCTGAGACACTGAAATATGAGTTTCCCTACATTTCTACACACGGCATGTTTGTCTTGGATGTGAAACGCAACAAGATGGTCACTTAAGTGGCCGGCCAATCGGCGGTGAAGATATCGGTTGTTCAACAGGTGGGCCGAGTCTGACTGTCCGTCCAAGCTCTCCCTCTGCTGTGTGGGTGTGGTGGGCCATCTGGAATTACAGTGTTCACGGGCTGCTGGGCAGGAGAACGAGGGATGCATCATGCGAACACTCTGATCATACAGAGGATAAAGCTCCTTGGTGTGACTGTCGTAGAGCAGGCGGCTGCATTGCAACGGGGACGAGCTCAAGGGAAGGTCTGGACGATCGGCGGCTGGTGTTCCCATTATTCATGTTTTAAAGGTTCTCAGAGGGCAGAGACAAAGCGGCAACAGGGCCATTGTTCTCTTCAAAGCAACCATGGAAGCAATTGGAGAAACTTCACTTCCAGATGACTCTGGGAGTCTGAGCCCGTGTCCGGACCCTCGCCCAGGCTGGGCCCACCTCCACAAACCCATCATTGTGATGGTGATGGGGTCTCTGATGTCTGCCGCGGGCGGACTCCTCTTCCTGCTCCAGTCCCTGGGGGTGACCGAGGCGTCCCGCTCCGTAGCCTCGGCCTGCCTGTCCTTAGGGCTGATGTTTGTTGTGATGGGTCTCGTCTGGATCCCCGTGTTGAACGAGAAGCAGAGGAGGAAACGGTACAGCCGGGAGGGGGGGCTTGACTCCGCAGTGTGAAAGTGGACACACTCATTTTTGTCAGTGATGATGCAACTGTTTCCTGTGAAAAACGTCCGACACATTCACAAAGCTGCTGCGGTGCTTGCTGATAACCGCCTGCGCACGTTGCACTTTGACCACTGCAGGTTTGTCTGTGAGTCGACGAGGATCGCGCTTCACTGGTCCCGGCAGCTGCACATCTGGACTAACTCTGCCTTCGGAGGAGCTCCGCTGCCACCATGTCAACATCTGTGCAGGTAGAGCCATTCGCGGAGAGAGGCTACGGAGGAGTGGGCCGCTGCAAGTGCTCGTTCTGGTTCGCGGTGGCCCACGACATCGTCGGCGTCTTCATCATGATGGTGGGGGTGTTCGGAGGGCTCGTCATCCACGACTTGTTCATCTACGCGGGGGCGATCGTCATCTTCCTCAGCCTGATCTGGTGGGTGTTCTGGTACTCCGGGAACATCGAGGTGCCGCCCGAGGAGCTGGAGGACGACGTCGGCCTGATCAAGCTGAAGAACCGCGGGCTCAGCCGGGTGGTGAGGCGCGTGTCCGACCGCTTCACCAGCAGGATCAGGAGCTCTTTCGGGAAGAGCGGCGGGTTCATCAGAGAAGACCCAACAGGCAACAGCAGGCCTTCAAACACAGAGGTGTCGCTCTCCACCATCTATGACTCGACCATCACCTCCTCTAATAAAGAACTCGTGAGAGAGACACTGTCAATATGAACTAAACCCCTTTTTTATGGACTGGAAAGGACACACTGAACTTGGATCTTTATGTTTGTTTTTCTTTTCTCGTCAGTTTATTCTGTTGAAAGGGATTTTGTGTTTGCACCGCTAACATGCCACACTTGTAATGATTAGACAACGCTGTAGTCTTGTCTAGATAACATCAACATGCTCTTATCTCGCTGATAAGATGTAAACTTTGCACACTATTACACAGTGTTGATTTAGAAACCACAGAATTCTCATCAGTCATGTTTGGTTGATTCAGAGATATTGCAGAGTAGGGATGTGATGAAATAAAGCTATGATAAGGGACTAATTAGGATGAAGGCTGATTGTGTGACCAGAATATTTATATTTATAGCTGCCTTTTTTTTTTTTAACAAGGACACCATTGGAAATAAACCAAATGCAGCCAGAAGGATAAGTCATGCAGTCCTTCCATATTTATTTTTATATCTCATGTTAAATTGAAGCTGTAATCTCACCCGTCTCTACAGTACATGTGTCGATCGCCATCTGTCTCCAACTGCACTGAAAAGTCTCAAGTCTGACAAGCTGATTGTGTGTTTTCAATGCAGTCGAATATTGGACAGTGAGCGGCTTGCATTTATTGTTCATAAATAATGTTCTGGTTCTGGGCTGTGACTTCCTTCCTAAGACATTTATGACTAACCATCAATAAAGCTGTACATGGTCGGAGTATTTCAGTTTCCCCCTCTTTCATATTTATTTATTTAACTGTCTCACAGCCATCTCCAGCTTCCTGGAGTGTAATCTCTTCATGTACAAAATATACTGAATTAATAAATGTATCTTGCTCTCTATATGCATCGTTGCTAAAAAAAATGTCAGCATACAAACAGCAGTAGTTGTAGAGTATATAGTACACAAAGTTCTGCTTCAACTGTCAAAACTGTAGCATCCACATTAAGGAAAGAATCTAAAGTTATCTAAATCTCAGACAGTCTCTTTCACCTTTGATCTGAAAATATCTCATGTTTGTGATTTCCTGATAAAACGGCAACTCTCACACACGCGCGCACACACACACACACACACACACACACACACACACACACTCATGTGTGATGTACAGACACTAAAGCCTTAGATTAGATATGACCAAAGTGATCAGAGTACAGATTGAAGCGGACTGTGATGATTCTCAGGTCATCTGATTACCACTGATGGAGTCATGTGATAAGTTAGTGGCTCTGTCTGAATTAGTTGAAGGGAAGAACATGAAATGTCACACCATACTGTCACATAATGGCTGTTCTCTAATCTGCTGCTTTTTGTTTGATTTGCAGGATCAGAGGCTATTTCTGAGTTGTTAATGTATTTGTTATAAACCAAAGTATTGGACAAATTGAAGTTTAACCTGATGATGGCGCTGGATAAAAGAGTCTGAGTCGTGCGTGATTACAATTCCTCCTGAGCCTGATCCCGCCCCCCAGAGGTTGATTGATGGGCAAGTATCATCCTGAAATAAATACACCGTGAAAGAAGAAGAAAGAAAATGAAGAAGAAAAATAGAAGAGCCAGCCTTCAAGTACATACTCAGAATACATGGAAGCAAAAGAATATAATGGGAATGCAGTTTTGTGATAATACACATACGTATTTATTTCAGTGGATATATATTTCAAATAAATTGGATGGAATTTTATTTTTTTACATTTGCTATTTAACTATTTAAATTATTAGATTAGATTTAATCACTTATTTATTCACGTCATTGTCAATTTATCAATGTATTCATATTTGTATTTAGCTTGAATATATTATGCAGCAGAATAAAAAGATACATTCTGAGAGAATAAAATGTTTCATGGTGACATTGATGCAACCAGATTTCTCATTGAGTCACTCAGAAACATTGCAGCTGCTTAAGACCTGTGTGTGTGTGTGTGTGTGTGTGTGTGTGTGTGTGTGTGTGTGTGTGTGTGCTAACATCATTATCTGAAGCCACCAAGAGCTTTGAGGGTTTCATTCTCAGATTTCCATTCAATTGCATATTCTCAAGCAGTTCTCAGGCGTTGATTGCATATTATACAATTTTATTCAACAAGCAATTCCACGTATGAAATAAATTAAATACTCCTCGTCTGGTATTCCATATTCCCAAGTTGTCATTAAATGTACTCTGTTTTCAATTTAAAGTCTTAAAAGGGTTAGACCCACTCACTGTGTTACTGCATCAGCTGGACGTTTCACGGTTTAAAGATTTAAATACAGGTTTAAATATAATTCACAAAAACTACATTACTCCAAAAAACAACCATTAAAAAAAAAGAATATATATATATATATAAATGAATAATGATAATACCAATTGATAAATAAATATAAGCAGATTTATAGCAATATAAATAAAAAAAAATAATCAGTGAAATAGAGGGAAACTAGTGAGACAGATCCATTTATATTTGGATGTGCAGTTATACGTAGTAAAAGGTCAAATAACTCCATTGAAGGAAGCAGTGAACAAGACAAGAACGACTGTAAACACTTTACCACTAAATAAAAATAATACTAATGTATTTTATTCCTTTTTAAAATAAAAAGGAGGTGAAGACGTGTTAATGTTGCTTGAAATACACAGACATTTCATGTCTTTTTTTAAAGAATCTTTCTGCATAATATAAAAGGTTAGTCTTGTAGTTCGACACTTCCAACAGCAAAAGACTACAACTCCCACTAGGCCCTGCCTATCATATGACCACTGTGTGTTTTGTCACGTGACCTTGACACTGCTCAGTCCTCCGCTTCCCGTTCTTTGCGGCGGGTCAGGTCCCAGACTGAAAACACCGCTTTCCTCTTCTAACCAACAGCCACATTTTTAAAAACGGATAGTTTCGTGTCCGCGAAATTGCACTCCGGCTCGTGCTCAGCACAGTTCCGCTGCTTCTCGCGCTTCGTACAACTCTTTGCATGTCAGCCTGTGGTAGACTCACAGCGCCCAGCGGCTCCCCGGCAGGCCTCTCCGTTCACCGTGCGAGCATCCGTCCTCACGCCGCGGTTGGGTGGCTCCGGCTCGGCCGCGGAGGAAGCATGTGCCCGGTGCATCGCTAGCCACTGCTCTCATGATTCAAAGCGACCACACCGGTTGATGAACGGTTAGGCTTGGATGTCACGGCTGCCGGAGTTTGGCTGTCAGAATGAACGGTGAGTGTTGTGGTGTCATTGCCTTTCGGTAGTCACTCTGCCACTAAAGCACCTCATGCAGGAGGAGATGGAGTAAGTTGCTCGTGCCTTCTGTGTACATGCAGTTTGGTTTCTGCTGACTTGTTAACGGCAGATACTTCCCCAATGTTAACACACAGCACGGCCTGTCTGGTCTGTCTAACCTTAGTGAACCGAAAGAGAAAATACAAACACCGCTCAAAAGTACTCTCTAAGGCGCTACAAGTTTAAACTGCGTCCTGTAAGCTCAGTCCACCGCCACTGAACCTCATGCTGTTCAGGTCCACTGTAGACAAACCCGCAGAACACTTTGTTCGGTTTGTTTTGAAGTGACAAGTCACCACGTGAAGCAGTTCTCTCGAGGCTGCAAGTAGCCTTGGAGTTTGTGGAAGTGTGGTCGGGACAAGTTGCAAGTGTGACTCCCATGGAAACATGTGGGTGGAGGAAAGAGACTGCTCCGTGCAGCGTCTGTCACTCAACTGCCGAGGTGCTCTTTAGCAAAGCACTTGTCCCAGAGCTGGTCCAGTGGGCCAGCAGCTAGAATATTGTGGTAGAACTGGAAAACTCCTGTTCAATATATATAACAATTTAAATGTGAATAAGAGAAAATGCCGGGACGATGCACATACAAATACCATATGGTGTCATTTCAATTACTAAAATGATTTTTGAATTGTTCGTTTAGTCAATAGAATGTCAGAAAATGGTGAAAGATGTTCACCGCTGTGTCCTCAGAGGCTGATGTGATGCCTTCAGATGTCTTGTTTTATTTGACCCATGGTTCAAAACCCAAGAGATTCAATTTATAACGATGTATTCCAGAGAAAAGCAGCACGTCGTCACACTGGAGGAGCTGGAACCAGAGAATAGTTGAGTTTTACTTCAAAAAATGGACTCTAAATATATTATCGAAACTGTTTCATTTACATTTTCTGTAACTGTGAACCAAAGTCATTATAGAAGGGCACTCTACACATTTAGTAACAACAATAGAAAGACACGTACTATAACATTACTCTCATGAGACGCCTCTTCTATTCTCCCCCCACCGTGTCAGCTTTCAGTAACCACTGTGTAGCATTAACAGCACAGCTCCTTCAGCGACTGGCTGACGTTAGCTTGCTAATCCCGCCATGTCATCACGCGACCGTTGCGTTGGTCACAGAGAATGAGCAGAGCAGCGTGACGGGTTCCTGCTCCCCGCCGCTGGAGACTACAGCCGGGTGGAGAGCACACGGTCGCTCCGGAGACGGAGACGGAGGCGGGAGGGTTGCCAACGCTGCGGCGGTCCTTCTCCGAAGCTGGCGCCCGCTCTCCTCCCGGCAGAGGAGTCTTTCAGCGGGGAACGAGTGAGGCTGAGGCACCACCGGGGTGTTATTTCTTTTGATAAACAGTCATTCTTTATTTTTTCATCCAAAAAGTATAGTTTCCTCACAATGAACTGTTGAATGTTGCAGACATACTGAATGTTTTTTGAATCCATAAAAAGGATTTCTCCATTATATTCAAACCGTGTTTTTATACCGACTGCGAGGGCCATGATTTTCTTCAGCAGTTCGTTTCCTTCTTCCCCTCCTCTCGGACATGCATAATTAATACAGGAACAATGACTCTGTAATTGATTTCCTGAATCCATCGTCAAACTAAATTTGGGTCATTTTCCATAATCTGTCTGTTTAACCTCTGCAGGCACTCAGCAGAGTGATACCAAGAGACAGCACCTCCTGGAGAGGCTGCTGGATGCTGTCAAACAGGTGAGTCACCCGTCCACCCGCCCGCTCTTTACCTGGGAGACGACATTGGTGCCAAACTTTGTCTCAAAATCTGCTCTGGCTTGTGTCACCTTTTTAAAAGTGTCTCGAGTCGATGGCCTTTAACCGGAAACGAGGAAGTAACTCACCGTTGGTTTGTGGTGTCAGTGTACCTTTTAGATGCTTTCTCTACCGTTTACCAAAACACCCTGGAGGAAGTAAAACTGAGCAGTGTTTACAAAGCTGATCTTCTATTGAATAGAGTGCAAATATGTTGAGCAGATTTGTGTCGCTGAGATTTTAGTTTTTGTCATTGTGTGTCATGTCCTTTCCCATAGATAGAGGGACAAAGAAAGTGAGGACTGCATGTACAGTATCAGGGCTAGCCTGGTCTATTATATATATATATATATATATATATATATATATATATATATATATATATATATATACGCTGAAGAAAGAAGTCTTTATTTCACAGGCAGCTATTATCATTCCCTTCATATCTTTCCAGTGCCAAATCCGCTTTGGAGGAAGAAAGGAGATCGCCACAGACTCAGACAGCAGGTAAGAGAAGCCGCCGGTCGCCCGAGACATTCCTTCGTTGTTTCTGTGTTTATTCGGCACCCGAGAGGCTGTTTGCTTTGCGCGCGTAGTTCCAGGTCACGTGATGCTGTGGCGCTTCAGGCTCCAGTATCTTACGTTCAGCTTCTTCTGTACAGCGATCCGTCAAAAGCTAAAATCTATTTTATACGCTGCAATGAACTAAATCACCTTATTTTTTTGGGGGGAGTTTGAGAGATTTACAATATCTTCCATCACATCTGAAGCAATAAGAGGGTTTGTATGTGTAAGAAAAACGATGTACCGGCCTTGTTCCATCAGAGCTTAACACAGTCAAAGAGAAATATTTGATCAAAGTTTCATATCCTGTGCTGCTCGGATCTAATTTTGAGGTTGTAGCTACAGTTTTTGAAATATGAATTACAATTTCATCTTTCCATCGGAAGTTTAAAGTGCAGCTCTATATATTGAAGTGGCAATAAAAAAACACTCAAATGGGGGGGGGGGGGGGGGGGGGGGTGCACATAGTGGTGTAACGTGTCTTTGTCTCTGCAGGGTGATCTGCCTGTGTGCCCAGTTTGAAGCGGTGCTGCAGCATGGCCTGAGGAAGAGCCGAGGCCTGGCTCTCACCGCCGCCGCTCTCAAGCAGGCGGCGGGCTTCAACACCAAGACCGAAGCAGGTACGGCGCCTCACCGGCCGCATGGGCTCGGTTAAAAATCACGGCAGCGACTTAACTTTAACCGCCTGGAAATAAAAAAAAAAGCAGAGCTGAGAAGGCTAACCTTGCTGCAGGGTAACGCAGATGTGTCAGTGGGAAGCTCAGAGCTGCAGGATAACCATACACACACATACACACACACATGCACAGTCTAGGCTACAGTTCAGAATGGCATGCACAGGAATGTCTCTGCTTCCCTGCTTCACTCTCTCCGTTGTGCTCTGCTTCCTGCCTTCAGATCTCTGTCTCTCTCTCTCTCTCTGTCTGTCTGTCTGTCTGTCTGTGTCTCTCTCTCTCTCTCTGTGTGTGTCTCCGCCTGTGGTGGGCAGCACACCTGCTGTGTTTTCGCGCTGCTAAAACGTACATGTCTGTCATTACAAATGCACGTTGTGTGCTCAAGGACTGTTCAAAACCCACAGACGTTTGTCAAAAAGATCCCAAAGATGCCAAACAGCCTGTGGCATGCTGAACTACGGGGAGAGATGATCGCTGGTACTGAAGTGCAGGAGACATCTGTGATGTTGCCAGTTGATGAAATAGTGCAGCCATAAAGAAAACAACGTGGTTTGAATATTTTATTCATTGTACACTGATATGATTAATGTGTTGCTGTAGTGAAGAGTGGGATAAACATAGATAGATGATGTACAGTATGCGATACGGTCATGCTGTGTGGAAAACATCCTCCTTCGCCTTCTCCCTTATTTTCAGGATTTTTACCTTTTTAGTTCACGCTGTGGAAGATAATTGCATTTTCTTTTATTATAGCCACCCTTTTATAAGTAGCCTCCAACTGTCTTCGTCCCACTGAAGAAGTCTCGTGTTGTTTTTATCTGTTGCTGCTGAGATTTGTTCCCAACCCTTTTTTTTGTGGAGATGAACTCAAGCACCCCCTCAGTGACGCCACCCATCATGTTACAAATCTGCTATTTTAGCTATTAATTTAACTGTTAATCCATTAGTGTTTGCATTTTAATCAGCTAATTAGTTAAACTTTTTACCCTTAACGTTACTGTTTGGCAATTTATTTAAAAATCTTTTAATAATCAAAGTGTAATTTATATTCTATTAAATTATCTGCAGAAGCACCCCTGACTGGGAATCTCCATGAGGAAATTAACGGTAAAAGTAAAAGCTTCCAGATTCAGTTTTACTTGCAGCCACCAAAGCCTATAAAGACCTTTTAGAGACATTAGTTTTACATTCTACTAAATAGTTTCTACTGTGTCAAATGTAAGAACCTTGTGGCTCAGATGGAGGACAAATGCATGGCTTCTGTAACGGCCACCCCGTCATAAATATTAGCATATCTGACGTTTCCCTGTATTTCACAGACAATTAGAAGAAAGGATTGTGGCTGGACTCGTGGATTTGGAGCTCCCTAATGAAGCCAAGCCCGCTGACAAAGCCAGAAATAGCAGCCATCATTTTAACCCCTCGTTGTGAGGTTATATGCTAATAATATGCATAGCACTCCTCTCTTCCTATTAATTACCACACCTCAGCAAACTTGACATTAAAAAAAGACCCCCCATACGTTTCCTTTTGCCTTTTATCTTTTTTCCCGGTTTTATAGAAAGTACTACGTTTGTGTGAGTTCTGCGGTGAGCGCAAAATATGTAGAGGTGACAGGTCAGAGGTCAGGATGGAGCTGCTGAAAGGAGGTGTAGATCTATATGTTAATGAGAGAATGTGCTGACTCTCGGCGGGGGAAAAGTGTTTTTGCGACCTTTTGAACCTCTTGAGTAACTCATGAACATTTGTTTTTCACAAATGAGATGGAACTTATTCTCTCCCTCTTTGTCCCCTTTTTTCCCTCCTCCTCCATCTCCTACACCAGAGTTGACTTTCTGGTTCTATGTGAAGGAGCATCTGAACCGCCACGAGCTCCAGCGGTTCTACTCCCTGCGCCACATCTCCTCAGAGCTGGGCCGCGGTCGTGCCTGGCTGCGCTGCGCCCTCAACGAGCACTCGCTGGAGCGATACCTGCACACGCTGCTGGCCGACCGCCTTCGCCTGGGGTTAGTACACTGCGTGTCTGTGTGGATTTTACGCATGATTTCTTTTGGACTTTCACTCTAGCTCAGTGAACTCAATAATAAAGTTATTTGCAATTTCAGTGTGATCTTGCACGCTCTTTTCATGCATTATACTGACACTTCAAAATCAACTGACTTCCACAGTTCTGCTCTGTAAAGCTGGTGTTTCCTCTCTTTGTCCTGATCAGAGATGTAACTTCACCTCCTCCCTGTTTTCTAGAACTTACTATGAAGACTGGGCTTTTATTCTCGATGAAGAGAGAGCCAGTATGCTCCCCACCATGGCGGCAGGTGAGGTTGTGTTTTGATGTTGGAGATATTTTCAGGGTAAAAGTACTGAACGCACCACACTGTAGTAGGGATGTGGGTTTGTCAAATGCTTAGCCACGCTAGGGCCGTGGCTAATTATTAGCATTATTCTAATTTGAAATGCCACTCAGAGGGGGAAGTGAACACCTTACATTAGTTAGTGTAGCATGTTATGCTAACATAGCATGCTAATATGGTCATGTTAGGCCTGTGCCCTAGTGTTTTAGTACAGTTAGTATTTTTACTAATTATTTCCATGTAATGTAACATTAGCATAAACACAGCATGATATGGTCATTTTAGCATTTCAGTTAGCATGATAACATGTTGCAGTTTGTATGTGTAGCATGTTTGCATGATAGTGTGCTAACAATAAACTTAATGGCCAACACACACTCCTTTAGATTCACAGACGTTCCTCTGGTGCCACATTCACGCCAGGCTGTATTTTTTTGCCCCATTGGTGGCTAGGGTCTAAAAACAGCAAATTGGTGTCCCCGTGTTTTATCATCCAAATATTGTGTCTTCCGCTCTCTAATGAGCATTACAGCCTCACTTTGAGGCTCATTGAAATTTAAACATGCTTCACACAAACGGAGCCGCTGTAAAAAACATTAACTGCTTTTGCACTTCACTTGTTTAGCGCGACTGGATTTGGTGGGAACTGAAGTCCTAACCCTATTAGTGGTCATGACTGTGCTCTTACTGTTAAACTATTGATGAGCGAAACTCGGTTGAGCATAAACTCTAAAATATTAAGAATACAAACCACTGATCTTGTGCCAGAGCTTTTCCTCTCTGTTCATACACGGGCAGATAGGCTGAGTTCATCTTAGGTTGCCCACTCTTATCTGTGCGCGTCCAGAATAAAGCTTACAAAGCACTTTGCAGAAGTTGAATAGCTTTATATGATTTTAACGAGACTGATCTGCAATGAACTCCCTCTTTCTGCTGCGGTCTTCAGGTCTGAACTCCATCCTGTTTGCCATCAACATCGACAACACTGACCTGAACGGCGGGGTGACGCGAGGAGGGGGCTCCTCGGTGTCCCACCTCCTCAAGGAGTCCACGCAGGGCATCGGCAGCCTGTGGAAAGAGTCCACTCAGGGGGTCAGCAGCCTGCTGCGAGAGATCAGCACCGCCACGGCTGTGGTGCCCGGCTTCACCCCCAGAGTGGACGGGGCCTCAGACCCGCTGCCTGTCCTGCCACGCAGCAGCTCGGCTGGTAGGAAAGAGCAATATTTAATAAACGGAACAATGAATTCATAATACAATACAGTAGCCATGCAAGAAATGCATAGCAGCTGCATTTTTGGGGCCTTTTATTTCAAAAATCAAACATTCCCTTGAAACTTAGCATACATGGCATCTACCTTTTGGGACTATTTCCCTGTCTTGTAAGTTGTTTCTGTTATTTCGTCCACCCTTCTACATCACAGTCCTCTGGCTCTCAACATGAAATAAAACCTGCAGGAGGATGGACACATGCCATATTTTAGTATTGCAGCTTGCTGTATATTTTCTCCTAGAGAAGTGTCACAGAACCGGCACATGCAGTAAAACAACATATGCTTCAGTCGGAGCATGTATAATGAATGCACCGGTGGAACAAATCTAGTGGATGCAACACAAGGCGTCTGCAGCGGAGTGCTGCGTCAGTGAGGAAATCCCCCATGAAATGAATAAACTTCCAGAGTGTCGGTTCCTTGTTTGACCTCATTTAGCCGTCTGCCCCGGTCCATCCCGTCGGGGACAACTTGCAGCGTTTTCTCTCTTTTATTTTCTGCTCAGTGGGATGAACAAGCTTTTAAATTTTAACTGTGTGGTGCTAAAACTTTCCGCTGGACTGAATGTAAATTCTAAGCTGCGTGCCAACTCTTGAAGGTGGAAACCCATTCAGATTATTCGCTGGTAGGAGACGCGCTAATTCACTGCCTGGCCTTTCGGTCCTGAAAATAGAGAGCCACAGAAAGTGTCCTTTTCAAAGGCTTAATTGAACTAAACTCAAGATGCTGATGTCACCAGTACTAAACCTTGCTGCATGAACATTTGGAGGCAGCTAGTCTAGACAGGTGGAAAGCACTGAATTCATTTAAGTTTCACTTTATTCAAGGTAGAAATTGAGGATTTTGTTCACTCCCTTTTCCATCTTTTTCCCCCACCCAGACTCCGGGCTGAGGAAAGAGCGCAGGAGGAAAAAGAAAATCACCAACATCATTTCCTTTGATGACGGAGGTGCGGAGGATGAGGAGGAGGGCGAGGAGGACCCCCAGAAGATGGGCGCGATGAGGAAGAGCCACACTGCTCCTGCTCAGAGCAGCGTGGAGGAAGGAATAGACCCTTTGGAGCCGGTCTTCTCCGAGTCGCCCGCCCAGAACGGCACGGCTGAGCCGGGCATAATGAGCTGGGTGGGGTCCCCGCATGCCTCTCGTTCTCCACCCAGTACTTCTCCTCCTCTGCCTGACAGTAAGGGTATAGACAATGAGGAAGAGGAAGAGGAGGAGATGTACAAACCCAGAGCACAAACCCAGGAGGAGGAGAGGAGAAGCAGCTCTGATCAGTGAGTCCGATGTCTTCAGTTGAATGTCAGGTTATAAAAAGTATAAAGAGAAATATTCCCATTTTTTAAGATTTATTGCGACCGAATTTAATGTGGGTTCGGGACAAAATACCCTTGGAGGTTGTTCATTAGACGCACGTGAGATCATGAAAAAAATCCGGTTTTAATTAAAAAGTGCTCATCTTTGTGGTTTCACCCTGTTTTATTGGATGAGTTCTCAAATGATGGGCTGCTGGAGGTGATTAGTAGGATCCAAAAGTCAGTTTCCTCTGGGCACATTAAGTGTTTTTAATCAGAAAACAAATGCACACACAGCCTGAGTACTTATGGTTCATCTTCAAGATGAACCATAAATGTTGGTCTTCATTTTCCAATACACAGTGCAAGTTGCATTATTTTGTAGTTCAATAAAATGATCCCCCCTCATGCTGGGAAACTAGGTTTTACCCGCTGATTTGGCTTGTATATATATTTGATTATATATCCGTAAAACCTCCTAAGCATCATGGGAAATAGACTCCAAAATGTGTGGTGCAGTCCACACTGAGGCAGAAGTGGCGTGAACAGTACTGATTGCACGCTCTTGTTCTAGGGTGGTGGTCGGCAGCCTGTCCAGTGTGTCCACCTGGAGCCCCCTACAGGTGATGACCGAACACAGGAGCGCGGACATCCTCATTCCTCTGAACCCTGCAGACTCTCAGACAGGTACCGTGGTCCTCAAAACACGACAACACCACAGCTGCAGACTTAATTCACAATCCTGCAGCTTCAAGGAAGATCGAAGAACATTAAAGCACTTCCGGATGCACTCTGTTCCCAGATCAGTATATTATTTCCTGAGTGCTTTTAGCCTACGCTGCCACACTGAGCCTCAGTTTACATCGCATAGGTTTTTTAAAATATAAATATGTATATAAATCAAGAGTTTAAGTTGTACTGTGGAAGCTCTAGCAGCCCTAAGAGCGCATTTTAAGATTCTGTAATGTTTGCTCGACTGTTTTTACTGCTGACCACAGCTGCTTATGGCTTCAGTTCAGGGATTGGATGTCAATAAGATGGAATCACGGTACTTTCTGTGTTAGTCTACACCTTCACTTTCACTTCTATTTGGTTTCAGTGAGCTCTGTGGAGGACACAGCTGCGTTTCCTGCTCAGCGTGAGTCAACAAGACCGGTGGGAAACTGCGAGAGCGGCAGGTCGCCACTAACATTCAAGTAAGACGTCGTTTCAGGCGGGACTTGCTCTGCTGTTGTGCGAATTCTTTTCAGTTTAGGGCAAACTATTCGTCAGATTTAGCTGCAGGACTAAACAAGATAAGTTTCGCTAGTGCAGGCTCAGCTTTCTTCGCAGAAATGAATTGTAAAATGTGTTGCAGTATGGAGTCCAGTCCACCGACGCTGTCAGCTCCGCTCTCCGGTGTGCTGCCAACATCTGGTCTGCCCGAGTCCATGACAGTGGGTGAGTGTTTCTGCTTTTCCCCCCACCTGTCTGCCTCTTGCTGTTCCTCACTCTCTGCTGCTCTGCTAGTTGGGTTTGTTACCAAACCGGTTTTGTGTTGTGAATCAGCATTTTATGCCACAAGTGAGCTAGCACAAGACAGCGGAACAGTGTCTCTGCACTGGACTTCACACATAGAAATGACATCACCTCGACCGGGGCCACTTTAAGATTTAGTCAAAAAAAAATGGAATGGGGCAAGTGAACATTTGCTTGGTAAGATTTCTTGAGTAAAGTGCAATTTTATTATCTATTTAAAAAGAAAACTCATTTCGAGCTGCATTGCACTAGTATTAGGAAGTGTTATAATAAGCCTGCAATGCTCTAAAGTTAACTTAACAAGATATTCAAGATGCATTGTTTGAATATAAGTCCCTATATCTCACTGATTTGTAACTTGATAGGTGATTTATACTAAGTGTTATGAGATATTTTGACTAGTAATTAGACAAATATACTTTGTAAGATTTAGCATAACTCCTTTGAGTTTAGGGCCTAATAGGTGAAGTCCCTTAATGTCTTTGTCGCTCCAAGGATTAATGACATCAAACATGAAAATTATTATTTTCCAACATGACAGCAAAAATCCCATACGTCGAATCGCCGGTTCCTCTTGAGGCTTTGTCGGAAGACAAGCTCATCTTGGAGTGTATTCCCAAGAAGTTTGAGATGATAATGAATCCTGTGGAAGTCCTGCCACGTCTTCATCTGGAAATGTCCCCAGCAGCTGTCGTCTGCAGCAAATTCAATCAGACTGTTACTTTCAAACCTCGCTGTTTTCCCCGTGTGCTTAAAGTGATCTAATTGCTACGAGCGTGCCTTTACTGTGCCTTTCAGTTCCAGAACATTTCCATCATTCAAAAAACGATCCACCAGGTGGCACTGTTGGTCCAGTCAGATCGTGTTTTCTGCCTGCCGTTTACAACAGCTGTGCGATTTCAGATGTGCATTAAACACACAGTGATGAGCACTTTAATGTGTGCGCGACTCACAGCACACACGGATTTTGGGGGGTTGGTGTTTTCTGCTCGGTGCCCTGGAGCTAATCAGACCACAAGACTCTCACACTGATGCTATGTGATACCTTGGATTCTGTGCGTGTGTGTGCGTGCGTGTGTGTGAGTAAGCGACAGAGAGCTCGGGGAGGAAAGGTGATCGAGCTGCCTGTAAGGCCTGGATTGAGCCGTCGTCCAATCTATTAGCCCTGAGTTAGAGGAGGTCGCAGGGTCAGGGAAAGGGCTAGTGGGAGCTATAAGAAGAATCTCAACGTCTCTGTTGTATATGCAGAGAAAATAGTCTTCGAGATACCGAGATGTAAAACAGCAGACCAGTTGAAAGTCAAATCCTACCCTGAAATACTGTAAAGCTGTAAAGTCGGTTTTCTTTTTTGTGTCAGTCCCTCACAATCAAAGAGCAAACAGCTCCTTTCCAGACTCACTGACATCCAACAGTCTCACAGGAAGAAAGCCGTCGCGGCAGAGGCAGAGTTACCAATTTCCATGCCTACCGTCTGCTCAATAGACCAGAATGCAACGCAGCCAAAACAGATTTCTGCATTTTGAGCAAATGACCGTGACTTTTTCTCGACTGGTAAAAAAAAAGAAAACCTCTCTCTCTCTCTCGCTCTCTCTTGCTCTCTCTATCGCTGGCTCTGTTGCCTTTTGCTCTCTCCGCCTCCTCGAGTAAACCATAGCAACAAGTTACTGGCGCCTTTTCCGGAGAGGGTTGCTCAAAGTTGACCCGGGAAATTTTAGCTTTTAAGCAAGTCAAACACAACGGTTGTATAATGTCTTCCAAAGTGACCATCATGATGTCACAGGGATGCCATGAGGGTTATCTCAGCTTGGGCTCGAAAAGAAGTCGGTAGATACGAGGCGCTAGGGGTCAGATGAAAGACCTTTGAGATGCATCATGGGAAATGTAGGATCAAATGTTTGTTTTTTTAAGGTCTCCTCCAAAAGAATGCACATGCAAAACTAAATAGCTTGAGCGTGTTGATTAAGTCATAAATTAAGATGAGCAGTTGATTGTGCGTGGGCAAGAGAGTAATAAGACCTTCTATGAATAGGACAATACATCATTACTGTGTGTGTGTGTGTGTGTGTGTGTGTGTGTGTGTGTGTGTGTGTGTGTGTGTGTGTGTGTGTGTGTGTACTCGGTGCTTAAGATTGCTACAGCTGTTAATGGCAGTGTTTGCCCCTTTTTTGTGATTAAGGCTTTGTTCCCACACTCGGTCGAATACAAAGCATGCAGGATTTTTATAAAAGGGTGTTCGGTGTTGAGCGCAAGCTCTCCCTCAGTGATTTCCTTCTGGCCTGACAGCGTGTGAGGCCATCAGTGCATTGATTGGCGAGTATGGAGTCTATAATTCACAAGACACCTCGATTACATGGCCTAGCTCTCTGCTAATGCATCTATTATTGGAACAATTGAGCTCCGGTGGACACACACACACACAGACACACAATCTCTTCCATGTGTGTGTATATATATATTTTTCAGCACACACTTCTCCCAGCAACGGTGGCTCTGACACACACGAGGACAAAGTTGCAAGTGCGTATGTACTTCCGCCTCACACTCGCTCTTGTGCTGTAATTTGTCCGTGCACGTCTGCAACGACGGAGGGGCGTCCGCTCCACTTGAAGTCCCTAATGGCTCGCCTGTGGCCCCCCCATCCCTCCGCTGTGAACGTGTGGTCGGACTCGAGGTCACTTTTATTTCTGGCCTGCTGATGTGGAGAGCAGAGCTGTGGACATAATAGACTTCCGGTTTCCTCCCCTGATCTCTGTTGTGCTCTTCATCACACTCCTCTTTCTCCTCCTCCTCCCCCTACCAGGCTCGTAGCTCGGGGCTGGAGGAGACCTACTTGTGTCTGGGGCTACATCGACACCCTACATTAGTTATGAGAATAGAGTTGTGGTCTCTGCATGTTGTGTGTGTGTGTGTGATGGTGGAATGCAAAGTGCAGGGTAGATTAACTCCTTGTCTCATGGTTGTTATTTTTGGAAGTCCTGGTAGCAGCCTAGTTAGGGGCTTTGAAACCTTCATGTGCACCTCCCAGCGTAACTATGGAGATGAGTCACTGTACCGCCACACAGCCCGCCCCAAATCTGTCCTTTACATCAGCATGGAGATTAACATCAGCCAGCAGCTGACTGCTAGCAGACTTCGGCTGCAGCTGATACGGTTGAACTGGAAAGGATACTGAAGACTTCGGAGTGAAGTTGCTGCTCTTTGATGTTTTGTTCAAATTTGCAGAGCAAATGTCCCTTTATGTTCTTTCCCGATACCTATACCTCAACTTGTGTATCGGCCGATACCGAGTAGTGCGTTAAAAACATTAAATATAAGTGAATAATTCCCTCTGTAATGTATTTATATTGCTGTGAAAACATCTCATTCAAACAGTTTCTCGCCAACAACAAAATTTACATTTGAAAACGTCATAATTAACCTTCGCCTGATGCTCAGTTTTACTGAATGGATCTTGAACGCATCATACTGGGACTCGATGCTAACTCCATTAACGTTAGCCGTTAGCTCCGTCATTTAGCCAAGCAGGACTGTGCTGCCCACCAGCGGCTAACAGCTAACTAGCTTTCCTGTTGCCGATCTTAACACAGATTCGTTGTTCACAATGTAGCATCATAAGGGACAAATAGAGAGGGTTTAACCACAGGTGCGTACCACTAGTTTGCACATGTGCAGTACCGATGGGTGAAGCAAATTTGAAGCACTCAGCAGTTTTCTTCTTCTCAGGGTTGCAAATAAAAACATCATTTAATCTCATTTTGTGATGCAAAAACTCTCTAAACGGATACGAGTGCTGCACATAATGTGCGTCGTCAGTAAAACATAATTCAGTCACTAGATGACTGTACAAGCCGTCTTTTGAGACACTGTTTGGATTTATTATTAGCAAAAATTCCAGTGTTTTGAACCCCCCCCCCCCCGTAAAGCCAGAGCACCTTACAAGATCTCAGCACCGAGTCAGTGAAACATCAGAAACCATTACCCAGGAAATTGTTTTGGGTGACAGCTCTGTTACATGGACAAATTTGAGATTAATATTATATTTTGCAGCAGTCAAGAGAGGAACTTCCATTAAATCAGAGGTGGATGTGACAGCCCATAATATGTTATTAAGGGCAAAACATCAGCTGAATATATCAGTGAATTCATCGGAGGGCGATACTTTGGCTGTTAACACAATAAAAAAAATGTCTGGTTTTGAGACGTATGAGCCAGAACGGCCAAAGAAGACGCCGGTTTCCTCGTGCTCGACCGTATGATGTCTTGATTTGTTCTTTGTTGTGAGTTTGGATTCATATTTTCTTGATACATAGTTTAATGCAAACGGTAGCCAGTGTTTGTCTTCCCCGACATTTATCTTGTGTTAGTTTCTTTCTTCCTTTAGTAATAAAAGTCTTCTCTGTGAGTGAAATAGATATCATCGTGTATAACTTCTGTCAGCTGGAAACCAGATTTTTTTATCGAAGCAGTTCATCACAAGGACGGAACAAAAAGTGCAGCATTAAAAGTGGGATTCTGTTATTTCTACATTTTGAGAACGGTGGAGTATTAAGTTTATGCATATTGCTGTGTGTAGCGACGGCGTGTGTTTTGTGTATCGGAGGTAGTTTTCCTGAAATCTGTTCTCTTTTCATCTGCAGTGGAGCTGCGTCAGGCCATTGTGGCCATGATGAACAGGAAGGACGAGCTGGAGGAACAAAACACGTACGTTTTCGATGTGTTCTCCTTATCTGCTGCTCGCAAACCTCCACACAACACACACACACACACACAGACTGGAGGGAGACATCAAATGACCTTTCTGTATAAATTAAGTAGGCTTGTTTTGTTTTTATCCCGAGACAAGAGGGGTTTTTTTTGTGCCAACTTCAGGGGCTGGAGACTGTTTTGTTGTGTTTTGTTTTGAGCATTAAGCCACCGGAGACTTTTGTGATTTACGCAAATGAACAACTGCTGTGCAAACTGCAAAGCACACAGTTCAATAAGAGTCTGTTGTAATGACCAAAAAAGCACGGCGTTATGTTTACACACCTTTGCAATTAATCCAAAAAAAAAAATGTGAATCTTCTGCCAAGCCGTATTTAGATCTTTATGATAAACTGTGATTTGTATTTGTACGTGGGGCATTAAGATAACAGCGATGCAATCACAGATGGCTGTTGATTAAGTGTTTTGTATCGGAGCTGAGTGTGACTGCAATTAAAGAAGCTTAATAATATTTATCCCATCCACTGTTTATGAAAATAGCATCACCGGAATGTCAACATTTAGCACGTCTAAATATATGGAGGATTAGGTCTGCACAAGATGTATCAACCTGAGGGTAAACGGCACAGAAAATACACAGGTCCGTGATCCGCTTCGTGTGTTTTGACAGGTCTCTTCGCAGTCTGCTGGATGGGGAGATGGAGCACTCGGCAGGCCTGAGGCAGGAAACCGATTCACTGAAGAGGAAGCTGGCAGAGCTGGAGGAGAGACACACAGCCAAGGTCCAGACTCTGGCCAGGTAAGAAACAGCTGGGACGCCTGCAGAACGTACACCAATGATGTCATTTCAGCTGGTATGGAAGATTAAAGCTGTACGTGTCAAAAACAAATACTAAGAAAAACAGAGGTGAGCCATTTAGTCAACTAATCAATTCAACTATAAAATCATCAACGTTATAATGTATAATCTTGTAAGACATTTACCAGCCAAAATCCTCCAAAATCCCCGTCTAATGCATCCCAAATATGAGGACGTTCTGCTTGTCTTTATTTACAGTAAACTGAATATTTTGAGAATGTCACCTTGGGCTCTGGGACATTGTATAGACCGAATGGTTAATTGATTTATCAAAATGCAGCTTCTTAAAGACGTATTATATCTTAATACCCAGTAAGGCCCACATCAGACAGAGCGGTTTATGTTATTGTCACCAAATGAGGGCTAATGTTAGCTTAAAGCAAACCATGAACTGTATGCTACCTAATGCAAAGTTACTTGGATGTTGTTTTCTCCACCATCAGCTGAACATGAGAGTACATGTATGACGTTATGACACATTTGATGAGACCTTTTTCACAGCAGGCATTTAGCTTCGTCATCACATGTTACAGTCGTTATAAACGTTATTAGTTGCAGTTTGGGAGCTTTTGTCTTCTGTAACTACAAATTAAAACCCAAAACAGTCAGTAAACATTGTGTACAAGCTTTAATACCGCCAAGGACGTTCATGTCTTGTGATTAAAGCTGCTGATTGTGCCGCGCCGTGCCTTATAACTACAGTAGCTGCCTCAGTGTTTTACACATAATCTCAGTAATTACCACTACACCAGTAGCAGGAGCCTTACCCAGACAGGAAAGGGAACTATATTTGTACAACTGTCACTGTTACCGGTATTGGAAATGCCTCGGATGCAGCCTAAAATGCTAGATCGGATATCGGCGAGTAAGCGAGTCCATGCACTGTTTCGATATCACGTTTCCATGTAATTTATCTGCTCATTCATGTGCTGCACAGGAACAACACGTGGTGCTTGTTACGGATCCGTACGACTCACTCGTTTCGGTGCTTCCGTCACCAGCTCAGCTAGAAAAGATCGCAGCGTCTGAAATGGATCCAAGTAGCTAACTAGCGAGCCATGTCGCTTCTTTCTCGTCTCTGTTGAGAGTTGCACATGTGAAGTAGCGATCGGGGAGCTGCTAGCGGACAGTGTGACGTTAGCAGGAGCTAGCAAAATGTCACCAAGTCGGCAATATTTCACACTGGAAAATCCCACCAATAGAACGGCGACGTGTACAAGGGGTGTTCACGTTTTACATGTTTTAAGATCACTTCACAGGTTTCGTAGTACACAGCTGTTAAAAATCAATATAATATATATATATTTTTGTTTTTAACACACTGGTTTTGGATCTGCTGATACTCAAGTTCAGGTGTTGGAATCTATACCGGGAAGCGAAAACTGCTTTTAAACTTCTCTACTCATGGTGAAAAGTATCAGAGGTCGGATGTAAGAGTAACGTTTCCCTTTCAGACCGAATTGTAGAGTGCTACGTTTCCTTCGGTCAATCGCACATAAACGCGCTTTTATCCCAATAAGCGACCTCCTACCGCTTCCCTGAACATGAGTTGAGTCACCTCAGCATTTACAATCGATTACCCGTATGCCAGAAGTCGTCAGTCGAGCCCTGATTCCTTTAAATAGAGGATTACTCATCCCCTCAGCGGTCTAAACGGAACGGCGCAGCAAGCGTGCGTTCACATAGTAGCCTCCTACAGTTAGTCAAGCCACCAGCTGGGATTGATCGAGTGACTCAGGTTTTGAGTGTGTAGGGACCGCTAAAGCTTATGGCGAGGACGGTGCAGTTGCTTGTGTGTGTGGGGGGGGGGGTTGACGACTTTCATGTTCACAAGGAACAATTTAATGGAGTTGAAATGGCACGAGAGGTTCGAGAGAAAGAGTGTAAGGGGGACAAGGGATGGCTCACTCACTGTGACGTACGTTGCGCTCGTCCGCCGCGGCCAAACGCGCACACTCGAAGACACACACACACAAAAGCCTCTTCGACAGTCCGCCGCTTAAGTCTTAAGTGCTGCTTTTTCCTTCTCAGCCAAATCTGTCTCGATCAATAGCGGCTATAAATACCCCTGAAGGAGCAGCTATAGCCACTGAATGAGGGCTGGAGAAGCTGTCAGCCTCAATCAGTGGAAGAGGTTTGCTATGAATCCCACAGTTCTTTGTGATTCACTCGCACTCTGGGGGGAATCGGAAGTCAGTAAGCCTGACGTGAAACCTGACACCGAACTGTAACATGTCGCTCGCCGGCGGACCGCTAGCTGAGTTGAGCTAATTGCGGCGTTACTGAGACAGATTGTCGAATCTGTGCAAAAACAAAAAGTTCAGGTTAAATGTTTATCTTCAGCACCAGATGGTCCCCGTTGTTTAAAGGAAGAGGCTGCCGCTCATCTGCTTATTTCAGTGCTTCTCCTCGTAGTAGTACAGTAGAGCAGAACCCAAACCCGTGTGTGTGTGTGTGTGTGTGTGTGTGTGTGTGTGTGTGTGTGTGTGTGTGTGTGTGTGTGTGTGTGTGTGTGTGTGTGTGTGTGTGTGTGTGTGTGTGTGTGTGTGTGTGTGTGTGTGTGTGTGTGTGTGTCTTGAGGCCCGGCTGTATATGGGGGTGGCAGAGGATGAGCGAGTCGCCATAGATAGATTTCCGGCTGACGTAGACTCCGGCATGAAGGGGAGTGGGCTAAAATGAGCCCGCTGCTCACTTACTGAGTTACTCACACACAAAAAAACTCAAGATGTACAGCAGGACCCTTACTCACACAGGCATCCAAATATAACATGGAAATGACACATAGCAGCCCACATCCTCACCCTCAACTCCTACCAGACTGCAGGAATCCGAGCGCACATGTAACAGATGTACGTTTGCGTGCACAAGGCGCGTCAGATTGCCTCCGGAGGAACTTCACCGGTTTCAACAGCAAAGATCACAATATTATCGACGATATTACCGATCAGTGTTGTGACAGACGTTAGCGGATCTCTCTTAATGCCTTCATAATATACAGCATTAACACACATTCTGACTGACCAATCATTGGTAATGTGACACTGATAACGAAGCTAGTAGACATTGGGTGGTCATTTTACTCTGCTGCAACACTGAGGTAAGGAAAGAAAATTCAAATGCAATTCTTTGCAAACATTTCAGCTGTCAGGAAATGCATTTTCTGGTAAATAAATGTCCCTTTTGAATATGTAATATATTCAAGAAAAATTGATATATATATGCATATATTATCTCACAAAACACATGGAAATTTAGCTTTTAGAAAATAATCACAATTTAAAGGCAATGTGGTTATGAGTGGGTCTCAGTTCTGTTTGTAAATTTTGCACAATATGTACAAGACACACACACACACACAGGCGATTTGATACAAATCGTTCAGCCCTACTTTAGGTTTAAATATGTTATGATAACCAAAATCCCACTCGATATCTGTCCTCACGTCTCAGAGCCTTTTATTTAGTTACTATCACTGCTAATTATAACAGACATTAAGTAGTTAAAAACTGTGGCTTTTAAAATAGATGTCCCAAACCGCACACACGCACACATGTTTACTTCACATCACTTTTGGGGACATTAAATAGTCTTGTGCCCCTTTTTTAGACGTCAGTTGGCAGAGCAGGCAGCAGGCCTCTGGCAGCAGGAAGACGGGAAAGCGGCCAGTCGAGTGGGCTCGGTCCGGGAAGTGGTACCTCATCACTGGAAGAGGGGGCGGTTGGACAGGAGCAGATGCCTTTTTCTTAGCTGGCTGAGCTGCCGTCTCTTTTCTCCAGGCAGTCTGGTACAGCTGATCTAAGAAGTGGCAGAGAGAGCGGCTCTGAAGTTTGCCCAGTTTACTTGTTAGTTTACTTGTTGGGAGTGTTTAGGCTCACTGTTTTCCTTCTTTGGGAAGTCAATTATATATTATATATATATGTGTGTGTGTGTGTGTGTGTGTGTGTGTGTGTGTGTGTGTTTATACAGCTCTGAGCATTGAGGAAGTATGACACAAGAGTGTATGCTTGGAAGTTTTTTCTTTCTTGTTTTTCAGAAGAGGCTGAGCAGTAAATTGCTCTCAGGAGCATTACCCAGCGACTGAGCTGTCTGTCTCTGAAGGCGTCTTTGTACCTCTCATTTACTACTTCCAAACAAAGCCAGATCATACCTGAAGAACAGCCAGTTCAGCTGTGTTTATTGCACATTAAGACGACTAGCGAGCACAGGGATAATAAAGGGAAGGGTGGTGGTGGGGGGGTACAAGAGAGAGAAAAGACCGACCCCAGGGCATCTCTCAACTTAAGTAATTACTGGGTGTAGTTTAAATTTCAGCTTCCCTCCTGAGATACCTTTTTTTTGTGCTCCTTCCTTAAGAGAAGATCCTACATCCATCCTCTCTTTCTATTAGCCTCTTACAGTATTTGCTTTATTCAAAACACACTTGCAAACTTTACAGACTTGACTTTCCCCCTTTTCACAGAAAATATTTACAATGTCTTTTATCTGGCAAACGCACACACTGTTTCCCGCTCTTGCAGTAACAATTTCTTTAAATATATCTCCAAGGCACACTCGCTGTTTTTTTCCTTTTGCAACACAAAACACTCTTCTAAATCTCCTCTTGCTCGTCTTTCCCTGCTTGTCTCTCGCATGGAAGAAGATGAGATGACTTCAACATTAGCCAACCTAGTTAATAGGCTTCTCCTCCGTGCATTGGTTCACACACAAACACTATTTCTGGGTCAGACTCTTGCCCTTAATGAGAAAGGGGTTTGTGTCCGGTCCCACATCAGCTGGACAAAGGATGCAGTTTTAGCAGCAGAGATGCTGAGCAAGTGCTTGACTTTGGACACACTCATTTAAAACTTTACCGTCCCTTAAGGCAGAGAAGACACTTAAAGTTTCAGATGACTTCCAAACACTCCACATTTCCAGCGTACCAACATTCACTAGAAGCAAAGCACCAAACCGCTTAATGGATCCCTCTCAATTGGAAAGCATTAACAGAGAGTCGAAGCTGCAGTTTCTTGCAACAGTTTTAAGGATGAAAAGGTTGTGCAATGTTGTCACTCCCAGGGGGCTTAGTAGTTTAGATTTGTTTGGTGTCCATCATTTACCTTCTATCCTGTGGGTCTGAGTAATGGTTGTCCACTAAACTGAGTTTGCAATGATGAACTCGCCAAGAGGCGTTGAGGAAGTGAATGCAACACAGAAGTCTCGGCCGAAGTGGCTGTTTAATAGCATACGGCTTTTCAAATGGTTGGATACAATTTAAACACTGGTAGTTTACTCACGGGCTCAAATATATAAAGCAACAATTTCGACATTATCAGTAATGTTTTCCTTTGCCGTGGAGAAATTCAGTCACTTTTATAGTGCACATAAAAGTAGTGCCGAAACATTTAATCGATTTGTGGTTCTCAACCTAAGTTGTCACAACATGATGAATAAAATAGGACAGAAGAAGAAAAATAAGCGAATTAAATTATTTCCACAAAATGATTATTTAGCCATGCTAGCAGACAGTTAGTCGGTTCATCTCTTCTGTCCTGTCGGATTGGCTGCCAATGAAATTTGGTACATATATTCATGGTGCCCAGGGGATGAATCCTAATGACTTTGGTGATCCTCTGACTTTAAGTCCCGCAACACTAGCAGGTCAAAAGGTTTTACTTCCTTCTATGAAATGTGTCAACATCTACAAGATGGATTGGCACAACATTTTGTACACACATTCATGGTCTCCAGACGATGTATCTTCAGAACTTTGATGATCGCCTGACATTTACTGTAGCGCCACCATGAGGTTGACATTTTCCTTTGGAAGTGCAGCCTCAAAGAGCTTATAGACTCTTCGTCTTTTACATCTTCAGACCTCTACAAACTATTAAAACGATGGAGCGGTCTGAGAAGTGAAGAGCACTTAGTTAAACTGCTCAAGGTTGCAAGCAAAGATTGGAAACCAACAGATTAATCAGTTAGTTTATCAACAGAAAATTGTTCATCAACCCCCCTTAGCAGAGGGTCCATTCATTATTTAAAACAATTCATCAAGAAACAAATATCAAACATTCGCTGTTTCCAGCCTCTCAGAAGTCAGGAGTCACTACTGATCTGTATTGGCCTGTTGTTGGGACAAAACAAGCAAAAGATGTCACCTTGAGGACCATTTCTCACTATTTTCTGACATTAATTGACTAAACGAGACATTGTAAAAAATAATGAATGGAATACTCAATAATGAATGTAATCATTATTTGCAGCCCTAAAGGGAAGTGTCAAATTAACAAAGTCAAATGACATGCATTAAAAACAGCCTGTGAGCCTCGGACAGATACTCCATAGGGAGGACGCCATGTATTTTCTCCTAGCAATAAACGGAAGCTTACAACATTCATGGAAAAAGAAAAAAGTTAGAAAAGGAAGAAAATTGAATGTCTGGAGGTGGACAGTTTCCTTGTCAGTAATGAGCAGGTGAATTGCTCGTGGGGGGGGAAAAAAACAAGGAATTCTGTGTTTGATCTAACATGTGGCAGCATGAACTGCTCTACGACCCGAGGGAAGCCGCTCCGACGCAGACCGGACACGGAGTGTGTGTTTCAAACCTCCGGCTTGTGTTTTATCAGTCTGCTCCGAAATTGGATTTGAAAACGTACCGAGGTACGCAGGTAAGGCTGTCGTTGGGAGCGACGTTCCCTCATAACCTGCGGTACACTCGCTCATTTACATTGTCCCACTCACAAGCAATATCGGCAGCCTCGGCACACTTCCCCAAATTTCCCCGAAGACCGCTTATATTGTGGATGCGCGTCGAACCGTAGGTGTGATCGACACCTGTGTCAGGATTCTGTTTTGTTCCGTCTCCATCATCTGATGTAATGAGGTGGTAAACTGAGAACATGCGTATGTCTCTCTGCAAGGAGCCATACAGATGGTTGAACCTTGGGCTACTCAAGTGTAAATATTGTAGACGTTGGTAGAAAGTCCAGGTAGGAAGGTATTTAATGACTCGGCATTGGAATCAATAATCAAACCAGACTTATTAATATCAAGAAAGCCTGATTACTGATCATTCCATTTTAATGGCCAACACAGCTGAGTTTGAGCCTTTTCCTGTTTAAACATTCCTTTTGTTTTTCATGTCACGCGGTGTTTTCTGTCTTCACTGTTGCAAAGAGAGCAAGCGCATTGAAAACACTTCAATTGTATCAGAGCGATCAATAATTCAGCAAACCGTTCATTATCAGGCTGTTGTAACCTGAAAAGGAAATGATGGTGTTGTTTGTTCAGCGAATGCTTTATTCACAGAAATAAGGCTTGGTGTGAATAAGTGATTCTCTGAACAAAGAAGAACAAACAGTATTATTTTTGATTAGCTGAAGAACCTTTTGGGAATTAATTTCTATTGGCAGCGTCTTCAATTGTGGTGAGCCATTAGAGCTGTTGACATTATGCAGTTACATGATGGATTGGAAGCCCTTTCAGAGACGTGGTCTGATGCAGCAGGTTAGAAAGGGCTCACAGTACATCGTCGCAGTGTGTTGGACCCGTTACTTGCGCTAAAGGTTACTAGAAACGTTTAAGCATTTGAACCTAAGGAACAACACATATAAACATATAATTATTCTAATAAAAGTGGTATGAAATTTAGCGTCAACGGTAATTATTAGGAAAATAACAGCAAGACTAATTCATAATAATGTGTAGTTAATAACGTTAATGATGTGATCCAGCTCAGGTGTCCTGGTCCAGACCCCTCGTTACTGTTGTAACACCTGGCTTTTCCTGCTGTGAAGGTTTAAACGTCTTTAAGCCTACCATAAAAAAAATATTTTCAACATCAGACGATTTTACATATCCAGCAGACACGGAGCAACATTAGCATGCCGTTTGAGTTGTGCGTAAGGCCAATATGGCTCCTTGTAGCTCTGTTTTTGTTCTCCACCAACTCCCGAGGGAAATATTTGGCTCTTTAACAACTAATCGCTTCGTCATGTGTATGATGACTTTGTCCATCTGCTGTTTGGCGCTGACATTGTTGCCAGAATGGGCAGTTGTCAACCCAGTTGGACTACCGTTTTATTTGATTTGGCAGGTTAAAATGGTATTCTATGGCTTGTGATCATTTGGGCTACTTTTTATAACATCTGGGCACTTCCCCAAATTATTAGGCTGTATTTCACGGAGTCTGTCCCTCCTTTTCTCCAGTTAGTATCATTCAGGCTCAACATGCGGCCACTGATATGACGGGCTAAACCAAATGAACAAGTTTATGAAGTTTAATACAACTTCTTTTTCAAATGATTATTCGGTAAGCTCTGTGATCTGTGTTATTTAAAGGACTGTTAGGTTTGCTAATAAAACAGAAGACAAAGGACACGTCTTAGGACTCGTATTCAGCCACAGAACTTCACAGATGGACACACTCAGTGTATTAAACACTAGGGCTGCCCCCTTAGTTGGTTAGTCGGCTAATCGGTCGTTTTTGATCTTAGTCGTCTACGTTTCTGTAGTTAACTAGTTGTTTTTTATGCTTTTTTTTCATGCTGAAGGACTTATTTCCGAGAAATTTATGAGCACATCTCTGGTGAACACAAGATTCAAAGTGATGCTTTTGTGTGATTCTTTGTGGAGAAACTCGGTTACAGGTCTGTCTACGAGACGTGTCATCTCTGTCATCTGAAGACTGACAGGAACGCGCAAGTAAAAGAGCTGAAGTAATTGAGGTATCAAAAGCTCTACATTTGCTAAAAGTACTTTTTATTCACCGGAGTGTCAAGTATCGGTGACACTTCACTGTAACAACGGACCCATTGTCCGTGAAATGAGACGAGTCAGAATGTCTGCGTATCTCCCAGAGCCCTTACACAAACGGGCACACTCGGAGCAAGCGGCGTGTATTGGCTATAATTTAATCAGGCTGGAACAGCGTCTGGGCTGCGGGTGGTTCCGATAACGGCGACGGGGACGGCTCCTCGGAGAGGTCGTCGCGTGGATTCGGCAGGTCTCCAGGCAGGTACCTCTTTTGTTGGGGGGGGGGGGGGGAATGAGGGCTGATAAGCAGGGCACCAGAAATCAGCCGTGGAGAATGATGGGTGGGGGGGGGGCAGAGCAAGACAAAGGCTGTTAAATTTAACTGCCAAGGGCATAAAGGCGCACTCCAACTCTGATTGATTTCCTCCCCAAAGTCGATGATGTTCAACCGGTTACGGCTTGTAAAGAGAGTACCGCTGTCTCTCACGCCGTTTCTTTATCACTCTGTCTCTGTATTTGGGTCCTCATCTGCAGTCCAACACACACACACACCGCCACTGCTCCGAGCAATGCTAATGTTGGATTGTAGTTTAACTGGGCCAGAACTCTGACCATTAACCGGCTCCTTCTGCCCAAACTGTCTTTTATCTGATGTGGCTGGATCACATTTACAAGTGCTCTTAAAATGCATCTCTGAGATTAACTTTTAATGTTGGTGTTTCAACGTCTTCTGGGATAGTTTTCCACAACAAAACACAAGAGCGTCGTTGAAGTTGAGCATTGATGTTGGCCGGTAGGACTTCAGCTCGCAGCAGGTTTAAGGTCAATCTAAATGTGTTGGATGGGGTTGAGGTCAGGACCGGTCTAGTCAGTCAATCCTCCACTCAAACTAGGAAAGCCGTTCCCTCTCATTGGTGCTTTTAGGGGGATGCGAAGGCATCTCGGACGGAATACGACCCAGACATTGTGGTTACTGTTTACGGTTCACATCTTAGCGACTCAACCATCAGGATGGCTCCAGAAAACCATTTCTATAGGACACAATGACTTTGTGGATGAGGGCGTCATCATTTTCAAACTGTCCCCACAAAGTTGGACGCACACTGTCTCCAATACGTCGTATGTTGAGCTAAAGAGCCTCAAACGAGGAACAACAGCCCCTGACCAAAAGTCTTCAAAGTGCATGTGGACAGTAGTGATCGCAAGCTGCCAAAGTACTTGCCTTGGACCTACTTCTCGATATTCACATGCTTAAACATCCACAGTAACATCTTGCCTTGCCCAATCTCCAAACATCAGTATCTTGACAATCAATTTTGGACTGAAGCTGACATTATGCCTCTCCGAGATGCACGTAGGCGAATGTGCATGGAGTCGCATGGAGACGTTTCTATTATACTTGTTTGGACAACTTTTACTTAGTTTGTCTTTTAGTTCTCAGTTTTGGCAGTAAATCAACCGATCAACTTGCTTGACCCGTAGGTCCGCATAACACGTTGAGTGGAAGATGTTCCAAAAACCAAAAACTGAGTTTTTTTCCCCTGGAGATGCTTTGCCAGACCTTTGACCTTTTACTGCAGCCTCCTTCAGCTGCTGCCTGTTTGTGTGTCTTTCTGCCTTCAGTTTTATCTTCAGTAAGTGAAAAGCCTGCTCGCTTGTGTTTAGATCAGGTGACTTACTTCGCCAATTGAAGAATATTCCATTTCTTTGCCTTGAGAAGCTCTTGGGTTGTGTTCAGATTATCTTTTGGGTCATAATCCATCTGCATTGTGAGGCGCCATCCAATCAGTTTTGTAGCATTAGGCTGGATCTGAGCAGATGGTTCAGCCCTCAACACCTCAGAACACATCCTGCTGCTTCTATCAGCTGTGACATCACCAATGAACACCAGTGACCCAGTTCCATTGGCAGCCATACATGCCCATCCAAAGCACTGCCTCCACCATGTTAGACAGAAGATGTGGTTTGTTTCAGATCATGAGCCGTTCCTTTCCTTCTCCACTCTTTTCTCTTCTCATCATTCTGGTGCAAGTTCATCTTGGTTTCATCTGTCCAAAGAATCTTGTTCCCAAACTGGTCGTTCTTTTTCAGACGTTTTCTGGTAAAGTCTAATCGTTACCAGGGGATTAGCACCTTGTTGTAAACCCTCTGTATTTAGATTCATGAAGGCGTCTCTTGATTGTAGACTTTAACAATGACACGCCTACCTCCTCCAGAGTGTTCTTGACTTCAGTGGATGTTATGAAGGGTTTTTCTTCACCAAGGAAAGAATTCTGCGATCATCCACTTTAGATGTCTTCTGTGGTCTTCGGGGCCTTTTGGTGTTGGTGAGCTTGCCAGTGCATTGCTTCTTTTTAAGAATGTACCAAACTGTTGATTTGGTCAATCCTAATGTTTCTGCTATCTGGCTTTTTTCAGCCTAACAATGTCCTCCTTCGCGTGCATTGACACCTTTTTGGTTTCATGCTGAGAGTTCCAAGGACCAGCTACCAAATGCTAATTTAACATTTTGAATCCTATTACCTGCATAATCTTTCCTGAAATAGTGACAGAACCAACCACATCTGTTCATTAACCGTTTGTCAGACAATTGTCCAATTACTTTTGAGCCTCTGAAGATGTGGGGGGCTGTGTAAAAATGGCCATAATTCCAAAACGGTTCATGTGATATTTTAGTTTTATCCATTGAATTAAAGCTGAAAGTCTACACTTCAACCACATATTGACTGCTTCCTTTCAAATCCACTGGAGTCGTGTAAAGAGGCAAAATTAGAAAAATAGTGTCACAGTCCAAATACTGACTGTATATTTCAGTCCACCAAGCAGCCGGTTTTGATGATCTGATGCTCAATGCCTTTCTGCCGGGGATTTCTGCCTCGTGTGCGGAAACATCTGATTACAGTCATCAAAGGTTCATGTTGATATCAAGTGTGAAGACTGGACTGACTGTTGTTTTGTTGTAGGTGGATTTTAAAAAGCTCAGTCTGACCACCTGGCTCTTACTCTCACTGTTCCACAGGTGACAAGATGTCACAGCAGGTTTCACACTGTGTCCCTCCACTGCGCGCTGTCATAAAACAGAGTAAACAACTTCCTGCTACCGGCTCGATGCAGCTCTCGGGGTTGTTGGACCGAAAAATAACCTTTCGTCACTTTGTGCATGATAGCATCTTTCCTGTGACAACCAGTCAGCGGATGGTTGTTTTTTTTCTTCAAAATGCACAAGTCTGAATCTAGTCTGTTTATGAATTACAGTAAGGCGATTTGACATTAAATAGTCATGCTATCAAAGAAATGCTTGCATACAATGTAATGTGGTTATAGCTTCCTTACTGATAGTGCTCTCTGGTTAAACTGTGTGTGTGTGTGTGTGTGTGTGTGTGTGTGTGTGTGTGTGTGTGTGTGTGTGTGTGTGTGTGTGTGTGTGTGTGTGTGTGTCTGTTGCAGGGAGAATGAGGTCCTGAAGGTCCAGTTGAAGAAGTATGTGGGGGCGGTGCAGATGCTGAAGAGAGAGGGAAGCCAGGGCAATGATGGTAAACCTGACACACACACACACACACACACACACCTACACACACACACACACTGCATCATTATGACCTGATATTACATCTCATATCTGTGTCCCAGTCCATCTATTACGCTCTGAAACAGAAACGCTTATAGATGAGAAATAAGGTCATCAGTTCCCTCCACATCCCAGATCAGTTCAGATGTGTTTCTCAGGGGCTCAGATGACCAACCTGCCCTTTTTTTTCACGGCGCCAAAGCCCTTCTCACATTCTGACTCGTCCTTCTTTTTTTTAGTTTTTTGGGGTAGATTTGATAACTTTGACTTTGTTTTCCGTGTTGCCCGGGGGATGTGAGCGGTGCTCTGTGTAAAGACTGGTGAGATAATCTCCTGCTGTATCAAAGGCAAATAAACTGAACAAGGCAGATTATAGAGGGCCACATAATGGCTAATTGCATTTTGGGGGATAGAAGGGAGAGCGGTTATCTGTGACACCCCGGAGGGTTTATGTGTTTGTGAGTTTTTCTTGTATGTTTTTTTTGTTGGAGGTAAAGGGAGACGTAGAACTTTGTAATATCAAGTTAACACTGTTTCATTCTATTAAAGAGGTCACGAGAACAAACTTTTGTGATATAAACCCTTTTAAGAACGCAGCGTAACTCCAGCTCGGTGTTTGTGTGATCCTGTTCTCATTTATTTAGTCAGGAATTGTTTACTGCGACCGGATTTTTGTCAGAATTTCTATCTGTGATAAAAACACGGCAACGCCGGTGCATCAAAGCAGGAAACGAGCAGGCACACAAACAAACAGCTACGGCAAGTGTGATGGGTCAACACTGATGTTGGACTTTTGTGCGTGAACAGTGCTTCGTTCACGCCTTGTGTACATTTATAACCCAATACCATGGCCAAGACAGGGATATCTAGGCATACATGACATGGCAAAAACTTTAATAGACAACATTATGTCATCCGTGCTTGAAGGCTTACAGGCAAAGTGACGAGCTGGCAGCTTAGAAGACAAAAGCTGAAGAGGAGCATCTCACCTGTTTTGGTGGAGGCTTTCCCCGCATTAAAACATTCATGGTATATTCTATAAAAAGATGAAATTATTCAGTGTACACCCCCCCCCCCCCCCGTGGACTGACCTGTGCTACTTCATGTTTAAAAACATCACATTCCCGTTTCATCCCACTGGTGTCGCCGGCAATTACCGTGTTCAGCAGGTCAAACATGGCCGCCCGGCCCACTGGCACCGGGGAGCACGGCGGGGAGTGGAACGCTGATGATGGGTGATGATAGGAGGCAAGAAATGGTGATTCCCTCGTGTATATATATATATATATTATCAGGAAATAGCCATCACCCAGCTCAACTGCACAGTCTCGACGAACACCTTCTGGCTCTCCTCTTGTTTGTCTTTTGCCCTTCTTGTTTTACCGCCACTCATTATCTTTCTCGCTCATGTTGACTTTTCACCCCCACCCCACACCTTTCCCCTCTCCGTCGTCACCCCTCCTTCATCCCTCTTGTCTTCCCCTCTCCCTTAAAAACCGCCGCTACCGTACCGACAGCCGTAGTAATTCCCTCTCCACCGCGGCGTCTAAATGATTTCATCCTCCCTCGCCTCTGTCTTCTCCTGCTAATGATGTTTCTCGTTCCATCACACTTTGATGTTGACTACCGCGGTCTGCGTGTGTGTGTGTTGAGAGTAGTGGAGGAGGAATAATGTGTGAGCAGTTTAGGAGGAGCAAAAATCATATGGGGGGAAAAAAAAAAAAGATGAGGATGAATTTATACACAAGCGCTCCTTTTTCATGTGCTGTCAGTATGCTTCCCCGTGCTCATCTGAAACCCCTCCTGTCTAATGATAGCGCTGCAGACGTGATCTCTCCAGCGCTCCTCAGGCGCCGTCAGCCCCACTGACATCCCACAGAAGACGGTTCTCCCTTCTACTGTTTCAGAGGCGTGCTAATTATTGAGAAACCGTGTGTTTGTGTTTGCCGTGTGTTCTTTTGCGCGAGTGTGTGTGTGTTACAGTACCGCGCAAAATGTGTGTCACGTGCTCGAATCCGTTTAGACAAATCCCAAACGGTATCTGTGCAGCAGACGACACTCTTTTACATGTCACGTTGGCGTAGCTCCAGGTGGTGTGGCGCCAAAGGGAGTTGAGCGTTTAAGGGCTCCGGATAGGTGCGCTCGCAGCGCGTCTATGTGCATTTGTATGCGTGCACGTCCATTAGGAGAAACCATTAGCACGACCCCAGAGGACTTGTAGTGTAACAGTGACGGTCGTGTTTACTGTAAAGCAGAGTTAGCTGAAGAGAAGTCTCCGGGGAGAGACGCCGAGCAGCACATGTAGAATAATCACACCAACGCTGACCCAGTTTTACACAGCTCCCGTGGCTCTTGGAGAACGTAATAAGTCTGAACAAGTTTTTTTTTTTTGAACATAAGTCGGTGGCCTTGAAGAGAGAGCAGAATATGATTTTTTTTTTTTTTTTAAATCACTATGAAGTGTGCGAGTCCCCTGCACACATGCGGCATTTATTATGATGCTGGTAGGAGGCCAGGGCCTTTTCAATACATCTCAGATATATTCTCCACAGTAATGCAATCTGACATTGATAGCGCAAGTTAGTTTTCACTTTGGTTTTAAAGCCTTTGTCGTGCATACATACCCCCCGAAAAGGCATTCCATCAACCAGATGCTGAACGTTTGCAGCCAGTTTCATCATTTTGCCGTGACACATCTTCCTCCGTTTGGGACCGCATCCAAGTGAACATGGCAGCTCTCCTCTCAGGCTCTTGATGCAGTAGGTCATTGGGAAATCGAGGGGCTCTAGTGGTGGCAGTCCGTCGACTTAAAGCTGTGGCAGGTAATGGATTTTATTATGTTTTTGTTATATTTGTTGAAATAACTTCCCGAAAGCAATCAAGAAATATGAAAAAAACAAATCGGACATCTGTGGATGTTGCAGGTCCGTAATAAGGCCGTCCAATCGTTTTATTCGGCCTGAATGAAACGATTGGACGGGCTTACCTGGTGTACCTGCGCTCCCTCTGCATGCTCGGCAGCTGTCAGTACTATAATAGCCATGTACTTTACTGTCGTAATTATAATATTGTGGCGTTGGAGGGAGGCCTAAAGGGACGAGCTGTTGCCAACTTGCCGAATTTCTCACCAGGTTGGAGCTCTGGTGCTGCTAGCTGCGATCATTGGAAAAGAGCTGCCAACACTGGGCTGGGTTTTTTTTTTTTTTTTGGTTGGATAATTGAGCGTGGTATGAGAAACACAGGACGGCGTGACTTGAGATAGCACGCTATCGCCGGAAGCCCATTGGTGCAACGATAAGGAGGCTTAGAAAACGAGGGCATTGACTGGATAAGAAAACACCAGTTTTCTCAGAGCGCTGCCGCGTCCTCAGTGGAAGCTCCTGGTCTCTTGGGACATAACGTTTCGAGGCGTTTCAGCCTCCCAGTGGGGAGGTTTAATGGCTGGCTGGTTGACCGGCTGCCGTTCGACTGGCTGCTTTGCCCAGGGGACTGATTCCCCGAGGGGATAGTTACCGAACCTGGGTAAACGGGGTTTCACCTCCTCCCTCTGACATGGCTGATCGCTCCAAGTGGTCGGCTGAAATTGTCCTGCTGTGCTGTGTGTATATATATATATATATATATATATATAGAAAAAAGATTGGCCTGCTAGTGGTGGGATAAAGATCAGGAGTTATTAACCTGTTAAGTACTGGCTGGGCTTCGCCGAGGATACTCGAGGAGATCGATAACGGGTCAGAGGGCGGTGAGTCTGGCGAGATGGAATTCCCTCTCTTCCATTTTCTTATCAAGAGCTCTGTGATTCCTCCATTTCCTCTCATTTTTATCCAAACAGTCCATTATTCCTTTAGATTAATGCTCCCTCTTGGAGAAACGGCAACAATGAGAAGGAGTGACCTCCAAGATATAAAAGTACAGAGGAGGGAGGATTAGCTTTCTTTCAAACATTCCATTCATTCTTTTTTGCCTTAAAATCATTTCAAAAGTTTGTCTGTCTTTCAAAGATATATATTTCTGATTGACACTTATGTATAAATACATTTGCCCCCCCCCCCCCCTCTCTCTCACCTGTGTTTTCCCCACCAGGATTAAATGTGCACAGTGACACACACCTGCACTCTGATTAATTCGCCTGTCGTTTTTGCCTGTCACTGTGTACGTGTTTAATTTATCCGTAAATAAACTCGCCGCGGACGGCAGCTTATTCATCTCCAGTAAGGAAATGGATTACATGGCCGCTTAAAACCCAATAAGCTTCCCTCTGCTTCGCCTTGGTCTCTCCTGCTTCCCCCGGCAGCCCCGTGGCCTAATGAGTGAATGAGAGGCATTTGTCATCGCTGCCTGCCCTAATCGGAGTGTGTAACTTATTCATTACACACATAGATCTGCGTTTATTGTCACTCTGTGCGCTCTGTTTTGCCCTTGCGGGGCCTCGGGGAGGTCAGGCATCCTGGTGCGAGGTGTCAGCTCAGTGTGTGTGTGTGTGTGTGTGTGTGTGTGTGTGTGTGTGTGTGTTGTTTACGTGCACACGCCTGCCTTGTGTATGTATAAAAGTTTGAAGGTGTGTTAGCATGTTAATAAAAACTTTGGATGCGTGTGGTTGGTGTCTCCTGTGGCTGTTAATCCAACAATATTCTGTGTGTGTGTGTGTGTGTGTGTGTGTGTGTGTGTGTGTGTGTGTGTGTGTGTGTGTAGATGTGTGTTATTGTGGAGGTGGATTTTCATTACTCTACTAATGAGTAGCTGTGTGTGTTCGGGGGTTAGTGCGAGAAAAGCAGGTCACGGTGGCGAGAGGGGGGTCATTATTAAGCTAATGTGTGTAGGTTTGTGTTTTGTCTGGGCATATGTGTGCGCCTTCATGTACTCTATCAGTGTTAATTGTCATTTTGCGGACGAGTCCCATTGAGTGAGTGTAGGTGAGACACGGTGTGTGTGTTTGTATGTGTGTGAGGCCTAAATTAAACTGTGCATTAGCGGCTGTAGGTGGGTACGAAACTGTTGTAACTGGTGTGTAAGTGGTTTATGTTATGAGGTTATTTGCGTCTCAGTAGGCCGACTGTAAAAGAGCAAACGATGAGTCATTCTCTATGTGAACTGAACTTAATTGTGCCCACACATTCAGCCGCAGATCACAACAGCCTGCATTGTTTAGCCTCTCAGGTCTGAGTCCAACAGATTGGGCGTGTTTACCAGCTCAAAAGGTGCGAGGGGCTTTCATTTATTCAGCAGAGGGCGGTCTGTTTGTGTGTCCACATGACGATGAATCCATGCAGGCCGTGTTTATTTACCTGGCACAAGAGAGATCTGCATGTTGTTTGTCACCGGTGGTCACCGCTCGATTGTCGCGCCGCGTCCGCCGCGTCATGTCTCGCAGGCCGCTTCCAATGCACGCGGGCGTGCGGGGGGATAGATTTCAACACCTGGACGGCTCAGTGTTAATGAACATTTTAATCATCTCGCTGAACGCCGGAGCCTGCTGGGTGTCATCTCGTCCGCCTCTCCCAGAGATAGACATGGAGAAAACACGCAGCCGAGGAGGGAAAGCGTAGATTCCCATGTGATGCATCATCTGGCTCTTAGGCAACCAATTTGTAGCATTTGTTTGACTTGCATGCTTTTTGTTGCAATACTTGCAACATTGCAATGTTTAGTTATCTCCGAATTAAAGATACACACATGTTTTTCACATAAAAATCAAGTTTTTTAAAACACTTTTTAAGCCATGGCTCTCCCTCGTTAGATCTTCAGTGAGACTCATTGTTCATGTCTCAGCATTTGTTTGAGCTTGATTTACAGTAACAAATCTCTGTCGCTTGTTTCTTTTTCTGACCTTTTCGTACCTGGAAAACTCACGAGCCAAAGAAGCTTCAGCGTTACTACGACGCCTGTGGGATGTCATTAGCTGCTGCATATTTTAAAGGGTATTTAATAGGGTTATTTTGATTCTTTTTTTTTTCCATCGGTTTACATAGGCAATGTAATGTTGGCTCATCCTTGAGACATCCACTTCGGGAACCACTGCAGTAAATGATGTAACGCAGCAGTGACAGAAACGGGAGCAGCTGGTGGGATTGAGTAGAATAACTGGGCTGACAGGATGACCATTGATGGCCTAAAAAAAAAGAAAAAGTATAAGTAAGAACTGTGTAATAGGACTGAAATCGCCGTCTTGATATTAATAACATGCTAGCATCAGTACATGTATCAGATGGCACAGTTGACATGAAAGTGTGGCGCTTTGGTCACATGATAACGGGAGGTCGTGACTCCTCTAGCTGTTCAAAGATGGCCTCTGGCCTCGGATTCCTTCTCCAACTGTCCGCTCTCTCATGGCTGATGACCTTCAACCCAGATGATGTCGTCTGTTTCTGGAGCTCATGCTGCCTCTTGTCCGGGGACTTTATCAGACTAGAACCATAATATCAAAGCACCGGCATAAAAATGTGAAAAGAATACATTCACTGTTTCCAAAGCCCCCCTTTGAATATAAACTATGTTCCATACAAAAGCCCAACTAGGTAAATCTAAGTAAAAGCTAAGATCTCTTACTTGTTTCAACTATGAAATCATCTTCAAAAAGGATCAGAGAAGAGCTTAAAGAGGTTCGGGGGGGATTTTCAAGCTTTCCGCCGAGCGGAGGCATTGTGTGCAAAATTTGAGAGCAAGTCAATTGAAGGAGGACGGTTCTAATATTTGTGCTCGCTCAATCCTCTTGAAGCTTTGTAATGGAGTGAGGCGTCTGTCTCTGAGACTGGATTAAGTAAAGAGAGCGCGGCTATGAGTCTGCAGAGAGGAGATGGAAGAAGGGAGGAGGGGGGGGGGCTGCCTGCTTCTGGAGATTCACCTCTTCTCTTGCCTTAGGGTGTTTTTGAATTCACACACGTACATACACACACATACACACATGCCTCCAGGCCGTTATTGTACCTGGTACACAAAGTCTCCGCAAGTTGCATCCCGCTGGTTTACATGTGTGTGAGACTGGGTTTTGTTTTGCGAGATTGTACCACCTCACCACATCGGGGTCTGAAAAGTGAAGCCAAAGCAGAAGTTACCTAAACTTGCATTCCTACTAATGGCCGTCAGGAGGCGGCGACTCTGGTTGCAAAAAGAGGTCAAATGTTATAGACGTCTATGAGAAAATGACCCTACTTCTTACTTGATTTATTACATCAGTAATCGTTGTAAACATGAGTTTATGGTCTCAATCTCTAGTCGACTTCCTTGTGATTGACAGGTCACTACCACGACGTCTTTGAGTTGTCCGTGTTTTTGTCTGAGAACTTTAGCTCTTTCACAGTGTGTTTTCAGTTCGTGAAGGTTAAATGTAACATTTGTGGTAGCTTAAAAATCGTATTTTTCATCGTTCGGTTGTACCTAGCTCTGCCCTCTCCTGTCACTTCTGGTTGGAAAAAACCAAGATGGCGACTACCAAAATGCTGAACTTCAAGACAGTAGTCCACAAACCAACGAGTGGCGTCACGGTGACTATGTGAATGGTAAATGGTACTTGTAAAGCACCTTTCTAATCTTCCGACCACTCAAAGCGCTTTAACACTACGTCAGTCATCCATTCACACCCATTCATACACTGATGGCTACCATGCAAGGTGCCACCTGCCCATCAGGACCAACTAACCGTTGGTGCAACATTCACACACACACACACATCGTAGGCACAGCTTACGGGAGCCATTTGGGTGTCTTTCCCACATCGACATGGACTGGAGGAGCCTTATATACAGTCCACTCATAGCACACACTCTCTCTTTTCCACATCTCCTCTTCCTCCTCTCCCCCCGTCTGCCTCCCAACTCTATCTTGGGAGGTGATTACATCTGATCCCAACTCCCCCGGCTGCCTCCCAACCTAGAGTAGGAACTAACTGGTGCTGTATTAGCAGAGGCCAGGCTAGCCAGTCATTTCCTGCATGACTGCTCGCTCTGCTCTGTGGTTTTTGCCGGAGCCCGGAGCGAGGCCTAAACGGGCCCGGGTTGCGTAGAGCGGATGTCGGGGACAGAGGGGCGGCGTGGCGGCCTCTCTTCATGCCGGCTGTTGTTTGACTTTGACACATGTTTTTTTTTTTTCTTTTTTGCTGCAGTGGTGCGTGGTGGAGCTGTGAGGTGGTGCGACAGGCGGTTGTGTGAGTTTCGCTAAGTACAGAAGGAGAGTTTGAGGTTAAGTGTGTGTGTGTCTTGAATCGCTTGTTTAAAAGGGTGGTCGGGGGGGGGGGCGTTTTTTAATTACAACAGCAGCTGTATGTCGGATACCTGCGGCAGTCCCGCCGATTTCCACTCCTCCTCTCGCAGTTGTCGCAATGCACTCTGGGTGGGAGGCCGAGGCTTACAAGGATACTTTATTAGCAGTGATGTCATTGGCTTGGTTGGACCGAGGGGGATATTAATCAGAGCTGATCGGTGCTCTGTGACAGCCAACCTACGCGGCGTCCCACACACGGAGCTGATAATGAAACTCTAGGAGCATCTGTCTCTGTTGTCCTCTCCCCTGTTAGTGCTCTCCTCTCATGCTTGAAAAGATTTGAGCTGGACCTGAGCACATTTACAGGAACGTTCTGGCGATTTCTCACCATCGTCTTTTTTTTTTTTTTTATCTCGAAGAAGCAGCATGATGTTATTTCGTTGCTTGGATTTAACAGTGTTCATATGTTTAATTTGAAACAATAAAAGCAGGGATCCGCTGGTGAATTCAAAATGAACGCTAAATGAACTGAAGCAGATGCTTGCCCAGCGTTCAAAAGTACGGTTTGAATAAATTAGTTTGAATGTGGAAGGTAATTGGGATGTTTATAACATCAGACAGCTGACATCAGTTTAATTCCTGTTATGTTAAATGTTTCTTTCTGTTTCATTTCCACAATTTGTGATGCCCGGTGGAAAATATCCGAACCAGCTAAACATCTTCAAACACTTCTCTTTTTGTTTGCTACTTTCCCTGACGTTGCGATGTGCTGCTCTGATTCATTACCTCAAAGCGAATGCACAATGTGATCAGTCGTTCATTGTCAGTTTGACAGATTGTGACGCATCTCGTCTCATGATCAATTTAATGGCTAGATGACTGTCAAAACAATTGCCTCACCCATTGAATTACAGCCTTTGTTGTTGCGATACAGTTCATCTTCTCCTTTTCCCCCCCGAAAAGGTTAACGTCACATTTCATAAAACTGCAATAATTTCTTCTGCTATCTGGTGAAGCTTTCAGACAAGGAGCCTCCGCTTTAACACGATTCACTGGTAAGAACCACCAGACGCTAAATGTCAAGAACGTGATTTACCGGTAAATGTCTTTTTCACTGTCAATTCATAGTTATGAGATTAAACTCGGGTCACGTGTCAGCGTGTTAGTCAGGGATCAAGACTAACAGTCCTCAGGCGTGCTAGCAGCTCTGTGAGGCTGCGCTTGGGCATCGTGGTGCTGTGAGCTAAATGCTAACATCAGCATGCTAACATGCTCGTAATGTGAACGCTAACAGGCCGATGTTTAGCACGTGTAACGTTTACCATGTTCACCACCTTAGTTTAGCGTGTTAGCATGCTAGCATGAGCTAATTAGGGCTAAGCACAAAGTACAGTTGAGGCTGATGGGAGTTTAATCAGTTTTGCAGGAGTGCGGTCATGTTTTGACCTGATAATGGTGAAAGCAGGACTCCAGAATCACCTTTGCACTGGTAGCACTGGAGCGACCAACTTTCTCGGTCGGTTGCACCAGCAAATGATTTGGTAGCACAGTTTTAAACGTCAGCATGGTATTAATCCCTGCCTGCCACCCTTTAATCATCCATGTCAAGTGAGCGCTCGTTGTCTCTCCCTCCCCTCCGTCGTCGTCCTCTCTTTCTCTCTCATCATTTTTGCTCTTGTTCCCGCCATTACGGCAATTACGTAATGGCGGTATAATCAGCAGACGGCTTCATTTTCGGAACACGGTACCAGTTAAATGGTTTTATAAAAGTTCTCCGCCGCTACGTACGCGCACATCCCGCGACACACTCTTGCGTAATCACTCTCAAACCCATAAAAAGCAGGCGTGTGATACGAGTGTACTGAGCAGTATCCGTGAGTGGAAATCTCAAAAAAAAAAAAAAGTTTCCGAAGAGCCGCTGTGAGGCTCAAAGTGGGTGCCTCCGGCCGGCGACATCTTGCCAGGGATGACACACCCTAACTCCAAAAATTGGCAAAGAGGTGGCTCAGCAGTGGAGCTGAGTTTGAAAACTGCTCCCGGCCAGCGACCTTATGCATAATCTTAAGCCTTAATAGAATTTAAACGGGTGAGTTACACAGACGTTAGACCGACATCATCTTCCTTGGAGCCACGCCGGCCAGTATGGAAGGGAAAGGGATGTAATTGTACGGTGACATAAATCATGATTAGAACTGATTGGCGTAATGGCAGGAACAAGGAAAAATAATGCAAGTTTGAAAAGTAATACCGTAATCATCCTCCTGGTCTTATCCAGGGTAATCCTCAGTGAGTGCAGACTGATGAGTTTCTGTTCTTTGATCAGTGAGAGAACAAGCAGACAAACCCACAGTGACGTGACAGACTGCTGCAACCAGAGCTGTAGCATGTAGAGCAGAGTAAGTGCAAAGAAAATAGCAGAAAATAAGAGCCATATCCCAATTTATTCTGCTCACCAGCATCCCCTATAATTGTTATAATAATAATAATAATACATTTGGTTTGCGAGTGCCTTTCGAGGAAGCCAGGGATCCTGCACACCACAAAAGAATACTTCTTCTCGTCTCAGATTGAGTCTCCAAACATGTGGGAGTAATCTGTTTAGAGTGATATATCTCGGCTTGATTATGAGTTTTCTTTTTCCTTTTTGGAGCACTGCTGGGATTTGGATATTAATATTTACAGTCTTACACAGATAACTATCCCCGTTCGTTTGGAGCCCTTTTCTTTTCAAACCCCATGGAGCCTTTGAGAAGCCGCCTGAAACTCTCTCCTGAATAAGTGCCACCAGCAAATCTCTATCTCTTTATCGCGGCCTCATAGCGCATTTCACCCCTCCTCTCTTCATTCATGTGTGTGTGGATGTGTGTCCTTTTGACTCATGTTTGAGTGTTTAGCTTGTTAATGTGCTCTGCGATAACAGCCCAGCTCCATAAACAACTTAATCCTGCATCTTATGGGCCGGGGAGCACCGCTCTCTGCTCCTTCAAAGACCACCAAGCTTAAGAGGAGGGGTGTAGGTGTGCATATATGTGTGTGTGTGTGTGTGTGTGTGTGTGTGTGTGTGAAAACTGTCAGGTAAACTATTAAAGGGACATCTTAAAGGAATAGTTCAGCCAAACACATATAGTACAAACAGACTTTGACGGAGGAAAGAAAGACGGCAAAAAAGGTTATATGTGCAACGTAAAGACTTTCTTTTTCTCATAGACTTCTATACAATCAAACTTCTTTTTTGCAACCAGAGGAGCCGCCCCCTGCTGGTCAATAGAGCGAATGCAAGTCATGGAATCTATTGCTGTACAAAGCATTTCCTGCCTGTGGTTTGTGCGCATGCATGGTTGTGTTTAGATCTTAGACTGTACTTAAGAAGTGGACGTAGTCATCGTGACGTCACCCATCGGTGTGTGGACTGCTGTTTTGAAGCCGCAAGTTCGTCTCTTACAGCCGTCGCCATGTTTTTATTTTGCAACCAGAGGAGGCGCCCCCTGCTGGTCAATAGAGAGAATGCACGTTTCAAGAAACTTCCTCATTGGCTTCACTCGGCAGAACCGGAGGTTGCCGCCTGGTTTAGATTTACATGAGCCCACTAATGGATGCAAGACACTTTGCTGCATGGGGATTTTCTAAAAGTATTATTGGGGTTATTTGTTGTTTTTCGTCCTCCGTCAGCATTGTTCATTTTTTGATTGCCCCGCTCCTCTTAATGCCATTTGATAGAAAACTATTTCTGGGTCCATAGGGAGGTGAGTACTATATACAATTTATATTGGTTTTGGCTGATCTATTCCTTTTAAATCAGTCCTCACAAATATGTCCACAAATGTTTTTCTCCTCTTTTCTATGCACAACAGCTGCAGCATCATACATTTTATATTTCCTTCCACAAAGAATTCTAGTTTGAATTTGAGTGTGTGTCATGACCTGAACAAGAATAACAGTGTTACCACACGCTGCACTTTTGTTGACCAGTATAATTTACAAGAATTCAGTTGAAGACTTGGTGGATGTTCAACGTTGCCATGGTCTCTGGTGCTTCAATGTTCCTCTGCTATTATTCACCGTCAATAGTACTGGAGCTCTGCAGTCTTTGTTAAACTATTTCAATACATCTTCCCTCCAACATATAAGCTTTTACCCAGCGTGATCCTGAAACACAATTTGGGCTTGCAGCACACAGTTGGTGAAAAGAATCACAAGTGTGCAGAATTCAATGTTGAATTACAGCATCGGAGCAGCGTCGACATGTCACCGTTCGTGACTATGCTAGACGGAGGAGGGTGTGGAAGGATGATGAGGGATGCTGCAGAGCTGCTTATTCTAACCGCTTCCAGAAGGCTCTTTTGTATTGGTCAAATACCTGTGCCGAGGATAAGGAGAGCTCTCTAAAGGCATTTGCCGTGCTTCTTCTCATTTATTTGTCCTCCTCTGGGACGGGGCACAGGCGTTACCTGTCTATCCGACCAGCTGTACCACATCAGACCCAGAATACTGATGAAGAGGTGAAACGGTTCGTCTGCAGAGAAGCATATTCTCCAGGAACACACGGAGGGGAGGAGTCATTTCCCAGTAATTTATGTCCTCCTTTTGATTCGAACACGCTTCAAGGGTAATCAGATTTTAATTCGCGAGCTCAAGAATGAATAAAATCCGGGTGTAAATGCACCCAGGACGTACTGAAGATCAACTCATCTACTACTACTAAGTGAGGTGCAGTGGATTTGACATGTCTGATGGAAAGGATCCTATTGAGACGGAAGTAAACGGTACATTTTCTGTAAAAGTGAACAGCCGACGTTTTGGTTTTGGACAGCCACCACTGATACACGATTCATCTGAGCCGCTGTAATCGCGGATCTGAAGATCTGCATTGAGAGTACAATGATTGTGATTGAGATAAATATAATTTTTTTGGCTCACGCCTGATTATGATATTAGTTTAGATTAACGGGTTTAGAGACGGGGGTTTTAAGATTTAACTTGATCCGCAGTTTGTTTTTAGCTTGACAATTAAGTCCTTATTCTCTCGGGTTCCAGTGTTCAAAATTAAATTCCACTTTTTGCTTTCACTTCTAGTTCTCATCTTACATCATCTGTGTTAACTTTAACATGCACGCAAACGCAAACAATCCCTTAGTGTATAATTGCATTACAGATATAGATATAGATAAACCTAAAATAAGCATATTCAAATTGTTCACACTCTAAAAGCTAAAGCTTCTGGGAAACCATTGTAATCGCATCAGGTTTCATGATCCCTCATGATATGGCCATTAGTCTCAATGGAGGAAATAGTTTGATATTTTGGGATATACACTTATTAGCTGTCTTGCCGAGAGTTATATGAGAAGATTGATACCACCCGAGTGTCTGACCATTCGATATGAAGCTACAGCCTTTGGCTGATTAGCGTAGCTTAGCATCAAGACTGGAATCGGGGGGAAACAACTAGCCTGGATCAGTCTAAAGGTATAAAAAATCTCACCTCTTAAGATTCCTGAGCAACGTGATATATCTTGTTTGTGAAATCCCTGCAGAAAACAGTGTGCGACAAGGTGGGTTTTTTTAAATTTTTTTTTTTTGACAGAGACAGACTGGCTATGCTAAACGTAGCTAATGAGATGCCAGCTCTAGCTTTAGTGTACAGAAGACATCAAAGTGTATTTCTGTAGGTGCTTATTTGGCCATCACAGCGGGCATTGACTCATGTTGGATCCTACGAGGAACAGGAAGTCCTTTTCACAGACAGACTGCGTCAAGTGCTCTGTAAAAGTTCTACTTTATGCTGAAAGAAAGCCTCCGACCCTTTCCTTTAGCTTATTTTAGCTCCTCCTATGTCATTTTTACAGGCTTTCAGAATCAGATGTAGACACTTTGTGGTCATTAATGTGAAATGCCGACTGAATTCATAACCAAAAGGTTCATTATTGGGTTATCCTCTACATGCCCCCTGCTACTGCCCGTCGTCTTTTAAATTGGAAAACTGTGTCGCGCTGATTAAATTGAGTTCTCAAAAATTAGCATGTTCCCAGAACTTAATATACATGCAAAACCCATAGCATCTTTTATCTTGGAATCAGAACAAAAGTGCTGAAAGATGGGAAAAAAAAGAACTTTCTACAACATAATGAAGATTGGAGGGGATCCACTTAGTAAGGAAAGTTTTTATTTTTTTCCCTTCAGAGCATTCTTTTGGACTTTCTCCCTCGGTGAATCCGACTGTGCTGCAGCCAACTCTAAAGAAATGCTTGTTTTGTAAAAGTCCTTTGGAGTCTGGATCAAAAGCATTTTTATAGCAACTCAATCTGCGATTGAAATATTTAACACTGGCACCGAGCCCCATGCAATCTCTCTCTCTCTCTCTCTCTCTCTCTCTCTCTCGCTCTCTCGCTCTCTCGCTCTCTCGCTCTCTCGCTCTCTCGCTCTCTCTCTCTCTCTCTCTCCTCTCTCTCTCTCTCTCTCCCCCCCCCCCCCTCCGTCGCTGTCCCTCTGTCTCTCATCCTCGCTCTCTCACGTTTATTCTCTTCCTCACCACCTATCTTGTGGCATTAATAACCCACGCTAATGCAGAGTGGATGCGGAGATATGAATAAGATGCTGAATGTATATTTGATCGTCTTCCGGACCTTTGACCACACGTAGAAAGCAGCTGTAGCAGCTGATATCGGCCCATGTTTGGAGCTGCTGCCGTGTCTGAGAAATAATGGAAGGTAGTCGGGGCAAAAAGAAAAAAAAAAAAACACAAAAGTACACTTTAGAGTGTCTTTGCTCCACTCCGCGTCCCTTTCATCCCTTTGCTTGTGTGAAAAGCTTCTGAAGCGCTGGTTTTCTTCTTCAGCTCTTTCCTCGATGTGTAAATATGTATATGGAAAGTAGTGTCAGGATGGTTTTTTGGGGGGGGGGGGGGGGGGGGGGGGGGGGGGGGGGCTGTTGACATCAGAGAAGTTGCAGACTACTTCCTGGAAGATCGCTGCTTAATGACTGTGTGTGTGTTTTGCATATGCCAGGGACAAGAAAGGTGATCTGTTTTGTGTTTGGGGGGGGCGGGGGGATCATGAGCGTAATGCAGATCCTTCACATCAACACAACACCAGGGGTCATTTTCCCTGCTCTGCTGATTCGGCTCGACAAATACGAAGCGTGGATGTCTGCAGACAAGTTAGCGTGATTAAAGGCCACCTGATGAACTTTGACACGTTTTTTTTTTTTTGCATTAGTTCCAGCGCACCGAGTCAGTCTGAGGGTGTGAACGAGCCGGGCTTTTGACTCGCACTCAAGAGGGAAGTTTACAAAAACAAAAAATGCGACACGGCACAGTTGTTTTCAAGGGCAATGAGTGACGAGCAGGTGGTGCTGATTGAAACTTGCTGTCACCTCCAGTGATTGGCTTCGCCTGAACTTTAGTGTGTAATAGCACCCTCATCTCCTGCGTAATTGCCACTTGTGTTGATTAAATAACGTATGCAGTAGGTTGTGTTTGTTTATGACCTTGGGAAGTTGAAGTTGTTCAACTTTTGTGTTCGAGGTGTTCGAGGGTCCTTTTCTCACACCGCAGTGAGGTGAGGAACTTTTCGTGCTGTAAGGAATTTATAATGTCGCTTAAAGGTGCTGAATTCAAAGTCGGAGCATATCTGTGATTGAGGCATTGCCTCCACACGGCTCTCAACATGGTGAGCGGGAGGCTAGCAGCTAACAGTGCTAATAGCAAGAGCAGTGCAAGCTATAGCAAGAGTGCTGACAGAGCTAAGAGTGTTAACCTGAGGAGGTTAATAACACACACGTGATTAAAAATGCGATACCTCTGGTTCTGCTGCATTGAACCGGAGATGGTTTGCAGTGAGGTTAGCGTTGCGTTGGCGTCTCCACTACTTAGCAACAAGGGAGACCGATGTAGAGGCAGATTAGTCAAACTAATGACCTTCTGTCTCTGGACCGCTACAGAATCAGCACCATGAGCAGCGGTCGTGACAGGAAAAGATCTTGATGTAATGTCTTGTCAGCTTGTTATTTAAGAAGGCCTCAATATAACTTTGTTTGGGATTATTGGATGGATTGTTCTTTTACTTGCGATTGGGCTGGAGATTTTTGACTTTAATGCTAAGCTGTCACAGCAGATTCTATTGTTTTCTCGCAGCAGCAGATGAGATACTGCACCAGCAGAAACAGCACAGCGAGAAAAATCCTCAACCGAAAAGAAAAGAACAAAATCTTTAATCCACTGTCCTCATTTTATTCACTTCTGGCTGCTAAAAAAAAAAAACACGAGTGACAAAACAAACTCTTTTCTCTGCTTAATATTGATAATATCTGCTGCTCTGCACGTCTGCAAATACACAGAGCACACAGACTTAAAACTTGATGACCCGCGGTATAATAAAAGAGCAGTTAGGAGCTCAGTTATGGACGCTGATGAGAGTAAAAGGTGGCGTGACGTTCCGTTAGTGGGACAAGCTCTTCTGCACCGTGGACGCACCGGCTCTCTCCAGGTCGACGTCTTTTACCCATAGATGGCAGTGTGTCCACGAGTCTCCGGCGTGGCGTCTGTGTGTGTGTGTGTGTGTGTGCTGGTCTGTAATGGTGTGAGGAGAGGCAGACGGCCACCGACAGGCCTCCGTAATGCAGATTTACAGTAATGGCCTGAGAGGAAATGAGATGTACACTGTTAAACAGTTCGGAAAGACATCTCGCTCCGCTGTGCCATGGCCTGACCTCGAGCCGGCGAAAACACCCGAGCAGCTCATTGATTTTGACGAAGGCTTTGACTAATGATACCGGTGAAGACGTGGGACGAGAGGACCAACAACAACAACAATGGGAAATAACGCCGTCTTTCTTTTTCTACCTCTGCCGTTCTGTCAAGACGCGGGATGAAGTGATCCGAACCTGTTGATAAGGTCACCGCGGCAGAGAGGGTTGTACAAATAACGAGCGCCATCGCTCTCAATGTCTCACCACCTCCTCTTTTGTCCCTCTGCTTGGAATCGCTCAATTAAAGATGCCTTTTGTTCCCGAGGCTCATATGGAGCCAATGGTCTTTGCCCCCCCCCCCACCCCCCACTCATCCATTATGGATCAGCACCAAAGAGGAGTAAGAGCAGCATTTTGGCTGATTCCAGGGAGAGGTGTCTTTTGTCTCGTGTCTTGTAGAAGTATTGATAGACTTGAAAGGGACGATTTATTTTCCTGTGTCTGGAGGCTCTGTGAAAATGAAGTTGATATTCAAAAGCGAGGGGCCCAAAAAAAAATCGTGCGTTGATTGTGTTCTTCCATTTACCTCTCTTAGTCTTTGGAAAAGATGGATTTTGACTTGGCCTTAAGCGTTCGTCCTCGGATAGATTCATCCGCAGCACAAAGCCGTCTAGTTCTTGACTATTTTAAGAAGGACTTGTTTGCAATGCGTCCTTTTTTTTTTTTTTCAATCTAAAAAACATGGCCGACCCAGCGATCGTATCAATCTGCTCGGCTCAGCTCACTCCAGCAGAAGATGTTTGCGCGCGGGAACAAATTCGACAGTTACTAGGATGTTTTCACTGGCAAAAATAGCAATAGTATAACTATACCATGATAGAATAAAGAAAATATTGGTATTGATCCCAAAGTCAACTCCCCCCCCCCCCCCCCCCCCCCCCCCGCTTAGCTTTAAGCCAAGTCGTCGCCTTTGTTTGTGGATGAATGGATTGCATAGTGTTTCTTTGAGCCCGGTTAACATTGACAAATGTTTTTCTTGTGACAGTCGATATCTCTGACTGCTGTATTCATAGAAACCTTGTGTGACGTCGTCTCCAGTCGTCAATTCCAGCAGGATGAATTCGACGTAATATGCCGAGATCAAAGCGTTTTTGCGTCGTCTCCTAAATATGAATGCAGCTAATGTAAATGTCGCCTCATTCGATGTGGTGAATATTAAGAATGTAAAGAAAAACCTAAATAAATCATGCGGCGCCCACTATGGGAGCCACTGGCATCCACTACTCTACGTCTTTCCTGCTTCTCTTTGGCAGCGATTTACCCTGTTTTAGCAAACACGCCGTGTGCCTGGCAACCTTTCGATATGATGATATCAGGAAATACAGATCAGATACTGGTATGTGCATGCATCTTTGTGTGTTAACAACCTCTGTCCTGTTTGCTCTCACTGTCTGTCTCCATCTGTCCCATCATCTCTTCATTTTATAATCTCTCTCTCTCTCTCTCTCTCTGTGTCATTCAGTAGCCTCACTCTGTCACCATCCTTCTGGCTTTCCCCCAGCTCTAAAATAGGAAATGTCCTAAATTACACTTGCTAATAGCTTGCAGTAGCACTGTTCTCCCTCTCTCCCACCCTCTGTCGTCTTCTTTTTAATTCAATATTAGGGAACACATTTCATTTGATACTAAATGAAAGGATTGTTCTTATCATCTCTTGAAGGGAGGAAAAACTCTCCTCTCCTCCAGATGGGAACATCAATTCTTAATGCTCATTCTGCCATGCTGTTATCCCCCCCCCCCCCCCTCCGGGTGTACAAAGCCAGAGCACAGGGCATCGCTCAGTATCTCACTCCGCTCATCTGAAACACCTACAAGACGTAGTCTTCTCTTTTTTAATAAACACTCCCAAGACACCGGAGCCAAATCCTGATTAAAAGTACGTCATGCAGGGCAGCTCATTAGCATGTTAATATAGCGACGTTACAATAATTACTTTCTACATACCAGACAATCACCGAGAAGATTGCCAACCTCCTTTGGCCTCTTTGATTTGGCTGGTGCTCGCCTTCGTGTTATTAAGGTCGAGAGGAAAAGAAAAGAGAAGAATTTTGTGAAGTTGAAATCAAAGTCTTAGTTGCTCAAAATGGCAGATTTGAACAGAAGTAACGGAGAAATGAACTCACGACATGTTCATCCACAACCAAAGAATTTTAGACACTCTCTTTGTGTTTCATACTTCCCTCAGGATGAATTGTAAAAATAAAGGTGGTGATCAGGTCTACATTTCAGTTTGTCGAATACTTTATGACCAAATTCCCATCAGCCTCTGCTGTGCTAAGTGTTTATTAGATCAAATGTTAGAATGCGAACACGCTAAACTTAGACTGTGAACTTGGTAAACATCATACCTGCTAAACCTCCTATGTCCGCATTGTCAAGTGCATTTTAAGTGAAATAAAACGTTGCAAAAAAAGAAATGCAAATAGAGTGATTACAACCAGCTATGATGTTGTTTCGCCAGATGTTGACTTCCATAATTAATTAATGCTTAAAAACTGAACAGAAACACGACTATTGTGACCATGTTAGCATGCTAATGATAGCATTCAGCTCAAAGCACCACTGTGCCCAAGTACAGCCTTAAGGGGGTGCTAGCATGCCTGTAGACGTGTTCTTATTACTTGATTAATTACCTTAGTGATTAGTCAATGTCACAGTAGTCACTGATTGGTTTTCTGCTAATCTACCAATCTATTAATCATCTTGTTTCAGCGCTGTAACAATACCATGGTGTAAGAGTATTAGTCATCTCTGCCATAACGTCATGTGTTGACCACAGTCTGCCATGTCGCGTCAGCCTCTGCGACACTATTCATCACCTTCCACCAACATTTGCTGGACTCCGAAATGTAGTTTCAGTACATTTTCTGTCAAACCTGCGGGCGAGTCAGTGTGTTAAACTGGAGGTGGTTGAATCGAAGCAGACGCTGTTAACTCAATGTATGCTTGTGCAGCGATCCGTGGCAGACAGGACGGCTAGACGCGCTCGTTTGTTACTATGGCTCCGTGCTGCCTTTTTAAGTACGCGAGGAACTCAGCCGTTATACACCTGTAAATGTCAGGGCTAGATGCTTTCTGGTTGCATAGTTACATACAGTATTTCCTTTCACTGAATTGCGAGCAGAGACGAGGAGAATCGTAGTCGCTGTTATTGTGGGAGCAAAGCGACTGCTCTGACCAGAATACAAACTCTTCACTCACTTTTCCATCCTGCGAGTATTTCAATCTTTATTTCACCAGGGAAGGCAGGCTGAGCACAGACAGCTTTTTTTTTTCCCCTTCCATAAGCTACGCACTCAAAGCTTTTAGTGCAAGATGCTCTCATTTGCTGGCACTAAGGGCACCTTGACAGTACTTTTTAAAGAGGTGAGATTGGCCCCCATTAGTTTTTCCCACCCAGATTTCTTCATTTTGTCCGTGAAATCCAAAAGTCAACATTTTCTCGGCTCTCGCATGCTCCCTGTACTTACCATGTAATTGTGGTTTAGATGTTTGCTACAGAGTTATCCAATCTAACATAATCTTAATAATAATTTGACCCCTTTTACCCTTCTCATTAGTCATCATTGCTAAATGGTGGTTCGGTTGGTCAGTGGGCGGCTCCAAACGGCATACGACAAATGGTCTGTGTCACTGTGTTGGATGTTAGCGGCGCAGGTGCCCTTTAACAGCAGACTATTAACAAGATAACCAAAAAGCAATTAGATTGACTTTTTAAAATGGCAGTCAATTAGAAAAGCTGCTGCACTGCTAGTGGGGGAGAGAGCGAGTGAGTGAGTGAGTGAGTGAGTGAGTACTGGTTCACTGGGCGATGATGCAGCTGCTGATCACCAACAAGAAAAGCTGCTGTTCGCCTTCATTTTACGCGTGATGAGAGGAATACCGCTGGTGATGCTGCTGCTCCATCGTCTCGCAAAAACAGGAAACTAGCTGTTCTGCCATCACAGGGAGAAAGGCGTCAGATTGTATTTGTCATGTGATGCACTTAATCATCAACCAGGCCTTTATTTGGCTGCTATTAAAGACAGGCTTTTATTCCTAATTTCCCGTGCTTCCCATGCAAACTCTAAACTCCCTCCATGTTTGCCTGTTTTCTTTATTTATTTAGCATAGTGTATATTTCCACAACACTAATTCCATCATGTTATACTCACCACACTGCTGCTTCTCTTCTCTAACAGAAGTACAGTTTTCATTCACCAATTAATAATTACCCGATCAATTTAAGGTACCGTGAATGCACCTCAACACCTCCAGTTGATTTTTCACATTAAAAGTCTTTATGCCGGCCTTGACATTGGCAGGCTTTTAATTTGAAAGATGTACGTTCTACATTTAATTGACGGTAGTTTATGACGATTGTTACAATTGAAAAAGTGGAAAAACTGACATTAATAAATAGATTAAACCGGTATTTTGGTTTAAATTAGAAACAGTGGCGAGAATGGTCTGGTTTTAGTGTCTGGCCTTTGTTAATACGGACCATTATTTGAATACTGTTTTTATATGAGAACTTACTGTACACCAGCTCGACCTCTTGCTCTGTCTGTTAACAGCATGTCCAACACTGACTGATTTACTTTTCACACTCCGAGCTATATTGATTCAAACATGGCATATTCTAACACTTTCATTGATCCATGTCTGGCCAGTCGCACATTGCAAGACTCAATTGCAAGATTGCAAGGTTTAGCACGCTGATCTGTTCAAACTTATTTTTGTAAGATGCTACAAAGATTTTTTTTAAATCTTAAAAGTAAACTTCACCAGGCCCGTTCTCACAGAGTGTCTTTATTTTTGCTGTTGTGCAGACATCTGTCCTTGTCTTGTGTCTCCTGTCGGAACAAAGACGGTGCCAGGTTGACCGACGTAGATTAATCCCACATTTTTAAATATCAAGTGACGTCTCTGTGAATACGACTCTAACTTGACTTTTCCACTGCTTTGTGCGTTGGCTTGAAATGTTCTGTCTGAAGAACAGCTCTGACTGCGAGCCTGTCTGCCTGTGAGGCCCAGTCTGTTTGTTATTCAAGGAGGAAGTACACCGCTTTAAAGAAAATTATGAAAAAGGCGATCTTCTCTCCATGGAAATGAGCTTGTATGCTTTTGTGCATGTAATCTCTCTGTGGTCAAAGGATGTACAAGAAAGCAGACAAGAAACTTATGTTGTCATGGGAATGAGGCTGATACCAGTTTTGAATTTTTTCCGGCTTTCCATTTAAGTTCATGTAAACCCCTTTTCTGTTGTAAACACAATGTCGCATTTGGTTTGGGTGCGCTTAATAAAAACGCTGGCTAGTTTTGTTGCCTTTCTTTTTATATAATGGCTGACAAAGTTTCTCTCAATATGCCACTCGCACAAAGCAAGCTAGCTAATTAGCCGTATGCTAGTTAGCTTGCTAATAGAGTGTTGCAGGGATGACGTATTTTTGTAGGCCAACCCCAGAAGTTAGCATGGCACTGATTCCCTTAACAAAACAACAATGGGATTTTTGAAGAATGAATGCAATCGGCAGAAGTAAAAAGATAACGTTATACGCTATAAATTAACTACATCACCGCCACATGAGGTTGTTAAGGCGGACTGGTCAGCGTGATGACGTTTTGTAGTCTCCTTTATCCGCTTGTTAGCAACCATTTTCTAAAAAAAATTCACAAGAGGGGTATTTACTGATGTATTTTTTTATCGAAAAACAAAACGTTGAAATCTCTTCAGCCTGTGCTAACCACGGACGTTATTTCAGGCATCTAACCAAAAACCCATTAAAAGAAAAACATCAACTTTGAGACGAGGGAACCGTAATGTAGAAAAATGCAAACTACTTTCCAGGTTTTTAGGACTCAATCCTGCAGCACTTCATATCCACCATGCTTTGACGCTACACTGGTTACAGAAAATGAGCCCAGCAGCGTGCCGTCTCTCCATCTTTTTAATAGTTTCGCCTACATTTCTCTCCAGCTCTAATAATTTAGCCTGCTGCGGTGCAGCAACCGTGGCGGCTGAGGAGGTTAGCAGGAGGCTAAACTATTAGCGTCATTTTCTCTCCATCTCTGAAACGCTTTGCCGATATTGGAGCCGCCAGAGCCTTGAATCACAGCTAATCATCTCAAACGTTTGTGATATTGATTCTGCCACCCAACAACACAACACGATGGTATTTGTTTCGATGTGTATTACCCCACTACTCTGAGGTGATTCATGTTGGCCTCCAGTCTTCCCTTTGTTTTGCCTCCACAGCTAACGCCGTGACAATCGTGACGTTGGCTGTAAAAGGGTCTATTTGTCACTGAGGGACACGTCTATTCACAGGTGTAAACACATCGTCGACGTTGTGGCCGCATTGGGATTCTGAGGTGGTGAAGGATATGAGCACGTACTCAGGATGTCACTGAGCCCAATGAAGGTTCTCAGAGGTCCACAAAGAAAGTGATGAAAGCTCACTGTCTGAGTTTCACCTCTGTTAGATTGTCCAGAGTAGGTTAGGAAATCATCCGATTTATGAGGAACCGGCTCCTCGCGGGTACAAAGAAATCTACCCAAAAGACTCGATCACTTGAACATTACAGTAGGGTTTTTTGGGGCTTTTCTTGTTGAAAAAGAAACTGCTGTTTGTTAACTAATTTATTGATGTTGGCGCTGTGTAGGGGGGAACTAACAACTTTTTTTTTCCATTATTGATCAAGTGTGTGAGCTTTTATAGAAAATAACAGACATGGGTGTTTCAACATGCTCTTTAAACTAACAAGTGTTGTCTTTATCCAAAAGAAGACGCATCAATTCAGTAATTTGTGCCGCTTTGATTGGCTGACTAACCTCTTAGGTTCAGTTTGAGCCAATGAAAATATCAATTAAAGATCCACCTTCAACCAAAGTGAACTGCATGTATTGAAGCTTACGATACAGAAAGTCACCAGTTCAGCGGGCAGGTTAAGTGAAGACCGTTGCTGAGCCTGACTTGAAACCTGAATTTAACTGCAGATTTGACAGAATAAAGACCCGATGCATCAATCCATCGGAGAAATGCTTTGGAGAATTGAAATAGCATTTTCCGGTATAACACTGCACTTCTCAGCACTATTTTTTCCATGTGTGAATCACGTCCGCAGAGTAAGGATCACAGACTTTAATATGCACGGAGTGTACTTTCTATATGAATAACAAATCATCTGCTGTCGATGTAAAAGCCCACATATACTGCAGTGCGTTTGCTTTGGTAAAAGTAGTTTTTTCCTGAGCTGTCTAGGAATATGTCACCTACACGTGAAGAGGTTATGCACACGTTATGAATGCAATATTCCGTGCGTGCGTGCGCGCTCTATGAATGCTTGATAACTCTTTTAATAGGATGCAGCAGATTGAGCTGCGATGCTTTCCAGCTGAGACGTTTCTGGGTCAGTCTTCTTCTTTTTTTTCTTTCTAATAATTGCTTTGATCGCAGCAATAATTAGGTTTTCTTCTCGCCCCCTTCTCAAAACGCACACGTCAGCAGACGGCAGGCACCTGCTCACACGCATCTCTGTCTGCCGTCCTTCAGCACCGCAGCGACATATCGTTTAAGACACACTGACAAAAGGTGGAAAGATGGTCGTCTCGGATCAGGCAGCGAAAACAGGTGAAGCGCTGTCAGGTCAAAGATTTAGCGGAAACTCAATCTTCTTACCGCACGCAGGCCGAGATAATGGGAATTTTTAATAGAATCCTCACTTCACCGGGCTCGGAGAAGAAACGATAATCACTCTGTTGAAGCTGCTGAACTAACTGTTACCTATTTGTTGAATAGAGCCGGGCACGTTGCGATTTATAAAACCCAAATTCAATTACAACACCCCCCCCCCCCCCACACCCCACACCCCACCCCCTCCACCCACCCACAGTGTTTCTTTTCACTTTTTTTTTTTTTTTTCTTACATAGAATCATTTTATGCCGTGAAGTTATCAGAAGAGTTATCTGGCAAGTTTCTTTGTTTGTTTGTTTTTAAGGTGCTAATGATCATCATGCAACATAAAGTCATTTATAAGTTAACTGCAATAACTCCGTATTATGTTGAGGTGAAGTGAATTTACAGTCAGCAGGGGGAAAAACAACATTTTTGTATTAAAAATGTGATTTAAAAAAAAAGTTTGGACCACCATAACAAAATGGCTTATTTTTCTGAGCTTCGCCCGCGGAAAACTTCAGCCATCAAGGTAGTAAATATGTGCCGAATGAAGATAGTTTTCCCACAGGTTTAATTTAGGGAAATGAGATTTTCTCATGGCAGGTGTTGGAGAAGTGAGAGGTGCGGTTTGGATTCTGCGTCTGTATTCTCGACATGAATCTGTGACACGTGCGCTCGGTGTCTGTGCATGTAGGATACAGACACATGCACACTGTGATCCAATGTGTGTGCTCATTCTGATTATTACAATCAACACTTCCTATAAATATTTATTAAATCATTCCGCGACACGTAATCCGAATATTGATCGCCCGCCCCCTCCCCTACACGAGCACTGCCCCCATCTTATCAGTGACGCACGCGGCGACGGTAACCTCAGCGTGACGACGCGAGGTGCGAAGGCTAAACAAAGGCCGAGCACTTCAGATCAGAGCCGATGATAAAAATGAAACTGTAATAATCCCTGCGGGGGGAAACTGGGTCATTGCAGAAGGGAAGAATAGGAGACGAGGAGAGAGGAAATGGAGACTCGCAGATAATACAAGTAATCACCACCAAGGGAACATACTGTGCCGGGGGGGTAAAACACAGGTTATCTTCAGATAGCACATATGTGTTGGCAGCAGCAGGTTAGAAACGTTTGGACAGAGTTTAGAACACATGCTCAAAACATATGTTCGAAGATGGAAGCCAACCGTTCCACAGATTTGTTTACGTACGTGTGTGATAAAGCAGAAAAGCTACGAAATTGGTCTTGTCAGAAGAGTTGAACGCGTCGCAGCTTGTTCAGGTCACACAGTGACGCGCTTGTCAACAGTCGCCCCGCAGATCTGTCAACATAATCACCTTTAATCCTCCGGGTCACGTGAACTTTATTGATCCTGGCAGCTAAATTGGGTCATTGCAGAAACATCGATTAGAGGTGTGTGTGTGTGTGTGTGTGTGTGTGTGTGTGTGTGTGTGTGTGTGTGTGTGTGTGTGTGTGTGTGTGTGTGTGTGTGTGTGTGTGTGTGTGTGTGTGTGTGTGTGTGTGTGTGTGTGTGTGTTGGGGAACGAGACAAACGCATGGTTTTATTCTCTGTTGATTCCTTAAAGAGAAATGATTTTACTCATGGGACCTTTAAAACACGGAGGACATGCTCCTTACACTTAATAAGTAAGATAAATGTTTACTTTAACTTTAGTTTTGGTCACCATTGTTCACATTTTCTTTTTTTTGCTGCTGTAACGAAACGTATTGTTCCTCCCACAATTAAAACAACTATTTAATATTTTGAAACTGCATCTTTTGACAATTCAGTAAATAGTGAATCTGTCTTTTTCATTACTTCATATTCATGTGATAAATATACAAAGGGAAAGTAGATGCTAATCTACATGAGAAATAAAGAAAAGGTGGAAACAAATGAAGTATAGTCATCATCCGCTTACAGTGATGGGAATGGTGAGAGTGAATCAAAACAGTAAAGCTGTAGGCCGTAAAAACCAAAACAAAGAGCTGAAAGATGCTAAAAGGCTACCAGCACGTAGCTTCAAAAGAGCTGTATTGGCAGTGGAAATGTGAGAATATTCAAATAATAAAGACAGTGGTAGTGGAAATATGATGATATTCAAATAACGAAGAGTGTCAAGTCACAAGGAGACCTTCAACATGTGTTGCGCTGACTGTGCCCACGTTATCATGAACAAAATCGGATAATGGGTGTAATAACACTCCCCAACACCCTGCTAATGTTTTCTTAATATTACTGTTCTGCATGAGTCATGACCGTCTTTTGGTGCCGTTATGTCACCAGGCCTGCGACGTCTCGTCTTGCTACTATGAAGGGCTGGTAAACAGGAAATGTTTGTCCATTAGTATTCCTCGCCATCTGCTGATGTCTGATTTTACACTTACATTTCATATCGCGGTCATTCAGCTGATTGCTTTGAAGCCAATGATACGCTTTGTTAAGACGGCGCCTCCACGAGCAGTCCGCAAGTAAAATCGGGACATTTTTGCTCCTTTTTACATTTCCAGGACGAAAGCTAGCTTTTGGATTTCTATTCAACGGAATTGGGGCATAATTTCACCTGGTGTGTGTGTGTGTGTGTGTGTGTGTGTGTGTGTGTGTGTGTGTGTGTGTGTGTGTGTGTGTGTGTGTGTGTGTGTGTGTGTGTGTGTGTGTGTGTGTGTGTGTGTGTGTGTGTGTGTGTGTGGATGCAAATTCTGGGGTGCAGAAGAAAAGTAGTTGCAACCCGCTTTTCACCCTTTTGTGTGACGCAGGGCTGGAAGCATGGCCGTGGTTCGCTCTGATTGGTGCTATTCTGGACTCTTCCAAGAACAGAGCTCAGAGAGCGCCCTCCAAATGAAAGTAGAGCAAACGCACAAACAGCCAGATGGTTTCCAAATGATAGGTTTGAGTGTGTGTGTGTGTGTGTGTGTGTGTGTCCGTTCTGGGTATGTTTTTAGACACACACGGCTCTTATTACTGTGTGTGTGTGTGTGGGTGAAATATTCAATTAAAACATGAACATAGTTAAAATGCTGTACATTTAATCTATTGAATAGTTCACTCAGAAGAGGATCTGATGCATATTTCTTGGCGTCCTTGAGATTCCTGATCAAGAGATTTGTTCTCTCGCTTTACGCGTCTTTACCCGTCATAATTGGAGCGGCACCTTTCAATGCCGCCTCAGTCAACTCAGGAAAGCCGTATACAGGTGTGGAATAGCTACGCTGTATTTTTTTGTGCACGTGTGTGTGAGAGAGAGAGAGAGAGAGAGAGAGAGAGAGAGAGAGAGAGAGAGAGAGAGAGAGAGAGAGAGAGAGAGAGAGAGAGAGAGAGAGAGAGAGAGAGAGAGAGAGGAGAGAGAGGAGAGAGAGAGAGAGAGAGAGAGAGAGAGAGAGAGAGAGAGAGAGAGAGAGAGGGAGAGAGAGAGAGAGAGAGAGAGAGAGAGAGAGGGAGAAAGAGAGACAGAGAGCTGTTCTCCACTCAGATGATGAGCCGTAGCCAGAGCAGAAGCTCCCTGATTGGAGCCATCAGAGCGAGGAGAATAGAGATTTCCACACATGTTGCCTCACGTGCTTTTGAATGAAACCCTGTTTGTCCCATGTAACAGCAGTGAGTCGGCCCCCCCCCCCCCAATTCTCAATACACATACACAAAGGCCTCTGTTATCCGAAGGGGGGCAACACGATAAATGAGCTATGAACGATTAGAAAATGAAAGAAGATTGTTTTTGATTAGCACTCGTTAATTAACTCAGTCAGCCGCCTGCCTGCTCCCTAGCCAGCGCATCAACAATGTATGGCCTCACTGCGTGATTAACTCAACTTTGTGTGTGTGTGTGTGTGTGTGTGTGTGGCGTGAATGCATGCGATTGTTAGTGTAGCGAGGCACAAAGACATTTCGTCTCCTACCCCTGGTTTTCGATCTTGTAGTTCTATAATGAGAAACAGATGAACCTTGAACCTCAATTTGCTGTGACGTGTGTGTGTGTGTGTGTGTGTGTGTGTGTGTGTGAGAAAACTCTTTTATGCATGTTTCCATTGATATGCATGGCGTTTAGTGGCTGGCCTCAACAACATGCTTGATTGGTGGCTTGGGACCGCCATAGCACAACAGCGCAGCACCCCGCCGACTTGAATTGAACGGCAATGAAAGATTGATAAGATGGGGGGAAAAAAAGAAATAAAAGGAGAAATGTGAGGAAGACGATGAGGAGGAGGATGAAGGGGTAAGGAGGGAGGAAGATTTCAAAGGTAAAGCAAAAAACAGGATGAATGAAGGTTGCATAAATGAGCAGAGGGTGTGCTGGAGTTTGAAAGAAAGATGCAACAAAGACGAGCGGGGGGAAAAAAATAAATAAAACCAAATCAATACTTCATAGAGGAGAGGAATCAACAGAAACAAGGACATGTTTTATGAGCGAAAGGAGATGAAAGACAGTTAAGGGGCACAAAAAAAAAAGAACAAAGGCACGGGAAGCAGGAGCTGGGAGGGATGGCGCGAAATCAGAAGAAGATAAGATACGCAAGACGAGATTCCGAAGAGCCCCAATTTCACAGTGGTGTGAGTGCCGCAAGGTGTTTGCGAGGAGCGCTCCGCTCGATTGCGCATTAAGTCCTATTGTGGAGGGAGCCCTGCGCATGTTTTATTCAGCAGGCTTGCTCCGGCTCGCCGAGCGTCTTTGGCCGCAACGTCTGTTTAGTTCTCCGGCCCTGCCGGCGTGTGCTCGGGGTCGCGGATTGCAGAGCCACGTCTCCTTTACTGCTAATGGACGGAGCAGCAGTCAGTCGGGTGTGTCGGCCCCCCCCCCCCCGTTCTCTGTTATCACCCGTCAAAAGCTTCCACTTCGGAGAGGACGCTCAAAGCTTTTTTTCTTGATTTCACAGGTTACAAGTCGCTACTAATGTGGGGATCTCTGTGTCTCTGCCTCGCTTCTGTTTTTTTTTTTTGCTTAAGAGGAACACAGTGTGGGCTGTATATGAACCCGCTGCTGTATACGGTAAATAGTAAACAGAGTTTGTTTATGTACGGCCTTTCTAGTGTTCCCGTCCAATCAAAGCGCGGGACGGATGACGGACACCGATCATCCGTCTGTCATGTCTTTGGTCTGTGATGAAACTGACTTGAATCTGTCTCTCTCCCACCCCGAGATCACAAGAGAGAGGAAATGCCTCCGCCGTCACAGTTCTGTGGTCAATCTTCCTCTTTAACCTCCTGACCTGCAGGCAGGAGTTAGTTTGCAACAACTTTCCCCTCAACGCTGTCAGATATGTGAGGAAGACTTTGCCTCAGACTGCAGTTTAATCTGCAGGCTGTGATTACCATCTGCTCTGCGGTTCAGAATCAGAATCGCTTTAATCCGCGAGTGAAGACAACAGAAATGTGGAGGATGCATGGAAAAATTCTAAAATTCAAACGATCGGACGCCGTTGTTGATGAACGCGACCTCTCTCTGAAACAGTAACGATTTGTTCTCCTCCTTCGACACAAGTGTTGGTATTTTCAGTGTTGGTGACCAGCTTTTTTGCCGCTTTCCTGCCTCTCTAAATGCTCCACCTGTCCGTCATTGGCGTGAGATCTTATATGGTCTGAGGGGAATCGGCTCAGTGCGAGCTGTGGACCATTATCTATGTATGATAGCCATCTTGCTGCTGCTGCTCTCTCGGCTCTGTGCTTCTGGGAGTCTGAGGCAAAAACCCAGGAAAACAAAAGGATGAAGGTCTCACGAATGGTGGGATGATTCCTATATATATACACATATATATATATATACATATATATATATATATATATGTATATATATATGTATATATATATATATATATATATATATATATGTATATATGTATATATATATATATATATACATATATATACATAGGCAACAACAGCATCACAATGAGTTTTTTATAAGATCCTCTTTACACGTCACAATTGTTCAGCGTAAGTCATCGTGCCGACAGCACATCATTGATGCTGTGTTGGTGTTTCTGCTCTCCCATGGATGGAAAGATATGAAAAGGCTTTTTATCTGTATGTGGTGATGATTTGTGCTCAGAGATATCTACCACTGCCTATAAATTTGCGTTTTAGTGCCCGTCTCTTAAAGGCCCCCCCCCTTCTTCTGATTGGTCAGCGTGTGTGGACGACACAGAGTTTAGCAGCAGAAGTCCTGGCTGCTCGTTTTGATATTTTCACAGTATTAAATAACACCTGGACCTGCTTATAATAAAAAAGACATACAAATCTCACTTATATCTACAATACGGGTCCTTTAAGTCTCAGTTCATCATGTGTACGTGTGAACATGTTTTTGTGACAGGAGATCATTTGTGTCCAGCAGGGGAACTTTATGAATATACTACATTTGCATATTCATAGATTAATTACTTTAGTGAAGAAGTAGCACAAAGTGTGTTTTATGTCTTAAAACATTTCTGGATGGCAGTTACAGTTGAGGATGACATCTGTCCAGATGTGACCGTTGAAGTGTGTGTCACATGCTATCGGTATACTGAATCAGACATCCTGAATTGATGTTTTTGTTGTACGGTGACATAATGTCTAGCCTCGCTTGAAATGGGAAAAGCATTGTTATGAATGACAAATAATAAGAAGTTGTTTGTCTAGGAAGTATGTGAACATGACACTAATATCTCAGCATAGAAGGTGTTGTGTATGTAAGCAAAAGTACGACTTTGCTCTCCTGGTTTCTGGATGGAACGATCTGAACACCGAGTCCTGTTCCTGGGAAATTCCTCTCGGTGTGGAGCTGCAGCCACTGGCCCGTGTGTGTCCCCGTCTCTCGGTGGACTTCCCCACTAAACTGGCTAATTATCTCACACACTGTGATCATTAGAGACGCTCCTCTGGAGAGGCACACACTCAGGTGGAACCCCAGGGGGATGCACACTTTTGGGAATGGGACAGTTCAGCACAAAACGCACACACACGCACACACAAACAGTTTCAGAATAACATCTGATATGCTTTCTGCAGCAGTTGGATTTGCAATATTGCTGGTATGTAGCACGACATTTGTGACGTTTACTACACACACACACACACACTTTACGAAAAAACCCCACAATCTCTTCCATGTGTATACTGTATATATACATTCAAGATCATAAAATAACAAAGCAAAAATGTAAACATATAAACGCTGGTCCTCCTCTCCAGGAAGATATTTTAATTCAAAATGTAAACGTACTCAATCAACACTTTTTCTCTTGCATAATACACAAGATAAGAACACACAGTCCCGATGGGGTTGTCCACTTGGCTTGTAGGCAACAATAACACTCTGAGAACTCCAAAGTTTCCAAAGCAGTGGAAGGACTGCAAGTAGATGAGTAGGATACCGTAAAGTACGGCTGTACCCTGGCAGCTCACACGCACAGCTGCTGTGTTGCTCAGTTAGTTTTGTTATTACAGACCAGCTGTCTGCGACATTTCCTAGAGTCAGGAACATCTGCGTTTGCCCCCTCGTCTCTCCACCTCTCTCTCGCTCTCTCCCTCGTTCGCCCACACACCCCGTATATGTTTCATTATTAAGTGCCTATCACTGTGACAGGTAACAGAAATACAACTTAAGGTGGGAAAAAAATGGCAAATTTGTACAGCAAGAGCAACCGTCAGCAATCCTGTGTGTGTGTGTGTGTGTGTGTGTGTGTGTGTGTGTGTGTGTGTGTGTGTGTGTGTGTGTGTGTGTGTGTGTGTGTGTGTGTGTGTGTGTGTGTGTGTGTGTGTGTGTGTGTGTGTGTGTGCGTGCGTTCAAGTGATTATTTGCCGCTTTTATGCCACTGTTCCCATTTCTTTTGTGTGTGTGTGTGTGTATTTTTTACAGTATGTATATATTTTCTTTGTGTGTGCGTGTACAATAGTTGTCTAGGGTATTGGGCTGCTGACTGAGGTTTACAGTACAGTGCTGTTGGTCGGCCAAAGATAAGCTTGGGGATTGCTGTGCTGCCGGGCCCTTTGCAGGAGCCATGATAAAGCGTGTGTGTGTGTTTGTGTGTGTGTGGGTGTGTGTGAGAGAGTTCATGGGTATATACAATCTTCTATACGTGTGTGAAGGATTGTGTGGGTGAAACTTTGTTGCTGTGCTAGTAATTGTAGTTTGTATGACTGAACTGTTGTTTTGGTTTGACGTCTGTATCGCTGTGTGTGTGTATTTCTATACATGTGTATCCGTGGTGTTGTTCTTTTGAGGGGTCTAAATTAATACTAAAACATGAAGTCGATAAGTTGATCACTCATTTTAAAACTAACTAATCATCTATTTTAACCAAATTTACTTAATCAAATAAAAATGCCAATTTTCATTTTTTTTTTCTTTTCATTTTCTCATACCATCATAAACAGTCTGCGCCTGAACCTCTTTTGAATCATTGTGGGTGCGCAGACTGATTCCAAGTTGATCACTTATTTGAGCCTAGGATATGGTTTGTGATGGCCTATTCCTGACTCTGTATGACTTCTTCATCATATTGTTCTCACCCTGGAGCGCTTAGCTAACCTCATAACCGCAAAATCCCCTGTTCTTTCAGTAGAGCACAAAACATAAAAAAAAAGAAAAATGCAAACATTGTCTGAGATATAATGTGCAATGAAAGGACTAAAAGTCTCACCAGGAAGGCCAATCTATTAGTCTGAGAAAGCACATATAGAGTGTGTGTATGTGTGTGTCCATTAGGCGGCCTTTATCCAACAGTGCTCTTATTCTTGTAACCGCGTCTGCTATTGATTCTCAGCAGCTGTTTCCTCTACGGTCCCGTCTATTTGGAACTACAATGAGCCGGCCTCCTCCATCAATACCTGCCTCACTCTGTCTAGACCTCCAGACACTTACAGGGGGTTCACATTCTTTCTAATCACAGTCCAACTGTATATATATCTTTTTTTAAACTCCTCCCCTAAGTGCCATTGTACCTCACTTTTATCTGAGTTCTGTGCAGCCTTTTGGACGTGCTGAATTTCTACCTCTGTACTTTTATTTCCCCACCGCCTCGCCGTCGCTCCCTCCTCCGTCTAAAGCCCGTGTGTTATGTTGTTAGCGGTGAACGGCGCTAATTGGCTTTCGCTGTGGTGAAGAAACAATCCGTCTCCCCCGACCGCCAAAAAGATACAGAGCCCCGGCTTCTGCTAAGTTGTGCCATTCTTTGCTGAGGGAACCCGATTACTTGGATGTTTATGGCCTCAGATGCGGCGCTTTAGGCTCCGCAGTGATGACTTCAGCTGGTTAGCGAGCTACGGTTGTGCACAGAAACAATAAGCTTTATCTGAACTGAGTGTCAGAGTAAATCAGGCGATGGTGAGAGTAGGGGAGTTTATCATTTTAAAAGAACAGCATGAAGTTTTCTCAGGAGGAAAAGTGTGTGTGTGTGTGTGTTTGCCGCAGCATTTTCGAATGTATATACAAGAATGTGTGCGTGCATGTGTTTGAGGATTTGTGTGCTTATGGGGGGTTTCTCTGTGGGTGTCTGTTTGTTTGACTCGTATCTACTTCAGCGTGTGACATTAATTAAATCAAATGGAAATGAGGGTAGCTCTTGCCTGGCTGATAATGTGTACATTGTATAGATCTGCTGCTCCCAGCTGCTGAAACAAAAGCGTCAAACAGCCGCAGGTGTCGCATCTCGCTGCAGAAGACGACACGATGCACATAATTGGCGTAAAACGTGCTGTTTCTAATTAGCTGTGACAAGAGTCGTTCCTCGCAGTGTGTGTGATATCGACGTGCCACGTATCTGTACCTCTGTGTAAACATAGCTGTTTTCTCTCTCTCTTTCTGCTGCAGGCATGTCAATGTTGCGGCCGATTGAAGACCAGGCTCCGGTCCCACAGAATAAGTTCATGGGTGACATCGAGGAGCTGGCCGCCAGCTATGAACGCAAACTCATAGAGGTGAGTGCCGCCTCTTTTAGTTCTCTGCCGCGTGTAAGCGATGATGCAGGTCAAAGGAAAGGCCACGGTTCTGTATTCCAGATGTTCATTCATCCCAGTGGATAACAACTCATCTTAAACTGGAGCGTTGTGAAACAATTTTAAAGAACTATTTGCAGCATTTAAAGGAACAGTTATACTCTTAGTCACTTTCTTGCTGAGAGTTAGATTAGAAGATTGATAGCTTAGCTTAGTTTAGCTTAGCACAAAGACTGGAAGCAGGGGGGGAGGGCTATCGGGAAGCCGGGCGAGTTCAGGTTGACGTTGACCAGGCTAAAATATATAATTCTGCACATATCTCACTGTAAAAAAAACACAAACACAAATTGTTGCTTTTACATTTCGGTTTGTGTCCGGCTTAAACAAACAAGATTCAACTTGTTAATTAAAAGTTCTAGTTGGTGGATTTATTTCTTTTTTGACTTTGGACAAAGCCAAGCTAGCTGTTTTCCCCCTTTTTCCAGCATTTATGCTAAGCTATGCTCACTGTCTGCTGGCCCGGAGCTTCATTTAGCATACAGACACAAGTGGCGTCAGTCCTGTTTCCCTAAAATGTGAAAAATATCTTAATGAAATTCAGTGCGACACCTCCGTATAGTTAATGTTCGTTAATGAACCAGGGTTAAAAACGTCATCAAAATGCAGACAACATAAACCTTGTTGCATCTTGTTCCAAAGAGGAAGTTGATTCTTCAGGTTCATCCTGTGCGCTTTAATGAAAAGGGTAAACATAATTTCTTTGCCATCTGCATATTTCATTTTTTGTATCATCTGCCTGCGCCAGAACCTCACATAACGTTAGCGTTGTTTGCTATAGATGCACAGTGCAATGCACTGCCTTTCTGTCTAAGTCCCAGCTGCTGCCACACAATCCTAAAAATAGTGTGTGTGTATGTATGTATATATATATATATATATACACAGTATATGTGGTAATGGTTTATTGATGTCACAGATCCACATGGAGCTTTGCATTGAGAAATACCTGAATTAGGACATTAAGCGTACAGGAAGAATGATAAAACAAGTTTTTTGGCCTTGTGAGAGCCGTGCAGAAGAGAAAATCTTCACAGAGATACTTAATCTAAATAAAGCAGAGAATTCTACTTTCTGCAGCCGCATTGATCTAAAACCCTCAACAGTGCCAAGAGCTATTCCCTGAGCAGGTTTTTCTCATAGATATGGATATTTCTATGCATGAGTCTAATAACTGGACATCAGGCATAATGATACCAACTGCGGGACCATGTCCAGTTTCCTGTTAGACTGACCAATGGGGGAAACCCTCCCTGCGAGAGTGACGGAGGAGAATAACGGCAACATCTGTCTTTTCTAATGGTTAGTGAGGTGTTAGAGGCGTCCGTATGAATAATTAATCCACGGTTTTATATTCCTTTAATAAGAAATAATTCCGCCTGTGTTTGGCCAAACTACCTTCTCACTTATTTATGCACATGTATATGTGGTACATATTTAATGGTGTTTACTTATTTATTTGTCCATTTGCTTGGCTGTCGGCCTCGATCGGGCTTTCGCAGCGAAGCCTGGAGGACCGGTGTGGGACACAATGGCACCTCAGCCTCTCTACTGGTCCCACGCCAGCCAGGCTTTGACGGCTTTGTTTGAATAAGCCTGTCATGCAGGACAAAAGCGCTTTTCCTTCATCCCTGGAGTGTAACAAAGTCGTTTAGCGGCTAATGACGTCAGCAAGTGTCTTAACCTCGGGGGAAGCGGAACGGGAAAGATACGCAGCAATCAGGAGATACAGGATGCTGTCTTTATTGACCGCCATCAATGTTTTCAACAACCTGCTTTGCCTTCATATATGTAGAGTGCTTGTCAGCGCGCGTATGTGTGCGTCCGTTCAGCGTCCGCTGCCGGTCCTGATGTGAGGATTCAGAAACTGTGCGATTTACTTGAGCAGCTGTCAGCAATGCTGATTCAGCTGTCTGGCTTCAGCGACTGAAACAAAATCTGACTCACCAGGTTATTGATTTTTTTGAAATGTCACATCGAGCCTTGTTGGGTAACTACGGGCCTGCCAGACACAAATAAATATTAGACAGGGCTCAGCCTTCATTAACCTGGGAAACACGCCCGTGTTCTGTGACCCAGTTGAGTTTTAATTGAATGATGCTAATGCATGGTATTGATTTTGACTTTGTTTATATTTGAGCCAAATCTCAAGGTGCTCCATGCTCTTTTCATCCTGCCTGCCAGTGGCTCTGGGTTGGGGCTAAGGGGGGGGTTTATTAAACAGAGTAGAAAGTTGAACCTCACGCCGTTAAACAGCTGTCCGAGAGGCCAGATGTTGGGCTTAATGTTTGCCGCTGTCGCCCCAAAGCAATGTCCTGTGATTTAACCAGCAGGGCCGACTTTGTGGAGTCTCCCAGTGTTTGTGTTTTGATCCCGCAGGTCTCCTCCTCCCGTCCAAAGACACACACACACAGTAGATCAGGTGATTTGTAAATTGGCCGTAGTGTTAATGTGAGTGTGTCCTTCCTCTCCTCACACCTCCTGTGATCCCAGTCTTTCTCACATTTTTATATCCTCCTGATTTCTGTTATTATTATGATTTTTTTAATTTATCAGCGCCTCCCTTAGTCTCGACTTGAGGAGGAAGCATTTATTTTTACCCTCTGATGACTCCAGAACCTTTTTTTTCCCTTCCTCCTGCCGCCTTCTTACTCGCTTCTTCGTGTCCATTGCTCCTCCACCTCTCTGCTGCAACAGTGAGAAAGCGATATGAGGTGCGTTCACGTACGCGTGCATTTACCAGATGTGCAAAGTCTGGTCCGGGTGAGTGGGGTTCCTCACACCGATCTGCATGGATGCCGGATTTCTAAGTGGGTTTAAAAAGCTATCGGAGTGGGAGGGCAATTCAACATATCCCAATAGACCGGTGCTTGTCTGAAATGAAAGGAAACACAATTGAAATGATGAAAATGAGTGAAAGACTGACTGATGCGGAGAGAGATAAAAACAAAGCGGGAAGAAAGTGAAACTGCAAGAACTCGAGGGGATAGAAGCACAAGCATTTTAATTTTCAGCTTTATTGCGTGGGGTTTTTCCTTGTCTATGAGTGATAAAAACAAATTACATAATGCAGTTAGTATGTCCACTGGGGTTTCTGAGAAACACCAAAACTGCATGCCATTGATCTGCGAGGCTCCGGTGATAAGGAAAAGGTGGGCAGGTAATGATGTAACACATCCTCTTATCAGTGTGCACAAGCTGTTGGTGAAGTTATAAGTTATACAGCACAGAAGCACCACTCTGGACTCATGGGCCTGAGAAGCATTCACGCTCACCAGCATGTGACTGTGCGCTTTTAATTACATTTTAAATCAATTATGAAACTAAAATGATAACGGCACGCATTTGGCATTTCGTTATTTAATTGCATGCCGTGCCCTTTGTTATAGAACGACGTCAGGGTGTTGTCAATATTGTTATTGTCAATATGTCAGTTTTGTACGTTTCCAAAATAGAGAAAGAAGCCACAGTCGCATAAGATGAAAATAATGAAGGAGGGAGTCCTGGAGAAAGAGGATTTCCCAGCTGCGTTTTTTTTGGATGAAACGGAGACGAAGGTAAAGCCTTACCTCTCCTCAGGCACGCGAGATTTTCCAACAAACCTGGAATTTTTCGACGCCACTTCAGGCTGTTGCGAGACGAGGCGTTCAGGGACTCCTCTCGAGTGAAGTCAGCAAGTATTTGTGTCTCGGAAAAACAGATTCAAGCCTTTTGAAGAACTTTTCAAGAACTAAACTGCTAGTTAAAAAACAAACAAAGGGGAGTTCAAGGAAAGGCTGGCAACAAAAAGGCGCTTATGCCTGACTGATGCAACTATGAATATGGAACTACATATACACTACAAACACCAGCTTTCACGGTGCATCCGCAGATGCATTTGAGATTTTCAGGTTTTTTTCAGAGGCTTTAATGGTTCTCAACATGGCGAAAGCTGAGCTCGCAGCTAACAGTGAAGCTAACAGTGCTAACAGCGCAAAAAGTGCAAACAACAGCAACAAGTTGTGTTGACAGAGGTAAGGGTGTTAGCCTGCGGGAAGCCTGAGGGTGGGCGTTGCGTAACAACACCATTGGTCGAGACGATGTTATCAGCGGTAAGCGCAGAGCTGAGCAGAGGCGACAAGCTAGCGCACAATTCACACACTGTGAATTGAATGCACCAACATGCACGTGAGGCTAGACTGGCTACATAAACAAAACACACAGATGCTGAAATGATAACACACAAAGCGAAAGTGACTTCATTCTCTGCTCAAGACACAATTACCCCAATGACACAGCAAGCAGTTGTTTGCTGCTATATTAATGCTCTGAATTGAGAATTTCGAACCTGTTAAAGATCCACAAAGTAGTTTGCATGACTTTTATCGGTCTCTGTCGATGGCAATCAAATGAATCCGGTCTAAGATGCAGGTTACTGTAGCACAGGGACATATTCAATGGGATGCTATCCAGCTAATTAGAGCACAGATCACACAGAACGGCTTGATGAGACAATACCACTGTGCAAACCTAACATTGTTATGTAATTTGTCCATTTAGGTTGAGAACAAAAATGCGATACGATGCTTGAATGTGTCAACCATAATACAGGCTGGTGTGCTTCTGAAAGGCGGATTATCTCAGCAGCTGCTGTAAAATAACCTTGTCAAACCTCTGCAGAGGCAGCGTGGTGTGATCGGTCATTGCTATGGAACAGTGTACTCTTACTACAGACGCCTGCGAGTCATTAAAAAGTGCCTTGAACATTTATGTTGTGGCTGGATCATCCGAACCCAAATGGTTCAGCAGACGTCTGTCCCACATCCAGTAAACAAACTACATTAATGTCTAACTACATTGGGAGTCTTGTGACTATGCAGTTACAATTACAGCCGATCTGTTTGGTTTTTTTTTGTTCCGGTTTCCCATGGTGTTCTTTTTCATTTTCTTTCAAATATCTGCTGTGTTGTATTGATAAGAAGAGGCAAAGCGCTTTTGGAGGATAGAGAGGAGATATGGGTCGAAACCTCCAGTGGGATCAGGGATTCTCCCTTTGATCCACAAGCTCATTAATTAACCATAAACAACATCAAGAACAAGAACAACAATTACAAGCCACCGACTCAGAGTCTCTCTGAATCTCCTCAGAGAAGAGACACAGTAAAAAAAAAACCCAAAAAACGGTAGCATATGAACAGAAATGTCTGTTTAATGCCTGTTGTGTTTGCTGTGTAATGCAAGTGAATGTGACCCTTGAAAAGACAAAAAAGCTGCATAATGCATGCGATTCTTCTCAGAACAGTGCAGAGTCTGCTTTGAAGTGTTCATACATGCTCTGAGTACAAAAGCCATTCTAAGGCTTACTAAATCCGCTTTTACTTGAATTATTGTTGATATGTAACGATGTTCAGATTGGTAAAATGACAACTGAGCAATAATGGTTTTAATGTTACATGATAATCATTTAATCATGTGGATGAATCATTAAAGGCCCACAGTGCAGTTTAATCATCTCACCAGTATTACAACGTAATGTCCCTGCCATGTAGCTTGAAGATGTGCATGTATGTTTAAGTTTATCTCGGCTACTTTTAGGATTGAGCTCAGTGGGCTAACGGCCGCTGGAGTCATGCATGTTGCTACGGAAAGCTCTGTAAAGCCTCGGTTATGTTTCTTTTATAATCCGTGCAGGTTTCTTTTCCCGTTCTCTCCGCCCGTCTGTAACCGCGTTGCTAGAAAACGTTGGATGCGCACGGAACCACGTGATGGGCCGCGTCTGATTGCGACGTCACTTTAGCCAGGCGGACACTCGCGTCCCTCGCGGATGCAGCGAGCGGATATTAGGATTTAGGTTTGAAAGTGTGTGCAAGTCCAACTTGTTGATTATCAGACTTGCCAGCCTTGTAATATGTTAGCCCCAAACCCTTTTAGTTACGGTTGCTCCACCTGTCACACGGGACATACACAGTTTACTGTAAAAACAGTGGCTGATTTAGCACTTGAAGCTCTTAGTCATTTTTAAAACAATTGGTCCTTGACCTCAGACGGAATTGGACTAAAACAGCCTATTTCTAGCCCACAGCTGTCAATTTTGTCACCTGCAATGGCAACTTTTGCAAGTTTATTTTGTCGTCGGTAGCTAGTTAGCTAGTCGAGCTAACGCTGCCCCTTGCCCTCTCTCCTGCTGACTCGTTGGGCTACGTACATACATACAAGATAACGTGCTAAAACATTGAGGCTCAAGCTGTGAGGTTGTAATGCTAAATAATGAAACTGTATTGTTTGTGCATTTCGACGTAGCACTTATTATTTATTTATTAATTTCATTCAAACATAGCTTTGTTTGGCTGCGTGGTTTACATATTGGTTCAGTTTGAATTTTCAAACTGTATTTTTTTTACTTCTAAAATTTGAAAATTGGGGCAACGTTGGCTGTGATTGCTGGAGTGTAAACGTCCCCAAATCAGACACAGAGCAGGACAGAACTGCTAACGTTAGCCTAAACCCTAATAGCATCCAGGACCAGCACAATTGGGGACAGTTGATGTGCCGCTGCTGGTTAGCCTGAGATGCTAACGGCTGCATCCTACGGTAGAGCAGATAAATACACAGTTTAAACATTCCTTACATGTTCGCTCTCTGGTTTTGGAAAGGCAAAACAAAGCTGGTGCTACAGCCCCATGCACACCGCCTGCAACCTGCAGAGATCCAAAGCTTGACAGACCAGCCATGCCTCGTTACGGTAGCTAACCTGTTTAACTCTGCAACATGTAAGCACAGATTCATGTAGCAATAAGTAAAACACACCATATGCCATTACCCAACATCCATTTAATCCACTACCGTCATACTGGCAAAGCCCTGTCAGTGTATATTTAAATTCAGGCGCTTGATAGTGAAAGTGACTACTTTTCGAATGGAAACCTAATCTAAATATGTTTAAATACTTCTGTCACCCGTACCGGGAGAACATGCTCTAAGAGAGGGCTTTAGCTTCGCTCAGTGTCGAAGCTGACAGACTGTACTTTAACATTGTCACCACTGCGTCGTTTCAAAGTAATAATACTGCACAACCCCAAAAAATGTGTGATCCAAGTGCTCCCGGAGCTCGCTGTGTGATGCAGCAGTGACAAAGAGCCGCGTCTGTACCACAGGCTAGATTTTGCCATTTCTTTTTCATAAACCATTTCTGTCTTTTCTATTGGTCCATCTGCCGCTCTCGTGTGCTCACACTTCTTAACTCATCTCTCTTTGTATCCTTTTTCCACCTCAGTTCATAGTGGAGAGCACAGCTTGTGATGTCTAAATTGGTCCTTTCTCACCCTCTTTTTCTTCCTCTTTTTTTTTTCCCCTCCGTCTCTCCGCCTTGTCTCTTCTCGGAGCAGCTGCGCTGAAGTGAGTCAGAAAACGCAGATAGAGAGACGAGCTGCATTCACAGTTTCGGCCGTATTCTGGTTGAGGTCTCACTCGGTTTAAAGATGTTTAAATGAACCTTTGATACCCTGCGGCCGGGTCTCCCTTCTGGAGCATGAGCGCTTAATAAGAACCACCTGCCATTAAGCTTTATGCATCATCACGGTACACGATAACCCATTCTGAGGATGTGAACGTGTAATTCTTTAAAGAAGAAATGCTTGATGTTGAATTGGAAAGGAGACGAGCGCCCACGGTTTCACCTGAAGTATTACATATAATATTTTCAAAGAAGTATTTATATCAGAAAGAATTAAATTGACTTTTGAACAGTATTTGGAGAAGCATGTGAACATTTTTTTATGTAATGATTTATCTATATATATTTAAGATTGAACTAATTAGAAATAATGCTAAATATGAAAAGATGATGTGTGACTATCAGTCAATCTTTTTAAAAGAAACCAGAAACAATGTCTGGAAAATGATTGTTTAAAAGAGACTTTTTCTCACCACAAGGGCAGTAAACAGATTTGACTTTGGACTTTGTTAGTGAAATATTGTGACGTGCTTATCGTGAAACGCTGGAACAGTGAAATAGATATGAAATAATATTAATGCAGGCAGAATGTGCGGCGTGCAGCCGAGGCTTTCTTAGCCTTTTTAATCAGGTCGGCTCAGCTCGGATGAAGATGGATGAAGGAGGGGATTGTGTGTGTGCGTGTGTGCGTGTGCGTGTGTGTGTGTGTGTGTGTGTGTGTGTGTGTGTGTGTGTGTGTGTGTGTGTGTGTGTGTCTCTCTGTGTCTACCTGTGTGTGTGTGTGTGTGTGTTTATGAGGGTGGGATAGAGTGTGTTTATGCGAGAGAGCGTGCGGTCAGCATCACTTGGGTGGCAGTTAGCTGTGATGACTCCAGCGGTGCCGACGGTTGCGTCATACTAAACCAGCCCTGCAGGCCGGACTTGAGTGTCTGATGGCAAACAGTACTTTGCCTCACACTGCTCTGCTGTGGTCCCGTTCCTCAGTCATATCAGGTACAAATGTATTTGCAACCATATACAAAAACATGAATGCTTCTCTTAAAAGTGTGACGCTGTTGCTGTGAGGGCTGAGTTTCTATCTATTTTCTGTTGGTCCTGAGGGACTGTTTAGTGTTTGTGCGGCAACAAAAGTAAACTTGGCTTCTTATTTGCTTTTTAAGAAGCATAGTTGTACTTTGCAGTGTTGCATGATTTAAATCAGGACAATTTGTCTTTGTTGCAAAGAGAATAACCAACATAGACGGTAATGTTTACCGTGGGGCATACGAGTGTAGTACTTCTGTTATTATTAATCATAACGGGGTCAGATCACTGCATTTCATTTCCTTTCGCCGTTAACTTCCAGCCCTCACTTAGTTATAGTTGTATACGGTGTAATTATTAACTGTACACATTATGGAAGTTCCATGGAAAATGAAATTTAGAAAGAGATAAGCCTTAAGCCATGAAAAAATATTGTCACGTTCTATCTTGTTCAGTCAAGTACATGTTTTACTTATTATATTGCATTTTTTTAAAGAACATGTATACCACTATGAAGTATATGTTTCTTGCTCGATCTTTTTTCATCAACATTTCCACATCCTTGCTATGGATCCAAAGACAGTGTGTCCTTTATTTCTACATAAGAAAAAAACTCATTTATGTCCAAGTACCTTGATTCCAGCAAAATAACCAATTCAAGTACCCTGTGCTTTTATGGCACGCCTCCGTTTCTTTTCACATTACCGCCACTTAACGTCATTCAGTGGATAAGCAGGCAGCAGCAATGTGTATCTTATACTATATGCGTTGTTGTAGGCGAGATACGAACAAGGATTCTGACAAATCGGGGACCCTCGAAACATTGCTCCACAGCACTATTAATGACATTTTACAGGATACCTTTAAACTTTCCATACAGCGCATACAAGTTCCTGACATTAATAGGTTACAGTTACGCTCTTTAATTAGAGACGATGTCATGGTTTACCACGAAATCGTCTCTAATTAAAGGACATTGTACTTCCTAACAATTTAACTGTTGAGTTACTAGCTGCATATACTCATTTTCTACCATTTCCAGCCGCTAAAAAAGAAAACCAGTCAGAGATTGGTCACCATGTTGCTGATTTGCTGCTTGTCTCAGCTCCACACACTCTCTGGTCACTTTCGGTCCTGATCTGTGATCGCAGGACGGCCTGCAGGAGCTCCAAGGCTCCGGATCGACTGCAGCCTTGAGCAGACAAACCGCCAGCGTGTGTGTGTCAGGCTTCTACTTTGCCGCCTTGTTGAGCTGTCGGGTTTATTGTGATGTTTCCTTTCATGGCTTTCACACCGAAAGCTTTTCAACTTGAAACTCCACTGGCTTGAAGGATATTGTAAGCCAGTCCATCACCTTCAAGAGGAACGGGTTTTTTTTTGTTCGGGCTGCGGGCGTCAAGAGAAGAGAGTTAGTGAAGGTAGAGACACGTGCCGCGTCCTCACGCACGCACACACCCACACATATCCCACGAGGCACTACTTGGAATTAATATCGTCTCCCTCGCCTGTGTTTTTGTTTGTCTTGTTATTGCCTGTCTTTGTTGTTTCCATCATTTGTGCTTTAACTAAACTCTAAACCGAACCCGTTCTGACGGTGCCCTTAAGCTTTTGAAGTCTCCATAACTGCCTTGTTCTGTACCAATCTCCCCCCCCCCCCCCCCCCCCCCCCCCCCCCTCGTATATTTAGTTTGGTTTGGTTTGATTTCTGCAGCCACTAATTAGCCCGTGTCCTGCAGATGTTTATTGGCTGATGCGAGCCTGAAGCCGGCCTTTCGGTGGCCCCGACCAGAGAAAGGTCAGCTAGAGAGCGTGACAATAGTGCAGCTGAGTAATGCCCATAGCATGTGAGGTCCGGGCATGAGTGTGAATGAAGCCCCCAAAACGTGGCTGTGCATCTTAATGACCCCGCGTTAATAACAGTAGAGAAGAAGAACTCCTTTAAACACATTGGCAACGCTGGCACACACAGCCGCCGCCTAACACAGACAAGAGAATTAGCACGCACGCTCTCAAATACCCTTTCACACAAGCCGACACACACATGTAGTACTATAGTGTACATTCTATAGTGTACATTCAGGCACACACACATATATGGCCGTAGAGTGACAAACTGATTAGCTCCCTCTCACTGAGAATTAATTGGGTTTCTTCACGCTTCAGATGAATTCCCTATTTTATAATGTCCTATTTGAGAGTCGTGGAGGCTAAATAATACGAGGTGATGAATGACGTTGAGTGTTTTAGGGATGTGACACGGGCCCGTTGGACCAGGCGCACAAGCTCCACTCAGAAGTGTGTGTGTCCGGGCGTGACGTCAAGGTCTCCCTTCAGGACACAAACGGGAACGTTAAGATGTCAGGTTTGGGGGATTCATTTTTGAGCTGGACTCTTGTTATGTTTTATGTTCTAAGATCACCGTCAGCTGTGTTTTATTGCTTGGCGGCCCTTTCTGATCCTGAGATTTCTAAAGTCTGTGTGGTGAAGAGAGATGAGGATATAGACTGAGCAGTTCAGTTTAATTAAACCTGACTCCCATTGTCTCAGGTTAGCAGAACTCGGATTGTTGACGTGTAATCCGCTGCAAGAGATTGAAGGCCTTTCAAAAGTCCCTGACTTGTTGCAACTCATTTCTATAACACTTTGGATGGATTACCGCCTATAGAGCTCAGGTTGCGTTTGCCTGCCTGAGGATAGGCACATCAGTATTCACTTAATAACGTCTGAACTGCAGTTAGGCAGTAATATGGAGAAACCAAGACAGACAGAGGGACACGTGAATCACAGCACAAACTTTCTCTCACTGAGAGACACAGGAGACTGAATTTACATATTGTATGATATAGAAAATGGTGGTTGTTGTTATTTGTGGTGTGCTTTTTATTTTGAGGGAGCGGTTGTGTACTATATCCGGTGCACAACATCGTATTGTGAGTGAAATGTAATTGTGTGTTTCATGTTATGTATTCTATATTCTCTCTCTCAGTCCTCTCGTGTTAATATCATTTTAACAGATTAATTTATGCAGTGAGGGCCTTATTACGAGCATATTAGGGCCACTTTAGGTAAATACAAAAAAATACGGAGCCAGGGGAGCGGATAATATTCACAGAAAGTCATTAAAGTTCCAAAATACCTTCAAAAACAAACTCTTTTGTGAATATAAAGTCATAGATATACGAGAAAGAACTCACAAATTCGTAAGATTATTAAATTCATATATTTCCGTAAATAAAATAGTGGAGTAAGACCGTTCTAATGAAAAGTAGCATTTTGTTTAATTTTCATTAAAAAGAAACCCCATCGCTGCACTTAGCCGGGTTGGATCGACCTCGTCACGCCACAGTTTCCACCGTTAAACACGAGCGTGAGCTGCAGAGGGCATCGTTTTATTTGACTCTCTGGGCCGGTGAGAGGCTGTGCGTCGGACATGTGGGCTGCACGGGGACACATATCGGTTATTATTCTGTCCCAGAGGCAGTCTGCTCCAGAGGCGGGGGACAACACATGTTCTTGCTTTCTGTGTTTCTAGAAATGGGGTTGTCATGGCAACTGGAGGCTTGAAACTATTTCAATAGCACTGCCAAAAACTGAATTCAGCGAATTGTTTAAAAAAAAAAAGAAAAAAGAAAATTTGAAACATTGATTGAAATGTGTTCTCCTGAAATGTCCCAGCTGCTGCCTCAGACTGTAGATTGGACCGTAGTAGGCTTGATGTGTGCAGCTGCAGTCTGGCTCCTGGACGGGTTCACATTCTTCTGTCTGACGAAAACATGAATATGCCGATATATTCATTTACAACACTTTCGGTTGCTGTATTGATGCGAAAGATTTCCCGCGAGGAAAAGGGAGACACAACGAGGGAACTGTTTTTTTTTTTGCCCGGGAGCCGTCACCTCCTGAAGTCACTGCTCTCGACCAAGTGATAGTTATTAAGACAGACTTTAAAACATGTGAACCTGTCCTCAAACCAGGTGAATACACTGTAGCCAGGAGTAAAATAAGTACAAACACTAAACTGTCTCGTTTTTAGATCCTTGCTGCTTTCAATGCAGCCTTTGTGTGAAAGGAGCCATGCTGCTTAATCTGTTCTGATGCGGGACTTTTTTTCAATGTTGTTTTGTCATAACATGAAATCTTGGGTGTGAAACTGGCATCGAAGCCGAAATCTACTTTTGACACTATTTTGTGAAGCATTCGGGTTGTTTTCTAAATGAAGTTTATTACGATCGTCATCGCTGTTGCTGTTGTTCTTGCATAAGGAGCCTCTCCTCCGCCTTCGCGGCAGTGTGTGGGCTCTTAAACGGGATGTGAATAAGTGAGCGTACGAAGGCCGGTGGGTTGGAGCGGCGGCGGCGGCGGCGGCGGCGGCGGCGGCGGCCTCGGCTCACCTGTCAGCCGGAGACGGCGCTCTGCTGAAGCGGCTGTGACAGCAGGTGTCCTCCATACAGCACAGCTGTCAGTCTGCTGACAGAGACCTGTCCACACTGTCCAGCCTGGTTAGGCAGACAGGTCGGGGGGGGGGAGAACACACACACACACACACACACACACACACACACACACACACACACACACACACACACACACACACACACACACACACACACACACACACACACACACACAGAGAGAGAATAGCTCGGCCATATTTCCACATACACACATGGACGTGAATAACACCACGTCAAGGTTAGTTAGAGCTGATGAGAATTGATTAACAGGCTGGCAGGAGTCTGACTGATTAGGGTATGAACTGGTTTCAGCCCCCCCCCCCCCCTTACTCTCTGTCTGTTTCTCCCTCCCTCCCTCCCTGTCTGGTTTCCCAGAATCTGCCCTTCTGCCAGCATTCATTACGTCATTTCATTCATCACCTGGAGTGCTTCAGCCTTTTGTGTGTTACAGTAAACCAGAAGTAAGAATTGTATATTTGAATGTTCTTAGGCTATCCATAATGTGTTTACATGCTGCTCTGTTGTCCACTTTTACTTAATTGTGCTTTATATAATAATGTTCTCCAGCATGATTCATTTAAGTGCCCTTTTTTGTGTGTTTTGTTCCTGTGTGTGTGTGCTGCAGGTGGCCGAGATGCACGGTGAGTTGATCGAGTTTAATGAGCGCCTGTACCGTTCCCTCATGGCCAAAGACCACCTCATTGTCCAGATGAGACAGGAACTCATTGACCTGAGAGGCCCGGTGAGTGACTGGACGCACACACGCTCTAAAACGCACACAGACAGACACACACACACACACACACACACACACACACACACACACACACACACACACACACACACACACACACACACACACACTACAATGTCCCCTCTCATCTGATTCCTCGGCAGGTTTTCTCTTTTCCTCCCTCCCGTCTGTGTCACCCTGCTATTTTCTCCGCTCTCCTCCTTGTGATTTTCTTTGATTTTCATCTCCACTTCCCCCTGTTTGTTTCTGTGGCGTTTGCCCTGCTCATTTCTCTCTGCGGTCAATAACGGCTAACTGCAATTTTCATTGAACATCTGTGAGATTCCTCTGTTTTCATTTGTCCTCGGCGCCTCTGCCCTGCAGCTCTGAGATTAACTGTCAATCAAACAGCGTGCGCTCACACCCCTCTACCTCTCTGTTGAGTTTGAGTGTCTGTAGGTGGTGTTCTTCTTGGTGCCTGTTTAACACCGGTGTCCAATCAATGCTAACGCTAACTAGTTCAAACTTCCTCACTTTAAAAGTGGTCCTCTACTACAACAACAACAACAACAACAACATACACAGACAGAATGCCAACATCTGGTCATGCTCAGGAGAACTCGAAGCAGTGTGGTACACACACACACACACACACACACACACACACACACACACACACACACACACACACACACACACACACACACACACACACACACACACACACCGACACAACGGCTGCAGTGATGGGAGCCCCAGGCTGAACATAGGACCTCTTATCCCCAAGCTTCAGCTGTTCTCTGCTGGACCACACATTCTGTGCGTGTGTGTGTGTGTGTGTGTGTGTGTGTGTGTGTGTGTGTGTGTGTGTGTGTGTGTGTGTGTGTGTGTGTGTGTGTGTGTGTGTGTGTGTGTGTGTGTGTGTGTGTGTGTGTGTGTGTGTGTCCATCTCTGGCTCATGACTGCTGCATGCTTCCAGCTCCCAATAGCTGCTGCTGCAGATGACCAAATGCTGGTCACTTTTTTCGCCTCCTCTACACTTCACCCTCTCTCTCTTCCTCAATTACTTTCACGGTGTGTGCGTGTGTTTCCGTTTGTGTGGGACACTCTCGTAGGGTTTGATCAAAGCCTCAGCTCAAACCCCATTGAAGGGGGCTGTGCTGAGGGTGTTTAAAATGGAGATGGTGACGGGCCAAGCTCTGGACGAGAGCAACAGAGGGAAGAGACAAACACACACACACACACACTCTCTCTTTCTTTGTCACACACAGACAGACACACACATCCAGAAGGCCAACATCTGCGCCTGGTCATGTGGTTCCTCAAAAGGACCTCGAGGCATTGCAAAGAGTGGAGCAAATCCCAGGCTTGACGAAGACACACACAAGCACACACGTTTGCATTAAGAATGTCAGATTAGGATGAGCGCTGCTAACTGAGGATACTCAACACTAATAGCATCATACACATAACACATATGCGCATGAAGAGGCATCACAGGTGGGTGACTCAGATGAGGGAACAGTGTATCGCGTATTGCAGTGGTTCCCACAAACCCCTTAGTACCAAGTGCCCCTTCATCGACACCACCAGGAACGGCCATTTCCATTGACTTTAAAGTGGTGGTTATTTATACGATAACGTCAGATATTACTAGTTGAACTGTCAGTGATTTAGGTTGGTTTGGTTAAGTTTGTATATCTACCACGCGGAGCTGCAGGAGCATGATGTTGCTAACCATTTCCCCTAGTTAGCTATTAGCTATTGTTAACTTACATTGCGTTTACTGTTTGAACTGTTTATAGACTACTCCTACAGTGACAATGTAACCATTTATTAGTTTTAGCCTGTTTATGAATTACTTTTAGATAATTATTTCAATTGTTTATCCACCACTTTTAGCGACTGTCTCAGCTGTTAATCCATGACTGTTTCCACATATGCAAATTAGTTAACTACTTTACAATCTTCTGCAGACGTACCCCGAGGGTCTATAAGTACCTCTGTTTGGGAATCAATTACATATCGGACGTGTGTGTGTGTGTGTGTGTGTGTGTGTGTGTGTGTGTGTGTGTGTGTGTGTGTGTGTGTGTGTGTGTGTGTGTGTGTGTGTGTGTGTGTGTGTGTGTGTGTGTGTGTGTGTGTGTGTGCGTGTGTGTTTATTGCTATATGAGTTTGAACTGGATGTTAAATGGATGTCTTTTGTTTTTTTCTTACTTGTTCTCAATCTCCCCCTCTCTTCTCTTTTCCAGGTTCCAGGTGATTTAAGCCAGACGTCGGATGACCCCAGCCTGTCAGATTTTGAGACGTAAGAATATTTCTCTTTTATCTCTCCTCCATTACTCTCTCCCCCTCACTTTGTCCTCCTCCAACCTTCCCTCTTTTCATACCTCTGCAGTTTTTACCCCTGCAGTTTCTCTTGTTTTGTATCTTATCCATGTCAAATATCACTTTTCCCAGAGTAATCTTGTAAGTTATTCTTCCTCGAGTTTACCTGTGAACAAAGCTAAAAACACTGTTTGATTTCATGCATTCATTCAGTTGCTCCACACTCAGATCATAACCAAATTGCATTTTTAAGGAGTTTTAACCAGAGTGAGCTGTAATTTGCTGGAGCTGTCCAGGCACAGTGCAAAGACGCACCGTTGCTGTCTTAGTGATAATGTGATAATGATGATTATGATGATAATGGCGACGGCAGTAAGGACGGTTTGTTGTTTGTGTCACTCAGGGCTCATCGTGCTCTCATCAACGTGTGGATCCCCTCCGTGTTCCTGCAGGGCAGAGCTGCCAACGCCTACCACGTCTACCAGGTACACTCAGACACTTCATATCTGCATCCTCTGATTACCGGGCTAAACTAGCAAGTCATCACAAAACGACATATTGCTCTGCTCGCTGGTGGCATTTGTGGGAAACGATTCTAACATGTCGTAGAAACTGATGAAAAAAAAAAAAAAAGACAAGAGTAGCAGCGAAAGGTTTTTTTTTCCGCGATCAATTTGTTTGAGTTAAACCGAACAACAGAGGGATGAAGTTACAAGTTCATTAAGCCAATGAGGGAACAAATGAGCAAGCCCTGAAATAATTAAACCTTAAAGGTTGCATTAATACCCCATCATGAGTGTTCATTAGCATTATTGCATTCGGGGCCTTGTTTCCCCACTCGACTGCTCAAGTGGTAAAACGGAACACTTTCCTGGACAGAGACAGAGACCGGGACGTGACTTTATTCTCCTCATGCCTACGGCTAACCAAGCCAACCAACGAAGGCAACGACTACGAGCCAATCAGAGGCAGAGTGGGGCAGGTCATCCCTCCGCCACAGCAGATTTTTGTAATCAAGCGATTGGCACGAACCTGGTTTTAGCCATGCTAGCAGTGTAGCTCAAAGGGGTGGGAACGCTCGTCAGTCAGTCGGTTCACCACTTAGGTCAAGACTGAAATATCTCAAAAGGTTTTTGAGGAAATGTGCTGCAGATGTCCACGGTGCCCAAAGGACGAACGCTAACGAGGCCAAAGTTTTCCATTTCTGAGTGAAATATCTCGACATCTATTAGATTGGTTGTCACAACAATGTTTTTTGTCGTTGGCTGTCTTTTCCTCTTGCGTCAGTTTGACATACGTGGTTCTGTGGCGTGATTGGTCTCATAGACGATTGGATTAATGGGCTGTAGACTCATCCAGTCTGTAATATATGCGTATCGTGTGAACAGAACTTTGTCAGGCTTAGAAACGGGCTGTTCGAAACTTCATGCCATGTTCAAGTGCCAAGAAAAGAAAAACTTTTCACCGATCTTTTCCACCACAGAAGAAGAAGCTTAAAGTTACAGCCCCATTTATTTGTGTTGTCCGCCCTCCAACAAAGCCGTGTGTGCCCTGGTATTGATTGGTACCTCGACAAAACATTGCTGGACCTAAATCAATCCATACATAGTGACTCCACTCCCCGCTCCAGTCTGTGCCACTTTGTAATCAAGTCTCATCAGAACTTGTTGCATTCACAGCAATGATAATAGCACAGCTCCACTGGTGCCAGACACTTATCTAACCACGGCGAGTTGGGAACTGAACTCGAGAGCAGCCTCAACAAATCAAATTGCTGCTTCTTGTTGTGTCTGTCAAGTTATCGAGCAAAGTAGACAACAGCGGCTCGTTCCATCGGTGACTGTTTTACTGTTACTGTCACATTAACGAGGTCTTATACTCCAGCTGCCTCACCGCAGCCGTCCCCCGGTTCCCCCCTGTGAGACAGAAACACACACACACACACACACACACACACACACACACACACACACATTCGGTCCCATGGTTCGCTTGTGAGACAGACAGGGAAGCACACTCACAGGCAAACTGAAGCACTGACATAAATGGATATAGGGGTGCAAACACAAATATAATATTCACTGGTTGAAATACACAGACACAAGAAAACACACACACACACACACAGATACATGCAGAAACACATGCAAGCGCAGGTACCGTAGATACACTTCGTCATGCTGTTCAAAACCACTTGACAGAATAACACACACACACACACACACACTGTGCTGTTATCTGCTCTGTAGCCAGGAGGGTACAGCTGTAACGTCATTCAGGGGAAACCATATGGGACGGTAAGAGACAGGTGACACATCCTCAGCTCTAGCTGATAGTCAGGACTGGCTGGCCAGCGAGCCCAAGCCTTATACATAATAGATGTCAAATTCACAACTCGGGGCTCGGAGCTGAGAAATGTCTGGCGCCTTTTTTTTTTTTTTCCTGTGGAATTATCTCCGTCCTTTGGACAGCACAGGGGCGCAACAATGACAAATGAGATGCATTGTTTTAATCCCTCTCGTTCCTGTCACCTCCATCTTCAGACCCCCAGTGTTCGCCGTTCTTTGTTGGAGGGCACAGACACGTTGATGAATATGTCCGGGGCATTTCCCAACACGTGTGATGAAAGCGATTTCGAACTTTCTGGCGTCGGCGGCGGTGAAGCGCTCGTGCGGAAGGCCGCTCACTTTAATATTCCAGCACTGTGTTTCGACTTGTTCCTTGCAATTTGGGGATTTATTCATGCGGCAGGACTGCCGGGGAAAATACGTGGTAATGGTGCCGTCATTAAAGCAGAGTTTTGGAGGGTACATCACGGAGGGACGTTGCCTCTCATGTATTACCATTACATCAATAATAGAGCTAAGCATCTGATTTTACTGGAAGGTAAATACACACCGATCTTTGGTCATTTAACAACGGCTATTTTAGTCATTTCCACAAACCTTAAACACTTACTCCTGTCAGGATGTAAACATGCGTCACCTGCTCTGTGATAAATATGAGTCGTGATGTGTTTCTCATCCAAATAAAGATGGAAGCCAGATATTGCGTATCTTGAGGTGAACCAACATTATAGATTGTATTATTAGTTATTTTGATATATATATAGATGTTTCACTCCAATATTTTACATTTTTGTACCAAATAACTAATATTTTGATAATTTCTTTTACAAAAAGAGCAGAGATAAATGTTAAGAAAGCATCTTAATGGTTAAAACAGACATTGATAATTCTGGATATACCTTCAGTGAGTGTTCACTGACAAATATTAGTAATAAGTATTATTCTTTTTCAGTCAAGCTGATGCTTAGCTCTATGACTCGAATGTAATGGCAATACATGAAGGCACAAGCTGGCACTCATCTCCAACATGAAGGTAGACATTTACTGTCAAACAATAATAGAAACCAATGTCCTCTTGAGGGTCGATAGCTAATGTTAAACCTGAGGAAATCCCACACAAAAGAATTAGATATGAAAACAGTTTGAACGCATTGAGTGTGCTTTTATCTGCCATGCTTTGGGCAATAATCGGTGTTCCACCTGCAGTTTCACATTCTTGGACTGACTCCATCATCGAACCTGCACGTTTTCCATGTGTTGCACCGATTTAGCCTAATTTCTCCCTCTCAATAACGCTCCGTGAGACTGCTGTCCAGCCCTGGAGCTAGTATAAAGCGCAGCCCATCTGGTGTATTGGATACTTCCCTTCCCAGAGCTATATTCGTCTAATGGCTCCCTATGGAAACAGCTTTTGTTCTGAGACAGGCTAATGGATGGCCAAGGTTACTGGAGTCATTGTTGTTAAGGTGAGGTTGTTATGGTGATTGAACACCGAGCCAACAGTCTTAAAGACCGGAGAGTATCGGGAGGAAAAGTCAGGGGTCTCTGTTAAAATACCCTCAAGTGGGTTCATAGACTTTCTTTTCTCAGTGTTTTTGTTTCCTCATTCTCTCACACGCACACACACACACACACACACACACACACACGCACACACACACACATGCATATGCTTGCAAAATTGAACCGATGATGAGAGCAATGAGCCATAGCCGGCGCTAGAGAGGGTTTAGGGAGGGTCGGGGAGTGGATGGGATTTTAGAAGTTAGGTCACAGTAACCTTGTGGTTTAAAATAAGCACGCTAACAGTTCTGTGCTGCTGCTAAACTCACCTAAAGAGAGCAACAAAGACCGATCCAAAAACCACCTCTCGCATTGTGTGTCCCGGAATGTCTGCTTTCTTCTCCCTCCCTCCCTCCCTCCCTCCCTCCCTCCATCTGCACTTCTTTTTCAGCCTCCCTATCCGTCTCCCTCCCTGTGCCAGATTGCGCGGCATTATGGCGCCGCTCGAACCGCTCGTACTCCATTTTCCCTCTTCTTCAGAGCCACTTTCCTCTCCGAGCTTTCTGAAATGACTTCCATCTAAAGCTCAGTAAGGCCTGTGCGATGGGAGAGCGAGAGACTGATGGATTTGCTCCATTATCAGTCGGGCTTTGCACTTTGTGGCACGTCGTGCCTCCGGGCCTCCATCCCTCCATCCCTCCCTGTGCCACTTCTCCCCCTTCTGAACTCGTAATGAGAGAATTATACCGGCCGCGGCAAATCAGTGTCTCCCTCCCACACAATACCAACAATAGAGGCTATCACTGGAGCAGGGAAGGAAGCGTCCTTAGCGCGCCGTCAACGAACACACGGACTCATTTGGTGTGTGCAGGAGTGTCTGTGTTTTCATTATCTGCGTATTTTAGGCTGGCATTGTGCTGTGAAAAGAGCATCAGTCAGAAGCTGATGAGGATATTGGGCGGGGGGGGGCTGTGGAGTGTGTGTGTGTGTGTGTGTGTGTGTGTGTGTGTGTGTGTGTGTGTGTGTGTGTGTGTGTGTGTGCAATAAGGCAGTGAGCTTAAACGTGTACACAGAAAGAACATGAGAGGCATCTGGATATAGATATGGCACTGTCAGCCGGTTGGTCTTCCACTCTGATCCAGACTGAAATATTTTAGTAACCGTTGGTTGGACTGCCATGAAATTCGGTGCAGACGTTCATGTTCTCCTTTGGATGAATCCTAAGTACTCCGAGCTTTTATCTGGCGCCACCAGCAGGTCAACGTTTACACCTTTCCAGGGGAATATCTTCCTTTTATGAGAGATTGGCACTGAAGATGCGTTCTGCTGCTGATCCTCTTGACTTTTCCTCTCGTGCCACCATGAAGTTGACATTTGTCATTTTTTTTGGGTGATTTGTCTTGAAAGCTGTTGGATGTATGTATTAGATTCACTCCTCCCGACTACAATTTTGTGTCTTTGTACCTCGTCGTCGCGCGAGTGTGGGAAGAGTGCGACAATGGAGCGAATGAAACTTTGAAGTTCTAGGTCGTTCTGGTCGTCTCTGAAGTTCAGCTCATGTTCATAATCAACGCAACATCCCCCGACTGCAACTCTGAATCAGGCTATTTGGCTCAAGGTATTTTACATTTGTCTTGTCAGACGCTCAGGGGTAGCCCTGCTGGGAAGCTCTCCGCCGCGCTGCTGTCTGATGGGAGCTTTCAGGTCGTTGATTACTCGGTGTCATACCTGTGGTGGTGCAGCAGCGGGAGGGAAGTACTCCTTCCTACTGCAGCTGACACCGTCAAGTTATGATAAAGTTTTCTTTGCTGACGAAGAGGAGACAAACATAATAGGGATTGTTGACTTATCCGTAGCTTTACATTCTGATTGGGCTTCTGAATAATTGAAATGCTTCACCTTATTTATTTAGGGCGTGTGGTGCCAGGTATTACATAGTCCACCTTTTTAAAGAGTTTTGGTCCAACAAAGTGTTTACTGCCTCTTTCATGGATCAAGCCTCTCATCATCATCCATCTCTCCAGCTCCCCCCCCCCCCCCCCCCCCCGTCTACTCTACGCTCCTCTCTCTTTTATTGCCTCTCTTGTTCTTTTTCTCATCAATCAGTCTTTCATTTTTGTGCTCTCTGTCTCTCACTCTTTTGCCAATTTTCTCCCAATCATTTTCCATTCTCAGACGGGTTAAGAAGGTGTTGTTGCTCCTGATGATGACTTCCGCGGGCAAAAGGGGGGGGGGGGGCGGGCAGTTTGACAGTAACGAATCACAAATTTGTCTTCACACCACTTCCCCCGATGAGACAAAGACCTAATACTTCTCCATGTGTTTTATCCGTGGCGGAGAAAATGCGACTTCGTCAACACAAAGACCTTATCTTGTCCACATCTGCATGGACTTCATCCATCCATCCATCCACGCATACACACACACAAACACCATCTAAGCACCGAGCACAAATGCAATGCTGTGTGAATGAATGAGTGAGTCTGTAGAAATAGCAGCGCGCCAATGTCGAGAACCAGCACCTCTGATCCACGACTCACCGGCTGTTTTACATCTACATTTGATAGATGTATGCGCATACATTCCAAATGAGCAATTCTCTTTGATCAGCAAAAAGCTGAGCCTATAATTTCCACACAAAGTCATCAGCTCACTGCAAAAATTTCTCACTGTTTTAATCATGTGGATGAGACTGGATAACGCCTGTCTCTCTGTCCTTCTACCCTTTAGTTGTGCTTCTGTAAAACTTTTTTTTTACCTCTGTAATATCTCCTCTGCATATGTTTGTCTTCGTGCATAGTACAGTACCTTTAACCACAGCCGTTTGCGTACTCTGAGCAAAGAGAACGATAGAAGGTCCCAATTAATAGCCGTTATATAAACCACCCTTGGCTTCCCTGGGCCTCCCAAAAGGCTTTAATATGCACCATATGAAACCACATAAATCCGCCGCCGAATGAATAATTGAGACGTCCTCGTTGACACGCTTTCAGATGTGTGTGCACCACTGCCTGCGATGGACTTGCCGCCCCCGGAAATGTGTCTGCACCTTTAATTTCTATATTAGCCATTGGATATGGCCCAGGTTAGCCTGGGGAAATCGTGGCTGCCCGGGTCGGAAATCTTTCCTTCCAGACGGGCTCAGTGTGAGTCTCTGTGATTAGCCAGAGGCCTTCGACTGCATGGTGATGGGTCACTTTAGCGATGCAGATGAGATAATGCAGCCACATGTAACGACGTGAACTTTTGAGTGTGTGCCGGTTTTGCTGTGTGCGTGTGCATTCAAAAGACGGATAGATGTTCTTTTACGCGGGTAATGCTGATGATCTTGTGCCTGATTCTTTTAATTTTTTTTTAATATCGTCGGAGTCTTGCGTGTGTGCGGACGCGCACGTGAGTGATTATGGTTCTGATAATGGCTGGTTGGTGACAGAGGGAGATAACTATTATGTTGATGATGGTTTTGATGAATGTTTTACAATGATGATGATAATTACAATCGTTGTCTTGGTGCTACATCCATCAGTCACAGATTAAACACCCTCGGGAAGACACAGAGGCTGCTTTTTACGGCTGCACGCTGCAGCACGGGCGCCACAACAACTTCAGCGTCATTTACTTTACATTTCCATTTCAGGCACTTAAGTCGGTGCTCTTATCCGGAGTGATTGACAGCGATGAGGTTGCGATCCAGCGTTTTGTTCAATGGCACTTTAACAAGATGCGTAGCTGTTGATGGACATATGTCGGCAATGGCAGGGCTCAAAGCTGTGAGGGGGGGGGCCTGTACGGTATAATGCGATACAATACAATACGCCTGCAATAAACACCTCTTTCATTGAGCCTAAATAATACTGGATATTTGAGGAAATGAAAAATGCTAATGCTAAAGTCATGATATCGATCAATCTGCTCTGCATTCTAAGCCCGCCCACTTTTAGCAGTCCAATCAAATGTGAACGAAAGAAAATATGTGCTGTAAATAAAACCTTCATTACTGCAAAAGTTTCTTTTTGCACATACATGTCGAAACTAATATATCTGTGTTGAGCTTATTGTATTCTGCTAATAACGTTGTTGTTTTGGACAAAATATTGCAAATACAGCCTCTAAGAGTCTCTGACACAGTCGTATAGAAAAATATTAAAAAAAACCAAAATAATTCTCACAATGGTGTGACAGGACTATGTTATTCATAGCAATCCATTCCATTGTGCAGGCATTGATTTCATTGTGTGCACTCACTCTACTGCTTTAGTGCGACGCCATGAATCCCTAAACGGCCCATCATTTGTTCATTTTCTTTTTCATTCATACTCACTCTGCCTCTAACTGGTGAGTTGAGGTGTCGCTACTCTCCTGATAAAATGCTGCCGTTTGTTTCATCGCTTTGTCTCCATCGTCTGCATCTCGCCTCTGCTTAACACAGCAGAAGACAAACCGAGGTGTCTCTGCTCCGTCCATGCTGTGCGACTTCATCAGCGAGCTGCCCTCCAATACAAACTTCAAAGGCGCGCAGTTCAGCGGGTGGAGATGGGCTCGGCCCCTCCAGGGTGGTGGAATCGGGATCCTTTTGAGGGAGTGTGATGATCTCTGCTTTAGCCTCAAGACATCTGATTAGATCTTGGGTTGGAGCATAAGTTATCAGACTGCCTCCTGCTCCCTTGTTACTCTCCATTTATTTTTACCCATTTTCTTTGGGTCTCTAATTGTCCGCCTCTCCCTGTCGTGCTTCATTTTTTTCCCCCGTCACTCTGCTTTCCCCTCCCCTCTTTCTTTCGGTCTCATTCAGGTCTGCTTCGCTCCACGTCCTCCACTCCCCGCCAATCATTTGCTCCCCGGCTTCCTTACTACGCTCAAAGCCAGTTTTCAGGACTTGTCAGTGACTCATTCAGTCATATATGAAAGCGGGGCAGGGAGACGGAGAGTCTCCTACCGTGGCTTAGTTTTTAGTCAAGTGTTTGAGGACGGCCTCACAGAGGGGGAGTGTGAGGGAGGGAGTGGACAGAAGAAGGGAGTGGGAGATGAAGAGAACAGAATGAGGGAATTGTGATAAAAGACGGGATGAGAGATAAAGGCCGCGGCTTGTCCTGTTTTCCTCCCGCTGCGGCGTCAGGCCGTTTTTTTCCAAGGTAGCCTCTAACTAAGAAGTTGAGTGCTCGTATCTGGTTACCACCCGCCGGTCTTAGAGAACTTATGCTGAGTCGTCAAGTGATAAAAAGAAAGCTTACAGTGTCTGGTGTAGCGATGGCTGTTTTGTATGAGAAAGAAAGCTGTTTTCTTTTTTTTACAAAGCCATGTGGCCACACGGGGGGATTCTTTGTCCAGCATGCTCAATGAGTTGTTAACCTGCTGGTGTTTTGTACCTGGGTGTGTACTAACCACCGGCATTATTTTCACAGTCGTTACTGTGAATGGCTTCACTTCTTTCTTTGCTATTCTTTTTTACAAAACTCCTTCAAAAGCACCAATATGCACTCAGGGGTTTGGTGGCAGGCGCGCGGTGTTGTTTGCCCGAGATTTGTAGATGCGACACCTTCTTCATTTCAGACGGTGAAATAGAAAACAGAATATTTGAATAATAAGTCTCCTCCACATTTAGGAGTTGTTTGTTTTTATACAGTCACGTAGGAGAAGCTTGGGTAGTGAGTACAACGAGTGGAAGTAACCTCCTTTGTCACTCTCTTTTATTGTCACTCATTACGTATTAATCAGGAGGATCCTCCGTGAAACACCAGCTTTCTTTCTTTTTTCTCCCCATTTTACAGACTAATGCAAGAAAGTGATCCATTGATGTGCGCGCCACATGTTCACAATGTACGAGACAGCTTTTTTTACATAACGTCTAATTGAAACACGTTCTTTCCTTTCGGTCACTTGAAAGTACAGAGGAGCGGCTCCTTATTTCGCCGTTGACTCTTTGCCCTGGGAGTGAAGGTGATCGGTGAGGCAGATTTGAGAGGAGGCCGTCTTTTCCCCCCTCTGCATTTAAGAGCTCACCTCAAACCTCAGGCAACCTCCCTCGAGCAGAGACAGATGGTGTAGGACACACAAGGTGAATGCCTTTTTTTTTTTTTTTTTGTCTGCCAAAATAAATATCTCAGCCTGTATCAGGCAGACGGGGGAGTTGTTATTCGTTAACGACCGAAGACCTAAGGGGGGGGGGGGTAGAGCTTGCTGCGGTATATACAGAGTCTTGTATTCACTGCGACTCTTCTGGATCCATGAATCAAGGCAATCAAAAGGACACACAGTATTTCTTATGGTGTTCGATGAATCAGCTTTCATTGGCCTCCACATGTAGCAAACAGAGCAGTTTGGATTGTCGTCACCCGTTGCTTCATCGCGCCGCCACAATGATGTCAGAAGTTGCGTTGCTTGTTTTCCTTGTTTCGTGGACGGACATTCATTTCCCCCCCATTTAATCATTTTGGGATAATTCAAAAGCAAAGCACTCTCATCAGAAGAATGCTAAGTTTACTTTTCACCCACACGCCTCCACTTTCTCCTCCTCCACACTCTTCCTTTTCTTGACCTTCCACCTATTTTGTTTTTGTGTTACTTCACAGGTTCTCTAGTTGCTCCTTGTCTTGAACGTCTTTGGTTTCCGCTCCTCTCAACTCCTCCGACAGCTTTCTTTCACCTTTCTCCTCCTCCTCCTTAGGGGTGGGTGATTTGGTGAAAATGTTATATCACCCGGTTTATTTCAGGCACGATCACAATCCACAGTCTTATTACAGTTCTTTTTAATGTCGGTTTTTACGACTATTTTGCAAGTTTCTCAACAGGACAGCCACATTTATTTCCCTATTTAAAAGAATTATAGCTGTACAAGGTGACAAAACACAGTATCAAATGATGTTCTCAACAATAAACGTTTGTTTAACGTTTCTTTATATATGTATCAGTTACTTTCCCAAAAGATATCTCGGGTATTTTTTAAAATCCACATGAATCACTACTCTTAAACATAATCCACCACACAGAATTTATTTAAAAAGAAATTGTCTTATTTTTAAAGCTGCTTTTCCTGTTATTGAAGTTATTTCCTTCTTCCAAACTGGTGAAGAACACAAGGAGCAAATGCCAGGAGTTGAGTTTTCATTCAAACTAAATTATGACAAATGAATCAGAGCCCACGACCGCCTCATATGTTACCATATGACCGGTTGCCGACAAACGATGTAGGATTATAAAGGCTATTTTCTTGGCAGAGTCTGGCGTAGTGCTCCACATAGAACACACCAGGGCTACATTACATCACTTCCAGCCAACTTCACTGAAAAATAAGGATGAAACGGCATCAGTAATCGGTAGTTGTAAAGCCAGATCATGGAGACATTTCAACCGTTCGCGATCTAATATTGTCATTTTGCACACTTCTCCTTGTGTCTTCCTCATTTGCATCTTCTGGCTCTTCTCCTCACGGAGTCTAATTCAGTAGCATGTCAGCAGCAGCACAGCTCTAAAATATACACCTTTACTACAATCTAGGTAGTAATCACTACTCTAGTCTGCCTTTGGCATTTACTCTCCACGTCTGCACTTCTTTGCCTCGTTGTAAGCTTTCTCTTTTTCTGTATACTTAAAGAACGAGAGCATTTTCTTCTCTTAGAGCTTTAGTGACTTGAGGAGCTCTCATGTCTGATGATTTTAATATGTTTATGAGAGATGTGGACGGAATCTGGTGGCCTAGTGGTTGGGCGCCCCGAACCTTAGGCCCGAGGCTACTCCTGTTTGTACCGAGGTCAAGAGTCTACGGCGTTAGTGGCTCTGTGAGGCTGTACTTTGGCACAGCAGCGTCTAGAGCTAAATGTCAGCATGCTCATAATGACAACGCTAACATGCCGATGTTTGATGTCCGCCATCGTCTCCGTTTTAGTTTGGTGGCTTGCGAACTATCGCAAAGTTCAAACGTACGGTTAATGGAGAGCCTGTACAGGTATGTGGTTATAAACCTGATGATGGCGCTAGATTTTACCAAACATGACCAAAGTTATTACAAACCATCCTCTCTGGGACATGAAACTCTCTACCAAACAATTCTTTTGTTGAGACATTTCACTCAAAACCACAAATTTCAACCTCATCGGAAAAGTCAAGGGACCACCAACGGGGATCTGTACAAAATTCCATGGCAATCCATCCATGAGACATTCCAGTCTGGACCACAGTGTTGGAGCGAGCGGCGAACTCGCATTGTCAACCCTAAAGCCACGCGACCAGCGTGGCTGAGGAGTATTGTTGCTCGCCTGTGATGGGGGGTTTCAGGCAGCAAAACAGGGTCAGGGATGCACTCATACATTCACGGCTTTCCTTTTCTGCCTAATTGGGCTTTTCAACAATGATCTGTGAAGAGTGAGGGGGATGACATGAGCCTCTGCTGCCTTTGCTTTGGCTTGACTTGAATCATTCTCCTCTTTTGCCCACTTATTCTGTCTCCTTCACTAAAAAGACATCCTTGTACCTCTTTTGTCTTTCCGGTGCTCCAAAGCTTTTCTCTCTCATGTGCTACCTTTTTTTTCCCCAATGGTTTTTCATAGGTTTAAATCATAGCCTCGCAATTAAAACCTGCTAATTCTTTTTTTTTTTGCGATTTCTTTATGCGTTTCGGTTGTTTCTTTCTTGCTTCCTTCTGGTTTGATCAACACCTTCAACCAGTGTTACGTGTCCTTAAAGTCAACAGACGTGTTGAAACAGGCCGGAGGCAGATGGATTTTGGTTTGTTGTGTTTTCGATCCGTTCCAGTGATAGCTGCCATTGCTACACGTAAATGTAGCTCAAATCGGCTCCCTCCAAACACCAGTCAGGTTGGTCGTACCGTAGATTGGTACCAACGAAAGACGTCAGCCATCAACCGTGAAGTGAGCTAGAAGGCTCTCTGTGTGGGTCTCCTGTGGTGCCGCAAATGGGTTTGCACACCAGAGTGGGATCTCCTACAGTTAGCACGCCTGTCAGACGGGGGAACAACAGACCAAGCTCTTTTCAAAGAAATCCAGCAGAGAGAGAGCGAGAGAGAGAGACATCATTATCATCTGCACTTTCTGCGAATCCTCGGCAGTGGCTCACGACTACTCCTAATTCCACCTGCTTGTTGGAATTACCCTCAGGCTAAAGATCCAGTGAAATGTCAAGCAAAGAAAAAAGGCTGCAATTATCCCTTCACAGACTTCCCGTTTCAGATCTTTATTTCTGTCGTTATTTCACGGCATGCAAGTGCTCTTTTCCTCAGGAAGCTGTCGTGCTGAGAGACGGCCACAGAGATGTAGCTTTGGTACGTGTGCACTTTGCTTGCTCTCCTCAGGCTTCACGTGGATTCCTCCTGTGAAGGGCTGGAACTTCTTTACACTTTGAAATCATGCGTCTTTGTGAATGTATGCGCGGCAGACCTTCGGACCAGCTACCGCTGCCGGAGGTGGCTGGTCTTCACGAGTATAGTAGAGCTCGTGCGAGCCTTTTCACGTCTCAGCAGGCTGTGGGAGCACACAGAGCACATCTGACGTTGATTGTTGAAATGAATTATCACCGGAAGGACGGGTAGAAAAGATAACATATAAATAACCACCGAGGAACAGATTCATGTCTTCTTTTGTGCATTTGGACATTTTATTTGACATCCTCTTGTCATTTCTCCAGTTTGTATCAGTTCTTTGTCACACGGTATATATTGAGCCTCGGCTGACGGCGAGGGTCCTGTTCTCGCTCCGTGACGTTCTGTCTTAAATGTCAGCGATGATCTATCGGAATAAGTGCGACTCACTGAAGTGAGCATCTTAAAAGAAAAATATTAAAAAAGCTCTGTGTAAATATTTTTAGACACAACAGAGAACAAATAAGTTATTCACATGGGAGGTAAAAGTTCTGTGTTTTAAATAACATGAAGACTTCTGATCTTTTTTTAGGGGCTGTAAAAAATGATGTCAAAAGTCCACTTCACGCCGTTGGCAGCTGTATTATTAATATTTATGTGTCGGGTCCTCTGACATGACTACTGGCGCTTCTAAATACATTTTGTTTTTGTCTGTTGAAGCTTATTGTGCAGTCGGCCTACACTCAATTCTGTGACCACGCTCTGTCTCCCGTATAGTCACACAGTGTACGGGAGATTAAGGACAACAATATGAACATGCTCTTGCATCAGGCCCATGTTATTGCGTTACATTCTATGCATTTTGACAGCTAAATCTTGTGGCGAGGGACCCTGTATTCCTGGGCCCATTCAGGTGTATCCCCGTGGATAACTGCTCGAATGTTGAAAACGTCTCTCCAGTGAAGAGAATAAAGTTTGATGCACACCAGGAATGCTTTCTAAAATGTCAACAGTAAGCAGAGAGTGTAGACGCCTCCTCAGACTCGACACAGTGAGCGCTTCTTCCTCGACCTCCTTTTTCTGCAGCGATGCTCCGTATCACAGAGTGAGGAATCCATCACGGAGAGACGGAGACGACTCTCTGCGCCGACATTAGTCTCAATAGACACGAGTGCAAAGCAGTCGCTCTATAAGGCTACAAGTGTGTGAGAACGGAGCAGCGCTTTGTCTTTACCTTTTTATGTTGCGATAATACGGCCTGAAGCTCTAGCGGGCCGAAAATAAATGGATAGATGCATAAATAATGATATAGTTGAACGCTTAAATAGATTGACACGGTTGATTTCTCCCCTCAAAAGTTACCAGAAGTGAATTTAATGATCAAAGAGCATACGGAAATTGTAAAAAATAAATATAGTACTGCCCCCCCCTCGAGGCTTATGATCTGTAAAACTGTTAATTTGCCAATCAGAGGCTTTAAGCTGATTTATTCACTGACCTGCAGCAAGTTGCATGAAAGTATATATAGATAAATAAATACAATTTATAAATAGATCAATAAATCCACAAATAGATTTAACATTTATTGTTTAATTTAATTTGTGATTTGTTCATTTATGGTGGCAATTAAGCATTAAATTACATATTTTTTTATTTATTTGAGCGTTTAATTAGCTATGTATTTACATGTTTAATTTTAGCCCCTTAAAACCCTCCCTACGAAGCTGAGTGCAGTGAGTCTGCAGCTGAGGGGAGGTGAGTCAATTTTGTGGCAAAAGTCGGTGTACCAAAGAAGTAAATTACAGCACTTCACTACTAAAAAAAAACCCCGCCTTTGTATCACAAATTGCTGATACTTCGCTTAACAAAGGTGGATTTTTCTTCTCATATTGACTCATTGGGGTTATATTTTCATCAAACGTATTATAATGCTTTCTCAGATATTCTCAGAAGCCATTTAAATACAGACAATAAGACCGTGTCCATCACAGTCGAGCTTTCAACGACAGCCTAAAAACCCATCAACCCTTTTTTTCCGCGAGGTCCCTCTGAAGCATGATTAGAGGCCCCGTCCCCGTTTTGAAGACGCCTTTTATTGGACGAATCAAAGCGCCGCCGCTCAAACATTCAAAGATGTTGAATTTGGACGTCGCCGAGATTTTAGTCTGAGATAATGAAAGACTACTTGTGATAAGTCGGGAAGGAGAGAGCTGTTCGCCGTGTGCTTTGCCGCGAGTAAGTACGCCGATGAGATGGTGTAAAGTGGATTAAGCTCGCTGTGCTAATGCCGCCGTCACTCGCGTGGAGCCATTTGATGTCTGACACACTGCAGACACTACGGGACTGATTCTATCGCCACGTGTGTGCTTATGCAGCTCCGAACGTGTATTCAGAGCCAAGAGACGACATGTGGCTGTACACCATGCAGCACATACAGACGTTTGAACCCATTGTGCGCTTTGAAGCAGGCTGTACCGCATGTTCAGTCAGGATTATGTAGAGTTATTATTATTGTCGTGTTTTTACAGTGCCGGAGGGGGGTTGAGGCAAGCATGTAGGTTGTGGATGTGTGGAAATTCGGCTCTCCAATATTGTTTTTGAGGAGATTATGAAGGTGATGGATATGTCAGAGTGCTTATTTTTCACTCTTAACACTTTTGACAAGGCCAGACTAAAGTTTGGAATAATAAAATATTGATCTAGATGATATATGAAAAACAAAAAAAGAAATCTACCTGTAGATGCCAATCTCGCTTGGTGAGTTGTTTTTCCTACATTTCTGGTCATCTATCAAAATCTGAAAATCGTCAAGTAAAAGACTCTTTGATTCGCTTTGATGACCCAGTTTAGTCAGCCGTACACTAAGCTATAAGAAGGCGTAACGTCCACACACACACACACACACACACACACACACACACACACACACACACACACACACACACACACACACACACACACACAGAGTCCTTCCCTTAACTTGCAAAAAAGAAGTTGGTAAAAACTTAGTTGTGCTTCTGTGGGTCAGACACATTTTGCTGACGTGACAAGTGTCCCGTCCATTAGCAGCCCTGTCTGCTCCCATCTCGTCAGCCGCCGCTGTCATTCACCGCATTCTGGTCCGTCTTTCCGGGCAGCTGCTGCTCTTCATAGAAAACAAGCGACGGTGTATCAGAGGGTTTCAAAGTCTGTGGGCAATTAATTCCGCTTTACATCAGAGTTTCCTCGTTTTCATGCCACATTATAACCCTTTTAGCGTATTATTCTATAATTCTGTGATTAAAAAACACAAGATACACGCATATGATTAGAAACACCTCCCACTCACTCCGTAGATATCCATTTAAATGATGGTGCGTGCCCTTCTTTAGATCATTCTATTCAACTACACCGTGAAGAGTCATTTTCACATATCTTTTTATAACATGAACGACGTCTAGACGTGTCTGCCAGCGAGACATTTAGGACGGCTAACAAAGCCTCAGCTGTCAGTCTCCTCTTAATGGCTGTCCAAAATGTCACACTGTTCCGTGTTTGCCGCGTAACCTAGACTGCACAGTAGCGTGGATGCTGACAAAAGAGCACTCAGTAAAAGAACAGTTGCCCTTAAAACTAAAAAAAAAAACGGAAACCTGTCATTATCCACCTGCACCAATGTCCGTAAAAATGTCTTAGAGGTTGATATGGACACAACCTGTGGTTTGTCCCTGATAGTTTGTTGTCTGCACCTCTGAAGAGGACATTCAATGACATCAAATGTCTTTTAAGAAAGGTAATTCCTTAAAAGCCAAACATTGAGCCCCAGCCCCAAATGCCTTATTATTCATATGAATCATGATATGAAGCAGGGCTGCGCAACATATCGTGATATGAGACTCGACATCGTCTTAGATTTTGGATATCGTAATATGGCAAACGTCTTGTCTTTTCATTAAATTCTCTGAACTTACCGACCTTTTTTTCTAGCTGTTCTATCATTTTCCTTAATATACACATTACTGATGATTATTTATAAAGAAACAACGTCATTCTGTAAGTATTTTGTGATAGTCAACCCTCCAATATCGTCACAATATCGCGGTGTTTAGCCAGAACAACCGTGATATTTGCTTTGGTTCGTATCATATTTTCCCCAGGAATTCATGGTCCCGAGAGGATACATCCTAAGGACGTATGTGATCCTCTGATGGTTCCTCTAGTGCCGCTACTGGGTCTGAGATTTCATTAATCCAGTGAAATATCTCATCATTAAATGTTTGCACAGATGTGATACTTCTTTAAATGTGGGAACAACACCACTTATTTCCAGACGTTCTCTCCCGGTCGCCAATTATGGTGTTGTGTTGTATTTGAAGCGTGCGAGAGAGAGAGAGAAGTTCAAACCTTTGCCTACTGTCAGCAGTTGCGTTTGACTAAACAAGTTCTCTGAGACCTCTAAAAGGCTGCACCCCATCCACTCTTGTGTCTTGACTTTTTGCATGGAACGTCTTGCTGATGATGACAGAGCAGGAAGAAGGGAACACGCAGTTCAACATTACGGCACAGACGTTCTCGGCGTTTGATTACTTCATTTCTTGATTTGCCTGGTGGGGGGGCGGAGCGGGAGCTTTGGTACATTTTTAAATCAATTTCTGTTTGTGCGTACCTGAATCTAGTCTGTATGTGTTGTTGTTGTTGGGCACTTTTTGAATTGAATTCACAAAAGCCTGCCTCTGTGTTCTGTGTTTCTACTGTGAAAATGGGACCCATCTCTCGCTCTCCTCCTTGTAATAGGCTCATCTCTCCTTCTCCGTCTGCTCCCTCTATCTTTCGCGAGTCTGAATAAAGCAGCTAATGGTGCATGGAAATGGTGGCACCACAGTCGCGCCTATAGACAGACTTTTCTTTTCCTCTGTTGTGTGTTGCTGCATTTAAGTGAAAACACACATTTACATGGACGAGAGGACGTCATTCTTTCACCCATCTCATTCATTTATTGTAAAGCACTGTAAGAGCTCTACAGCGTGCTGTTGGTGTTTTCTTTCTTTATCCTTTTGAATATTTGATAAATGAGTTCTGGTTTCGTTAGCTTCTCAAAGAGGGTTTCAGTTTGTCTCTATACTGTTGCTTTTTTATTAACGATTTGAGGACACGCTGCTGCTGCTGCTGATGATGATGGTGATGATGGTGTTGTGTCTTCCCTGTCCCCAGGTCTACATCCGTATCCTGGACAACGAGTGGAACGTGTACAGGCGCTACACCGAGTTCAGGGAGCTCCACAACCACCTGAGGACCCAGTTTCCACAGGTGGACACCTTCAACTTCCCACCCAAGAAAGCCATAGGGAACAAGGTGAGTGTGTGAGCGACTGTGGACCTTTCTCTGTGACTGTGTCCAACACGTCTGTGGAGCAGTAAGTAGTACATAAAGACCAACTTTATAATTATGGACAAAATCTGTAAAACATTGAAAATAATGTGTCCTTGATTTTTTTTTAAGACTGAAGTAGACACAAGCAGAACTTTAATTTTGAGTCATCAATCGTCGATTTTGTTTGCAGATTATATTAGCTTTAGCTAGCTAGCTAATTAAGCTAATGTTAGTTGCAGGAGTTGATTGAAAACGAAATATCCGGCTGTCTTATTAATGTTTACAGCTTCCTCGTTTGAATATGAGAATCTTGATAAATGGGTCTTAATTACGCCCTCGATGGCTACATAAATGAGTTTGTCTCATCTCAGGCAAGGTTCCCTCGTCTCAAAGTCAATGGTTTTGGTTAGATCCCTGAAATAAGGTCTGTGGTGAACTCGAGAGATCGTAACGTTTTGTTCAAAGACATAAAAAATAGGTCAGTAAATACCCCACTCATGAATTTTAAAAAGGCGGCTGCTAACAAGTGGCTCAATGTGACGACAGACGTTGTCGGGGTTGTTGCGCAAAAAGAAATATAGAATGATGATGCAAAACAATAATAATACAGTGCTAAGCTAGTTAGCCAGACATGTTAACATTTCAGCTAATGTTTAACGACGACTGAACACTTTTGATTTTTTTGTTTTTTGTTTTGGATTGGCTTAAAAAAACTAAAACACCACTCGCTAAACTCTTTAAATGCAGAGTGTAGCTCTTACCACAGCCCCCATGTGGACAAAGCCAAAGCTCTGCAGACTCGCTGTGCCCAGTCACGGTCACTAAGCTCTCCCTTCAGAGGGAGGGCTGCACTCAATGGTTGTTTCAACCTCTCCCCACATGACTGTGACCAGTTATCAAAAACATTCATGTAGGCCTGTAAAGATGGAGTTAACCAGCACCATTTCCCTCCTGGCACTTATTCACTTATGCTCTTTCGCAATCTTTTTTTTCCTGACACACACACACACCAAACCTCCCTCTTCATCTACAGAGGACAAACACTGCTCCAGGTCTCCATGGTTCACTTACCTGTCTAGTTACTAGGAGATATCTCTCTCTCCTTCTCTCTCTCTCTCTCTCTCTCGCTCTCCCCCCCTCACCCCTCTCCTCTCTCCCTCCTTTTTCATCCTGTTCTCCTCTGTCTCCCTCCAACATTTGGGAGATAATTTGGTTCTGACCCCAATTCTCTGGCTGGTCGGATTTGACGGCGGTCTGACTCCACCACCTTCAAAGACACTGTGCTTTCACAGCTAGAAAAGGGACTGAACGCCAATGTGCAGGTGCTGCAGATGTGAGAGGAGGGTGTGTGTGTGTGTGTGTGTGTGTGTGTGTGTGTGTGTCGTGGGTCTGCAGGACCGTGTGGGATCATGTGGAAGTCCAAGTGTCTATCAAAGGCCTCTGTCTCATTGTGTGCTGGAAAGCTCTCTGAAAGCCCATTACGCTGCAGGTTTGTGTGAATTATTGGTTTTCGCCATCTCCAGGAAGTCGTCCGTCACTGTACAGAAAGCAGCGCCGCGGTTTTGTTGCTCTCTGACTACACTTTAAAGCAGGCGCACTGCTGGAAAGACCTACACACACCATGAACACTCTGCTTTACGCTTTCCTGTCAAAGTATCAAGAGTAGCTTAACACCAGACTTTCTTTCTCCTGACCTCGCTGCACTCATGTGGAGGTGTACTCCGGGTGTGATGCTGCTGTTGTGTGTGTGTGTGTGTGTTGAAACTTTCAACCAGAAGAGTTCAGTTTATGGTTTTTCAGGGTTTATGACGTTGCGGTGGAAATTCAATCATTCTTAATAACAGGCGTGAATAATACATCTCTCTTCTTCTGTTGTCTTGCTTTGTATTTCAGTTGCATTCACTCAGTGTTTCCTTCTCATAATACAAAACACATTAGCTGTTCTCTATATATTTTCATCTCATTTTCTTTCTTTTACCCAAATTACCTTTTCCTTTCTTTGCCATTATGTTTCTTTTTTTGTTTTGAGTGGATTCGTTTATAAGCCTCTTGAGGTCTCTTCCTCTCCCACTCTCTCCATTAACACTTTCCATTACTCCACAAATATACTGTGATGATGTTCAAGTCAGGATTGTCACTGTGGAGACCAGCTTCTCTGTTAATTTGTCTTCCTTGGTCGATACGAAAGCCTAAAATATACACCCATATAGAGACGGAAGCTAAAATCTCTCTCCCCGTCTTGTTTAACTTCTTTAACCATTTAATCCACTTCACAGGAGCGTTTCTGCGAGGCACTTCTTACAAGTGTCGCGTCTCACAAGAGGGTTGTTGCTCACAAATTTCCAGGGCTCTCGCATGCTCATGTGTATTTGTTATGAATGCTTTAACGTGTGAAAATGAGCGCGAGGAAATGATCTCGTGTCGCAAATAGCAGCTTGCGTTCCGCAAATTTGGTCAAACTAAGCTCAATATCTGTGACCTTGAACATGCATTATACTTCTATTGTTGGAAAAGTTGTCTCATATCAGCTCGACTTTGTATGCGCTGTATGTGTTGTCTTCTAAGTCTTCTAAGTCAACACTTTGAAGATGAATTAAACATCAGCCGTGCACGCCACAGCTTTGCAACTTTCAACAAAGTATAGACGAGGTCGACGAGTTTCAAACACCACAAACTAGTGGATTTTAAGAAGATATTCAAGCTGCGAATTGAAATAAATTTAATCATTTCTTTACATTTCTCAAATGAGCTGCTGTAGCAGCAGAAGTTTTGAAGAAACTTGCCAACAAAAAACAGAGCTCAACACCTTAGGGACCAGACTGAAATGAAATGAGGGAGCAGGTGGACGGCTTTTTAGTACCAGATTGGTGAAGTATGCGTGTGTGTGTGTGTGTGTGTGTGTGTGTGTGTGTGTGTGTGTGTGTGTGTGTGTGTGTGTGTGTGTGTGTGTGTGTGTGTGTGTGTGTGTGTGTGTGTGTGTGTGTGTGTGTGTGCACGCGTGTGTGTGCCTGCAAAACAGGAATTTCTCTGTGAAAGCTGAAGCAGCACAGCATGAAAGACAGTTATTGTGTGTGTTTCAGAGAGAATGTACTGGCTGTGTGTGCAGGAGGTATGTGTGTGTGTGTATGTGTGTGTGTTCACAACTATGTCTCTGTACCCCAGAAGTGAGCCTCTGCAGCATGGAGCGCATATTTTGTATATTCAGGCGTGTTTGTTGTGTGTGTGTGTGGTGTTCTTGGTAATCAGCAGTTCTGCCGTGTTGAGTTTCCCTGTTATTTCAAACCAGTCGGTGTTTGTTTCTGGCTCTCGGAGCGCTTTGGAGTGTCGGCGGTGGAAACAGGTGAGGAGGGGAGCAGTGCTGCTGCAGGAATGAAGCGTGCCAAGATTATTTTTCTCCCACAGAAATGCTGATGTTTCGAGTCGGCTTGTTTTACTTGTTTCAAATAATAGTGCCGGTAATTCAGATAAAAAAATATAAAATGCGGTGATACAGCCGTCTTCACTTTTTGTTTTTTTTTTTGGGTGTTCTGCCTTCAGCCATGTTTTCAGCAATCTCTGTCCTGCTGCATTGTCCTAATTGGGGGATTATGTATAAAATGTGTTGCTGTAAACCCAATAAACTCCCTTAAAGCCACAGTGAAAGCTGCATTCACACCAAAGCAGGTGTCGAAGGCGAAAATGGCACTCGTTCCATTCGTTTGAACATGTGCAGGAAGCGAACGAAAATCGAGCGGCCTGGGGGCGAAAAGTTGACGCGCAGACAGCTTTTTTGAAAGAGACGCGACCCGACGTCACGTAACCCTCGATGCAGAGCCGAACACATTCATCCATAGATCGCTGCCGACAGAGTCACTGACTTTGCTGCTTAATCCGCATTAAAGGTTATTTCCCGTTCAGATTTTGTTCAGAGGATTATAATAATGATGTAATATTATTAGCTAACTACATTTGATACCAAAAGTAATAATTATTACTTTTTAAAGGAACTGAGTAACCGTCTGTGTCTGTTCACGTGTATTTGTTCAGTTTTTCTCAACTCCGTCTCCCTGTTTTTGCTACAATCGGTCTTTTAAGTCCTCTTTCCTGCTTTCTTCCGTTACAAAGTGACACTTTCGCGACAGTGTTGCACACCTTAAGCTGATTTTGATACACACAGACACACACACACAGACACGGGGCCTCTCGCTCTGATGCGTGGCGAATGATGGAGAAATGTTAATGTCAGGAGTGAAGCGAGAGGGAGAGACCATCAAAAGCCTTTTAACGGCAGCACCGTGAATATCTGCTCCGCTGTGGTTCTCTCTGCAAAGGATGAAACGCGCCAACTGCCAGTGGAGATCAGGCAGCAGAGGAAATGCGTGCACAAACTTACTCGATTACATGACAAGGACAGTCGGTTTCATCACCGCGTCCACACTTTCCCCCGAATGATTGACAGCTCAGAGGGAAACACAGCTGCAGCTCTGCCCTGCTGTGGATTTAAGTCAGTAGAAATCGTACTGAAAATCGTCATACCCGCCACATGTAAAGCAGGTAACTTACACACACACACACACGTTTGTGAGATTATCTATGCTATAACACTTCACTGACTTCTCAGGCAGCTTGCGTGCCGGTGCCCTGTGATTGGACCGTTCAGCTAATCTTCTGCCTCGTGTGGTGTCAGGACTCATCAATAGTGTTGAGAGTGTTAACCGGATGTGGGCTTAACTCCTGCACCCTCTGCTTGAATCACATGTTACACCTGAAGAGACGGGAATTTGAACTAATATGTAATAGATATGTGTGCCAATGTCTGTATTGTTTTTTTAGCAGTATTTTACACACAATGCTCTCAACCTTTTCCAGCCAGGGAACCTTTAGTAAATATCGGGGCCTTTACCCCTTTTATATTGTAATAGGGCAAATTCTTTTCATGAAAGGTTGTTTTATTTCTTAGAACATTTCAAAATTCCGCTTTATTTCTCCTTTAGATTAGATCCTCTTTCTAAAGATGAACCAGTAATCTATTTACAGTATAGGATTTGCATTTTATGCAAAGGATCCTGTAGAACCAGTTCTATGTTGAAATTGTCATCAAATACCATTAAAATAAAGGTTATAATCTACAATAATAAAAAATAAAATGTGGGCCTCAAGCCTCTGTTCCATGAAATCAAGTTCACGGTCATAAATCTCCAATAAACCCTTGTGTTTTGATCACATTCTGAGCGTTATGCGGCTTAAGGACTGACTCTGGACTGCTAAAACCCAAGAGGGCTGTCTTCACGGGGCCATTGGGGAGCTTGGGAGCTTCATACCATGTTTTCTGGTCAGAATTGCCTTAAGTTGTCTTTGTGATGGAGAGGATGCGTTTCTCACAATGCAAGAAGTCTTCAAGTTCAAGGATCTAGATCATAAGAGAGCAAGTAACTCCTGCTGGATTTAATTAGCTTCTCCACACAGCAGTTTCCCATCCAGACTGTGCAGGTCAGACAGAAGCTGTACATTCATTATATTCTTTTCCCCAAATCTCTGTCTCAGCCAATTTCAGACTAGTGTTTTGAGACATTTCAGACTGTGGTAATGCAGCGGGACGCCTTCAGCCATCGCTATTTAAGGAGCAGTCGTGTGAATACTGTTGAGTGACTCCTCATTTGGATTCATTTCATTTAGAAATTGGCTCATGTCTCATCAGCCGGTGGCCGTTGACCCCTGACGGTGGCAGCCGTGGCCCCGCGAGGCCCCGTCGCCACCAGAACTTTGCCTCGTTGACTCGTTTGTGCATCTGTGTCCTGTCCGGTCCCGCTAATGAGACTCTCCCTCTCTGTGTCTTCGAGCGCTTTGGGAGAGACCGTCCAGCTGTGTGACCCAACCATACGGATGATGTTAAACACACACACACACACACACACACACAAAGAGAGATACAGATGCACACACTCTGGCTGTGACAGCTCTTAACCAGCTGATTTGTCAGGGGCCTGGCCAGGCATACAGGCTAAATGTTCCCAAGTCGCGCCTGTCAAATCCCTCCTGATGCGAACGCTGAGACAGAGAGGGGCCACAATGATTACATCAAAGACACGCTGTTGTCGTCAGACCCCAGAGTCCAGCTATCAGCCTTTCTCACCTCATCCAGATTTTATGACTTGTGTCCAAAGTCCCTTGCGAGTCTTCCAAAACCAATTTCTCTCATTCGCCCACTTGTGTCCCTGTCTCCCCTCCTGCTCCTTGAAGTCACTCATCCGCCTCAGGCTCCGAAACAAATAGCTTCATTTTGGGCTTTTATCTCTCTCTCTCTCTCTTTGTTCTCTCCAAGGCTGCACATGGAGACGTTGTGGTTTCCTTTTCCCAGGAGCGGCGGATTAAAAGAGAGACGCAACGGGGAAGAGTCTTTTGGTGAACTGTTTCGTCAGACGGTTGAGATAACTCTCTCAATCAGCACGTTCCATGTTTAGTGAGCAGTCGTATGAGACTGTGTGGAAAATCAACTTTGATTTTCTCAAGTTTTGTCCGCAATTTTTGCACATTATCCGCACGTCCAAGCCGCTAAGCTGCATCTACGACCGCCTCGTAAATTTCACTGTTGACTTAAGGCTCTGATTTAGTCGCTGTTGATACCACAGTTTATTAAGACGTTCTTCACATTACTTTACATTAGTTTGGGGTTTGCTCAGAGGGAAATAAAATGCAAAATATTTTTAAAGCAGAAGTTCCACCTTTGAGGAAATTTGCTTATTTGCCTTCTGGCAGAAAGTTAGATGACATGAGATCAATACGACTCTGATTTCTTCTCAGCAGGCGAGTTTGCCATTTTCGACAGGCGTGTGTGCCAAACAGTTTCTAGGCTCTGAGCACTAACTTCCTGGATTCTCCGGTTGTTCCCGTTGGTTGACACTTGATGCTTCCGGGGAATGACGGGTCCTTTTAAGTCGGGTCCTACAGAGGCTCGGCAAGACCCCTCCCGAGCATTCGTAAAGCACACAATGGAACGATTCACCTCGTCCACTTTAAAGCTGGAGAGCACGTGATCGTCAGCCAACTCATTAACAACAATGTAATACTGAAGTCTACGCGGAACAACGTACATCAGGAGGATTACATTTACGTAGGGAGAGAGTATAGGCAAGATGAAAACAGTGATTCAAATCATTAATTGATGCGTTCTCAGATACCAGTTATTTGTGTTGATGGAATCTAAAACAATGGCAATGAGAATAATGATGGTAAGGTTACATAAAAGTCCTGAATGGTATAGTCATAACAGAAGAAACGGCGCTTACACAACTACCGTTTGCCCTCGGCAGTCGCCCCATCGGCACATACACGGAGAAGAGTGCCAAGGCCGCCCTGATTAATTAATCAGAAACTACAAAGTGAATTATTAAGCAGCCCTAGTATGTTGTGTTCACATATTATGCAATATACATGTTTTACTTTTAATTATGTCAAAGAGACATTGTGGAGGTCCCGTACGAGCGTTCCTGAAGTGCCTGTGATGTTTTATGCATGGCCCCGGACCCCCGGATCCCCGGTTTGGTGCATGTTCAGAGAACAGCCCGTTCAGCCTCGCTGTGGCCCGGTGTGGGCTGACTTGGTGGAAAGTGTTTGACCTTGTTTAGTCGCGAGCGTGTCCCAATGCTGTGCACTCTCGTTTAAGTCAAGTGTACCGCAGGCCCAAATCAACACTCGGGTTGATGTCCCTGAAAAACAAGTGGCGGCTTGGAAAGTTCTCGGGTGTTTTGTTTTTTTTTGGGCATATGTGAAGCTCAGAAACTTTTTTGTTTCCCAGAAAATATGCCAGACACTAAGGGCCTGATTCACATACGGTAAATCCTTCGACAAAATGAGCTCTCAGTCTGCTCATTATCAGTGTCTGAATTAGCCAAGACAGCAGCTTATTATGCAACCAGCAAATCTGGCCCGGGACTTCCATTACATGGCATCCTTACTGTCCCTCCTGTCTCAGTCTCTGTGAAGAAATAAACCCCCAAAAAGCCACAACAGGAATACAAATCACTGTAAAACACAGTTATTCAACAATTTTCAAGCAGGATCGAAGTCTTGGTCAAAAGCATTGATTTTCTGTCCAGTTCTGAATATGTTTTTTTGTTGCCAGGCAACATTTAGTTCTCCAGACGTGCTTTTGGGATTTTTTTTTTATTCCCTCCCCCAGAATTGAAAGGCGTAAAGCTGGCAGCAAATTCACTGAGCCGTTGTGAAGACTCCGGCGCATATGTGACTAATTTACGCTTTTCTTGCATTGACTTCTCCCCTCTCCTGCCTATCTCTGCTCTCTGGAAAGTGACATTGAGCTGTGGTGTGTGTGTGCTTGTGTGTACATTATATATACATTTCAGCCTCTCGCTCTACCGTTGCATGACCATGTCATGACGCCGTATCGCCCCATACACTGCTGATAAGCATGTTTATAGAAACGTATTATCTTGAAAATTAGAATCCATGACGTGAATGACATCTAGAGGTGAGGACGCAAGAAATAGTCCATAAACCATCTCGTGTGCCCTTCAAAGGCAGACTGCATTAACTACAGAAGCAGGGTTAAAAGGATTTGCCATAAAACCTACAGTACATAATACCTGAAAAATACAGATCCTGTGTTGGTGGACCATCCATAATACATACTGACATATATTTGTTGTCATAAATACATATTGAAAGCTCATTTTGTTGAGTTCACTCTTCGGGAAATGCTCTGAGTTAGTTCCCTCTGGTACGCAGTGATACAGCGGTCTAGGGCTTTTATTGTGAAAGGTGAGCACTAAGGATGCTGTGCTAAAGCATTATGGGCTGCCCTTGCCAATGTGGCGGGAATAACCTTAATAAACGTAATAAATGTGGCTGTTCGTGTTGCGATGCGCTGCCCTGCTCTCATTAAATATATCAATTTTGCACCACGACTCATGGATTTGTCTCAATCCCGCTGCTCTCTCTCCTCTCGTCTGGCAGCCATTTTTCCATCAAGTCAGAGTCAGCACACAGCCCAAATATGTAGTTAACTGCCTTCACCCAGCTTCCGATGTCTCCCTTCATGCTGGTTGAACAGGATGTGTGTGTGTGTGTGTGTGATTTACGTCGCTCCTGTAGAAGACAGAAATAGGCCTCGCTCACCTTCATGTTTTGTATGTGCTGCTGGTACACGTCCTTTCCCATATGATGAATAATAATAGACTGATTTAGGCTTCATGCCATATCGGTATAGCGGTGTGGAAAGGAAGAGACGAGGGGAGGGGGGACCAGGAAGGAGCGGTGTCGAGATAGCTTGATGCGAGAGGACAGAATCAGCCTCGTACCTGCATCAGTATGCCACAGCAGTTTCTGCTCTGCCTTCTCGCTCCTCTCTGCAAACAAGAGACAAGCACCTGGCCTCTTCAGCCTTCCACTCTCTTCCTCATCCTCCACGAGAGGATGAATCCGTCACGATGTCCATTAGTGTTTTTTCGCTGCTCCGACATCCATGAAAGCAGCCCAGGGTGTCCCTCACCGTGTTGACACGGCATGAAACCCACGCTGGCACGCACATCCTAATCTGACACATCACATTTACCCAGTCCCTACTGCGCCCGCTTTACCCGGCACGGAGCAGAGTTTAGTGATCCACGCTTATCCACTACTTGGGGCGACAGTGAACCTCTTATCTACTCTCCGTTTTTTTGAAAGTTCTCTCTGGCCGCTGTACTGCCTTGCCTGTCGTCTACCAACCTTCTGGTAGGTTCGCAGTGGAAGAATGTGGAACAAACTGCACCAGGAATATGCAGCCAAAGGCAGCTGATGTGCGTCCGTAAAGTCACCGTGCATCTGGTGGAGGTTGTGAAAATCTTCTCACCATATTTTCCACCTGTTGTTGTTGTTGTTGTTGTGCGCAGCTTTGTTTGGATACGCAGCGACCCACACGCAGTCAGTGACTCAACAAATCAAATCAGATGTTGACGTCTTTAATTTATTTTTAGAGATGAGCGAGGTGGTCGACTTACTCTGTGACTAACTCTGAGAGAGTTGTGGATTTATTTGTTTGTTTTTCTTGTTCTTTTGAGACCAATCAAATTCAACCAAAACGATGAGTCATCATTATTTTGTTTTTGTCATATCACAGTTATGCAGTTATTTTGATACCTTTAAGATAAAGCTCTGCGGAACACACGGGTGGAGCAGAGCCAGAATCCTTGCCATTGATTGGTTGTTGGTGGTTAGATCTGTGTCGAGCCGGGAGAAAAGCTTGACATTCCTCACGCGTTACACTCTCTGTGGTTGTTTCCCATTTGTTTTGACAGCAACAAAATACAAATCTTTTACAGTAATTGAATTCATGTATTCAGAAAAAGTCGTGCTAGTGCATCAGAGTCTCCCCAAGTAAAGAAATGAACATGAAAAGGTAAAACTGATTCATGTAACAGTTGAAAAATGGCTTTTTTAATTAATTTTTTTCTGGATTGTAAGAGTAAATACTAATATATATTTAATTTACAAAATTAAAACAAAAAACTAATAGTCTCCAAATGCAATATTGCTCTTCTTCTATTCTGCTTCTCAACGACTACTATTTGCTTTTTTAAATAATGTGTGTTCTTGTATTTATCAAATTTTTTTGATTGTTATGGATTGTATTGTCTTTTCAAATTAGGGGCAGTGCAATCTCATCATATTTTTTTTGTCAAAAGCATTGCTGGTCGTGCAAGTGGAATGTCTCTGCTCCTGGGAATATAGCAGGTAGCTTGTTGAAACCCCCCCCCCCCATGGGCGTCAGATGTTCACAATTCATTTCATAATATGGCACTCGTTGATTAATGAATTTCAACTGACATCAGCCTTTTGTTGTCCGTGCTGTGTGGTACCGGGGCTTCGTGTACAGGAAAAACAAATTTGTATTTTAAGACAATTGCGTTCACTTGAGTGTTGGGATTGTAGATCAAAAGAGAGACGGGAAATGTTGGCGTCCTGCAGTACCATGGCCGTTTGTTCCATTCCCAAGCACCAGAGAGTGAAGCAGAGCGGTGCCCAGGCTTTGTTCTGAGCCATGCTAGCGTCGGCCATGTGGCTCTCTGCCTTCAGAGTGTGAATGCTCATTTGACCGTGCCTCAGCAACCAAATCACAAAATAAACACAAATATTAAGGTAAAGTGTGGAGCATTGCTTGTTATGGGAGATATGGTATGTGGAGGCCTGGTCATTATCAGCATTAGTTGGCTTAACTGCATAAATACGGTATTTGTACTGATGGAAGGAAAGCTCAGAGGGACAAATCACACAGGACACCTATTCAAGGTTTGATCCTGCACAGCGACAAGACATAATTACTCCAGAGTCACAGAGCCACAGGTCATTAAAGGGGCTTTCACATAGTCGTAGGGTCGGATTATGTTCCCACTGTAATCAGAGACCGCTTGCGAGAGGAGGTCTCGGTCCGATTCCTAGCGAACCCATAGCGCGGTGTTTTGGTCCGCACCAGAATGCGATTACTGCGTTCACAGCTGCCCCGAATACAATCAAATTTAAACAGACTAAACGTTGACATAAGCAGCATGTTCCCTTAAGACAGCATGTGTTCTTAAGATCCGCCTTCCTCCCTTTGTGATTTCAAGAGCTCTTTTGCTGGAAACAGCTGCCTGTTGCATCTGAAAACATCCCTAGCGGGAGCGCTGCGGCAAAGCGGTGAAGTTGCGGGCCGTAAAACCAAAACTATTAGTTTAAAGCGCCGTAAATCTGAGGGGGACTGCAGAATCGGTTGATAATTCTGTGTTAGTTCATCACTACGAGCGACCCCTTTACGTGTAGTCATGTGATCCATTGTTGAAATGAAAATCTATTGTGTTAGTGCGATGAATAAAGTTTCATGTTGCAGCTTTAACCTCAGCTTTTCCAAGCACCATCTTATCTGTAACTAACTCGTTCTCTTTCTCTCTCTCTCTCTCTTTCTTTCTCTCTCTCTCTCTCTCTTTCTCTTTCTCTCTCTGTCTGCAGGATGCCAAGTTTGTGGAGGAGAGGAGGAAGCAGCTGCAGGGCTACCTTCGCACGGTGATGAACAAACTGATCCAGACGCTGCCAGAGTTCACAGCCCGCCCCACCAAAGAGACCCTGCTGTCTCTGCTGCCTTTCTGTCTGTAAGTGGACACACACGGGCATGTTCGATACAGCTTCTTACCCTTTTATGTGAGCATGTGGAGACGTGTGTGTGTGTGTGTGCGAGAGAGAGAGAGGGATGCCAGCACCTGTTGGCAGGTGGAGGGGCTTCTGTCTGTGAAAGAATCCAAACAGGAGAACAGTCAAGGAAATAAATCAGGGAATGTGTGTATCTCTGTAACGTTCGTTAAATATTCATAGCATCAGATGGTGGTTTGAGTTGCGTTTTGTCCGAAGCAACTCAAATATGGTGGAATCCAAATAATATACCTCTTTAAAAATGTAGAGCTGCCTCTAATCTTCACATAAATCCCACTGTATGCTCACGTGACATCTAAAAAGGGAAAACATCCGGTTTTTTTGGACAATACTTTGTTTGCTTTTTAAACAATTTAATTTAAGATGTTCCGACAGAATTGGCTGCCACGGCTGTTCGTGGCAGTAGTTGTTACAGGAAACAAACGGGGAGGATTAATGTCACTGACGATGCCAAATCCCTTGTAAACAAACTTCAGCGTTTCCCCGCGTTTTACACTCACACACTCGTACGAGTGTATTTGTTCTCTCACACGCACATTCACACACACTCAGACCGGCGGGTGTGAAAGTGCACGATGCCCCGGCTACCCACCTCCCGACCAGGCTCCGTCTGAAGATGAGATGTTCCAGTCATTTCCTGTCAACATTCACATCGGTTTCCACTCACTGCGATCAGTCAGCTGGCGTGACACCGTCTGACTGGAATGTCATTTCCTCTCTGGAGACATCTGAGTCACCGGGCTAAGGCAACAACAACAACAACAACAACAACATAGTCGACATAGACGTGGACTTTGTGGCCTTTGCTAAAAGCCACTAGGTGTAGAGTTCTGATGTGATGATGGCCTTTATAACAAATAATAATCACGGCACAGGTTGTTATTCGTAGAAAAAGGAGAAGAGTGCAGTCTTTAGTGTCCCCGGGTTGGGGGGGACTGGACGAGGCCGCGTGAAACGGGTCTCAGTCTGGTTCTGGATCAGACTCTGTGGCATGCGAGCAATGCAGACCGACCACCTTTCTGTGTGAAAGCAGATTGTGTGATTTCATATTGGATACCACGGATAAACGACTAAATCCAGCTGCTTATCGTGAGACCTGTCCGGCGATCTCAAGAGGATCACGGAATTATCCAAGATCATTTGGTAACCATGGTAACAGATGTGCACATTTTCCCAGAAGGAAAACTAAGTGAAACAGAGGTGAACTGTTCTCTGTGTGTACCATCTATTAGTTCTTTGTCTATTCCTACCTGGGCTACATTAAATAGGACATACAGTATGAGGGCCATGTGTAGTCTTGATTAATAATGATTATCATCATCATCAGTGAGAGACGATAAATGAACTCATAAGCTGCAGTAAAATGCAGCGTCACCAGTCGTGAGCAGTGACGGTAGAAGTAAAAGCACAGCAATACCAGAGTGTAGTGTAGGAATACTCTGATACAAGTACAACTCCTGCATCAAATGTGTACATAAGCATCAACATATTCTTATATGCTTATCTTGCAGAATGGCAATTCAGAATAATATGATGTTATTGGATTATATCTGTGGATGTGTTCATTTAGCAGCTGGTTGATTGTTGTGCTTTATATACTGCTGGGAAATAATATTTCATCATTATTTATTACATTTTGTGATAATAATTTGAATCTGTAAAGTAGCGAGTAACTTAAGATGATTAATGTAGTGGAGTAGATAGCAGGAAATGGATTTCTAAAGTAAAGTACAAGTACCTCACAATTGTACTAGTAGCAGTATTGTACTTTGACGTACAGTAGTTGAGTTGGCGCTCAGTCACTGGAGTTAGATCGTCTCTGCGGGTGATGTAACACTGACGGTGCAGGATGACATCACTAAAACTGTCCAATTACGTCTCAGTCCATCTAAAGAAGCCAAAATATCTTCCTCTGGCGGCATGCTGCAGTACAGGTCATAAGCCCCGCCCCCTCCCTCCATCTTATTTAATATAACATGGGCCAAACTAAAAACATCAAAGCACACGTAAAAATGTTTTTCCGGAGATGGTTTCTGTCGTTTTAGGTAGTTGTTATCATGCTGGTGTTAATTATTTCTGTTTGGTTTTAATTCATTATCTTACGCTATAAAAAACAGATGTGACGTCATGACTGACGGCTGCTCTGACTGAATCGTACGTGGAGAAGGGAAACGAGAGTAACTGTAACTCTATGTAACTGTAACCTTCATACAGCCGCTGACCGCGTCGGTAGCCAGCTTAGCCACGTCTCTCCTGACAGTGAAGCTGATCAGCCTTGTCTGATTGTCGTGTGCGTTCATATCCTAGCACACAGGATGACGTTCCGGAAACAGGAAAAATCACAAGTCTGTGTCACAGAACATTGCGTCAACCATCAATGTAGTTATGGAGATATTATGGTTACTTGTTGCATCTTTCTCCCCAAACCAAGCCGAGATAAAGACACATTGTGAGGTGAGTCTCTAAAGGCAGTAGTACAACATAGTTCTTTGTAAAGCTCCAAAGCACAGACTGTTCATTATCTAGTCTGCCCTGAGAGGCTCAATAGTCCCACCTCTCCTCGTGTCTCTGAGCCGAAATGGAAACCTTTCTGTTGTCTCGTCTTGAAATATTACCGTGTCGAGCCACATCCGTTACTTTCTTCCTACGCTGAAATGTTCTTCAGAGTTTAATACGTCTTCACTCATACGTTCATCTACTCTTACCCAGTTACAGCATGTGTTTGTGCCTGTCAGTGCCTGCTTATTACTCCTGACTTTTAGCCACTAGTGAACAAAAGCAACAGGAGACGCTGGCATAGCTCTGGTCTACTTGGTGGCGCAAACAGCTGATGTTGTGGGTCAACGATCTCTTTTGCTGTGTGACCAAAAAGTCACCCCAGAAATGATTAGCATAAAAGTGAAGTTGACGCAGCAAGAGAAACGACCAGTACATCATGTTAACACGTTTGCACAACACTATCTTGAGCATCACATGAAGTAAAGTTGATGGTTCAGGACTTTTACTTGCATGTGCAGGTTTCTCTGGGCCTGCCGTGATCGCAGCCGACATCGAATCAACACCGATCAGCATACCGTGATGTTTTTGGCTCGTGTGTGTGTGTGTGTGTGTGTGTGTGTGTGTGTGTGTGTGCGTGTATACAGGCATACAGTGCTCTGTAGTTTGTCGCCGATGCTGCGCTGAGGCCTGCCGGTGTTGTCGTGGTGTTTTAATGGTTTAACATGATGAAACCTGCGCTGGTCTAACGTCTTCAGTGAGGGATGAAAGCCTGATTAGTCTGGTCATTAACTTGATGAGGGGGGCGGGAAGGAACACGGAGAAGATGCAGAGGTAAGCGAGAACGCTGTTTGGCCCCAAATAGAAACCGCACTTTGCTTGATTATGCAACGACCACGTCTGATCCAAATTAGGAAAACACTGCACGCTGTCAATTCTCAAATAGTGGCCAAGTCTCAGATATGATCCAGCACCAACAGATAAAGGCCCGTTGCCAATATAGGCGGTGTACGAACACGGTAAATTCAGCAAAATGTTCATTTCCACGGCCTTAATTCCACTGTTTATGGACATTAATGGACTAAACATAAGATATGCTTCCTCACAGTGTTCACTCTCACTGTGAATGTTACCAGATGACTATGTGGCCACAAGTTAGCATTATTTAAAATGTTTTTATACATTTTGTTGCTTAATTTGTAACCCAATGGCAAAGCCCTAGACAAGGATGTAGAGATTCAAGCGCGAGATAACAGAAGTTCTGGTGCATTGAGAGAAATTGAAGCCAGTGGAGAAAATGACAAGAGGCGGTTTAGTGAGAAAGATGAAGGGAAGAGGACCCTGGAGGGTGCTGGGAAAGACAGCTGGTCTGGGGTCTGAGGAGGAGACGGAGGAAAGAGAGAAAAGAAGGGAAGACTGATTGGGGTCCAGCACATCAGATCTCCTGCTGAGGCACTTGATCAAAACTCCTTAATGATGCTGCACTGACCCAAACGCCTTATTGTGTTGTTGTTTTTTTGTGTGTGACACTGTTCCTGTTACAAAGCCAGAAAAAGGTTCTCTTCTAAATATCAGCTTGAAGTTGAGTCATTTAATAACTGTTGCATGCCAATCACCCGGTTAGATTTGTAATTAGCCGCTCAAATTGATGCGAGCTGACAGAAAACGTACTTGGAAGGGTTCCCAGCACTTTGATTTACATTATCGGTAGTTTGAGGAAAGCAGTAACACAAAGACGTTGCTCTTTGATCACACTGATGTTCCACAGAGGAGCTATAAAGATAAGAGTGGACGACGTCTTGTGTTTTCAGAGGATCAAATAAGCGCTCCCGGGAGCTTAAAGTCGCAGCGCTGCAAGCACGTCTGTAGACTCCCGAGTGTTGTTTTTACTGACCGCCCATAGGTCACCACTAACTCACCTTTGTACCGCTGATATGTGGACCGAGTTTCTATTACTGTAGCGGGCCTGCACGGCAGCGTTCATGTTTGTTCACTCTGATGCGCTCACTCGGCCTCGAGCGCTGGCTGCATTTTTCCCTCACTTGTCTGCAACAGCGACTTGGTCACACCTCTCGCCAGATTTGCCACCACTCAGTACGCAGCTCCACCTCAACGCTTTCATGGTTTACTCCGAGCACAAAGTACACACTCTCCGGCTGGGCTCTGGCCTTATTGACCCGCTGCCTCGGAGAAAAATGGCGTCGACCAGAATGAGGATGCAACCTTTTTTTTTTTTTTTTTTGTCTGTGACAATTTATGTATGTCTGCCTGTGCACGTGCATGTTGGCTTTGACTTTGTGTGTGTGTGTGTGTGTGAAAGGAAATGTTCTCGGAATAATTTATTATTCAGACAACTAATCACCACACCCCGCCTTTTGCTGTTAGACAATCAATTTGATGCATGCTTGGGTTTGTGTCCCTCTTCATCCTAATTATGCACCTCTGCGGTCAAATTATTAATATTCCAACGGTGCCTGGAAAAGTTGTTACCCTGCACAAATCAATACCCTGTCCAAATGGGGGACAAGCGCAGGCTGAGAGCGAGAGAGAGAGAAAAAAAACCTATAAGCCTAATTAATTTAGCACATTTAGCCCCTTTGCCCAGTTTGATATGAATAAATGAGATGGCTTGTGGTTTCGACTCCGCATGCTGCCCCCAATTTAGTACGTTTTTTTGCTGATATAACTCCCCATTGCATCGCTGTTTGGCCAACCTTGGTCAAGTTCAAAATGTGTGACTGCACTCCTCATCGAGCTCGCCTGGTGCGGCGGAGAGTGGTACTTGTGCCACTGAGGAATGTCCATTTAGTGCCAGAGGAAAACAGAATAATGTTCGCCATATTAGCAAAAACTCAGGCTGTTCCCATATTCCCCCCCCCCCCCCCCCGGAGCTGTGTGATCGGGGCGGTTAAGGCATACATACATAAGTTTGAATCTGTGCTTTCAGGCCGGTCTCTTCCATGTCTCAGCCTATTTGAACATGGCAGAGCCTCTCCGCCATTTTACTGTGCTGCTTTTTCTCATATTTTTTTGTTGTAGCCCCTGCTGCCTCACATACAAGCATATGGCCCGCGGTGACACTATCAGCCAAAGCACCTCACCATGAGTGCATTTATTTTTAGCTTGTGTTGTTCTTGTGGGAATCAAACTCCAGGGCCGTCCAGATGTCCCAGATAACCTTAATCACAGCTGTAGCAGCTGGGATGCTTCATTGAAGAAGCCTGGTTGGACATCGACAGGGAAATGCCCTCTGTCTCTTCCTTGTTTTTAAATATTAATTGAAAATCCCTTTTGTCACAGAAGCACTTGAACCCACCCGCTTCCATTAACCCGATCACTGCTTCGTCGCCGTCTTGGCGATGAAACGCTTCAGAAGAAACGCAACAAGAAAGCATTCAACTGCAGGCTTTTCCCCCCCGACAAGTGGCTCTCATTCCTCCTCGTTGTTCACCGGATGAGACTCGGGGATCAGGGGTTCACGTGTTGCGAAGGCGGTCGTCAGGGTAACTGGGGCAATGATGTCATTAAAGCGGCCGGGATTATATCCTCCCGAGTAATGAGAGGCCTTGACATCATCGTACGGTCAGAGATCAGAGACTATAATTTCATTCCTCGTGTCGCGAAGAACGGCTTGTGGTGGAGAGGGCGGTAATAATGAAGAAGCTGGCGGGATCACTGGCGGTATGCGATCGATTTATTGATTTTAGATGTTGGAAAAAAATAAAAGGTAAAGCAAAGACATAAACACCCCAGAACATTCTATATCACTATATTCTAGCACAGAAATGTACCTCAGTTGATCACGTAAACGTGGCAGAACGTTGGCAATATGAGTACATTCATAGAAGTGTGTTTGCTTCATTTGCAAGGAATCCGTTGCCGTGATGAAAGAGTATAATATTAGAAAACACCATGAAACCTCTCAGTCTCACACTAACACGGACGCTGGCGCGTTGGGGTTTCCGGTCTAGAAACACTGGTTTCCTTGCAGTGTAACTAAGTACACATATTACTATTGTTGTCTTGTTATGACCCACAATCCAAATAGTTTGATTAGTTCTCATCCTACAAGCCTTTTCCTTTGTATTGTTAAAAGGGAAAATGTACAATTACAAATATGTAAGCTAAGCATATTATGAACGAAATGACAAACTAGCACTACAATACAAGAGCACAGTATCACAAAAACGACTTAATTAAAGCCAAAACCAAAGACTGCATTTTCAACCAACTCATGCAACTAACATTAGCTTTTTACATTTCGCCCCTCTTTATGCACAGTTAATGCAGAATCATTTAGATTCAGCTTATTCGGTGCATGAAAGCTTCTCTATTTGCTGCTCTGACAAATGTCGGGTTTTCCTAGAAAAGGTCCTCTGGCAGAAGGGAAACGATGCATTTAAGTCTCCAGATGCAGCACCAGTGGTTTGTTTGAATAATAAACTGGGTAATAATCTTTGCCAGATGTTCATTTAAAGCCCATGGCTCCTCTCTTCTCTCATTCAGAGACACACCCCAGGCCAACGACGGCGGGTCCAAGACGCCCCGGTCCAAAACGTCATCCCGCTTCCCCAGACTGGGCCGCAGCCGCAACCAGGAAACCAGACCTGAACCCCAGAGTGGCGACCTTTAACCCCCCCCCTTACCCCCCAAGAGCCGCTGCTGAACTAATAATCTCTCACTATATAGGCCCGAGGAGGACCTCCTTGGACTGTGACACACTGGCTCACAGTGTGTGAGGACATTAGGGGTGTCTGACGGACCTTCAGAGCCTTACAGATTAAAGGCCTCAGTGGAGGTTTGGAGATGGAAGGAGAACTGTAAATGTGTCGCCTGGCTGAGTAAAGGACAAACGACTCGCCTGAGGGCGGCCTAGCAGTGGACCCAATCATACAGCAGCTCTTACCTCACCGAGACACACAAAGACTCTCTGCAAACTGCACAGGAACGGGCCTGGACTGCTCTCTCTGATCTAAAACACAATGAAGACGACGGAGAGGTGTTTTCTTTTTTTTTTCTTTTTCTTACTCCGCTCAGTTTTGTAGTGCCGGTGTTTCTTGGTCACAGTGCCTCCAGTGTTTTGTAGCTGCTCTCCTGCTCTGGGAACGGAGCGGAGGGTGTGGATTTTAAGTATTATCTTGGGAAATGAATTTTGCTTTTCAGCTTAATGTGTCAGCATTATAGTGCCATTATATTTTAGATGATGATTCACTGTCTCTGGTGTGGACCACAAGGCAATGGGCATTCCTTTGTCCTTCTTCTGTTCTATTATTGTCATCATGGCTAATGGAATATCTGCAGAAACACATATCTGAATGTCACCGGGGATGCAGTATCAAAAGCATCTTCTACATAAAGAGCATATGAATGGATATGAACTGAATCTATTTGGGACTGTAGAAAAGTTATCAGGGTTGTGAGGGGGAGTGAATCTTATAATTCACTATCTGAGAAAAGCAAGACCAGCCACCCCCCAGAGCTATTGATGTTCTCCTAATAACTTTAAATAAGTACTCACCGAACTATTACTAACTAAAAGAGGCAAAGAACAACGCTAATATATTGATGGAAAAATAATGTTCTCAATAGCCGAAAGTGGAATTAGAAATTTCCGAATTCAACAAAATGTAGAGTAAAGGCTTTTACACACCGAGGATGTTAAATTAATTAATCAAACTGTTATTATAATATCATTGAAACGCGTTGAAAAAGGTTGTTTTTTCTCAGCTTTCGCACCGTGAACAAAGGCGTCAACCAATCACATTGTGCGGTTGAGTTCAGGTGCGTATTTATGAGGATTTTAACAACAATTCTGAGGCTCGGTAGTCCGAACCAAGACTCGTTTCAACCTCGACAAAGGCAGACCCTCTGTGTGTGTGTGTGTGTGTGTGTGTGTGTGTGTAAAGACCTAAAGATATACTAAATAAGAGGCTAAACTTTATTTAAATTAAAGGCCAACTTTATATGACACTGTAGGCTAAAGTGACGGAAAAAGACATTTAATCACCTGTATCAATGAAAATGTATTTTTTCACATTATTTGTGTTTGACATAATGGGCTCTTATCTAGTTGACTGATTGCTCAAATGAAGCCCTAAAACAGTTAAAGAGGAGTGTTGTCCTCTGTTTACTCCCCTAATAGCTTTCGGACGGTCCCTTTTCCGAGAAAGTTCATAAATACGCATACATTCTTGCGGTTTCTCCTCAAAAGTATCTTTTCCACATGTCTGAGATCAGTCTCGGACACCTGCTGTGATGTATACGACCATTTTTCGTCTTAAATGTTTGTGAGCAGAAAGGAAGGGGAACATTACAATAGATGGGGTGAGCTGTGTTTCAGTAGGTTTACCCTCAACCCCACTATGGCTGTACTATACAACTCCACCGTATCACAGAGATATGGGTCCAGGTCGGCTGGCTATATACTGAAAAATGATTCAATGTTTAAAGATTGTTTAACTAAATGTGTCTTAGCTGGATTTAATGCGGCGTTATGTGTGCAAATACATGTTTTTACGAGACTAAACACTTGAAGAAATGCTGCTTGTTGGAGTGCAAAGGAAAGGGCTGCTGAGCATCAAGTGTGTGTAAAACAGAAGCTCATCCATATGGATGGGATCCCTGAGAGCAGCCAGAGACCACGATTCAAACGAGGACTGATTGTGTTAGAAGGTTGTCGGGAAAACTCGAATCAAAGGGTCGGCTCGCAGAATGGTAAACACTGTTCACCGTCTACGAGGGGAGGGGAACAAACCAGGCTTGTGGGTTTTAATTAAGCTGTTATTCTCACACGGACGTGACCCTCGCGAGTATCCGTCTGCTGGTAAACAACGGTGCGCTGTCGGGACATTCTCACGGGGTCACCGTCCAATAGAGATTTGTTTCATTAGACCTTTTTTACAGAGGGATTCTGCCTGTGGTTCAACATGTGGCGAGCTGTCCGATTTTAAAAAAAAACATCAGCATGGGAAAGAAAATGAGACCGAGTATCAAAACACTTTTTAATTGCTTTTCATCGGTTTTCTTTTTCTCCTCAATCGGAAAAAAAAAATGGCACTGCTGTTGCATCGTATGGAGAACATGTGATTTGTGACATTCTTTTTATTAAAGACTATTCTCTGCTGTGATACAGTAAAAGCACAGAATTGGTGTTATTACTGCCTTATAAACATTGGAAAAAATCAGCCCACAGCATCAAACTTTGTCTCTTGGAACACTGGGCGGGTCTAACTTTCGCTGCATGAATATCCATATTGTATATGTTGTAATGCAACACTCTTTCACAATGTGCAGATTTTCTGGGAAAGCTGTTTTAACTCCTCACTATTATAAGCAGTGTTTGCTTATAAGGTCCATGAGCAGCTGGGTGAGGTTGTCCACAGTCCCGTTGCTTACTTCACGCTGGCCTGCTGACAGACGGGTGTCGGTGGTAACGCCTCAAAGTAAGGGAAGGAGGCTGCTGATGTGTCTGGAGCCAACATGGATGTTAACGCTGCAGGATTTAAAACACTCCAAAAGTTGGCTTTGCAAATGTTACATTCGAAAGAAAGAAAAGTGAATGACTTTATCATTAACTTGTGTTTGATCAAAGGAAAACTCCACAGGGCCACTTTAACCCTTTAAATGCGCTGATCTTTTCTTTTCAATTCCTAATTCAAAACCAGTTTGAATCAGGAATGTTTTGCTAAAAGTCAAAATGTAGTTTCTTTTATTGCTTGATGCCCTAAATGCTAGAAATATCTCGGGTGCTGTTGAGATTACACAAGTACAAGCCTTTTCGTGTGCGGTGCCGCGCTTCACTCCTCGTTCTTGGGGCGTATAGACGTGTTCATGATATGATCACAAACATCACCGCTCTTTTAAATGACTCCACCTCCTTCGCCTCAGAATCCTCCCGACGCTGGAGGAATTGAATCTCACTGTACCTCGAGGCTGGTATAATCAGAGCGATGCCGGGCAAAGGAAGTGGGGTTTCGCTTATTGAGATGCAGCCTAAGTGCAGTGCGTCTGTTCTTGTGTACATTTCTGTCCTTCGTCAGCAGTCAGGCCTCATCTCTCTCTGTGTCACAGCAAAGAGGAGCTGAACAATAAAGTACAGTTTGTACAGTACAATGCTACCACGTCAGTGTTGTCTTTGTTTACCTTGTTGCTTGCGTTTATGGATGGAGGCAAAAAGGCCATTGCGCAATTCTGCTGCAACAGTAAGTATTTCTGCGCGGATGCATGTCAGTGTATATACGTTGATGTCATCATCCATGCGTAGGTATACATAGTAGGTGTGTGTGCGCTGGAGCGCGCACGTGTTTGTATGGCGGGATAAACGCACCAACGCTCGCGTTTTACTCTGCACATGAACCGGGTGCATACATGGACGGATAGTTGCTGTGAATTCCATCTGCGGCCCTCATTGCATCTGTTCAGCTCATCGAATGGTTATTTGACCTTCACCGCTCCACTAAGCAGTCTCTGCGCTTTTATTCAATCCATTCAATGACTATTATTTGGTGAAATGCTGCAGTTTTTTTTTTCCCCTGCACTGGGCATGCCGCACCGGGTCGGTAGAGAGAGAACAATGGCGGGGTTGTGCTAAATGCTCATTGTCCATTGACCAGACAATTGGTTAGGAGCCCGTTTAGGAGGTGGATGGTTGACTTTGGCAATGTTGGACACATTACGCACATACACACGATTGGATGCATGGAAGCCAAGTTCTCCGAGCGCTGACGCGACACATCTGCAATGTTTCTATTGTTTTCATAGAATGGAATAGAAAAGCATTGGCTGGGCTCTTGACATTTATTTGTGAGAAAACGGGCTGAAAAAGTGTAACTAACTACATCGTATGGAAATGTGTATATTACGAGATGCTCTGCCTGTGTGTAACTCTTATGGTAAGTCTTATAAGAAGGAGATTGGAGGGTCAGAACGGATGTCACACATCGAGGGACAAGTCTTGACTTCTCATTAACCGCCAAACGCCCGGGAGACGGCAGGAGAGCAGCGGTGCCGGGGTGAATAGATTGTTTTTGTTGCCCTTTGCGACAATTTCAAAGATTTCCATTCAACATTTTACCCATGAAATCAAACCTGAACTGGCTACATAAGAGAAGAGGGGGCTGTCTGAAGACTACCGGTGAGTCAAACCCGTTCACTGCCAGGCCAGAGTAAGAGTCCACAGAGTACACTAATGACCACCAACTCACATCTGTAATCAGCACAGCTGTAATAACACCGTCTCTATTTTACATTTACAAAATACAAATTGAATTCACTACAGATATTGTGGCGAACTAGCTGGAAGTGCTTTGAGCACTTGTTGCCTCACGGAGCTGTGTTGCGTTGCGTTGATCCTTTTCAGGCAAAGCTTCCTCCCGGATGGCGCTGCCCCTGATTCAACTTAGATCAGACACTGAATGTTATGCAGTTAAGATTCTAGTTAATGCCGCGGTTGCAGTTTTATGTGGAACTATCCTGCTGACTGAGGCACAATATGTATACAGCCATGTGCTATATTCCCACACTGACATGCAGAATGGTACATTTGGTCAAAGTCCTCGAGCTGCTCGGTCTGTTGCATGCGTGTGAATATTTATTAAAGCACCAGCAAATTGTAGAAAATAAATGTGTGTGAGTAAACGGGCCGTGTGGTTCAGTCGGTGTGTTTAAAAAAAAAAAAAGAAATGTTGGACTTGAAAAATCCTTGGACTTCAACTCCTCTCCAACCCCAGACTGAAAGCTTTTACTATTGTTCACAATTGAAGAAAGACGTTCTGACGACCACTCAAAGTATGAATGCATTTGCGTCCATGTCTATTTATTCCTATATGCCTCTCTTTGTCCCACTCTCCCGCCTCTGAAGACATGGAGGTCCCTCTTTGCTCATTTTACAGGGCTGCATGCAATTACTGAGCTCTTACCTTTATGGGAGGAACATCAAGGAGACGGGGAACCTGGTTTTAAACAAGGTCACTGTATAAGCAGTGCTCCTATCTCTGCAAAGCACAATGCCCGCTTGGCATCAGGGCGCATGCTCATTATAATGATAAAGAACGTCTCGGGCACCCTATAGACAACTGGCCCTTCAGGAAGGAGCCAATAGATACCACGATTAGCATGAGCTTCATATTTATGCTTTGCTTACTAGAAGGCCAACAGCGGATGTTCCTCAGAGACAGAGGAGCTCTTTGCTGAGCTGCATCAATCTGAAATGCTTGAGTCAGTAATTACAGTAACTGTGCTCCTTTTGATTGCTGGGGCATTTTTGCTTGCTCATTAAAGGATACTTTTCACTTCCCCAGTTTCCTGATAAAAAACGCATCTGGTATGCAATATGTAGCTGGCATAAACAGCTTCCACTGCAGAGGCCGCGTATACCGCAGTCTCTGGTAAGAGTGACGTCGATCAGGGCAAAGGGTTCAAGCCTCCTATATCTTTTGAACAGTTGTCATTCTCAGACGACGCCGCCATTCTTGGCCTACTGCAAAAAGACGCATCGCTTTACCTCTCTGAAATCAAACGCATTGTGGACCGGTGTGATGCTCACCGCCTTATTGTGAATGTGAGGAAAACTGAGGAGATGATATTCCACCAAGAGTCAATTGTCATTCACAATGTACCCATAAATCAGGTTCTATTCCATCCTCCATCAAATTACTAAATAGCAACAGGTAGTATTATATGGTATTATTTTATTAGGGACTAATATACTCTGACCTGATTATTTATTATCTGTGTTGATCACAGCTGGTTTTATTGTTTTGTTATTCGTAACTATTGTCGACATGTGTGTTTATGCATTATGATCTATGTTCTATGCATGTGGATTGTGTGATGCAGAGGGCTTGGAGCCCGAGACAGATTTCCCTGCGGGACAATGAAGTGTATGTGATCTTATTCCAAACACCTGTAATCAAACACAAGCCACTTTCTCACAGCACACAAGCTATAGATCGAAAGCCGACTCGCTCCTCACACCGCTGTGTGCGCATTGATACGGCAAGTAAGAATGCTCTTATTTTTAAATCATCAAAATGTTGATTTTCTTATTTATTTTGTTGTTCATAATTTAATGTGAGTGAAGCTGAGTTTTGTGCTTTTATTCATGCTCTGTGTCGCATATTGACGCATCATCCGGCTTCCAGCTGACTGGAAACGGCCAATCACGGCCACGACTCCCTCCAGCAACCTAACTTCATCCTGAGCTAATTCAGTCTTTGGAAAATCATTTTTAACCATGGCAACTCATTATTTTGTATTCATTACTTTACGTTTCAGTATCAGAGACGATAGAGTTTTGGCATGACGCAGCATGTTTGAGTTACTCTACAGCCCCAATCCAGTGAGATTGCTGTGACACCTGTATCCATGCAGCAGACGTGACATACTTCCAAGTCAAATGTGTGACTTCAGTTTTGTTTCTGGTGTTTGTTTCACCGCTGCTGTTTGTTTTCTTAATTTTTGTTCCTCCCCAGGTTTTGAATTATTTGTCAGAAAAACAAGCACGTGAGCCAATTTTCTTTTTTGTCGCACTCACGGGCTCCTGTTCTCCGGCTGGCAGAAGTTGAATTGAAGGTTCACCGTATTCCCTGCAGATGGTGAAAAGCTCCTCAACACCTTCTCAATCTCTCCCTGTCTCTATTCTGCTTTCTCTTCTTTTTCTGTTCTCTCATATTCTCCCTCTCTGTCTACACATCCATTCCTTTCCTTTTTTTTTATCTTCCCTCCTCCTCTGTCATCTCTTCCTGTCTTTTCGTCACTTTCTCTTTCCTGTCCTCTCCCTCCTCTTTCCTCTTCTGTTACCGTCGTCCTCTTCTCCTCTCCAGGTTGCCGCTTTCATCTCCACCTCCTCCAGCCTATCACTCTCTGTCTCTCCCCCCCTCGCTCTGATCTTTTCCATCTCCTCCTCATCTCCCAATTATCTCTCTCTACCTTCTCTCTCTACTTTTCTCTCCCTCTCACACCCTCCTCCCATCACCACCTCATCCTCTCTCTCTCTCTCTCTCTCTCTCTCCATCTTCCGTCCCCTCTGAGACACATTGTATTTACTCGGCCCGTCACTGGCTACCTGTGTTTATTACCTATTCAGCAAAGAGGCAGGAGAGACGGAGAGAGACAGCCCTTCGGAGGATTCTCCTCCCAACTCTCCCGCTGCTGTCTGACTGAATCCTGAAACACTGCGTTAGAAAAATTGATTTTGGAATTTTCTTTCCTCATCTCATCTTTTTCAATTTATTCAGTATCGAGCGTGGACTCCTTGCTCGTTATGTCAAACAAAGTTCACATGTCCTGTAGTTCCGGGGAGCAGGAGGCTGGAACATGTAGATGGATCACCTAGGGCTCTTCACTGAGGATTCGTTTCTCTTGTATCTTATCTGAATTCAATCCCAAATTAAAATGTAATGGATTATGTTAATTAATATGCTCTCAGTTCTGGTAACATGGGAAATTAACTGTGTGATTTATCCCTAAGCTGTTGAGGGTATTCTTCAGCATTAAGGCAACATACAGCAATGTAACGTCACCGTATCAGATAATGGATGTGCTGATTGTCACCACGCTGGGGCCCAGATAAGAGCATGTGACGTAGCATGTTCGTTTCAAGATAACGGTAAACAGGAAGGTTGGACTGTTTGGAGCTTTCATCCATCATGAAAGCTCCAGCTTGGTCTGTAGACTACAGTTTGTTTGTTTTTTGCAATTAATTTGCACGTCAAAACTTTTACACAGAATGCAAATATAACGCAGCAAATAGAGTGTTGTACTTTTTATTCATTTTTCTGAGCTTTCGCACTGCGAATAAGGCATCAAACAACCAGGCTGTGTGGATACATTTAAGTGTATAAAGAACCTTTACTGTATAAAAAAAAAAAAAAATGTTCACAAGGCTCTCTTTTGTTCTTGTCCTCTCATTTGACTTTGTTTCCTTTACCCGCAGGCCGCCCCCCCCCCCCCCCCCCCCCCCCTTCAGTTAGCTCTGCCTGCCCCTCAAAGCTATCACAGGCTCTCACAATAGCCCGCGGCACTCTTTTGATCAACGCAGAAGCTGCACCTGAACCCCTCGCAGCTCCGTTTAAACCTGCTGCAGGGGGGAAGTGCGAGGTGAGCGTGGGATGAGATGTGGCTGCGTCGAGCAAACGACAGAAATGTCAAAGTCGGCGGGAACATTTGAAGGACCCTGGGAAGTTGAATCAGCTCAGAAGTAGAACTAACTAACTAGTATAAAAAAACAGGGGCTGAAGGGGAAAGTGGGAACAGATGTTCAGGTAGGTAGTGGGAACAGGTGACGGAGAACAGCGGGACATTCAGACCTACATGTGGTTGTTAACCCAAAGGGGATACGAGCTGGGATTAACGGGGTCAAGTTATTTTGTGCCTCGGTATCAGACTCCGAGGGGTGTGACAAAGTGTCAGTATTTGACGTCCTGGGAGTGAGAACAGGCTGATATAAAAATGAATTTATATTTTTCCTAAGCATTTTAGGGGCAGTGGGCTGCTGTGAAGCTCGCTGGCAGCAACTTGGGATTCAGTGTCTCGCTCAAGGACACTTCCACACGTAGACAGAAGGATCGAGCCAACCTTGTGGTGGAAGGACAACCCGCTAATATACAAGGTGAAAAAGTTTATCACACTGTTTTCTCATGCGTATTTGTCATCTTCACTTTATTTGGTCAAATAAAGAGTCAGAAGGTCCACGTCGGGAGGAGGTCGGAGAGGATGGGCGGGTTAAAGCAAGCACACGACTTTCACCCAGGAAACCAACGTCCTTCCCATGAGATCACTTTGGTAACATTAAAGCCCACGATCACATCATTATTGGGAACTTCCTTGATTATTCAGAGATCTCAGCCTTGTACTGGACATGAGGGATGTAGATGATCTTGAAGCACTCGAGTCAGACCCCCCCCCCCCCTTTTTCCCAGGGTTACAGGGGCCGCAGCCAATCCCAGCATCCAATGTGTGGAGGGACGCCCTGCAGGTGGGGATTCCACTGCAGAGCTGCAGAGACAGGCACATGCTCACATCTATATCTAGGAGTCTTACAGGCTACATTCACAACTCGGTGAAGCTTAGAAGACCGCTTACATCTGTTCAAGTACAGAATCCTTACTGCTAATACAACCTGGCAGGGATTTCAAAAGGCGTGTGTGCCCAGAGTCACAAGAACCAAACCATCTTCAAACGCCGCAGTCTCCCCATCCACTGGTGTTCATTTTCTCAGTTATTTCTTTATGTAGTCTAAGTCCTATGTCAAGTGTCCTTGTTCAATTTCATCATCAACCTCATGCGTTTTTTTTTTAAAGTCAAGTTTAAGTTGACTTGAAGTCTGGGCATCTTGTTCTCAGTCAAAGAAAACCGTAACTATTTTAATATAGTTTTAGTCAATGAGTCTATTTTCATTTATTCATTTGAATCTTCAGTCAATCTAGTTTAGCCAAATTACCCAACCCAGTGAGCAGGAGAAGACGTTGCCATTGTACGTTCTGCAAACCGCCTACATATGTCTCTCTAAAATACATTTTAGAAAGACATATCTCCATGAACGTAAGCGTTTAAAACCATGCGTAGCAATTTTGCCGTTTCCAATCTGAATTGTCAAGTGCGTTGAGGTTTAGGCGACAAAACTACACAGTGAGGTTTAGTAAAACATCGTGTTTTGGGTTAGAATAGTACGTCATGTTTGGATTCACACAGGACACAGACAATAATCTCGTTAGTTCCTCCAAAGGAAAAATAAGTTTCGTAATGTAACGTAATTTATAATTTATATCAGCTAGTTTTTTTCCCCTGATACTGTTGTTGTCATTGTTAACTTTAACTCGAGTAAGCTAGTGACTCCGAGTCCTCCTCATGAGCTCATTGTGTGCTGCTGGTGTAGATCTGATACGACGCGAGCAGCACACGACACAAAACCGGTGCACGGGGAAAAACATTTCTTCTTGTCATTTTTCGTCAACAACATTGCATGTTGCATGTGTTTAATGACGTCGGTGCAGTCTCGTCATCGTCTTGGACAAAAAAGGTTGTTGACGAACTGTATTAGTGATAGTTTACTTTACCGAAACACTGCCACCTGTCTTGGAATGTTTAGAGAAAACCCTCCTGGACAAGAGGAGTCAGATTAACCCCCCCAGTTGGACCCCCACCTCTAATCCCGCTCTTGTTGTTCTCTGCTAGAATACCACTTGAACCTGAAGTCTTACACATGACAGGATTTGATGCACTTCAAGACTGCAGATGCTGTCATGCAGTGATAACTAAAGCATTCACTTTATTTCTCATAATGTGTGCTTCTTTAAACACAGCGTCTCTTTACGGTTCACACAAGGGTCACATATAAAAACGTCAGGAGATGCCAGATGTCTGACCAGAAGGAGTGTCGCAGCAGGTGTGACCTGATGATAAGATATGGAGCAGTGCACAGACATTTTGTTCATCCATTCAAGTGCTGTAGGTTTGAACCTATAATCTAATGCACCGTGCTGAAAAAAAAACGGTTGTTGTCTTTTTGCACTTTTGTTCGTATTTTCCTTCCTAGACACTAGTGTGTAAATCGAGTTTTAACACTTCTTGGATCATGAATTAATAAACAGAAACAGGCAGTTTTTATATTTGTTGAACAATTCCTTAAACTAGGATTTTGTTCCTAAGGCTGCATGAAAATAACGGAGAAAAACTGTTATTTTCTGCAACATATAAGCACAAACTGAGGTCCCTGCTTGAGGTACCTTGGACCTGCAAATTCAGGTTTTTCCTCCCATTTTCCTCCACCAACAACGGAGGCTGAGACCCATCCACACGACGTTATTCGAAACCCCCTTTCAAGCAAGAGCAAGAGGAGGCGTGGGAGTAGAATGGTGTTGTAATTGGACACTTAATCACGGGAAGTGGTGTTTTACGGCCCAAACTGATGACCCTTAACAGAAGCGAGAGATGGGTGTAGTGGTGGTGGTGGAGAGAAAATCTTTGATGACCCTGATGCAGCGACACTGGCCATATAGCTGAAATCCTGCTGGTGTTGGCCTAAAGAAAGCGAGCTAACGTCTCCCTCTCCCTCTCCCTCTTCTCACCTGGTACCAGTTTCTGGCTGCAACATGCCATTTTTAGTATTTAGCTCTGAGGCAGAGACTGCTGGACCCGGACAGTGATCCCTGTCATTACCACTGAGACACTGTGTCTTTCCACTGGAGCACACAGACAAAGAGAAGTCGGAAGGACGCAGACAGAGTAGAAAATTGACAGATGTGGAGCCCAGGAAGAGAGGAAAATGAGGGGGGAAGTGAGGAGGCGATGAGAGGAAGTTACGGAGCGGTCGAGACAAAGAGGGAAGGAGAAATGAGCAGAGAGGCGGTGAGAGAAGAAAAAGAAAAGGGAGAGAATTCACAAGATTAAGACAAAAGATGGAGATAAGGGACAGAAAGGAAGCTTCCCTCCTCTTCAGAAACGGAAATGGAGCGTACAGAGGAGACATGAATTCAAAGCCGAAACGCGCCGGATCCATCTCATGTGCCTGGAACGAAGGTCAGCCTCATTTGTTCTCTGCGGAGACGAAGGGGGTCCTTCATGTGACGAAAGAGAGCGATAGCGGGAGCACAAAAGGAGATGAAAGATGATGCCGGCCCGTCGGTGATGGGGGGGGAAACATGAAGGTTGATTCCATCTGGTGTGTTCTTGTCACAGACACTCACACACAGGACTGACAGAAGGGGGATACATTTGACTGTCAAACAGGTGCTTCTCATGAATGTGTAATGGTGTTTTTTTTCCCCTGCGCGACAGAGAATGTACGAGACGACGGCCTTCAGCGGGGAAAAAAATGACATGGTTTGAAGTCCTGGCCAAGGTTCTTACTCCTCAAGTAGGCTCTTGAAGGCCGAACATGGCAGGTCTTGCATGTCTGGAGCCCGAAGTGACATCGGGAACATTTTGAATTCTGAATAAATCAACCCCCAGGGTGAGAAAACAACACGGGACTCAGGTTTAAAAATAGGTGTGAAATTAAACACAAGGAAAAGGTGATATCACCTTGATCACATTTTGTAAAATGAGGCGTCAAACCTCTACAAATAAATTACTCAAATGGCTCGTCCTGTTTTTTGTATTTTTCTTGTATCTGCAGCCACAAATCAGTGCACAACAAGTGCAACTATTATTAGGCACAAGTCCTGCTGTCAGAAATGTACCGATGCCACAGATCAGCAGCTGCATTCAATTCACTTGTGATAGTTGGTTTTGTCCATTCTGGCTAAAAAACGTGTCCCAGTTTCACACTCCTGCACTGCTGGTCCTGAGCTGGTCCTGCCGCCTGGTTCTACACCACTGAAGTGGCCACGTTCCAGATGTGTTCACCGATTCAAATAGAGAAGAGGAAAAAAAAGAATTAAGTGAAACAAAAATGGCAATTTAGTCCGATGATAAAGGGCTCCAGACCTGTCGTACGTGTCACAAATAGTTTGACTTCAGAATTATAACGCTGTGAGCTGAATTCATTTGTAGTTTAAATCTGATACTTGAAGCAACTCAAATATCCAACTGAAACAAACGTAATGCAAAATGAATTGGCTTGTTAATTTACTGAGGTTTTTTTTCAGATTGTTTTTAACAGGAGCATATTTTAACTAATACAGTTCGGCATTCTTCTCCGACAGCTGTCCTCACTCAGCCCAGTATCATCCTCTGTCCTCCCTACAGCGTCACATCGTCTACTGCAGGCTAATATTCTCTCTCCGTGACTGTCACATGATCGCCAGATTTCTGACAGCGGGACATCTTTTTACTCTTGTATGACATTTTTGTGAATGAAACTTACCCTAAAACAGAGAGCAACAAGCAGCTTTATGTGGGCATTTGTGGGCCAGCCATTATGCAGGGTCGAATAAAAATCCACAGTCTCAACCCACTTAGACAAATAGGACGTGATGGAATATGTGCTGCGTCCCTTTTGTTCTCCAGCGTGAACGCACTACATACTCAAAACCAGATTATAATTAATATGTAATATGGATTTGAAACTAATTGGCTTTACTGGGACACTTGGAGAAGAACATGGAACAGAGTCATTGTTAATGCCATCAGTAGCAGCTGTGTTTCTCCTGCTGTGACGAGTCAAAATGTCTGCTGTGAAAAACACCACCGAGTGAAATGGAGGAGCTGCTGGCGGCTGCCAAACATTTCAAACGAATTGTGAATGTTTTTCTTCAGCAAAAATATATGCCGAGCTTTGCTTTCTGTGAGAGGAGATGATTCCAAAGTTGCAGTCTGATTGATGCCTGGAGTTGTCAGTTGCAAAAAATGGAAAGCACCATTCATTTCTAAATAGTCAGATCAATGGTGGAAACAATTGGCTTTTGAATATAACGGATTAGAGAGTGCAAACATGACTTTCTGCTGTATTAAAGCTGACAAAAAGACAGATTCATGGTTGAAAACATCTTCACACAGACGCCGTCTGCTGTATGTTGCACACTTATCCCCCCCCCCCCCCCCCCACACAGCCTTTTCCTTTCACTGAATGCTGTCATGTTATGAAAAGGTATGTTTATGCACAGACAGCTTCTTTAATGCAAGAAAGTGACAGATGTTCCTTTTGGGGAGAACACTGATGGCAGAAGTTTCCTAACCACTGAGTCATATGAATCCTTGTGATTTATTGCCGTGAGAGACGACATGCTAAGCTGTTAAATATCACACTCTCAGTACTGTAGAGTCCCTCCTCGCCTACACAAGGCTTCCCTCACGTGCTGCAAGTGTTGGTGCTTCGTTAGAAGGTGCATCTCGGAGTGTGTGTGTGTGTGTGTGTGTGTGTGTGTGTGTGTGTTTGTGCACATACTTCTCTGTTGCTGTTTTTTTTTAATAGTGCCAGGGTGAGAATTTTATTGTTTGTTCATGTGCACAAACAATGTGTGTGTGTGTGTGTGTGTGTGTGTGTGTGTGTGTGTGTGTGTGTGTGTGTGTCTGTACCATTCTGTCGCCTGTGCTAATTACCTTTATTTCTCAGCAACAGTGGCAACTGCTGCTATTTCTGAGAAGTGCAACATCACACCATCTCAGGTCGGCCAGGCTGCTTGTGCTCGTTTTCACAGGTTATCCGCACATTCTCTCCTTGTTATTTCAATACAGAGTTATCGCAGCTGACAATTGCCTCCTCGGTTCCATTTTTAAAAGGCTTGTGACTGTTTTGTTTTTTATTAATTTTTTCAAAAACAGGTGGCATTTTCACACGGACAGGCAACGGTACATCTAGCATCCTTTTCACCACATCAAAATGATGTCAATTTATATCCCTGATTTATCTTAAAGGGGACACATCATGAAAAACTCACTTTTGCTTGTGGACGTACATTTGTGTATCTGGAGTGACTACCACCCCAGAAACTGTGAAATCACACATCCCAGTCAGGCTTGAGAACTACCTTTGCAAAGGTGCACTTCTCACAAGCCAATCACAGGAGACTGGGCTTTTTTATTAGGAGCAGGCCTTAAAGAGACAAGCGCTAAAAACGGAGCGTTTCAGACGGAGGCTAAATCCAGGTTTATTCAGACAGAGAAAGATAAAGTGTTATTTTGAACATTAAAGCGTATAAACATGTTCTAGAAGAAACCCAAAATAGGAGGAAGTATGAACCTGGAAATTAGCATCAAATGTCCCCTTTAAGAAACATCTTTTTGAAGCACTGATTTTTGTTCCAAGCTGGCATTTCTTGCAGCAGCAACTACTCATCCTCATTTGTTAAGCAGCTAAAAATGCAAAAGGAAAGCTGGGGGGATTGGGAGGTGCTCAAAAATAGATTATAGACCAGAAAGTTAGAAATCTCAGTACTTTGAGATGCAAGTATTGAGTCATTTGTATTGACATTCCCCCCTAAAAAACTCCCATGCTAGGATATTTTTGAAGGTACAGTAGTTCCAGCTGTGACTCTTGTTGACAGTAAGCTGGCTGGGGCTGTTCGCCCTGTTTTTTCCAGTCTCTCAGATTACATAAGACTCTCTCCATGAACCATAGTGCTCCACAAAACCTCCGGGAATCCCAACAGCGCTGCTGCTGCTGCTGCTGCTGCTGCTGCTGTTGTTGTTGTTGTTGTTGTTGTGCGGCAATCCGCTAGTTGTGTCTGTGGTTGCGTGTGTGTGTGTGTGTGTGTGTGTGTGTGTGTGGACACTTGTGAACCAACTGACTCATGTGAAGCTGTTGGAGCTTGTGTTGTTATGCTTCATTATTTATGTGTGTGTGTGGAGTGTATGAGAGAGGAAAAAAGGGAGATAAAGTGGAAGCGACAGCGTGGGGGGAAACTCTATGACAGAGAGAGTTTCCTTTTTTTCCATACGAGCCTGGCAGCTTCTTGTTCCTCGGCTCACTTGTGCTTTTTTTGTTGTGGGAGTAATTACATGTGGCCCAGGGCAGAGGGTGTCGTCTCCTTGTCTGATCTGGTAGACAGCCACCGCTCCACCTACAGCTGGAAAGGGACGTCCATTGCTCCAATATGGTGCGAGAGATTAGAGCAGATAAATGGAACAGCCGGTCCAAAAAAATCAGGCCTTGTCTTCCAGTGACCGAGAACAATCTGTGAAGTGCCAATAAAGTCAAAATCCTTGTGTGGATGTACAGTATAACCGGTGGTTGGAGAAGACCTGTGTCCCAATGAACACAGCCTAGTAGATTCGCCAATGGTTTATGCAACCACTCTCCAATACTTATAATGACTCACTTCTAAAATCAAGATAACAGAAGAACGTTTCTACATTAAATGCTTAATTTCTGCACCTCCAACAGTTATTATGACGTATTAATCCCATATGTTTAACTGCTGTTATGAATACCTTTAAATACTTTTGTAGTGTGGAAATGTGCCCACTTCATCTCTAACTAACATTGCATAAATCCTCTTCAATGTTTGACATTAGCTCAGATGAAGCGCCCTTCATTATCTTTTATCCGTTAACCATCTCTTATTTCAGATGCGGTCATGCCTCAACTGTCCACTAGTCACCCCTGTTCATATTCCCACACCTGTGATGACCAGAACCAATCAGCTGGCTGCACAGCTGCTGCTAATGACTCATTAGTCACCTCAGTATATACAGGTGTTAGTTCATCGCCGTTGTCTTTTCATGTATGCAACCGTAGCAATTAATTCCGTTGCCCTTTTTTTGCGTCGTTCCTGAGCTCAGATTAAAATCTAACTAATAATTTTACTCTTATTTGAAAAAGGCTAAATAACAAGGACTTGTCTCATGAAAAAAATGGTGGTAGACTAATGAGTGCAGGAATTGAGCAGTAAAGGCTGAGGGTGGTTATTGAGGGAAGGCAACAAAAGTTGATCTGCAGACAGCAGTGAAGTGGTCCTTACTCGACTAACTGACCTCGTCTCGTCAGCCTCAGCTGTAGGCTACTGCTGTAAGCATGCTAACATGCTAACATGCTATGCCTAAACAAAAACATGTTAGCATTGTCACTGTGAGCATGTTAGCGTACCGCTGTCGCCGGAGTTGCTAGCATGGCTGTAGGCTCATAGTTAGTTTTGGCTGCAGTGAGTGTGGGTCACACAGCACAGCATGTCCTGAGTGGTGAGCAGCTGCGACCCTCAAGAAAGGTCTGTGTGTGGATTTGCCAACTGAAATCAAGAGGATTAGGGCGGACAACTGACCTGGCCTTCAGGAAGTCACTGTGAGCCGTTTGCTCAAGAGGACACATCAGCGGGGAAAACCTTGAGCGAACTTGGCGCAGTGGAGCTGAGACAGAATACGTAAAATGTTGAGGAGAGCTCTGGCTGCCAGCAATCCTTGATGACCTGACATAATAAATCAGCGATCAGGCTTTTAGATAAAGGTCTAATACAACCTTAGACCCACTAAATGGTGGGTTTAAAACAACATCACAGATGTACAATTCAGTTTCTGCTGTGCTTGTGTGGTTTCACATTTCTTAGCTCATTCAGTGCTCGGGAGGTTTTCATAAAAATGTTGCACTTGAATTCAGTTTTTTGGTGGCAAAAATCTTTCAGGATTAGCCTGTCCTACAAAGGAAATGGGGAGAATTGTCAACTTAATCAGTGTTGAATGAAAAGATAAAGAATATAATGTCAGAGGGTCAAATGACAATTGACTGGCTGGACCTATGAGGATGAAAATCCTAAATTCTTCTTTGAAGCGATTTGTTTTACCACCTAATTACATAAAGGTTAAAACGAATTGTCTGATGTATTGAGTAGCTGCGTTATATTGCTTTCATACGGCAGCTTCCCCTTTTTCCAGACAGCCTGTCACCACGACATGCAGCTTTAAACAGAAAGAAGTAAAGCCCCACTTTAAAGCAAATCAGATGTTACGTTTGGAAATCTATAATTACACCAGATTTTGCTGGTGATTGATGTGCCCCGGTGTTAAAGTGAGTTCACTCTGTCAGTCAGCGCGCGTGTGTGTGTGTCTGTCTGTGAGAGAGTGATCCTCCCTGTTACGTCCCCGGAGAGCGCTGAGTGTGTTGACAGAGTATTTAGGGAGCTTTTAACTCAACATACGCCTCAAACCCCATGGCAACCAGGCCTTTTCATTCCTTTGCACATTACCATGGAAACGCTGATGTTAATTAATACTCACCCTCTCTTTGAATATTAAGACAAAATGAGAAAAAAAGACTTTACATTCAAGCAAAGAACTTTAACTCCTAATGTACAGTATATTCATTATCAGTTTTGCACTGTAAAAAAATAAAAGAATATATATATATATATATATATATATATATATTCTGCTTGTGGTTAGAAGCTGCGTGAAGGTTCTGCTTTGGGACGTCCTGCAACCCTCCGAGCGTACTGAAATCCCAGGGGCCTGTACAGCTGATGAACACATGGACGTATACAGTCTCTCACATGGGACGTGGAAATGGAGACAATTACATATTGTATTTACAGACATGAATGAACAGTTAGCTGCAGGAGCATGACGGTCAAGCAGCTGGATGGTCTAATGAGACGCCCCTTTGGGAATAATCCATTTCCATACATCTGAAGTTGTGTGTGTGTGTGTGTGTGTGTGTGTCGTCCAGATGCATCCTTGTTTCATTCTTTTCCCCCACACTCACAGGAATTGCATTAACCTCTGATAGATATGGCGATCCCACTGCTGGAGGAAACTCTGGTGTTCTGTGAAGTGAATCGTGTGTGTGTGTGTGTGTGTGTGTGTGTGTGTGTGTGCATGCATGCATGTGTGTGTATGTGGGGGGAAAGAGAGAGAATAGTGCAATATAGAAGAAATGCATCTGCTCCATATAAATGAGCAGGAGTGTCCAAGCCCTGACACACGTTGACGTACACACACTCATTTACACAGACACGTACTACACACACACACACACACGCAGCCATATAGAAGTCTCGACCCACACAGCGGCAGACGGGGAGCCTCTCTCCACATCTCTGTCAGCGGTCCGCGACTCATTACAGTGACGCCAGAGTGCAACTGCATCTGGGGACCCCGGGATGCTATGTTTATCTAAAGAGGGTAGAGACAGATTGAATATGTAAAGCCAGCAGTCAGTGGAATCCCATCACTGTGATTGCTTCAGACCAGCTGGGAGTCTGAGATGGATCCTCCATTGCTCTCTCTTACTGAGCTTCAGTGGGACGTTAGCAGCGCTGGGGTAAACAACAGGTGACTGTGTGTGGGGCGTGGATGTAGCCTGGGGAGAGCGTGATTCATATGCATTACACCTAATATAGCCCACGCACCACGGCCACCAAATGTAAACAATTACCATACAAAAGCACTCATTTGTGGGGTAGGAGTTGGTTTGTGCCTATACTCGTATTCCCAGTCGATCAGATTCGAACCAGTCATTCTGTGGAGCGTTAGCGGGGATATTTGATGACAAAACACAGCAAATCCAGCGGCTATGAGGTATTTTCCATGTTTTATTGTCTTACAACATTGAATCAGAGTAGATTCAATGTGGCTCTTTTGACACTGATCAACAGTAAAGGACCCACAAGTGAAAATGGATCCCTTACAATACTGAATTATGTATTTCAGCCCCTACAAGTTAGTATTTAGTTAATGCGATTTCCCTTTAATCCTTTTAGGTCCAGCCACACATTCTCGATTGGATTGAGATCCTGACTCCACTACGGGACATTAAAGGGTCAGTTTGTAGCATTTAGGGGGATCTGTTGGCGGAAATGGAATATATTATAAGTATGTTTCCTTTAGTGTTTAATCACCTGAAATTTACCTTGGAATGAGCCTTTTATATCTACACATGGAGCGGCTCCTGTTCATGGAGTCCGCCTTATTGCACCGTTTCTACAGAAGCCCTGAATGGACAAATCAATCACTGGCTCTAGATAGGGCCATTCAAGTTTCTTTTGCATTAGCCCCTGAACGTCTCCTACACGTTTGGCACACAGGAGAAGTTTCCGTTTGCGTAACTTCATCGCCAGATGCTGCCAAATCCTACACACTGCACCTTTAACAATGAACTAGAAAAATGCGAAATAAAGTTTGTTGCCATACACTGCCATTATGCTAGTATCAGGAGTTGACGAGTTGCATCGAGGAAACAGTTATTCTCCACTTGGCTACCAGTAAACCAATGCAGAAGAGGGTGCAATGAAATGATGTCGCTAAAAACGTGGTAGTCAAGTCTCAAACCAATTGCGATTTTTTCAATATCATTGATTGTGTTATTATTTTTGCAGGCTACACAGTATTCTGTCAAATGTTCCCTTGACCCTTGATTCAGATAAGGAAGGTTCCTAACTGAGTGAAATGACCCAGACGTATCCACCATGATAAGAGCTGTTCGAATGATCTAAATGCTAAGGAAAGGTGATTCAATGCTTCCTTTCTCAGCTCATTTAGCATAGGAAACACTAAATATAACTGTCAATGAACAAGTCTCATTCTCAACAACAAGAAGCATCAGTAAAAAACAAAACAAACTAGCAAACTATGATAAATTATTAAACTGTTAAAAAGCTAAATATAATCAAATTGTTGAATCGACATTATTGCACAAAGGAAATATTGACATCGAACAGTTTCCGGTTTCTGTCTTTCACACACCACGAGCGATGATTGTAGTCCTTTGTTTTAGTTCGGCCATGGCCTACGTCGGTGACATCCGTCGTTGTCACTCGTCGTAGCTTAGTGAAAGTGTAATCGTATTCTCTAAACACCACGGTCGTCTTTTCCTAACTCCTCATGAAGTCTCCTTCACATCTTTCCTTGACCACATGACGTTTTCCATAGAGGTCAAGGAAAAGTTAGGATTAGACGGTTAGGAGGTCATTTTGGGACTTTTCAACCGCAGACATGCAATAGATGTTATATGTGGAGAAAAGACCAATATGATAAAGTTGGAGTATGGACAATCAAGCTTTCCCTGTACTTTGTGCCATACTTTTTTCATTTACTCAGTATTGATCTAACTTTACTACAATTTAACTAGAATGTCAAGGCCACCACAAGTTTCTGATAAAGATGTATTTCTGCTACAAACAAGTGAAACCCCTTGACTGCACACAGGTGATCTCCATTTAACTAATCAGGTGACTTCTAAAACCACTTGGCTGCACAAGTGATGATGTGTCCTATTGAAGGGGGCAAATACGTATGCAAATATATGTTCCTATTTGTATGTAATGTAGGTCCCTTTGCAGGGATCGGTTTTCACTTTGACATTAAAGACCATTTGTTTAGTCAGTCAGTGTAAAAAAACTATATATATATATCCAAATATTTAATGCAAACGGGTGATATTTCAACAATAGTTCACCTGAAATGGGCCAAAGTTGCAGAAAAAAACAAGCAAGAAAGCATAACATATATTTGAACGTCTGTAAAATTCTCACTCATGAGCTGAGATAGTCTTTAGTGGACATTGTTTTATTCGGGGCAGCAGAGTGAGACACTGATGCCACAGTTGTTAGCAATCTGAAGTCGGCTGGAACGGCAACCGTGATCCCTAATTAGCTGAAGAAATCTGCAGAAATCCTTTTTTTTTTTTTGCCTTCTTGTTCTCGTTATGGCCGCTTGTCCATATGTAATGTTTTCAGACACACACACACACACACACACACACACACACACACACACACATGCACGAACATACTCAGTCTGTCACACAGCCGTTACAATACACAGACAGGAAAGCACAGTTCATACAACACGTGCAAGTCTTCCTTAAATTCACTGAACTATATCATCCTCAATTAGAGCCTGGAGCAGTCTTCCTTTGATGTAAGTGCTGAAAAACCCTTAAGAGAATATACACACACACATACACATATATAGGAGAGCTCTGATTATAATAGCCTTTTTTAGAATCTTCTTTCTAGAGTGAAGAAGCATGAGAATCCCTGCAACCATTCATTGAGGCCCGGGCCTCTGAAGTGTAGTCAACAGCAGCATGCGGCGATTAATTAGAGATTTGTCTGGATGAGGGGAGGTTTGGGATGCAGAAGGATAAAGCAGGCAAATCTGCTGGCCTAATTAGGGGAATTTAATTTCTCACAGGCTCACATTGACTCAGACCTTGATGAGGCATTTTTGGGAGAAAAGGGGAGTGGAGGGAGGGAGGGAGGGAGGACAGAAAGCGGCTCGTCCGTGATGTTACATGCGCTAATAGATAATGAAAAGAGATCGCCAAAAGGGAAGTGCGCGACGCAGCAGAATCATGTCGCGCCTCGACAATGGAGCTCATCAAATGTGCTCATGTATTGTCACTGAGGGAGTTTTTCAGCACTTCTGCAGTTTTTGGGGAAAGGAAGCTCTGTAACCTTTTGTGTGATTTAACATTTTTTGGGGATCTCATTAAAGCCCAATTTTGCGTGGTATTTTACGATCACACGAGAGAGAACGAATGAATTTGTTTTAGCCTGACAATGACAAAGCAGCGTATAAGTCAATTCAGTCCGTTTCCCTTGCATTTTATTAGATTCTGCTTTTATCGATACACCAAATCTTTTACCTCCAGTCAATCTGAGAAACGTTTCGACTTTCTCATGCACAAATTGAAAATCATTCTCATCTGAAAGCGATCCATGTGTATCAACCTGTGACCTGAAGACGCCTTTGGATAAAATTCCAGTCTTAAACCTGCAACAATGATGGCCAATGTGCACCTCTGAAAAATGAAGGCAATGTGGAGGTGCCTGGAACTTGCATTTTATCTAATGGCCACCAGGGGGCGACTCCTCCGGTTGCAAAAAGAAGCCTGTTTTTATAGAAGTCAATGAGGAAATGACCTTACTACTCAATTGATTTATTACCCCAGTAAACATTGTAAACATGAGTTTATGGTCAATACAGCAAGATGTTCATTTAGTAAATTATGGCCATTTCGAGTAAAATAGACCATAAAGCAGGGTATGCTTTAGGGCGTGGCTACCTTGTGATTGACACCACAGCATTGTCCGGGTGTCGTCCTTGTTTTCATTTTACAACTTTAATCCTTTCACAGTGTGTTAACTGTAACCTTTTGGTCGCCTACATTTGTTTTATTCAGTGTTCGGTATGGCTCCATACTCTCCTGTTGCTTCTGGTTGCAAAAAACCTGGATGGCGTTGGCCAAAATGCCGAACTTGAGGCTTCAGAACTCCCAAAACTTCAAAACTTGTGACGTCATGGGGACTACGTCTACTTCTTCAGTCTAGGCTTCAGACAGAGCCAGGCTAGCTGTTACCCCTTGTTTCTTGTTTTTATGCTAAGCTAAGCTACCCTTCTGCTGGCTCTAGCTTCATATTGAACGGACAAACATGAGAGTGGTATTGATCTTCTCGTCTAACTTTCACCAAGAAATCAAATGAGCGCATTTCCCTCAATTTTGAACTACGACTTCAAAATTAGTAGAAAGCAGGTCCAAACCCCTTCTCCCGAAACTTTAACCAAAGTTTTTTGGGTCGACTGAACTTAATCTTTCCTGTTAACTGCAGCTGTTTTAGACAACATAATCCGTGTTACTTTGCAATAAGTAGGAAGTGATGGGTTTTCCTTGAGCTGGCACTCTTTTCATTCCTAATTCAAATTCCAATTTGCCAAGTATATCATCAAGCCTAAACCTGGGGAACAGAACCTCCCCCCCCCCTCCAAACAGCAGGAAACAATCACTGGAGTCAGACTCTATTCCATCAGGAAGATAGATACTGATTAGAACAAAAAACAAATGGTTTGTTTATTGAATTAGCTGCTTTGGTGGAGGGAGGAGCAGACCGAGATAAAGAGTAGGAGGACTGCAGGCGGAGGTTATAGAGGAGCCTGTTTTTTCAAGGAGGGAATCTCAGTTCATCTGTGCTTAAATAACACGGGGACTGAAACAGCAGTACAGCAAGCGTCATCTGAAATGACAAGACAGCAGCTGGGCTCGTCTGTCTCCTTTCACTGGAGTAAACAACTCATACTACAACATCTAAATAACGTAATTAGTGCACGTCCACCAAACAGACCTGACCCTTCCTCACATCCTTCGCCCATCTGTGAAGATGAGTCACTCTGAGTGTGTAAGGAAGCATTTAAGTGATGCAGTCAGTCCTAATAGCACCCAGAGGACTGCTAAAGAGAGGCCTAACAGTAGAAGGGACTAATATTCTCTTTTAAAGACTATTGGCCTTTAGTGGCCAATGGAGAGGTAACACATCATTGTTCTCGCTTCGTCTCTCCTTCTGTCACACACTCGCAGACGCACACACACGTGCAGAGCCTAATGTGTTCTCGGCCTAATAGCTCTTTCATTAGTGCCAATCCGGAGACAAATGGATTCAATAAGCAGACCAAATCTATGTGTCTGTTTGGGTTTAGAAACACCCCTGCTCCCCTTACTCCCTACCCGGCATTTATGTTCTCTGAAACGGCTGGAGAGAGAGGCAAGACAATAGACGAGAAAGTGGATGGACAACGGATGGACAAAATGGGGCATTATGACTGAAACAAAAGGGCAAAAGCGTGATGCAAACAGGCTGTTAACCGGGATATTGACAAAACCATTACGGACATTTTTTTTTAAAGTGTGAACATTTTCACAGTGGATGGGGATTGCGAACATTGTTTGAGAGGTGTCGAGGATAATTTCACGAGCGGAATAACAAGGGCTTTTGTTACTTGAGCTTGACTGGGTTTCAATACCATTTTCTGTTGCATTTATGGAAGCTATCGAACCAAAAAAAGGGAGTAATTAACGCCTCGAATACAAAAGATCACCATTTGCATGCGTACACTGTATGTTCATGCTCCCGTGGGTAAAATGAATCCACACATCCTTGTACCTGCTTGTCAACGATGACCGCCAATGGTGTGTGTTAATTACAGGCCCAACTCAAATGCAGGGCGAATCGGTGACACACGCACCGTGGACTCTGCGTGTGGGGTCTCTAATCGAGGCTCGAATTCCAATTTCCCGGCGATGCCCTCTCTTTGAACAGGGGTCAAGGCTGCCAGAGCAAGAGGGAATCCGGCTGGCGTTACACCACTAAAGAGGCGGGCCTGGCAAATGTCAAGTTGCTGACGGCTGGCTGTAGAGGAGCTAAGGATCTATCGGCGTGTGTGCATGTGGGTGAAGATTTTCTCCCGTCATTGAATAGTTCCGTGGATCAGCGTTCCTTAAAAAGCTGCTGACTGACAGAAACATGTCATTAGTCTGGGTTTCGGTGAAGAGTTTAATATCTAAACGTCGTTTTTGGACATCACATTTTTTTGGAGGATACATTCATAAGTGTATGTGTGCGGTGGTGTGGGTAGGATGGTGGGCGGCAGCATAGGAGGGGCATGATTGGTGTGTGTGTGCGTGTGTGTGTGTGTGTGTGTGTGTGTGTGTGTGTGTGTGTGTGTGTGTGTGTGTGTGTGTGTGTGTGTGTGTGTGTGTGTGTGGGTGGGTGGGTGGTTTGGCCGGTGGTGGGGGCTCGCTGTATAACAATGGTCTGTCTGAAAGCCTGGAATAAGATACCTCTCTCCTCTCTGTGTGTGTGTGTGTGTGTGTGTGTGTGTGTGTGTGTGTGTGTGTGTGTGTGTGTGTGTGTGTGTGTGTGTGTGTGAACATGCCTCTCTCTGTGCATATGATGTGACAGGACACGAACAAAAGGATTTGGTTAGAATTAGTCAAGGATTAGACATCTATTTTAATGTCTTTTGTCAAGTTGTGTGTTACATGCCGCTCGAGCGAACAAAGTGGGCCAAGCCGCCATGCAGCATACCAAGCGATCTTCAGTGCACTGACAAAGCAGGAAAAGCGAATGCACAGATGTAACGGAGCGAATCCGCACCATACAGATACATCAAATGAACTTATTCATGACTTGTCGATGGCATCAAAAACATAGTAACCAAAAGAAAAGTGCTTACGTTCTTATTTTCTGATACAGCTATTTTCCTGCAAGTCAGAGCCTCTCACAGCACATTTTTTTTTTTTGCATCCTTCAAAACTCCAGCCTTTTTTGAGGGCCCTGTTTCCATAGCAACTAGGGTTGGGTGCGTGTGTGCGTGCGTGTGCGTGTGCGAGTGTGTGTGTGTGTGTGTGTGTGTGTGTGCGCGTGTGCGCGTGTCCGGCTCGACTTGTTGCATTTTGCGATGCTCACAAGCGCAGAGCTGTGCCTCGGGCTTTAGACAGCAGCAGCTGAAACAGTGAGGTCGGTGTGTGTGTGCTTTCGTTTTAAACGCATCGCTAGGTTGTTCAAAATCGCACACACCTCATACGTGCATGCGAACACCCGATACACACATTCAGACACGCAATAAAAGACTGCTGCAAGCGGCTGGCCTGGCCGCGCTGGGTTATTCTCTTGGCTTCACCTTTCGGGGTTTATTTTCCTCGTTGATCAATGCAGCTGCAGCTCCGTTCTGCCCAGCGTCATGCTCACACGCTGCAGTCAGTAATTTGGAGGCAGAGCAACATCTTCCTCACACTGCCAGTTATCACAGTTTACTGAGCATATCATCTCTCCCTGCCTCTCTTTCCCCCCTCTTCTCTCTCTTGTCTATTCCTTTCCTGACTTACATCTAGTTTCAGTCTGTGTATAGTACATAACCCTCGCAGTGTTCAGTCATTTATCGACCCGGCAATCCCTTGAAACTTCTCCCAGTCTCTTCACACATCGCCTCACTTTCACTCATGTCACTTTCCCTTCCTGCATGTATCCTCCAAGTGCCGCTCCATCTTCACCCCTCCGCCCCGGCATCCCGTCTCCCAGACTGTCATCTCCCGTCGCTGATAACATCAGACTGATAAATCAGTCATCTGCAATGGATCAAAGTGCAGAAAGGCTCTCAGAAACAGACAACATCTGTCAAATACAGCCCTCCCACCGTCTCGTCCCCCTCCTCGGCTCTCTCCTGCCGCCCTTGGTTGCTGACACCAAAGTCAGAGAGAGAGATCGTCGAACACATGCAGTAATTTACTGTAGCGTACAAAAGCAATGCGGTGACTGGCTAAGCTAAGTGGTGGTGACCTCATGTCAAAATGCAGCAAAACGCGTCTCATAATGGGCTACAAATGTCAAAGGTGTTAATGAAGTTGGATGATATCACTCCATGATTGAATATCAGTAATATAATGTCATAAATGAGGTGAAATTGAAAGGCTGATGGAATGATGCAATGCACTAATAACATAATAAAAAGAAAAACAAACATTTCATCCAATGGGTTTGTGACACATCAGGACACAATGTAGGTCAATGTGCAGTTCAAATGACGCAGCAATAAACAAAAAGTGATCCTCTGGTCTGCTTAAGCACGTTTTTGGAGCAAATATAATACGAGAAGTCTAGGACCCGACATCACTGCTAGCATGCACTCTGTGTGCAGTATTGTATGTTTCATTGTTCATGCCCCCCCCCCCCCCCCCCCCCCCCCCCCCCCCCCCCCGCTGAGTTTTAGCACTTAACTGTACATGTCCAACTTGCTGGCCACAATGTAGGGGGATTATCTTTGAACTCAAGTATTTTTGTAAGTCAAATGAAAACAACCAATCCCATGAAACCACTTTTGGCCACGAGAGAGCAAGAAGAAGACTCCAGAAGAAGCTCGTAGCAGCAAGCATAGCAACAAGCACAGCAACAAGCCATGACTGGATAATGTGTTTGCAAACAGTTGTCGAATGATTGGTTGACAGAGCACTCAAGCTTTTGTCTTAACAGTTCAAATCTCCACCACTGAAGAAGAAAAGATGAGCACGGAGTAGAAGAGAATGGAGACCTTTTGATGCTGATGTGTTAATCGATGTATATGTGAATGATGCAAATATGGGTTCTGATTTTAATATCAAGTTATTTTCCATCTTATTTACCCTGTTTTCATGTTCATTCTAGGTCCATTTCCCCCTATTGTAAAGGACTTTGTGCTGTATTTATTGTATGAAAGGTGTTACAAAAGTATATCATGGATTATAAAAATAATGATGGTAATAATTCAACAGATCCGTCTCTTGCTACCTGTTGATTTTCATTTTCACATGTTTACTCTTTCTGTCTGACTACATGAGCGAGTCTCGTTTCCCATGAGTCCCAGCAAGATTAACAGGTACATCTACAGGCGCTCACATTTAATCTGAGTGGTCTAGTTTAGCTGATCATTATCAGTTGATGGAAGAAGAGATGTGGGACCGAATGAAGCCCTAATGGGAAATCAGAATAATCGTGTTATATTGGATGGGCACAGTGTTTGCCTTTAGTAGGGTGAAGCTCTTTTGGATGAGCCCAGTGCTTGGCATTCAGGGAGACAAGTCCCAAACTTGGCAGAAAGAAAGGAGCCAGGCAGTGTGGCAATTAGACAAGTCAAGAATGAGCTCGGCGACTGGCGTGGAGTTTGATTGTAGTGGGATTGAGGAGGAGGATGACGGGGGTTGTCTGTAATGACCGCGGCACCGCCAGGTGAGCCAAACGGAGCAGTTGGCCGAGCTTGGTAGAGCCTGAAACAGCACACAGCGTGGCTCGGGGGGGCTGATGTGACCCGCTGACACCTCTAACAGCTAGTGCGCGAGACCGCAGAGGAGGAAGAAGATAGAAGATAGCGCGGAGGGATTGGAGGGTGTTACGGTCGGGGTGGAGGCAAACAAGAGAGGGATTAAAAAAACAACCACTGAGAAGACAGAAGTGGGAAGGATTAGAAGCATCAGGGGAAGTGGTGAGGAGTGATGAAGGAAGAGGGAACGACGGAGGGGAGAACAAGACGAGTAGTAAACACAACCAGAGAAGAAACTAGATGCAGTGAAGGAAAAAAAAAGTAATCAGAGAAATGTCACAGGAAGAGTTGAACAATTGTTGGAATTTAATGTTGTTCCATTCCTGCCGGTTGTGTAAACAGGACACTGTTTGCTAGTTAGCCATAACCACTTTACACCTGTGCGCTGCCCCCATGTGCCCCTTCCTCCCTCTAAAAAAAAAAAGAAAAATCTTCAACTGAGCATCGTAGTACCCTCACCCTAATGACATGTGGGGCACATAAGATGAGCCCCAGCCTCTAATGAAAACAAATAAAGAATAAGAACATCACGCTACCAGAATTGGGAAAACAACATTGCCAGTGAAACAATCCAGACAGCAGTAATGCTTACTCCTACAAGTATTTGGCAAACTAAATAGTGTGATATTTAGTAGGAGACAGGGTTGAGTAGTGACTCAACTTTTGCAAGTAAACACAATCAGAGGGTTAGAGGTCAAACAGGTGGTGTCCTTCATCCTTCCCTTGCTGTTTGTGTGCAACCCACAGCTGTACGAGGCAGAAACATATGAGCCCGTGTCGATCAATAGAATTGAGTTAACTGCGATACACTGACTGGACACAGGAAGGAGATCCTCTGCTGGGTATTCTTGATTAGATTGACGATGTTCTCATCTCATTTAAGGCCGCTACGGATGGCTGTTCCCAGGTCACTTCTTATAAATGTCAAAACGTATGATGATGGCTCCCAAAGCCAGTTTGAACTATGAGATGTTTGTCTGTTATGAACTGAGCCAAGCAGTTGAGAGACCAGACTGTCAGCAGACTGTGGTGTGCGGTTTATGATGGCAACGAGCACTGCTATGTTTTTATTCTAACCTCTCAAATTTCCGCACCTCGTGAGCAACGCACTCTGGGTGTTGGAGGTCCAACGGCACATTCACACCAGCCTTGTTTGGACCGGTTGGTGTGAACGCCAAACTCTGCTGCTGACCAAACAAGGCCTAGGAAGGGTCGTCTCGGACCGCTGTCAAGTGAACTCTGGAGTGGTTCATTTTGGTGTGAGCGCCATTTGAACCAGTCACAGGAAGTGCACAATTCATGTGTCATTTTGTTGGTTAAAAACACATATGCTTCTCCTGCTTTGGGGACCTAGTAGCCTATTGCACATTTGCAGTAGTTGGTTTGTTCTTACAGCTGAAATAGAAGCAGCAGAGTGACTGATGCGGTGCTGAGATGTTTGAATGAACCTCTACAACTGTGGTAGATCTATTCACCCATTTCCTGAGCCTTGTTCAGACCACAATGCAATGCAAAGCAACATTTGTGGGCTGGCTGTGTGAGGTTCGTTCCAGGACACACAATCGCACAACTCATTTTCTAGTGTCATCCTGGTGACAATTATTTGCAGTGGAGTGGGCTGTTTGTCCACTCATAGAGCGGATACGGCTCTGAGGCAGCTGTTCAAATTAACTCTGATGGGTGAGGACTTAATATACACACTGGTAATGTTGACTTTTGTTTGGGCAAATGAACATTGTCAGGCTTGCTCTTCAGATTTGCCCAACTATTGATAACACTCTGGTTAAAGCGTGGCGCTAATGTCATTTCATTTTTTGTTACAATCGCCATCAATGCGATGGCTTTGCTGCAGTTTGACACTTCTGTAGTCTTTTGGAAGGATGAAAATCATCCATCGTTTTTAATAAGATGACTGTGTTTTAAGGAAAAATGAACATCACTAGCTTATAGTGTCCTAACTGCCCACAAACTTCAATCAAATTTAACACGCTTGTGACTAAAAATGGAAACAAACTCTTTTGGCAAAGACTATAACAGCATCAGTTTTAAGCTTGATGGGAATTCAAGCTTAATTAAATCGCGTTAAAGACATCAGAGGAAATACTCACGAGATGCACCAAGTGGTACGTGCAGCACAGAAGAGTGTCGAGCAGAGTTGAACCGGATACGCTGAACTGGATGGAAGTTTGAGTTTACATTAACATTCTCTCAAGAGGAGATTCTTTCAATTGATCACACGGATGCTCGCTTGTTGGCCGTCTTAATACCTCCTTTCTCCAACTCATTCGTCAGAGCTCCACTCTCTCCAGAGAATCATCTCCGCTCATACCTGAGCCTGCACACCGGCTCCCAGCAAGAGACTTTCCAGAAGAAAACCTTGCCAGGACTTTTTTTTTTTTTTTTTGTCCAGTTCTTGAATTATTTAAAAGGGAAGTTGAGGCTCTGTGTCTGCCTTCAAACTTTTTCTCTCTGTGCTGCTGGTGGAGGAGGAGGAGGAGGAGGAGGAGGAGGAAGAGGCTGTTTCGGGTGTCTGCGATGTGTTATTTTCTCTCAGCCATGCCACAAGCTGGGTATCTGCACCCAGAGCTTAGCATTAAAATTAAGGTTGCGGATATTAAAATGATTAATACGGCCTCACAAAGCCACGCTCCCATTTAGACCGACCCCTTTTTTATGATGCTCCCCTCTTCCCTGCTCATACTGAAGATGTGCTATTCATGCAGATGCTCCATTATGGGCTGCATGATGATGGAGGCACAGAGGGTGGGTGTGTGTGTGTGTGTGTGTGTGTGTGTGTGTGTGTGTGTGTCTGTGTGTCTGAATGTTTGAAAACGATACAGATTCTGGGAGGAGAAGGAGATGAGGAAGGGGGTAAAGGAGGAAGAGAGGGCACGAGGAGAGCCTGTGCACAGGAACAGAGTGAGAGTGATGGCTGTGTGAATTCAGGACCTCCAACTGTCAAACACTCTCAAACACCATTCACAGGCCTATCTTCTCCCACATAAACAATGCGCGGCCCAGCTTCCCATTTAACTTCAATACTGTCTTCTTCAGACAGCCGAATGACCAACCATTCAACCCTTTTCTATTTTGGAAAATCAGAACACAAACATGAGAAGCAAGAGGATTGACATCATCCATTATTGACTGCTACGCAGTAGAAGTAGCCAAGTAAGCACAGCTGCTAGCGAGCTAATGTGCTAGCAGGTTTAGCCTTGTGCTGGCCACTATTGGCTGTGCAATTCAATATTACAATGTTACATTAGAGAGCAGACCAGCTGCGGTTTTGACACCGTGGGTTGTTTTATTCGTTTGATTAAAAAGACTGAGAGTCCAGAGCCGCACTAGCAGCTTTGTGCAACCCGGGCCTCATTTCCACCGCATCAAGAAGGCTACCGCAGCTACCGGTCTTTCCCCCTCGGCGTCCGATAATGACTCCCTCCAGCATCTGTGTGGGACTTACCGGGCTTTCAACCAACTCCCATGTAAACCTATCTGTCGTCATTATTAGAAGCGCAAAGCAACTGACAGAGTTTAAATGTGTCTGATGGGCGGCACAGAGTCGTATCCAATGTAAAGTCGAAGGTACACATTGAGTTACTTTGCCATAGTTTTGTTTCGGAACTTTTGCAGTTTACTTCCGCCAGTCGCCGGTGGTGTAATATTCACCATTTTTTTGCACCTTATTTAAGTGAGTTACCATGGTAACAACTGCAAATTAGCACTCTAAAGTCATCATACAGCTCAAAATGATTGGGATGTCATGGGTTTTGCAGGTACTTGCTCATGGTGTATTATTGATATTTGCTCATGACATTGGCAGCCCCAGAGTCATGCTGCTTGTGAGATTACAAATCGATAAATTTCAGTAGGAGCTGAATATGAATGATTTTTATACTGCCAGACATTCTGGACTTTTGCTGGGCTCACACATAAGAACAACATTTGAGAGGACATTCTGTAATAGAACTGTAATACAACAATTTTAAATTAACTTATGCTGAAAATCTCATAGGTGGTTTTCGAGAAGATATTAAGACGTTATGCTGGAATGAATATTCATGAAGGGTGTCGTGTTTCGGAGGGAGATCAGCTTTATTTAATTTGTTCCTCTCATAATCATAAGCGCAGCAGCTTGATAAACTGCATCTTCCCCTTTTCTGTAGAGAGTTATACTACTGTTGTGATTCAAGGACAGTTGTGTTATGCAAGTCTTCCCTGATTACACCTCCAGTACAAGTACACGAGCTAACAAGGCTACCAAAAAGTAGCCTAGTGACGGTGTTTTGCCGACTCATGCGACCCTCGCCTCGAGAGTTTGCCTGGTCAGACAAAATCCTTTCAATTCTTACCTCGTAACCTTCATAAACAGTTCAGTTTGAGCTTTGAACTCCAGATTTGTGGTGAAATCGAGTCTTATCACACCCTCGAGATTTTAACTGAAGCGATAGTAAAGAAAATAAGTAAATACTACTGTGGATGACATAAGAGAGGCTTACTGTCCTCTTACTGTACTTGAGGGTGTCATGACATAAAGTTTGAAACTTCTCATTTACTTTTGACCAAGGAGGGGAAATATACTAGTGGAGCGCCGTTAATGACTGTTCCATCAAAGTTGGAGCAATCAAAGGAGAATGTGTCCCCGACCTGTATAGCCTTGTCTGACCCACTTCAGCTCTGCGCTGCACATTCGCTCTCCTAATTGCCCACCTGTGGGCATCCTAATTGGCTTAGCACACTGGTTTTAATCAGGGAGAGTACCACGATTAAGACCCCAAGACTGCCTCCACAAAGCAAAGACGCGGCGCGTGTGAGGAAGGTGGCAAGAGAGAACGAGGGACTTACCGCACCAGCAGCGTTAGAAATGACTGCAGTAAATGAAAACAAAGTGGCATTTTGTGCCGCCTCACACACAAGCGGGTACTTAATGATGCGCATTAAAGCAGAGATTTATTAAGGAATCTGTAGAAGGCCATTAGCAACGCCTTTGATTTATTCATCTGGGACTGAAGCGGCACAATAAATATGGAAATAACTCCTGGCCTTTTCAGACCACAGCTCTGGGGAACACCCGACCAGAATGAGAATTTGGATCCGATATTGGTCTCGATATCTTATTTGGAGATGAGCTCGAGATGGCTAGTTAGAGGTCTGTGTGCGTGCAGACATAATCACTGATGGCAGAGGACTGTGATAAATTCACTCTGCTTCAATCCAGTCTGCGCTCGTACGGAAATCTTTGCAGAAACACACACAAATGTGAACTCGTAATGCAAATTGAATCACGCGTTAACTTGCGTCATGATGCTAGATTTTCTCTGCGTCTCTGCCCAGTGAGCAAAACGAAAGAAATGCATTAATTTGTCCGGATGTATAAAGACACGGCCAAGTGGAAACCAGATGTTCTCTCCTTCTAACCAAAGCAGCTGTCAGTATCTTCCCATCTATATCTAGCTAAACTATTTCCATCATAGATGACTTGAATTTGAATATCATACATTCGTCTAGTTCAACAAGTTATATTTAAAACTCTTCTCAGTATCTTAGATTAGCTGCTCTCATCTGACCATTGATTTAGGGTCCCAAATGTGAGCCGGAACATGTATAAGAAATCTTTCAGTCCCTATGCCACACATGCATTGAACACAGAATGACTGCAACAGGGAACCATTTTTAATGGTGTGTTATATGTATTGTATGTACCCTACTTGGAGAAGCCGCAGACAAATTTCCACTGAGGTGGACAATAAAGTCAATCTAATCTAAATGAAGAGATTTATCATATGGCAGCTTTTATTGTTAGAAGCCGATTAGGTCAAAAGAAATAATTTAGTCTGTGCTTTTACATCTGTGTCTGTAATTAACCAGGGTTAATTAAAGGTTAAGAGCTTCTGTCCAAGCTAATTTAATTTGCCTTCTAAAATGCACTCTGTGTATATTTGTACTGCATGTACAGTATGCAGCTCATACTCATTTTTCTATCATCTATGATTTTCAATTTCTTCAAAGGTATTCGTCTGATGAGGTGTTATAATTAACTCTTTTGTTTTACCCACTTTGCATTAGCCTGCTTCACTTTTGTTACTGATTAACTACATTTCACATAATTTCTTTCCAACAACCCCCCCCCAGATAAAAAGTGATACATGTTTGCAAGAAGATTACCTTTCCAACCCCCGTAAAGGAACGTGTCTTTTGATTGAATTGCATTCTGGTCTATTGAGGCGACAGTTTGTGTACAAAATGGTACCTCTGCCTCTCAGACAATGGATTTATAATGTGAAATGGGGAGTCTACTCAAATAGACAGACACCATATCTTGACATTTACTGAAATATGTTTTGGTTGTCACAATCATCAAAGTATTTAACCTTAACCCTATATTTTAAAGCTGCACTATTTTATTTATTTTTTTAGCTATTAAATGCAGTTCCCGTCGGTTTTATGGAGCAATTTAGCTTCTTTCAGCTGATTGTTTTGGCTTTATAGCCCACAGTCAGTTTACCACTCTCATCAACCTTGTTTCCAGCCACAGTATTCAGCAAAACATCTGCTCTGGTAAACCCATTGTACATATGCCAACATATTTTCACATCTGAAGGGTTTATTCTGACCAAACTGGAGCTGGTGATTGTCAAAGAAAAAGTGTAGTAGTGAAGTAGCAGGACGATTTGGGTTTGGGTCCAACTTTGGATGAAGTGTGTTTGCTGAAGAGTTCAGGTGTACAGGTATGGTTGTATTTTTGTGTTAAATAAGGAAAATAGATACGTGAATTTGTTCTTGTCTGCCATTTTGTACGTTGATTTCATTTAAATTCAGTAATTGTGTAGATAAAAGAGCAAACGGTAGAAGAGGAAAATAAAACTATTTGTGGGCTTATTACTTTCGTTACTTGTGAAGTTTTACGAGGAATGCTGATGAAAAAAAGATCATTTCCTTCTCCTCCAGATATCAGTTAGAATGGAGGCAATATCAGCCTGGAGATGGAAACTGAGTTGACAAATTCTGATGATGATGGCAAGAACATTAACTGAAACTGAGAGGAATATCCAGTGACATTCTATCTGACTCAAATTGCCAATGTTGTACTGAGAGTTGAATGCTCTCCAAATAGACGCCACTTCCTGTCTTTTGGATGTGTAAATAGCCGACGCGTTTACCAACAACCACCCACTACTACTCACTTGAAAATATCCCGTTTGGTGTTTGTGATCAACTCAAATGTAATTCCAGAAAACCTTTGGTCTGCTTTGATCATTTAAGGAGCTCTAAGTTCCCCAGAACCGTATCCTCGGCACCATCGTGAAAAATGTCTTTTCCAGTTCACTCTTTATGGAGCAATACATCACTGTGACAGATCTCATCACTGAACCGGGCCAGGGCAACTGCTTCCTTTGTTTCTACCGAACTAGACGACTGCCTGCCACTGAATGTGAACTGCTGCACTTTGGTATCGATCGGGAGTCCGGTGTTACACTGTAACAGCCGGGTTCTAGTCTTTATAATCCTGTTGCCCTTAATGTACGCTGGATAAATGATGTGTAGCAACACACTTTGCTGTGTGCTGTGTAGGTTCAACATTTGAGCTCCATCGAACAGACACACAAAGATGAAGGAGTCTTTACATAGATTACACTTAAAGTTAAAGGGAAATTCCACCAATTTTGCACATAGATATCGGCAGCACCACTCTATGAAAACAGCAGTGTAATGTCATTAGTGGCTTTAGTTACCCTGGTGATGTCATCGGGTGTCACCTATAACCGACTGCTTTCAACTGCAAACATGGGGGTCTAGAGTTTGAAAGACCAGGCAGGGTGTTTCTAACAAAAATATGATTTTCGTGACATTATAGAAAATCCAGTATCCAGCATTGTTGAGGCTTGAACCCTGAGGGTCAAAAGTCAATGTCTCGGCCCCAGCTGCTTCCCTTTTAGCCATTCCTTTTATATGCAACACTCTGGGGAAAATCAAAGGCAAATCCATTCACAACAAAGAAGAAAAAGGCGTACAAGTCCCCCAACTGTATGGAAGTGTACTACTACTACTGAAGTACCTCTTTATCATTATGTTTGGACTTCCAGGTGCTTCTATTTTCCCCTTTGTACTGTATATCATTAGCACTCGTCTGATTTAGACTAAGAACACGAGCCACTGTGTGATCAATGTGTGACCTCTCTCTATTCATCTTGGCTGACGAACACGCTCACTGATGGCTTTCCAAGTGTTGCTCTTCAAGCGGTCTTTCACGAAGGCTCTGAAGAATTGTCCTTTGAATCGTCTTACTCCTCGTGCTGCACGCGGCATCCGAGCCCGTTGAACTGTGTACAGTACGTCTTTATGTTTGTCTTTCACAGATGTCCACCGTCTATGCTTCGATCCCAAGGGGGCCGAGTGATGCTGCATATGGACGTTCCCCACAGTCATTTGCATTACGTGTGTGGGGACGTGTCTCATGTTTGCCGTCGCCTGCAGACGATCTTTTCTGAGCCTCGTGCTTCTCCGTCTTTCCATATCCCTCTGAATTCTTTCAAACACATGCAAACTGTACATGCACACTCCATCACAAAGTCCATCCACCCCATACACACACACACACACACTAGCTTTCTCCCTTTTCCCCCTCGCTTCTAAGGAAATCGAAATAATAATTCTGTGTGTAATAATGCCAGTAATGCCAAACCACACCGGAGCATCCTTGCGGGATCGCTGCCTCGCAAGCACATCAAAGCCATAATAGAGAGATTGGCATCCAGGCGGGCTGCTGTGTTTGTCTATATGCGTCCGTTACATGCAGTAATGTGGAAAAAGATGCTCCCATGTGAGCATCCCACAGGGCATAAGCCTAACTGCAATAATCAGATGAATCCTGCATTATTAGGGGCTTCTTGATTTTCGGGAGGATCAAGGAGCGAGATACATGTTGTACTTTGATCATGAAACACGAATGTTTATTTTAGTGGCAAACGTGTTATTTACCTGTGGAAGTGCACACAGGGAAAGAGACAGAAGTTATTATTTTGCACAACATTTAGCTGATGTATTTGTACCCTAGCCACAAATATCTACAAATGCGCACCAGAGGTTCCCCAAATGTACACAAACACACACTAACTATATATATAATAACTGATAACTGTCCCCAGTTTCAGATATCATTGCTGAGGAAAATTGCAATGTCAAAAACAAACATTCCACCTGCAATTTCAAAAAGACTGAGGGAGGGGATGTTGGCATACATACACAGACAGAGCTCCACGCACGGCGGCTACATATCTCACAGCCACTGTTGGTGCAGATAGCGGATACAATTTACCTGCATTGCACTGTGAATGCAAGTTTACATATGCGTATGCAAACGCCACATGGCTATCCAAAGCCACCACTTTCCTGGAATGGGAAAGGATCCATATATGTGTGCATGTGCAAGTGTGTGAAGAGTATAAAAGAGCCATATCTATCTGTACCCCTCCCCCCAGCACACACACACACTCACACACACACACACTCACACACACACACACACACACACACACACAAAGCCATGAGGGAAAATTCCATAAAAAGTTTGCAATCTTTTCAAGCGTGTGATGCACCGCAGGAATGATTTCACAGCAACACAACGCACACATTGATTTGTGAAGATGGATTACGGACAACATGTGTGGCTTGATCAATGCAATCAAAGCCAGGTAAGCTCTTGAATATATTGCAGGGGTCCTGACCAGCCATTATTCACCTTTCATGCAGAAAGACGCGGTTACGGAGGGTTTTCACAACAGGGTTACGGAGCCAGAGCACGAACTACAGGAAGTGTTTACAACAGAATGCTCTAAGAACTAGCGTGAAGTTGATTAGTCAGGGAAACTGCTTGTTTCCCACAGATCAGAGGAGTCTCAAGTTCCCCTTTCATTTTGAGGTTCAAATTCCTCAGTCAGAATTAAACGTCCCCAATAAACAGTAGAATGTCACAATTTACTCAGTTTCCCCTCAAGGTTTTAACTTCCCTAAAAGCTAATTGTTTCACTTTGGAATGAAGCACTCCATGAGTTGAAAAGTTCAACTGACTGCAGTGAATAAAAAGCACAGAGAAAGCCAACAGAGGGGAATTTGAAGAAAACAAGAAACCACACAGCCATGCTAGCGTTCTTGTAAGGAGGTGCTTTCAGCTAAATTCTAATGTCAGCAATATCATTAGGGTTTATGCTCTGGGCACCATGAATACCTGCACCAAATGTATTGGCAATACAGCCAATATTTGTTTTTAGGTATTTTACTAAACCTGTCAACCTGCTGGCGGTGCTAGAGGAAACACCAGGGGATCCCAAAAAGCTGCAGGATTCATCCTCTGTGGACCACGAATGTCTGAACTAAATTTCATGGCAATGCATCCGATAGATATTTTGACCAAAGTCAAAGTCATAAACCAAGCAAAAGACAACGCTGTCGGCAGCTGATAATGTTTTTCTCCATTTGGGATCTGAAGGATTCATTGTCATTTCAATCAGGACCATCATGGTCATAATTTTGATGAAAATCTCACATATACTCTCTTTCTCCTCCTCATCATCTCCATCAGCATCGATATTATCATCAGCTAACGCATCTCCCTCTGATCCTCCATCTCTTCCTCCTCCTGCTCTTCATATCTGTCGCCATCATAACATTTTCATGTCGTCATCGGGTTATCAAGGCAATGGTTTACATGCAGATGCTGCCTCAAAGTCCCCTTTATCCTGCAGATCAAAGCTGCCATCAGTGACTGAAGACCAGTGACTGATGTTTGTGGCCCTCACGGAGTTAAAACTCCCTCATTGTGTGGAAGAAGCGTCTGACACCAAACAACACACAGGCACCCGAGTGATTGCGCTCCATTTCATCATGCGTGTGCTTTGTTGGTGTCAGCTGAACTGCTGTAGACTTGCAGATGGATTTTAACAGCTGAAATGAGAAACGTTGACTGATTGGTTATGGGTGCGTTGTTGATTCTTGTGCTGTCAATAAACGGAGCCTGGCGGACGTCTCCGGCTCGGAGCGGGCGCCTCGAGCTGGAGATCCTCATCGCACTCCATTAATTGGCTGCAACTGCAATCCAGTTTTCACTGTTACAATATTTTGCTGCCAGAAGGGAGATGTGTATTTGCGCTATGCTGCATATCTTCCAAATCAAATCAAATCAAAGCATTTCTTTATGTTTTTGACAATGTAAATCCAGGTAGAAAACCCCTTATTCCCTCTGTACCGTGTTCTATCTCAAAGGAGGAGATGTACTGTACATATGAGAGGGGTTTTAGGGATGTTACACCGCTGAGATTGTGCAATTGCTACAAAGTTGGCTGTAACTTAATAACCTGAATATCTCCTTGCTATTTTGCAGTTGTGTGGACGTCTATATTTCTTCTACTCTGCATATGCTTGTTGTTGAAGTGCAGTGAACATCGTAACAAATATTACACGACTTGAGTAACATGGGGCATGCTTTAACTGTTAGCGGCCTAATTTAGGAGGCAGCCAGTCAACCATCAAATCCATATTTTGTTATTCAGAAGATGAAACCATTGTCCATTTATTTCTTGATTGTTCTTACACTAAATGCTTTGGACTGATATCCATTATTAGTTGTCATTAAAAATGACTAATATTATGTCAAATATAATCTATTCTATGGTAAACTTCACTAATTGCATTTCAGATATTGTTAATCTAGTGATTATTTTGAGTAAATATCAAACTAATACTAATACTACTAATACACTGGAATGCAGCACTTTCACTGTGTTCATGTATACTTTTGCCAACTAACTGTAGCTGAAATGTGTGATGAAAATGAATAGAAAGGCATAAAACTGTATACATCTATATCTCAGTCTATACTTAGTCTCTTTCAATGTCGCCTACCTTGCTTTTTTATGCTCCTCGTCTGTTGAAAGGATCATTTCTTTTTTTCTTTTTTGCTAGTTTGTTTTAAATTAAATCTTCTCTCACTCTTGATTTTTAATTTAATGTTTCCTCAATAAACTGTCTGTGTATATAATTATATTGCAGCATAATTTCCATCATTGCTGAGTGTCTTTTTTTTCTTTTCTTGTGCTAAATAATGAAAAAAGGTTGCCACACAATCACATAACATGAAACCCCCCCCCAACCCAAAAAACACAACAGAAACATACTTAAGGATGACCCGCGAGGTCAAGGGTTAAACCGACACACAAAGAATTTGAGGAAATAGCAGTTGAAATAGTAGTTGATGTCTTGATGTACATGGATACACGAAAGTGTAGCTTGTTGTCAAAAGGAAATTCAACCGACAAAAATAAACGTAATAGACGTCCTGCATGGAGCCGGAAGAAAGACGAGCTGTGCGGAGCTGGAGTGCGGGTGTGACTGTCTGTGGGACCACAACTTTCAGCCTCCAGAATGATCTTGAAAGTGAGAGAACATTCCCCCCTCAGAACGGCTTTACTGACCAGCGTCGGTCCCAGCGGCCATGTGGAGCAGACGGCCTCCAAGAGAGACCTCACGCGCTGATGACGCAATGAGGTGGAGGGATGCGTCGCTTTCAGCTCCCCCTAATGGTGAGTCCACCGTATAACGCAGATCTGCGTGCTGGCTGTGTGCAAGTCTGTTGCGCAACATCTTAAGAGTTGACAGTAGTGGTTAAATGCAGGCTCGTGAGTAATGTTTTAGCATTGTGGTGGAATTAAACAGCTTGTGTTCATAGTTGGAAAATGTTTTAGATGTATTCTGACGCAGACATGAATGAGTGAGTAATTAAAATTTTCTAATGTGTGTTGTATCAAACACGGGTCTTAAACAATGATGATTTCTATATATTAGCAGTTTGGGGTTTTATTGTCATATGGTCACTATACAGTATTTTTACCATATTTCCAACCATGCTTATATTCCGTTCCCCTGTGAAAGCTGAATGCCCCCAGTTCAATTGGTCCCGGCCACTGGGTTGTGTTAAGGTTTAAAACACTTTGATTTAATTCTCATTAGAATGAAACGGTTCAGCATTTTAATCTGATATTGATTTATCTTCAATATTTCTGTTTCAGTGGTATTTAGCCAGATCCCATTAATCCTAGACCATCACAAGTGGATGCTCCCTTTGTCAATGAATATGGAGACCCGATCAACATGTATTATTTTTTAGAAATTCTGAGATTACACTGAGTTACAGGAGCTGGTGGAATAGAGGCCAGCCCAGATGCAGTGGCCTGAATATCGGCGGTGGAACCGTTGCAGCGGCACAGGGGCCCCAGAAGCTATCAGGGGCCCCTGTAGGAAGGCGATATTACCTTTTTGCCAATTTACAATTGTAGGTGGGCGCTCTCGTGCGTTGACCGTCTTCTTGAGCAGTGTTGTTGTCTTTGCTGAGTGCAAGGCCCGTAGGATGAACTTCTAATGGGTGTGTACACGTTCCTCTGCGCTATCATGCAGTAGGATCAGGGATTTAAATCTGTAGCAATTGTTACGTCTCATATGTTGGACAATGCGCACCTACTGTAAACTGTGTCTGTGATAACATTTGGCAACTAAATTGGCAATAAAATGAAACATTTGGTAATTGGGCTGCTGTCCGTGGTGCTGATCAAAAGCTGGTTGGCAGGGTGGGAGTTGCTCATTAAATATAAATCTGTGCATCGGGGCCCACCACTTAAATTGAATGTAACGCTGCTTTCCAGACCTGACGTCAGGACTTCGGCGCTCCTACAGCGCTCCATCTTGATAGAACGTTTGAGAGAACAGAGAACTGAAGGCGTTTTGCACCAGCGTTTGCACCAGCCACATTTATATAACCACAGAGGAAGAACGGTGGAAGTTGAGAGAGGGGTTGAGCGTACAAAAACATTTTGAGCTGTGTGAACTTATTGTCCACTTAGCAAGCTGATAAGCTAGCTTTGGGAACCGGTTTAACAGAGTAAACAGCCCAGTTCAGAGGGAATAGAAAGAAGTGCTGCGAGTGACTGACTAGTGCTAGCATGTTCCCAACTGACTAGCCTATTAGCCATTAGTTTGCTAGCTGGTTGGTAAACTAGCAGCTAGTCGCCATTTTTCTACAACCACAGGGCCTTTTTAAAACATGGTGGATTCTAGCACTACTCAGACGAAGATGGAGTTTACAGTCTTCTGTCATAAAAAAAAAGAAAAGTGGGATAGCATTCATTTTGTTGCTCTGCGATTACATCCACCACGACTCCATGAAAAAAGTGGAACAATCTCTGCTGAAGAAGAGGAAGCTACTGTGTTTAGCCTCCAGTCTTTTGCCGGAGTGATTCAACCGTGTCTGCTGTAGGTGTCAGAGCCAACCTGCCGGTGTCAGGTGGGTTACATTTCACAGGTTAACCTGATAACCCGCCAACAACCCTCTCAGGATTTGCTGTCACATTCAATTACCCCCCCACCTGAGCGTCTGCGTGTTTGTATGTGAAAGCAAAAGAGAGAAAAGAGAAAAAAAAGGCAAGACGGAGAGGAAGAACGCAGCGCTGAAAGAGATTGATGAGTGTTTGACTGCCTCTGTGTGTCTGTTTGCTTGTCTGTTGTTTGCTTTCAGTGTGCACGCGTGTACACGCGCGTCTGCCCGTGTGTGTGTGTGGGGGCTATTTCTTGTTCACCCGTGCCTGCGCGAGGCACAGTGGTGACATAAAGAAATGCTGCCAGAAAGTTAATGTGATTTCCACCGGCGGCGTTCGTCGTCGGTCGTGTCATCCTCAGCATCACGCCGTGATTCATGCGTTTGACCTGCGCCGGCTTATGAAAACCCGTATCGTATCAAAGAGCTAACGCGTGGAAGACTGATCAGGAGCCCCTTTTGATGGTTTGTGACAGTGATGGATGTTTCCGCTTGTTGGGATAACCAACAAAGAATCCCTTTTAACCTTCGCGACGAATCTCTTCAACCTCCAGTCGTCTGTGGCGTAGCTTTCGCTGCACAGAGGAGACGATAACTTTTTATATATTGGATAAAATGATCTGTATTAAGAAAAGACTAAATCCAAAACGGTAATGGCCTTTGAAGTAGGCCATTAGAAATTTGAAATCCTCCTTCGCGTCTGCCTGTCTATAGGTGATTTAACAGGCCCATAAGACAACACGAAACAAATGTTTTCACAGCCAAAGGATTGCAAAATGTGCCATGACACTGATATATGCTGCTGTTTTTCACCGCCTGGAAAATGGGGCTGTTGTTCTTTTCCCATCGATCAAAGCATTATTGGCTGTAATTCATAAATCTGTATTCTGAAAAAGGAGAGATAATCTGTCACTGCAGAACAGATGTAATGCTTTTGAAGACGGAGTGTGCGTGTGTGTGTGTGTGTGTGTGTGTGTGTGTGTGTGTGTGTGTGTGTGTGTGTGTGTGTGTGTGTGTCTCGCTGGAATATTGCCACAAATTACTCAGAATAAATCCAGTCCTTATTAAGGCATCTCACTGAAAAAGTGTGACAAGATGCATAGTAATCTCCCGCAGTTGACTTGGTTAATGCTGATGGCGTACTGTGTTGATTGCTTTAGAGTTGTGCAGATGAGGAAAGCGACGCAGATGTAAACGCACACACAGGCAGCTTTTTGTTAGGCTGTAATTCAGTATGTGGCAAACAAGGTGCATGCGATGAATGTAACACGTACTGTATATGTAACAGTCATCCGCGCTGTTCCTGTTTTTAAATCAATGTGTAAATGTGAGACAACCCACACTCCTCCCACAGTGCGAAGAAGGCCACTCAGGTTTGATTTCAGACATTAATTTGCCTGTAGGTGTGAATGTGTTTGACTGCAGGTCAGCTTTGAAGCAAACTTGGTGACTTGATAGTGCGTCCATGCTGGGAAAGGCTCCAGCAACATTGTCATGTCAGGCTGGGCGATGTGGCCAAAATCTTCGATTTCATATCTCGATAACGATATACATCACGAGAAATAACCACGTGGTAAAGCTTGTGTTTTGTGTGGTTCCGCGTGCATTTAATACTGGATAAGGACAGAGCACTTTCTGCGTTTTTTCAAGAACTTAAGTGCAAAATGAACAGAAGAGTGTCAAGTGAAATTACAAAGAACAGGCCTAAGATGATGGCACATGTAATATGAATCAAACAGCAAATAAATGCATTTTTCAGGACAGGTGGCCGACATTATTATAATGATTTATACGTACACATCTTGGTCTGAACCTACTGCATCTAAGGTGTCTGTAGCCTACATGACCTCTTACTTTATCATTTGTTATTATAACTGAGTTTAGCTGCAAAGAGGAGTTCTTTGTGCTGTTTTTAGACCTGCGTTGTTTACATTTGGTGTCAAGTAATGGACATATAGTGTGATAGTGTTCACATTATATTCTGTGGATTTCATTTTCATCCGTGTTATCTGAGGATGTGCACGGCCTCTCCATAGATTACTTTATTTATCTGTTAACCGTTTTATGTCGTACAACAGAGATACCTGCACAAGCTGCCACATCAACACACTGTGTTAAGTGTTAATGCATTTCTGTGTACCGTAGTCCGGAGTCCGTTTAAAGTGAAGAAGCACAAAGGCTGGTTGTGCCGCTACAACAACAGATATTCTTCACTCCAGATGTGCCGGTTTTGAGGAACGGCATGTGGGGAAACTTTGCAGACGTTTTGCTTTTATTAAAAAGCAATTTTCTAAACGCTGCTTAATGTGACATCTGGTTACAAATGTAAACTTAGCTATCAAAGACATGACAAACTCAAGTATAAGGAACATCAGATTGCTGCATACTGTACATAGGTGGTGAACATCGTCAAACATTAGACCAGCCTGTTAGCGTTTTAACATGCTGACCACTGTGCCTCGGTACAACCTGACAGAGCCGCTGTAGCGTGGCTGCATGCTCGTCACCTTGTTGTTAGACTCTCCCTGTCTGGTAAACGCTCGTTCACATATCATCAGCTGTTATTTATTTCAGACTTGACAAAGCTCCTCCAAAGCCACACCGGACATTATTTGTCCCTATTCACAGGCTGGTGCTCTGTTTTTGCTGGTAATACTCCCCTATGACTAGTAAACAGATTTAATGCACACAATACATTTTCATGCATCAGGCAAGAATAGGGAACAAACTGCAGTGGTGAAAAATATTACTGCAATTTGACAGCTCAGATTGAAGTAATATTGCGGCTAAATATCCACACGAATAACATCAGCAGCAGAGCTTCTATGGGGACACCCACTTGTCAATGTGTGAGCACCAACAGACTCACTAAGCCGCTTTGGTGGGTGTTTTTAAAAGAGCAAAATTACATCTCTTTGATAGAACAAAGTGCTTTGCAGAGAACCCAGACGGCTCGATACATTCCCAGTATTCTAAATAACATGAATGGCACAAGAATAACGAGCAAAGCGATAACGGGTTTGAATACTTGAAGACGCTGAAGTGCTGATGAAGAGTTTTTCTCAAACAAAACGTGTTGAGAAGGATTTAAATTGCTTGTAGAAGTAAAAAAGAGGTAGTGTGGGAGATGCTCCTGTCGTATACCATGAGACAATATTGAGACAGGCCGATGGATCTGATGGATCTGATGGATCTGATCTGGTGGGCAAGCACCTGAAGTACTCCAGGTGTCTGTGTTACCATAGCGACAGATGTGTGCGAGTCGGAGCAGAAGCGGAAAGGATCCGCGCTCTGCTGTGATTTGAAGCGGTCACCTGTTGCATCGGGCCTCTGTTATTGGCAATCGATGAGCTACAACGATGTGGATGTATAAGAAGAAATATGTATTTACCTGAAGGTCGCTCGCACTGTAAAGACACACATCCACCTCAGAGATTCAAGGTAAAACAATTCAACCCGGGACTAATAATAAACATCAACAAAACATCTTGTGTAATCTTCCGCTTGGAAGCATACTCTGAATCAGAGAAGAAGGAAAAAAAAAAAGCGAAAAGGCACAGACTCGTACTGTTTCTGTTTGAGCTTCTGCCTCAGAGATGCACTGCTGCTGCGTCTCTCTGATTCAGTATTCTGTGAGTAACTTTGTTTTGGATGGGGTTACAGCAAACTGTAAATGCACCCACGCAGTCGCGCATAATCGGGCATAAACAAGGCAGAGATGGAAGGAATAAAAGAGAAGTAGCCAATCACTGGAGCCACAAACAGCCCACTTCTCTTCTGCGAGGACCGCCTAGCACTGATTAGCACTTTTGCCTGGCAGTCACAGTCGTTCGACGTCTCCAACTGCCTTGACTCACTTTTCACAACAAATCAGAAAAATACTATTAATGCTAATACTAATTTTGGCCTCAAAACCCAAAATGAAGTAATGAATGATGCATCAAGTTCATCAGAGCATTAGAACTTCAGAAGTGTATGTCTATGTCCCTGAAATGTATGCTTGCTGCACTTTAAAAAAAATCGATGTTTTCCATTGGTTTCATTGTCAATAACACATGTATCCTTCAGTAATAACAAATATTGCACGTTAATTCAAAGATATAAATTAAAAATACACAATATAAAAGAGGTTGTGTGGTGTACTATATTAAATGTTATATATATATATTATACATAACAGTGAGGATCAGAAATATGTTGGAAGCGTGACCAAACAAACACAATATTGAAATTCCCCTGCCCATGATATTATTTTGAGAAAAACAAGGATATTCAAAATTATCGTCCAAAAGGCAGCTGAAGAGAGAGATGCCGATTTATGCGATATAGTTGCACAAATGAATATATTTTTGTCGTCGTGGACACGTGAGTACTATTATCGGGGCGAACCAATATCTTGCTTAACAATAATCTCTTCATCTCGTTCACGCCTCGTAAAAATACAGTCGAATATCGTGAAGAAACAAGCGGGAAACACTCTTTTGCACAAGTAGCACAGTGTGCCCCTGTAGCTCTTTTTTACTTTAAGTCAACAAGTCTTTGACGCCCAGCGAGGCTGATCGGATGGCAGTTAGAGTAATAACTGTCATTCACATTTCACTGGCTGCACTTCATCTTCTACTAATGCCATCTGCGAGCACTGGCACCTCGCCCAGAGCAGGACGGACGGGCACTGAGGGGCCCCGAGTGTGTGTGTGTGTGAGAGTGAGTGGATGGCTGATAAAATGAGTAGGCAGGCAGGTGAGTTGAGTTAATGAGGGCACGTTCATATTTTATAGTTCATAGTTCAGTTGATTTTCTTTTTTCTTTAAGCACAGGTGGCACCAAAAGAAACCAGCCAGTTTGCTCTTCCATACCAAGTGTTGTGCACTTTGTGTTGGGAGAAGAAAATGTATTCCGAACCATCTTCAGGAAAGAATTACAAAATGCATGAGTTTACTGCTGTGAGCGGAGAGATGTTGACGTTTGTTGGCCGGCACCTCCTCATAATTGGAAGAGCTGAGTGGAACAAGATAAACTGAGCACAAAATGCAGTCTGGACCTCATGCATGGTCACCTGTTGTGGTTTAATCTGCTCCATCCTCCTCTTTTCCATAAGCATCCATTTCCTATATTTAGCATGTCATTCATCACTGTCCTGTCATTCTTTACCTGTCCACTAGTCACCACTGAGCCACGTCACTGACCTAACTAATTAGTCTCAGTTCATATAGTGAACTACTGCTGCTCACTGACCACCAGACCATCCATGTTGTCCGTTTTTTTCCCCCAGCTTGCTTTTGTTCTGAAGATTTTTACTCGATTTTTGACATTTCACTTTTAAAAAATATATATATATGTATATATATATTTATATTTTCAATTACATAAACATAACGACAAGAGGACGACAAGAGCAGTGAATACAGACCAGCTAACATCATGTAGTCAGTGTATGGGAGAACAGAGTGGTGTGTGTGTATAAAGAAATGTATATACAGGACTGTCTCAGAAAATTAGAATATTGTGATAATCCCCATACGTGTGATTTAGTTTACTGAACCAAGCTGAGTGTTTTTCAAGGCTCAGGAAACCCTTGCAGGTGTTTCGAGTTAATTAGACGATTCAAGTGATTAGTTGAATACCCTACTAGTATACTTTTTCATGATATTCTAATATTTAGAGATAGGATATTTGAGTTTTCTTAAGCTGTAAGCCATAATCAGCAATATTAAAAGAATAAAAGGCTTGCAATATTTCAGTTGATTTGTAATGAATCCAGAATGCATGACATTTTTGTTTTTTTAATTGCATTACACAAAATAAAGAACTTTATCACAATATTCTAATTTTCTGAGACAGTCCTGTATATATATATATGGACAGGCAAAAATCTATAATAGTAATAAAAGACTATAATTTTAACATTCATAGGATGGGTGGTGTCACGTTTGTAAAAACATAATGAAGGATGACTAGATGGAGTGATGTTCTGTTGTAGTGTATATGATGGAGGAGGTTAGATTTTCCATTGAAATATAATCTTATCATTAGGTTTTTCCAGTGTGTGCTATGTGTGGTATTCCTTGATTTCCAGCTCATGAGGACTAAAAAAAAAAATCGATCTGCCTTCACTTTGTGGACGTTTACCCTTTTGACCAACTCAAGATTGCTCCTTTTGCTTTCTCTGCTGTTTCTTAATGAGCATGGTGACACCTATTAGAGTTAAGATGCCCATTAAGAACGCAAGTCGTTACCCGCAACAAAGAGCGCACTCAATCATGCTGACTTTCCCTCCTTCATCAAATCCTCTAATTTTACCAGGATGCCAACTCATTAAATGCCTATCTGCCTATCCATGGGACTTTTGTTTACAAGCCCTAATTCACTTAGTTTGACAGTCTGAACATAAATGAGCCAAAAGCTAAAAGGCAACTCCTCCTCTAATCAACCTGTTTGCTAACGTTCTTGCCATATTAGCTATCTAAGGTGACACGCTACCGCCACATGATCATAAAATAAATCCGTTCAGGTTTAAAGACGCTGTACACTTGTTTAGTTGATGGTTGAGGTAAAGCCGCATGTATGTTATATGTAACTGTAAACACATCTTCTATTCATAGCCAATTTTGACCAACTTGCTAAGGACTACCAGCAGTGTTTCCTATACATTGATTTAATTGTGGCGGCCCACCACAATTTTCTTTTTTACTACTGGTGCAGTGCCTGTATGGAGTGTGTGCCCATTCAGAACAGGCAGATTGGTTGGACCCCATATGTGGTGCTTGTGGAACAAAAGTGAACTGCAGTTAGGGATGTCACGAGAACAAATACTTTGGTACCAAGTCGATGCCAAGATTCTGTGATGCAACTTGATATTCTATGCTAGCGAAAGTACCACTAAGGTTCAGTCAGGGCTCGAGACAAATGACGTCCCGTCGTTACGGGATGTCAAACAGTGTGGGACCGAAAGGCTTAAATCTACTGGTTCATCAGATTAGACAGTCGACTCACGACGCAGGGAAAAAACTCATTCATCTGACGGCTAGCTATTGAATTACGACTGCGTTCAAGCTGAAGATCAAGATCTTACAACTGAACACGTTTGAATATTCTAAAATTGGCCAGGATGTTGATGATGAAAAAGAGGAAGACTGTGTAAAATGGCTTTGCCTGAGGAAGGCTGGTGAGGATGACACTTTGAAGCGAAGTTCTCAAAACGAGCTGCTCTTATATAAACAGCCACGAAGTACCATCTGACCCTGTTGTTGAGACCCCTTGTCAAAGCATTTTTAATTCCTTCCCCCCTCACCGAACTGTTGCGAGCCCCAGACTTTCTTTCAACTATAATTTCAAGTGAAGCGAACTCTCAGTTCTTATTTTAACGGGGGGCCACGAAGAGGCAGCGGGAGCAGCATTATGCTTCTCATTATCACTGGATCCAACTGCACTTTTACCCCAGGCTACTGCCAAAGCTCATTAAAACAGGCCAACAATGGAGTCACATTCTGAACTCTGAAATGTCTCTGTCAGACTAGGTGTGGAATGTCACAGGCATGGCATGTTCTTTTCCTTCTTTCAGATTCTCGTAGAAGTCGCCGCTGCTGTCATGGAAGGAGGTAATTTGGAGATGCCACTTGTTAAAACCAGGGTGCTCCAGTCCTTATACCTGTTTTACAGACGTCTCTTTCCCAATGCTAGTCAATGGGAAAAAGTCTTTTTTGGGCCCAATGGCATCACATGACGGATCCAAAGTTGCAATTCCACCGTTTGTCCACAAAATTCACTTCGAAATTTAGAAAAGAGTAGCTAAAAGTCTCTGCTTTTCTATTAACAAACTACAACTATTGATAGTGTGAGAAGTACAAACAGGAGCAGCCTTCCGGGTGTGAGGTCTCGATTGGCTGCTCAGCTAATCACTCGTGAATCTTTTGGAGTTTGATTCATCATAATAGCACCATTAACTATATCTATTTGCTTAACTATATCTAAAAGTTTGAAATTTTAAAGGAAAACAGGCAAATCCGGTGTCGGCCACGCTGTATAAGACTATGTAAGAACAGAATAAGTTGGTCATTTTCGGGAGAATGGCTTTGGTTGTGTTCTTTGCTTGAAGAATAAACTATTGCATCAAACTCTGTCTGATTCCAGTGCGTTCTTCAAAGATCATCAGGACAGCAGTATGTATTAAGTATAGAATAAGAATAGAGTTGGGGAACAGTAGTTCAGACTTCATCAAGTGGCCCGGTCTGAACTTCTTTTCCACAACAAATCCCATTGGTTTTGTAGATAAGAGGCGGGATCAGGAGGAAGCTAGCGTTGAATTGGTATGGCACCGTTTAGGAGAGCGTATACATGATGCAATACATAAACTCATATTTGCGGTTCATTTTATGCTGTACAACTTAATTTTAGATCATAGTAAAATGTAGAAAAATAATAACTTTGCTCATTTAAAATATGTATTAATAATGCATTAAGCTGAGACTGAATTTAAGCTCTGTGGCTGTTGGGGCGCCGCATGTGCAGCCTCTACTCGACCGGCCGCCACTGGATGCATTGTATGTTGAACCTCCATTGGCTTGCTGTCTTGACAAACAAAAAGCACTACTTCGTGGGCAGAGGACCATCATTGTCTGTCCTTTTTAAGAAGGATGTAAAGCGCTAGGCTAAGAATAGAGGCAGATGTGAATTTAGTGATGTAGAGTAGTGGAGTGAGATGAATACAGAGTATAACACTATCATCAGGGGCTAGAATATAATAATGTACATCTATCATCATGGATTCCAGTTGCATTTCCTTCTTTCCTTCCTTCACATCTCAAATATTATTATCAGGGTTTGCTTTTTTGTTGAACACTGGTAAAATTCAAGAAGGAAGATATCAAATGAGCACCACGAGAGCTGAAACGCAGCTTCATTACCCCCCCCCCCCCCCCCTTACTTTTTTTGTTTTGTTGGTATTTTCCCCTGCGGCTGATAAACGTGCCTGTTTTCGCAGGTAGAGATATGCAGGAAGAGAAACATAAACCACCCATACAACTGCACACATGTGATTGCTACCGTAGCTCCTGGCGTCCTTTTAATAACTAGTAACAGACGGGAAATTTGCATGCTTTCAGAAAAGGAGCTCTCTCTCTACATTCCTTGTCTCTCCTTGCGTTTATCTATAAACACATGCTGCGTCTGCGGTGCGTATGGGTGTTTACGTGAGCGCCGTTTGGCGAGAAACGAACCGTAGATTCTTGCAGCGCTTTGGTAGCAGCAGGTCCGAAGTGTCTACAGTGTGTGTATGAATCCATATACATTTGATTATTCGTGCCGTAATTGTTTTTCCAATGAGTCTCAGTGGAAAACCATGTGAATGAAGTGGAGTTGCCCTTCAGCTCTATGGCCTGCAGAAGAAGGTGGGCCTCCGATGGTCTCTAAGTGTGTGTGTGTGTGTGTGTGTGTGCTTGTACAACTATCTTTGTGAGAATCAATTTGAGTTTTGGAGTGTGAGTACAATTTGTAAACGTTTGTGAAGGTTATGGTGGTTGGGAATGTATTCTGTCAACGAGTGTCAAGCATTGAAGTACATAGTTGTGTTTGTTGGTCACAAATGAAATGAGGAAATTGGAAAATAAAAAAAAATAATCCTTTCTTTTATAGTTCTTGCATGAGACCAGTACTGTAGATGGAGAGAATCAGATACGACCAGCTCGTATGGGATGGAACAGGAAGAAGCTAATAGGATTCGGTATTAGCTGAGGGTTAATGCACACTATTCTCTGTGTAACAGCCAGGATCCGTCCGCGGCGATATCGATTGGAAACAGTGATCAGTCTTTGTAGTTGAGCCCGAGTGGACAGCAGGAGAGACTCCTCTGAGCTAATAGCCGTCACTCAGCGACCTCCCTGCAAACAAAGAGCGCACAACGAGAACACAGAGGCGAAGCATGTGAGTGACAAAGTGAGTGTATGTCTGCGTGTCTGCGTGTGTGTGTTCCTCTGTTTTTCAGTGTAGAGACGTGTTTGTGAGAGGGAAGTCTCTGTGGGAGGGAGTTGGACTGCCTGAGTGTGTGTGTGTGTGTGTGTGTGTGTGTGTGTGTGTGTGTGTACACATATTTGCATGTTTGTGATGGAGTATGCATGGGTGCACATGTGCAATTTTGCGCGTGTGTGTGTGTGTGTTTGCATGCGAGGCGCTTAAGCAGTGTGGTACCTCCCGGCGCCCCTCGTTCACCTATCCCCTAATCTCTGCCGACTCCCAAGTGAGATAACGGAGCTTACTGACATTTGAATATTCCGACTCCTCGGCCGGAATATCAATTAACACCAAGGCGGCGCTCGCAGCCTTCTCTTTCCCCTCTCCTCTCCTGCTGTGCTCGTTTCTCCTGTCACTCCGGCGGCCTGATTGTGTTGAGGCAAAAAAAGAAAGAAAAAACACTTCACGTGGACACGTTGAAAGGCTGACCAAATTTGCACCACCGCGGGAGGTTTCACGGGAGCTTGCACTGATTGTCTCCAGGCGATGAGGAGAGAGGAGATGCTGGCGTTGGATAACGGATACCTTTCCCTTTTTTGGATCTGTCCTCTTTCTGCCGAGCTTCGCGCAATTTCGGGGCAATTCGATTTGATTCAATTTCCCTCTAATCTCGCCGCCTCGTGCACATTAGAATGTCTGGAGCTGCGTGTGAAGTGTAGAATTGTGTGTGTGTGTGTGTGGGGGGGGGGGGGGGGGGGGGTACTGATGAGAAATTTCCAGTTGCTTTGAGTAACGAGCAGCCTGAAAAACAGAGGGTTGCATAAATCTACATACATACAACCCAAATGTATCCAAGAGCGAGAAAGAGAAATAAAGTCATTCATCCTCTCCCTGTCAAGTCCCTCTGTCAACATACACTTCTCTGGCCTCGCAAGAAAGTAAATTGACTACATTATTCATTATGTGTATTAAAGTGTAGATACAGCTGCGACGGAGCCACTTAGAGGAACGTTTTTCATCTCACACACTTTGGCGCTCGCGTATGCTCAATCCAGAAATGCCGAGAAGAAAGACGGCCTCGGTGTTCTTCTTCCCCGCTAGATTCACGCGATCAATTCAAACACGGTGGGAATTAGTGAGGCCCCCTCCCGGAGCGAAGCATCACACAAGTTATCAAAATGACTCGTTTATAAACGTTTGGAAGTCACAATTCAAAACTCTCGGAAACTCAGTTCTCGGCTCCAGAGGGAGAAGAAGAAGTGGGGAGAAAGAGGGAGAGGTAAAGGGTTGCAATACTGAGGAATAGAGGCACGTACTGTGCAGAAAAACACAGGAGAAGATGCTGCAGAAGAGCTCACGACATCGCCCAGCCTGGAGACATTGAGTCGGTTAAGGAGCCGTTGACTTATCGTGTCCTGTTTGAACTGCCTTCCCAAAGAAGCGCTTATGTATCCATCTGACTCAAAAGAATCTGCTGAGTAACTTTGTTTGGGATGAGGTTACAGCACACTGTAAATTCTCCCACGCAGCGGAGAGTCACCCGGCATAAACAAGGCAGAGATGGAGGGAATAATAAAGCCTTGGCTCATATCGCTGCACCTCAAACAACCACTCATCATCCCTTCTCCTTCCTCTCGCCGATCATCCTGTTATTTTTTTTACCCGATCTCTCCCCTTCTGTCTTTTAGTCTCCCCTCTCGCCATCAGTCCATCCCTCCCTCCCTCCCTCCCTCCCCACCACAGTTGTTGCCTTGGTAACAATACAAAGAGATTTTTCTTTGCAGCTCTGTCACCGTGGCAACGCTTGGCTTTCCTCCAGGCCGTTGTTGGAAGCGCGCCGCCCTCTGGTCCGCTCCAGCCCGGCTTGCGCTGACCACCGCCGGATCGAGGCTATCCATTGGCTGGAAGCTGCTCAAGCGCCGGGGCCTCCGTGGGCTCTGGAGGAGATGCAGATACTCTCAAGATGGAGGCTCTGTGGTGCTGAAACTGCTGCAGAATCGTTGTTTTGATTGGGACTGTGGTGATTATCAGAGTGTGTGGACTGGAATGGATCTACTGTCTGTTAGAATTACTTTCTGGTTTTGCCTTACACTGGTGTTTGGTGTCCGGGTTTTTGATTCCGGGTCGATTTTGGATGACTTTGTTTACTACAGTAAGAACTTTTGATTTAGCTACAGCTCTCATCCATGCCTCTGACTGGCTCCTCATCTAGAGCAATAGCAGCAAGGCTCATGGGAAGTATTTTTCATGCCAAACTGACAGAAAAACATGATTTCTCTGAAACAAAGGTGCTCCAAAGTTGGCTCCAAAGAGATACTACTCTACGACTGGATCCATACAACATATGTTTACAGTCATTAGTTATAAAAATGGTGTAGTGCTGGGTCTGACCTGTGTATTGGCAGCAACAAAAAGTGTGCTGATCCGGTGGGAAGTCGATGCAGCAGTCCCCCCGGGATCAGACCCACGAGGCTGGGGTCTTCTCTGGCTGAATTCAAGCTAACTCCTAATTGAAGGTCCGTCAGACTCCAGGAGCTGCAGCACGCTCTACCGGCAAATAGTGTTAGGGGGGAAGACGAGGCGATGGCGCTTTGAATTGATCCAATAACCAAACTATCAAACGGTATACCAGGGATGTTTTATTGACAAGCCCTCAGTGCAGCTGCACAGACGTGCGCTACAGTGACTCACCATCAGCTTTCGAGGAACACGTGGTATGAACAAGTACTGGGGCTAGCTGCTTAGCATTGGAGACTGATCGATCAGCTGCCGATCAAAACCAGCTGGTTTTTTTAGCTGATTGGCCATGACCGGTGACCGGCCGATTAGTTTCTTATTCCCGTTTTTTTTAGCTGGAAGGCTGATCAGCTGAAAACAGGCTGGTTTTGATCGGCAGCTGATTGGCACGATAGATTTACGTTGGTACACAACAACAAACACACTGAGTTTGGGACGGTTGAGTTACGGGCGCAGCTTGTTTGCCCAGAAGACACCAAGAGGCGACTGTTCATCCTGAACAACAATGGCGGCTCCCGAAGAGGTGAGCGTAGATGCTGCGATACGGAGTATTTAGAGAGTATTTATTCGAAAGAAGAGCAATGAACAACACCGAAAGCTTTCCTCGACGGGAAATATGTTTTCGCTTTCCTCCCGACTGGCTTTGGCAAGAGTTTGACTGACAGATGGTTCATCCAATCACCTGCCAAGATGGTTCCATATAACAAACCATCTGGCGGGTCAGGTGATCACAAACAGGTGATGCACTTTTAATGATATGGTATAAAGATTTATATACAAAATGTAAATACGGACGGCGTAAAAACACATCTGGAACCAGCGGCCCTCCCTCTTCACAACTTTCCATCTTCGCCCAAAGCATTATGGGAACTGTAGATCTTCGTTTAATTCAGTAGATCTTAACTTAGAACATGATTTCCTCCCAAATACAAGTCAGTAAAAGAAAACAATAGGACTCACAAAACTCATTGTTAACTTTTGTTTCTTCATTTTTCACCACCAGTACATATTCTGACATTATCTGGCTCAGAATGCCGCATCAGCATGGTTCTTATATTGCTGGATTACTCACACATTGCTTCATTTATGTTGACATACAGGCCCAGAATGTTACGTCTGATAACTGAACCGGTGTTTGAATTGTGGAGAAAGATCCATTATGATAGTGTTGAGGAGAGAGAGAAGTGTCTGAGAGTCGCTTCCTTCCATGCGGGCCCATAATTGCTTGCTACACCCCTGCTGGTGGAACACAGATATTGCTGCAAATCGCTAATGCTGCACAGCTGGTGCCGAAACTGTGCGCCACTCGCAAGGTGCAGCCGCCAGTTGGCAACTAATGGGCTTATTACAACAGCACCAGGAGACTTGACATTTTGGATGTATTGTGCCAACGAGTAAAATGCACTTTAGAGATGTCACACTAATTGGGATTGTGTTTTGGCAGGCCGGTTCTGGCAGGGGTTGGGATTTTCTACGTTTACCAGGGCCAAAACCTGGCATCAACACTCCGACAACTGATTACACTTGTGTAAGAGTGTCCGCGTTTTGATGTTGTGTGAGTCTTTTGTTTGAGTGTGAATGAGTTTCTTGTTTCCCCTCCTTTTTTCAAATACTGCACGACTTTGCCTCTTCTTCGCATCAAGGACTACTGAAAAGATTTCTCAGGGCATCGTGTCGACAGATTAGTCTCCTCCCCCACCGTCATTGTGATGGTGAATGGCACATTGTCAACAAAAACAATCACTTCAATTGAGGCTTGGAATAAAAACAAAAGAAGTTATGAATACTAGCTGTTACAGTAAGAAGAAGAAAAATAATGCGTCCTTTGAACATTGAACATGAAGATGACAATATGTGTATTTGGTCCCTTTTAAAGTGGATCACATAGGTGTTTGCTATTTAGGTGGCATCTACAGTGTGCTGCTTGATTTAGTCTCTATACATATGCATATAATACAGGGACTTCTTGTCATTGAGTCATTGTCATTGTCCCTCCTCTGTCATCATTACTTAACATAAATGATAAAAAAAAAATAGTTTTACACCCAGTTTCATATTGGGAGCTTTGGATCCAAAGTTTCATATTCCAGCAGTAAAATTGGTAAAAACACACACACACACACACACACACACACACACACACACACACACACACACACACACACACACACACGTATACATGTACAGACTAATGCCACTGCGTCACCATGTAATCTGGGCTGTGAGAAGAGAAACGCTCCTGTCACAGTTCAGGGGCTGCTGGCAAAGGAAACGGTGACACAGCGGTAACTCTCAGCTGGAAGCTGCCGTGTCACTGAGACTCCAACCTCAAAGATCAATTGAATTTCCTCATGAATGCCGGTTTGGTTTGACGTCGCTCTGTTAAAGGCAGTCGTCGCCACTTCACCTGTTGAACTGATCAGTCGTTCGCTTCTCTTTTCTGCTCTGCTTTGCCGTGTCTCCTTCTGTTCTTTTTGTAAAGTCAAACATACAAAATGTATTTTCTTCACAAAAGAAAATGGAATCCGCGTCGTTGTTTTCAGGTTTGTACTGTTTAGCTATGCTCTTTGTTAAGTAAGCATCTCTCTCTTAGAAGTGAAAGGCCCGGTATAGTAGAAGGAAGTCTTCCTCTCCCCTCCCACTTCCCCCTGTCTGTTTCCCTCAGCTCTCTGCGTTTATATGTAGCAGCAGCAAATCGATTTTAAGTGACTACTACCAACAGAAACACGTGTTGTTGTACCAACCACCATGTACTAATACATCGTGGTCTGGTGGGGACAAAAAGTAAACAGTCGGTGCGGTCCTGCTGCCTTCTTGACAAAGCGCTCTGGGATGCTTTAGCTTTTAAGCTAACATACATCCACACTTTAGAGAAACGTGGGTGAGTTTTTTTAGCAGCAAAAACTGGGGCGAATGCCTGCTTTGACCGGATGCAGCCATTCCTGCGATGCGCCGATGCACTTTATGCAAATCGTGTTTTTGTGATCACATACGTGGGCAAATTGCCCCAACCCTATTAGCTCCTCTAACTCTTATTTATCATTTTTTTCACAGTGAGCAGCTGGCAGGTGAAATGCATGGGTTACATGAACCCAAAGGAGCACAAAAGCATTTTATAGCACTGTAAAAAGTCACATTCAAACGCACAAAAATAAGGTCCAAGTGTTCAAAAACAAAGCAAGTACAGCTATTGTTTCAATTATTTTGCATTTGTTTTTATTCTACTTTTCTTGCATGTTTCAATATTTCCTTTCCCGAGGTCCTTGGGTAGACGTTTGCCAACGTTAGGCCGGGCTTGCATTAGACTGGCGGAAACCCTGATGGAGTACGCCAGGCAGACACACAGCCGACTACCTCACAGCCAAACTGATGCGGTGGAGATAAATGGGAAGTGTCCACATGTGTCCACAATAATTCACGCAACACCGTGACTTCTGTCTCGGATGTGGGAACTGGGAACTTTTGTGCCTGTTTTGCGCGTACGCCGCTGCCGGTAAACGATGGATTTAACCTGTTTGTGTCGTTGCAGCCGGGCAGCTTGTTGGGCAGCTTGTTGGCCACTTCAACCACAGCACGCTGCACGCAAGGCACTAATCCTGCCAGTTAACGATAGGCTAACGAGGATTAGCTGTTGGTCAGGGAACATTGTTTTTTAATTAGCATCCCTAGTGTGTGTATGAAAAAGAATATTTAAAAAATCTATCTTGAAGCTTTTGTGTGTTTGTGCATTTGCACCCTTAGTTTTGTGTGTGTGTTAGTGTCTGTGTACGTGTGTGTATGTGTGTGTAGGCCTGGCAGGCCACGCTGGGACAGCTGGAAATGAAGAGCCATCTGACAGCTAGTGCTGAAATGCACTCTGGGAAAAGCAAAGAGGAAACCAAGATAGTGGCCTATTTGACAGCCGGTGCCCTGCCGTGTGTGTTTGTGCTTCCAGGTGTGTACTGTACAGCATGCATCAATGTGTTTATGCTGCGTGTACGCGTTGTACTTGTGTGTGTGACTTTGAGTCTGTCTGTGTCCGTTTGCGTTGTGTGTGTGTGTGTGTGTGTGTGTGTGGTTCTGTAGTAATTAGGTAACAGTCTGGCCCTCAGCGATCCATTTCCTGTCCGTGAGGACAAAGAGAGACCTGCTGATGAACCATCTGGTGTCCAGATGCATCACTATCTCTCTCTCTCACTTCTCCCGCCCTCACCCTGTCCCGCTCTCTCTCTTCCCCCGGGAAGCTGCTTGACCTCCGGCAGCAGCCCATTCTCTCCTTTTTGTAAAATCGATCTCATCAGCAAGGAATGATTAAAGTGCGGTTCTTGTTGCCGTCCATTTCATTCCGGACAGCACCATTCGTCTCCGCATCTTCATCCGTAGCAAAATGTGCTAGTTGGCAGGCTAATTTGTTAATACAGAGGGGGGGGGGGGTAGATGTGACAGTTTTTATTCTTTTTAGAATCAGTGTGATGTATTTGGTGATGCAGTAATGCGAATCCTGAAACAAAAGCTTTTAAATACATGACAAGGACGGGTTCACCTGTGGATCTCAACGCTGCACCCGGGGAACACTCTGTATGCGCTGTGGTTCCTCTGAATGATGCTGTGCTCACGGCAGCAACATTTCCACACAAAATCGATTCATCACGGTGAGCCCATGCTATGCCATGGGCAGAGGTCTACAAGGAGTCATGAAATACATGCGTTGATTTCCCCACGAGAAGTGTATTTCATTGTCAAGTCACCTACTGTTATGTGTTCCTAGTCCTGTTAATGCGTTGGGTTCTATGAGCATTTTACTGCAGCATCAGAGACACCACACACACACACGTGCTTCTCAAACCTTTATTGATTTGATGTTTTGACGGAGGCAGAATACAAGCTGCAAACAACATTTTATTTGATACTGCATAAATAGAGCTGTTGGGGTCTGGCATGAGCGGGTTGGGTTATTAGTAAGTATACACATTTTTGATATTAATGAAAGTATTAATACCAACGGGACTATTTACATATTAATAATAATGGGGCACCACTGTGGGATCAGGGACCAATAACCAAAGATAAAGTCTCAAAATTGTGAAGGTTTGAATTGGAGCAGTGACTATAGCAACCAGCTATTACCACGACACATTATGCACAACATGATCACAGAAACTGCTCTTTAAAACTCTTATGAGTTTATTTATCTTAACAATACTGATCAAAAGTCAATAATATACATAACATTGATGATACAATGACAGGCATAGTAAACTACAGTAACCGAACTCAGGTTCAGCAGCCGCTACTAATAATAATAATAATAATAACTAATAGAATACGGTTTACCAACTTTACTCTGATCCAAACACAACAAAGCTCAGCGGTGTGGAACAGTACTATTACACAGCACTGAACGGGACTCGGCGGTCCGTAAAACACACAATGACACAATGTCTTCTAACACTGAACCGATTCCAAATCCCTTCCCTTTATCTTTGTAAACACATTACTGGAACCACACTGTTTAGATATGATATGAACCACTACCTCTGTTTCAGTGATCTCTTGTGTCATATGTGACCTGCCATATGCCACGTTCCACCATTAAAAAAAAACATTTTTACTGCCCTCACAAGGATAGATACTGAAAAGAAAAACACACACACACACACACACACACTGCCTCTCATTTACACTAGCGAGATGTTTTACTGAACAAGTGTGGAGTCTTGACAAAGAAGGGTATGAAAAGAGGAACTTATTTATTCAACTCCTCCACATTATATACCCTTCAAACGAGCACGGAGTGGATCCCAGCTTAAGCACAGTGCAGTTTATCCCTCAGAGCCCAGAGCCCACTCTGTCCCTCTGCGTGTGTTTTGAATACTGTATTATCTTGGCCGAGAGAGAGAGAGAGTGTGAAGAGGAGAAACCGTCTCGAGGGTGATTGTCCAGTCAATTCTTTTGACAAGATGACTCATTGAACTTTGTGCGGAGGGTAGTCCCATCATACCGCGCCTTCTGCATAAGATCGTTTCTCTGTCGGGGTCACGAGAGAGAGAGAGAGAGAGAGAGAGAGAGAGAGAGACACTTTGATGCAGCACGCACTCCACGTGACAGGCCTGGCTTTGACTTTAGCTACGCTGCTCAAGTTCAGCGTTAACATTATTCTGACATGTATGACATTGATGTCTTTTTATTAGATGTCTTTATAGCAGTAGAAGGTTAAAGGTTAGAGCTGCAGTGGCTTGGAGTGATGATTCACAACTGCCATGAAATGTGATTTGGTACGGTGTCCCTGTTTTCTGCATTTATTACTCAGTGCATTGTCTTTCTCTTCAGTGGTTACCGTTTCTGCTCATCTATGCATATCTAAGTCCTTTTTTTTCCTTATATATATATATATATATATATATATATATATATATATATATATATATATATATATATATCTGGCTTTGAATTCATATTTTTTTGGTCATGACATTTTCATGACATTTTCTTTCCTAATATTACTTTTTCCTTGTTTTTCATTCACAATTTGCCCGGAGGCGTCTGCAAGGCAGGATCGCTCCAGAAGAAAATGGACTCTGTGAAAGATGCTTCTTTTGTCACGGTCTACTTCGACTATTACAGCAAATTCAAGTTTACCTCGTTAATTTGCAGAACATCAAGCATCTTTCTCTGGGTTATTTACACCCTCTTCCTGGTCGTAGTATTTTCACTATGAAAGATAAAAGATGAACGGGCAAAAAGAGCGGAAAAAAAAATCAAGTTTAACAGAAAATGTCAAATATAAAAGCCCGACAGAATCGAGCATGATATATTCTGTCTATCAGGGCACATTTCAAACAGACAGCATTACTATGTTATGAAGCGAAGCTCCGTTGCATCTCGCAGTTCAAACAAACAGTGTTGGAGACGACAAAGTGAGTCCCAGCGTCGCTGTCAGTGGTCTCCCTCCAGGCTGTACATTGCTGTCTCTTCACAGATTATAGTCTGACTCCTCCCGGTCTAAAGCTTTAGAAGAGAATGGTTCATTTTCACAGACGCTGATTTTTGCTGCCTTGGGCCATGAGAATAACATATGCAATTTGTGAAAAGCTGAGTGCTACATAATTGATGCGCTGTGCAGTGAAATGGAATGGAATGCCTCAGCGGACTTATTAAAAAAGACCGAAATGTTTAAATATAAGATGTGTTCTTTACCTTAGCTTACAAGCCACAAAACACCCTCAAATCATTGTTCCATTTAAATTCCTAAAATGGAATATACATGGGATTGGCTCGCAATATAAAAGGAATTAAATATTTAATCATATAAATAAATTAAATCCAGACATATGGCTACTTTAAGAAACCCATTAATCAAAATCTAACGACCATCGATTTGAGTTCCCAGAATTCAGTCGAGTTTTTCTCTGCTTCCTTATGATTCAATAAAACGAGGTGTATCAGCATTGATTCATAGGATATTCTTCACATCCCTTTATAACTTCACAGACTCATGAATCGTCATTGGAGTCAATTGAATTAAAGTGCATTGGATTGAGATCAGAGGGGATTTTAACATAGCTCTCAACTCGGCAATGGACCGATAAGGAACGCACGCAGGAAATGGCAATCCACGAGACTAAACCAGAAAATACGTTTATATGCAGATGACATCTGACTTTACTTACATAACTCACAAGCTTCTTTTGACCAATAACTTAAAAAATAGTTTGAATCCGGTAAACACACTATAAGATACCTACTGTAGGTGTTAATAACTCCCCAAAGCTGTCAGAGCCGGTACATTTATTATTTAACTCTAGTGTTTCCAATAATTTACAGAGACATAGAGATATTGTTTTCCTGCCACAGCTTCATGATGGACCGGATATATTTCTACACGGGTGGGCTGGCTGGCTGGCTCCAGAGGGGCGCAGTGACCGGCTTTAGTTTGGCTCGCCACTCCGTCCATCAAAATATACTTTAGGTACTAAAACTAAAAATATACTCATTATGCAGAAATGGCCAAATAGTGTCCGGCCACATATCATTAGATTATAGTTGTTGATGCATTATTGTGTGTTCACATTAATGTTGCAGCTGGTAAAGTTGTAGCTAATTTGAACTACTTAATATACTTAATAATTAGGGTATGTACACTATTTAATAACACATCATAGTTTGGTAGTTGCTTTATAATTTGTATTAAGAATCGGAATCTGCAAAGTAGCTTAAATAGTAATTTACAGTATAGCGACACATACATTTAGTGGAGTACAAGTATAAAGTTACATAAAAAGGAAAATACTCAAATAGAGTACAATTCCCACATGTTGTACTCGAGTACAGTTCCTGAATAGCCCAAATGTACTTCGTTGTATTCTACAACTGCTAGAACAAGAGTGAAACTATTGTTTACAAGAGCCCACATGTATTCATAGATATAGTCTATTGCTCTTTAGGTTACAAAAAACATCATTTGAATTTCAGTTTGTGTTAAATTGTTACGGTTGTTACAATTTGAACTAATTTTAAGTAACACCTTCATGCACAGATCAAGCCATAACTTGGTTCTATTGCGACCACCATCAAGCCTGGAGTGAAATACTTGGATGTATTTCTTTATTCTGTCAACAATTATATCAGATAAGTCGTCCAGTCTTGTTGTTAACATCTAAAAAATATATCCACTATTCATGAGGCATGATCCAGACAGCACACAACAGGCTCCAATATCGCAAAAATGCAAATACTAAACTTTGAACTAACATTGGATTTGTATAACTGTAGTAAATACACTAAAGATTGGGAGGATGACAGTGAGGGGGACCGATGATGATATTATTGGTGATGATGATGATGACAATGTTGTTGGCAAAAGTGATGAAAAAGACCAGTGACAGCCAAAAACAGCCAAAAAGATTGTTGATGATGATGGTGAGGATGATGATGATGCCCCTGACAGTAGAAGTAGAATTCAGAGCCAGATGGCTTTAAAACACACAGAAAGCTCTCGTTGTGCAGCTCTGCTCTGCTGAGCAGGATTCGTGAAGGTAGAGGGAGAATGCCAGGGGAACGGGAGGAAAAGCAGGTTTGCTTTGTTTTGAGTTAAATTCCCTGGACTGTTTCCTCGCTGCCAATAGCACTGGCAGCCTGAGTAATTAGTGTAAACTCACATTGTGCGAATGTGTGTGTCTGCTGTGGTGTGTGTTTGTTTTTTGGATGTGTGGGAAGGCAACATTTGTGTGTAGTCTTATTTAATTTTTTTTGCCTTGCCATGCCATGCACGGTTCATTTGAAGGTAAGAAAAAAAAAAAAAAAAAACACAACAGAAACAGTAGGTTTGATTTTGTCTGGCAGTGATCTTACGTTTGAAGCCCAAGGACACATTAACTCTCTGGCTTCAGCTCTGCATGCGTGACGAGAAAGCAGCGGGGGGGGGGAGAGGTTTGAGAGGAGAAGACCCAGGAAATATTTTATGGTGAATAGATGTCGATTTTGAATACAGCGACTTTGTCGTATGAGTTCTTTTTAAGTGAAAGGCATACTGCCAAAAATAAACTCTAAAACTCTAAGAGGTGATGTTGATACAACTACAGTCCTAAAATAATGTGGTTTTACCCAGGAAGAGCTGGAAAGCGTTGCTGGGTAGAGGGATATCTGGGATACCCTACTAACCCTGCCGGCCCCGCGAACCCGGCCCCGGATAGTGCAGATAGTCTCGGATAGTAAATGGATGGATAATGTGGTTAAACACTTCAGATCCCAGAATTCTGCACTCTTTGAGCAGTGTATCTGAAGTAGCACCAGTAGGAGATGTTGGGTTAGCATTAGCAGTCACTGCTACCGGGATCAGGGAAGTGGAAGTAACAGTGAAGCTGACGTGAATAAGATGAATTTACAAACTCCCACGTCAAGGTATATTTAAATACTGTGCGGGAATGGCCACTAACAATGAAAACTACTGTATAGAGAGGTAATTACTGAATGCAAATAGGATTATTTATCGTCTTTCAATTTAATTCTATTGCGATGAAATCATATATCGAAATTAACTGAATTGATGATAACACACGCATACTCACTAACATTTCTCAGAAAATCTGATCCTTTTGCTCTAAAGTTCTTAATTTAATAAAACAAATACTTATTTCATATGGTATTTTATTTATTTATTGAATTACCAGAAAACATGCTATATCGCGATATGTATAGATATCGAGATTTTAAATTACTTATATCGGGATAGAAGATTTTGGCCATATTGCCCGGCCCTAAATGTAAATACTTTGAATGACTGTTACTGAAAAAATGCAGACCATAAATAGGATCAAAAATGTGTTTATCGGATTAAAAGCTTAAGTTAATTTTAAATTATTAATAATATTGCGCATTCCAGCCTGTCAAATGCTCACCGGGAAGAAAGTAGAGAAAGAGGCGACAATTTAGCAGCACTCAACGGACAAGAATAACAGAAAAATACTTTGGAATTAGTTTGAATTGACATCTGTGAGGCATTTAGATGTCAACCTCAAAAAAAAAAGAAAAAAGCAGCTGAGTTTGAACGTCGCTTCGACTTTTGCTTTGCTGCTATTTATATATGCGTTTCCGAAGTTAGTTCAATCAGCTCTAACAACATCTATTTAACATCAAATGTTTGCTGTGTAGAAGAGCGCCAAGGGAAACAGAGCGGAGGGAAGTGGGAGGGAGGATATGAAGAGAAAAAGGAGGGGGGGGGGTAAAGAAGAGCTGAAGGACTGTACACTCTCACTCTGTCTCTCTTTTGTCTCCTCCTGAGGACAAAAGGACAGAGAAACAACAGAGAATAAAACAGACACAGAAGGACGGCAAAGAGAGGTGCGTATCTTTTTTTTTTTTTTTTTACAGAAGTCATCTTTTATTGCCACGTAAGAAAGTCGTATATAGAACAATGGTGATATACTGTCAGATGGCAAATCATCAACAAAAGAAGAACAAAAATATCCCTGTCATCCCTTCCCAAAATAAATAAAACAGACAAATTCATAGAAACACTATGGTAATATATTTCTGGGACAAAACGTCTTCTATATCTCTTTTTCTAACAATATCTGAATAGTACCAAAATACAGCTTCTTCATAACTTAATGTCACAAATTATAAAGTCAGTAAACAGTAAAAGGACAATGGGTCATCACGGTGCATAATATAAGCTACTGTGCAAACAATAGTGGGAGATGGGCTCTAACCATAGAAAATATGCCTTACTAGTAGTTACGCATAAATGCAGTGTTGGGGCCATATGTATCCATATACACATATGCATAAATACCACAAACTGGTCTGAACATCAAAAATAGAAAATTGGATCTCATATAACTTTGCATGTAATGCATGATTAACACCAAAATGAGTTAATCAATGGGTTATTCTATAAAAGGATAGGCTTGTTAATGGATAGTATTCATATCGCAAATAGCTTATTGATTCTTCAAAAGGTAATGGAAAATCCCGAGCAGAGGTCAATAACCAGAGTGCTTCCTTCACATCCGCTGTGATTGATATCCGTCCCGTTAACTCTAACAGCAAGTATATTTAATACAGGTTTATTAATAAATAAATACAAAAATGATAATCATACATATAAAGCACACCATTGGAGCAAAAACCCTTTTTAAAACAGATGTCGAGCGTTACTGGACAACAAACACTGCGTCTCCTCCGTCTCCGTGTGCAGAAGCTCCGGATTGTTGAAAACATTGCGCATAAGGACCGATGCTATACAAAGTCGTAAACATGGCTGACGAGAACCCCTTTTGAATATACTGATAATATTGATTTTTTTTCTTTTTTTTGATCGTACAGATGCTGCTCCTCGTAGGCTGTACATGTTTACAATGCTATCAAGTCCAGCGAAAAGGATAGAAAAGAACAGAGTCGAGGAAAACCTGGTAAATAAAAGAAAGTAACCTTGTGTTTGAGCCCTTTAGTGTCATCCCACATGTACTGTACATATCCCACTTTCTGATCATGAGAACCGCTGCTCCTTCTGTTCTTTAATGAAGAGAGTATACTGAAGAGTATTTGCATTTTATCTGTCGTGATTAAGGGGGAGAAAAGACTTTCTTCCCCACCAAGAAATTAATATTTACAGACAACGGCATTGTCCCGATTCAGTCCGACATCAAGGACGACCCGTGCTTCACATCTGTAGCTTGAATGGGATACACAGTGTAAACAAACGCTCAGCCCAAAAAGGAGCCGACAAATACGTGTTGCTGTGCATGTTCGTAATGGCCAATCTGTCTGGAGGAATCAGTGATTGATTTTGGGGAATCTATAGAGCCGCGGCATTAATAATCAAAACAAGTCTGAGAGTCTGTAACAATACTGTCACAACATAAAGTGTGTGTGTGTGTGTGTGTGTGTGTGTGAGTCAACAGTCATCTCTGATTCACAGCTTTGCAAATGGAGCTGTTAGGGCTCACGTGCCACGCGCACCGCCAACATTTAGCGATATCAATAATTCAAAGCTCCCCCCCTAACAAGTGTTGACATTAAGTCCCTTTTCTGTCTTGGTGTGCCACTGTGGACCGAGTCCCCGTCGCAGCACCAGAGCTCTCCCCACTCTGGGTTTTCCGGTGATTAAAAGACCACAGTGAAAAAAACTCGTAAAGCCCCCCTGGCCACTGGTCCCCGTACAGCTCCTTTTTCTTTCGGTCTCTTATTGAATATTCCATGTAGATATTCGACTGTGGTTTTTCCTCACAGCGACATGTCTGCTCTGCCGAACAAGAGAGGCTTGATTTCAGCACAACTGGTCTAATGGGGTTGCTTTTTTTTGTTGTTGTTGCTATTAATAGGCCTCTCTCTCTGCTAAAGCAAGGGAGAAGTTTTCAAATCCCGTTCACATCTCACCCGCCACTTTCTGCCTCTCAGTGAAGCTCGCGTGGGCTAGTGGGAGTGTACGCCGATGTAATTCTCAGTCATGTCATTGCCATCTCTCGTTAATGTGCATTTCGTAGGTAGGCAGGTGAGTGTGTTAGGTGTTTTTGCCCTCCGGTCTTGTTTCGAGTCAAGTCAAAAACCCTCTCCCTCATCTGACACCCTTGCTGTTTGCTCCTTAAGGAGGCTCCAGACAGAGAAACACTTCAAAGATGAGCACAGTGGTGGCTTTATGGCTGTGAGGGATCCTCGTCGTTGCACTAGAGACTCTTACTTCATGGTTGGGGCGGGATCTGTGGGGGGGGGTCAATAACCAGAGTAAAGCTCTTCACTGTTGGGTAAGAAGTGTATCGGAGGACACATATGACAGTAGGGGTCAGCAGTAACAAGGAACACAGTGTAGCAGTGTGGATCATGCCAAGGAAAAAAGATACAGTAAAAGAAATCATTGAAATCAACAAACTGCACGTGGCTTAAGCTCGCTAGCCCCCCACCCTCCCTCAGGTAGCTGGACTCCGTCGCTTCACAGCAAAGTAAACCAAGGCTGAACTCAGCGCTCCCTGCGGTTTGTGTTTCCGTTCGTCACGCACTCCGGAAAGCAAAGTGTCGTCGCCAGACATCAGGAATTTACCAGACAGATAGGTCTTGCTTGATTAACTCTGATTAATAATGACAAGACGGGCGTAAAAGTCAGTCAAAATATTTCATCCATGGAAAAAAACACAATATGCTATCAGTCATTAACTCCAGGTCACAAGGCCAAAGAGAACCCAGGGGAAGCGTTAACTCCACATCACTTCGGGCCGCTTGTTCGACTGGCCCGAACTCTTGCTCCCGCCTCTGTTGCCGATCAATGCGCCGGTGAACCGCTGCGCCCTCTAACTCGGGGGGTCTGATTCCTATAATTAGGCCATTTGCACCGCCGCTCCTCACTTGACGACCATTCAGGCAGGACGGAATAAAAGAATAATGCAGAAAGACGTCGGAGCTGGCGCAGGCAGCGCACACCCACATGGGCAGTCGGGACCTACATGGTTTGGAGCAATGTGTTCACACTGAGAGGTCATCCCTCATTTTGGAACTCGTTCGGCAGTGTCGCGGTAGGTAAGACACTAAGAGGTGAAGGTGATCACTGACACTATACTGACACTATAGGTGGCCAGCTGGGTGGAGGGAATTGTTCGATTGACTCGTTTTGACTCAAGGCCTGGTCAAACCGCAATGTGCCACAGACGTTTGGTGACGTAATGGCTCCTGGCAGGGTTAGCTACCGTAGCTTTCCCATGCTAGCGCTAGTCAGTCACAGTAGCTCTCCGAGGCTTTTTTACCCGCTGGCTTTTTGTTCTCAGATCGTACATGATTTCAATAAAGAGTTATTGGGGAGAAGAAAAAAAAACTTGTTAGCTTGCGAGCTAAAATATTGCTAAATAAGGACATATCTGTAGCAGCAACCCTTGCCTCAAACTGTCTGCAGTTTATGCACATTTCACTCAGTGTTGTAAATATGATATTCAAATTATTTTTTGCTTTGTGTTCACCCAGACAATGGTATAATGATATATAATAAATTATGCAAATTCTTCCCCTGTTTCTTTGGACTTGGCTGGTTTCACAGTTGTTTATTAGCCACTGAACGTACTTATAATTAAAGTATGTTGAGCCGGTACCGATGATAAAAAACAAAGGCTGCATTTCATCACCAAATTGTGTTGTCAAACTGTAGAAAAAAAAACGAATCTCACAATGAAAGATGAACACTCACTGCTCTTAGAGCTCCCACTGGCTTTGTTACTGAGCTGGCTGTTTTGGGCCTGCAGACTACCAGTGTCCTTTAGTCTCTGCTGTGGCATTTTTTTGTCCGACTGACTCGTCTGATGAAAAATGTCAGACATGACTGCCTCCTGAACCCACTCATCTGTGGGCCCCGACCCTATCAACCGCGACCCAGCAAGCGCAACCAATTCCCCCGCTTTCTATCAGGGTTTATTTTGGATGTTACCGTGAGGGATGAGGTGGTTTTTTTTTTCTTTTTTTGTTTACCAACTGCCCAGTCTGCTTATCAATTGTTCCAGCGGCTGCTCTTGCAGAGCTGAATGGGCTTTAAGGATGGAGCAGTACGTGATGGCGAGGGGGGATCATATTTCCACATTTCTGCCTCGCTGGATTAAGTCAATTGGGTCCGATAATGCACATCCACAGGAAAACATTGACCTGCTTCTCAACTCTGTCGCAAACAAAACCACCAGCTGGCAAGAAAAGGCCGGAAATTAATACAAGGTGGAGGGGGAAAAAACAAAACAAATTTGCAAAGGATTCTCATCGGAAGCTAACAGGTTTATGGGATTGTGAACTCCAATTATATACGATCCATTTTGTTTGCCTCGTTTGTTTGAGTTTTGACTTCTTCAGAGACAATAATCATATGCCAAAGTTGGATCCACACACACATACGCAGACATAGAAAAAGTTATAAAGAGTGAAATGTGATGCAGTGTTCAAGAGGACACACAATGGTACTGCAAACTGAATTACATTTTTTTTTTTTTTGGCACACAGAATCAATCACTTCCATTTCCTGCTCGAACAATGCACATGGGGGGGGGGAACCAATCATGCCTTTCAAGATGCGGGGTGAATTATTTTTATTCACCTTCTCATCACGACGTGTACTCCACTGTTGCAGAAAAGATTCATCACAGCCCTGTATTTGTTTCTCGCAGATATTTCTCAAGTCAGACACGAGGGAGCAAAAGAAGAAAAGGGAGAGGGGGGGGGAGTGAAGAAGAAACATTTTTTAAAAAAGCAAAGAGATTGAGAGGGAGGCTATGTATAAAGCATAATCAGGTATCGCTACAAAGGGCCATGGTCTGGAGTTTCACAGTCTTTCATATACAACAGGAGCAGTAACAGTACCGACTCTTTTGTGGGAGCAGAGGGAAAAGCAGAGTCCACCCTGTAATGTATTCTGTTTGCGCGCGTGTGTGCGCGTGTGTGTGTGTGTGTGTGTGTGTGTGCGTGTGCATGTCTTAGTTGTGAGTGTAAAAGGTGACACATTTGAATGCTCTGATGACTTCTTAAATCCTGTTTCATGCTTTCAATTTGGTCCCAGGTTTCCAGTCATGTGACCCTCGAGGCAGCGGGTGGTTCCGCGGCGCGTGGCGAAAAAAAACACGTTCCCTTGTAGACCCCCTCCTGTTACTCTCAACTGCCTTAGCCGTTTCATCTTTTTGATTTAGAAGCTGTAGTGTTAGATCCCCCCCCCCCCCCCCCCCCCCCCCCCACCTACCACCCGTACGGGGGGTACGTCAGATCTACATTTCTGGACACGCAGTGTAGCTCTGCTGGAGCTCCCAATCAAATGTGAAATGCAGTGTTGTTGTTGTTTTTCTCATTAGGTCGTCATATGCACCTCTCTTACATTTACATGCTGTAAAATTGGACTATTTTAACCTTTTTTCTTGCTTGTGCTAGGCTGGACCTGCACGCACATTTATAATGCAACGGCATTTACTGTGAAGCCAAATGGCTCTCTGACCAGCTTCAGAGATGATGTAGACGAGTAATTCATCCTCGCTGCCTTTTATGTTCTATTTTAATGTGGCCAAGCATATTCCGATTACAATCTGATCGCTTAAAGTGCGTCTAAATCTCAAGCGTAAAGAGGGTCTTAGAGATAACAAGGTCAATATGAGATAACAAGGTCAATATGATACGTGTGGCTGCAGCTGCTAATACATCTTACATCATTACTAAACAAGCAAACAGGCTCGGAGAAGCCCCGAGAAGATTTGGCCTATTTGTCAGACTTTAGGATTTATTTTTGTGTTCGAGTCATGTAACCCAGATAGTTTTTTTTTCTTTTTCTGCTGGTTGTGATGTTTCTTTTTTTTTTTTCAGCTAAAACTCGAGGACGGTGAGTGATCTAATCAATCCTAGCTCCTTGTGGCAGTGACTTCTATCACCAGCTAAAAAAATAGTATTTTTCATTCCTGTTACATCCACCTTTCACAGTAGTTTCTTGCCTTTGTCTAAAACTAGAGAAGTATAACATCCGATGCAAAAATCTGTGCAGAACTGAAATATTGAAAAGCCAAAGCTTGCATTTGCTCTACCGAACAATATAGGTGCTCAATTGAGCTATATTTTATGTGTGCTGTCTGTTTGATTAAACTAATACATACATAAAAACACATTTTCCATTTAATAGGTCAGTTTGTCCACTTCTAATATGATGAAGGCCATTCCTGAACAGAGCTACATTAAAATTGCTTTATTTTTTGCACAATGTATTTATTCTTTCAAAGAAATACTTTATTTAGTTGCCTGACAACCTTACGATGACAATAAGACTCCAGGAAGTTACTGTGTCCAGCAAAGAAATAGTCTGGCACATAAAACATTGTACAGTTTGGTCTTTGTTCAGATTTTTTTAAAAGCAAACTAGATATAACATATAAATTAGTGATCTTTTGAAATGCTTATATGCAGATTTTGTTATTAGGCTGTCAGGCTAGCTGTTTCCCCCCGTTTCCAGTCTTTGTGCTAAGCTAACCAACTACTGGCTGTAGGGTCGTATTGAACATGCAAACATAAGTGGTATCAATCCTCTCAGCTAACTCTTAACAACAAACAACACCTTTAATTGTGTAACCCTGTTGTAAATGGTTTTCTGATTCCAAAATATTTATATATCCAAAACTGTACCCTGTCCTTGAATGGATACGGCGGGTCATTTGGACTTAGCTGCCATTTCTGAAAGTTACATTTTTCTTGAGTTTCATTGAAGAGTTTTAGAGTACTGTGGCGATCCAAATTCACTGCTGAGAATACCAGTTTGGGGAAACACTGAACTGAGTTTTTGAAATTAAAAACAGTCAAATTGAATGATGACAAATATGCGCAAATTAAACGAAATGTCAGCCGTCCGCAATTCAAATCTGAAATGATTGGTATCATTCTTTGAGAAGCCATGTTGGTCACACCCTGGTGTGCGGTATTTCTACAGTATATGTTTCTGCATGTGTTTGAGTAAAAATATGTTTCTGCATGTGCGTGAATGTATGTGCGGGCACGAGAAATCCTGCTCCGTAGAGCCTCTGCTAGCTGCGGCATCATCCAGATGCCGCCTCGCTGCCTCCTCATCCCTCCTCTGGGCCGGCTGTCACCGCGCAGACGAGATCAGAACAGAACAATGCCGGTGTGACAGCCTCCATTCTCTGTGCTGGAGCCTTGTGGAGAAAGGGGCGACCTTCAGCTGCGGATCTTATGAAGGCGCTCCTGAATAGCCACAGTACAAAGCCCTGCGTGTCTGCAGTCTGAAGCCCAGCGCTCATCATGTGTGCCTGTTTCAGAGCCCTCAGGAGATTTGGGAAGGGGGTGGGGGGGGGGGGGGGGGGGTTGAATCATAAGGGAATGTTATTTCTTCCAAGCCATTCAACGCTTTGTTGGGCAGATGCCGCTTTGTTGTTGCAAGGTTTGTGGGTAAACTTGCTGTGTTTTTCCTTCCAACTTCGGTGCTTTAATCCCTTATATTGCTTCTCAGCTTTGGTTCGTAAAGCCAATCCTGTTTTTTTTTGCAGTTTCTCACTTAATCATCTGTGTGTTGTACTGTAATTCTCTTGATTGTTGTTGTTATCATTACGAAGTAGATATTAGCTGTGAGACAACAGTCTAATATCACCACAAGTGTACACACGGCCCTGCTCTGTAGGCTCTTTGAAGTTATGGTTACAGATGCCATTCCTTTTGGCAACAAACGTCCGTTTAGTGATTTGATTGGTGAACTCCATTCGTGAAACGAGGACCACTCTGAAACGCTGTCCCACCACATTCACCAGTATACCAACGAGCCACACAAACACACATAGATCTGCACTGTTGACCAACGTGGGGGTTGGTGTCTCCACTCAGAGATTACTTGTGCTGTCACTCCGCATGCATCCTTTCCCCCTCTCTTTCTCCCTGTTTTCCCTCTCTCACACAGTCACCTCTGTCTTGCTGTTGGTCACAAAGTAGGGCTGTGTGGGGAGGAAGTGCTGGCTGTGGCTCTGGCCTCTGGTGCTGTGAAGCTGGTTGGGCTCAAGCACGGTACACTGAGGCCTCCTGTGCCCGTAGGTCTTCCTCCGGCCCACCGTCTCAGTCCCGTCCCAGCCCTTCAGCCCGAGCCCCATCGAATGCCCAGCCGCGATTGTGTTGGAACTGTACGCCATTGGGCGGCCCATTGTAGCTGAGCTGGAGCCAATGGCTGTCTCTGCGGCTCTGGAGATACCCAGGGACGTGCCACCTGGCATGGTCCCTGCCATGTGTGCCAGGGAGGTAGCCCCGAGTCCTGGCGGCTTGCTACTGTGGCTGTGACCATGACTGTGAGTGTGAGAGCTGTGAGAGCTGTGAGAGCTGTGGCCCACATGACCATGGCTGCTTTTGAGTTTCTGGCCATTCAGCTTGAGTCCCCCCCCCCCCTCCTCCGACGACACCGGCCATGTGCCGTTCTGTCGGGAGGGTTGAGACGGAAGAGATGCTGGGCATCTCGGTGACGTAGGTGGCCACTGGCTCTGGAGTCAGTGGACCCAGGGAGGTCATGGGGGTAATGGAGGTCATAGGGGTCATGGAGGTCATAGGGGTCATGGAGGTCATCTGGGCGAGGGAAGTCATGGGTGTCATAGAGGTCATGGGCATCATGGAGGTCATAGGGGTCATGGAAGTCATCTGGGTCATGGAGGTCATCTGGGTGATGGTGGGGTTCATGTGGTTGGAGGCCATGTGGTTGGAGGCCATGTGGTTGGACGCCATGGGGTTGGAGGCCATGTGGTTGGAGGCCATGTGGTTGGAGGCCATGTGGTTGGACGCCATGGGGTTGGAGGCCATGTGGTTGGACGCCATGGGGTTGGAGGCCATGTGGTTGGAGGCCATGTGGTTGGACGCCATGGGGTTGGTAGTCATCGGGGGAGTCATTGATGACATGTTGCCCATGGAGGGTCTGGAGTTGCCCATCGGCTGGAGAGGAAGCCCGCCCTTCGTTGGCAGCTCCACCATCAGCCGACGCTTGTTGTAGACTTCACCGTTGTACTTGGCAGCTGACAGAAGAGAGAGAGAGAGAAACAGAGAAACAGAGGGCTAATGAAAATGTTAACTGGACATAAAAGAGCAACTGAAATCGTCGGCTATCGGAAGTCTAAGTAAATTTGCTTCCTTTTAATTTGCTTGACTGTCATTTGTGAAAAAACTAAATCCCAGGTTGTCTGTTTTGCTCCTGTGGAACAGAAAGAAAATAAAACTGTTGTATAAAGTGACTCATAAAGTAAGACTTTCAGCAGTTTTCAGCTGCATACTAAGACATGCAGAAGTGAGCACATACACAAAGGCAGAGGTTTGGATAGAAAACATCCCATCCCTTTTTACTCCCACAATCTGAAAAGGTCGTATAACAAACCCTATCTACTTTACCTTTGTTAGTCAGCCTACCCTCATCTACTGCAACTGGCCAAGCAGAGTGTCAGGGCTACTGTAAACGCCTGCATAAAGAGGCCCGTCGTGCCACCGGGGGAGTGAAATCAAAAGGAAAGCCCAGAATGTCTCCACCACCTTCCTCCTCTGCCTCTTCCTCCTTATTAAGCCAAGAAAACATCTCATTTCTGTGTGGTGGGAAGGTGTTCACTATGATAAAAAAAAGAGCATGGTGAATGTTTTTCCCCCCTTTTGACACAGCCTATAATAACTAGAAAAGATCTCAAGAAGACCATGTAGACTGCCCTTTCTGGGGAGGAAATGACAGGCAGTGCAATCCCGGAGCCGGAATGCTTTCTGAAAGAAAGTTATTGATCCGTTGTTGTTAACGCAACATTTGACATATTTTACTGCTGACGGACTAGTTACAGACAAAACTTGTACTATAGTCAGTTGGTGATTTGAGGGGGGATGCCATCCCCTAGTAGCAGAGAGAGAGCAGCGGCACACCGGCCCTTCGCAACCCACCGTAGTCCTGTCGTGGATCGAGCCCGGACAGCTGAGGCAGCCGGTTCTGTCGCCACTAGTCCACTCGTTAATCGATAGTGGAGGGCGTTGTACTCTTGGACGGATAAATATGATAAGAAATGCTCAAATGGGTCGCCATATATACTTGGGAGGCCATTAATGTAGACTAAAGTCTACTGCTTATGTTTCTAATCACATTTATCGTTAATTTATGTTTCCTCGAACCAAATATTTTAGTTGGTCTATGTACATATCTTATTGATCCATTCCTCTCGTTGAGTTCGAAAAGGAGTCTTTTAACTGTGAAAAAAGGCAAGGCTATATTAACGGTTGTTTCATACATTTGCGTAATTGAACTTGTGCTCATTGAAAGACAACGTAACGACACGCTAAGTTAACTTTAAAACAGCTCAGTTATTTTTCAGAATGACGTCTTCCTTGCCACAAAAGGGAAATAGATAACAGCAATAACAGAGGTTAGAATCTATGGCCCGACCGTGGCTCTAAAATATCAGCAGCCTAACTGTGCTGTGTATCCATGAATCCAGGGCGCTGTCCATGGTGCTGAAGTAGCAGACGGACTTGTTGTTGAGTGGGTCGGCGGTTCGCTAATTGCTGGTAAAAAACGAACCGTTCCCCCTATTTAGAAATGAATTCGCCAACAGACTACAGTGGTCATTCTCTCCTACAAAAAAGCCAGCTATTGTGACAAATTATTAAATTGAGGGGTAAAGATTACGAGGAAATACAAATATATATACAGGATAAACACACATGCATGCTCATACTAAGTCTGAACCAACAGACATTTATGTGTATCTATCTACCAAGCCTCTCTGCTCTTCTGTGTGTGTGTGTGTGTGTGTGTGTGTGTGTGTGTTTGTGTGTGTGTGTGTGTGTATGTGTGTGTGTGTGTGTTTGCTCATGTCTCTTTAGCCTTGGAGCAGTCAGGTTTAATGCCTCACATTTATTCTTCCCTCTGTCAGTCACTGTCACCGAGCTACAGTCTCTCTTATCACTGCGAAATGTGACTTTCTTCCCCCACCGTCGAATACACGTTCACAGTCGAGTCATTACTCTTTAGCCCATGTTGCCTCCACGTCCTTGAAGATAAAGTTAACACGCTCAGCGAGTTTGCTTTGCCGCTGTAACTATAAATCTACTTTATCGCTCTGCGAACAGGGGGGAGAGAAACGAGTGGGGGGATAGCAGAGGTGTTTGTGGAGTTGGGGAGAGCGGCGTCTCACCCGCCGAGGTTTGCCGCTAGACCGCCCCTGGGGATCAAACCTGCTCAGGCGACAGGTGGATCAATCCGGCGGCAGTCTGCTCGACGGATGCACACATCCAGCGGCGTACGTGAGTGGAAATGGAAAACACAGCTGTTACGCAGCGTGGGCTCCGCATGCCTCTGCATGGGAAAGGCCAGCATCCCGCCAAGACCAACAGGCATCGTGCATCGGAAAATCAAGCACGGATCCTCTGAAGTCCCTAAGTGCCAATAACATAAGGACCTTATTAGTGTTAGACCAGTGTGTCAATCTGCTTTTTATTATCTGCCAATTGGATTGTCTACTGCCGAGGAGATGGAGTGTCTTATAACTTATAACTAAATAAAGGTTATATATAGATTATTTATATGCATTTGTGGGATGTTTTAGTATTTAGTGTAAATGAGTGGATCTCCCTGTCGTCGTGCTGTCACCCTACCAAAAACATTAGTCTGGGACTTTGATGTCTTATGATGAAGTAAATGCTTTCTGTACTGTCTTTGGCAGGAAAATAGTCTTATATAAAGATAGTCAATGTTGTCACAGGATGTGAGATGTAATCTGAACGGGAGATGAGCTGCTATCATCCCCGCTGTGGAAATATAGAAATGTCAAGCCAAGTAGGTGAGCTGTGGGCAACTGGAGCACATTAAATTGGGGCTGTTATAGACACGGGTGCAAACTGCCTGTGCTTTGTTATACAATTCAGGAGAATGTGACATCTTACGGTCATTACCATTTTAGCCACTGGCGACGAGGCTCCAACAATGACAGTGTCTCTGTCTCTGATCAGTCTGTCATGGTGTTACCTGAAATATCTCATCAATCATTGGATGGTTTGCCATGGAATTTTGAACAGACATTAATGTTGCCCAACGGATTGATCCTCTTTCTTTTTTCCTAGTCACCAGTTTGCCATCATTTGACTTTGTTGTATTAGCCTGAGCTGTATTTAATGCGTGTTTAGTGGCAATTAGCAAAAGTCCTTGCAACGCATGAAACATACCAAGCTAAGATGGTGAACATGAAAAATATTAGACCTGCCAACCATCAGCATGCTGTCATTGTGAGCCTGTTGCCATGCTGGCATGAGCGTTAACTAAGCTCAAAGCGCTGTTGCTATGCTATCCCTTCTCCTTGTTGCACCAAATCAAAAAAGGCAGAAACTTTCTCCCACCGTGTTTCATTTCTGAAACTCATTTGCATGTAAAGAGATTAAAGGAGATGAAATGATAGCTGAGATGTGATGACATGTCTTGATAATTTACATCTTTTTCTGTTTGAGACTTGCATATAAAACAGTGCAATAAATACTACAGTGGCAGGTGGGGTTAAGTCCATAAAAGAACGCTTGCTGCTCGTTGTGTGATAGTTTCATTCTCTTCAGTGCTTAAACATTTACCCAGCAGCCAGCGGTGGACTGGCTGTACTGGGTAGACTTAGCCTGTGCATTAGACGTGGGCCGTCATTGGTGGTTTGTACTTTTAAATGACTGCGTCCTCCTCTGGGCTGAGTTACATGCTCTGCATCCAGGGACCCTTATTAGTTGCTTTTTGCCTCGGCTGCAGTTCGATAAAGTGACCTTATATAGATGCACTGGGGGACAGTGGAGATGGCTATTGATTGACAGAAGTGTAGCTTATCTGCTGGACGGTGGACCATTGGGAAAGTGGCAGAGGCAATTAAAGAAAAGTGGGGAGAAAGAGAAAAAAAAAGTGGTTGGAGGGAGGTTGGGGAATGGTGTTGATGTTAGATTTAGACTTGGTTCCATTTCACATTGGGTCAAACAGGCGGCGAGAGCAACAGACTGTGAGGCGAAGGAGAAGAAAAGCAAAGCAAAGTCCATTTATGTTGCTCAAGATTAGCGGCGCTCACACAAAGGTGACTTCTGAAAGAGCCAGCGCTGGCATTTTGGTTTTGTTTGCTGTCGTTTAGTCTCTCCCTCTCTCTCTCTCTCTCTCTCTCTCTCTCTCTCTCTCTCTCTCTCCCTCTCTCTCTCTCTCTCTCTCGCTCTCTCTCTCCCTCTCTCTCTCTCTCTCTCTCGCTCTCTCTCGCTCTCTCTCTCTCTCTCTCTGACTGGCAGCATGCCTCGTGGAATCCCAGGCTCCTTTGCTGCATATCTCTGGACAGGTTTCCAATCATTTCACAGAAGCGTTTTTGAATACCACTTGTGGAATGGAAAACTGTCAGTCAAGTCTGAGCCCGAAGTGGGGAGGGATGCCTCCCCTCAATTACAGAAATGGAATCAGATATGAGCTGCTATAAGCACCCCAGTGATTCTTTAAGGAGCGATATGGAGACCTATGGATTGAGAGGGGGGAGGGGGGAGGGGGGAGAATAGATTCTGTGTGGGAAAGGGGGAGACAAAAGAAGCAAAAAAACTAAAAAGGTGAGGGAAAATGCAGAGTAGAGGGCGGGAGGCGGATGATACAGGTGCCGCTTTGAAAGAAGGAAGAAGAGAAGATGGGAAATGGAGAGAGGTGGGAGGGAGGGAGGGAGGGAGCAGAAAAAAAATAGGAGACAGGAAATGAAGGGGACAAGGAGGGAGAGTGGTGGAGATGGAAGATGAGGGAGAGAGAGAAAAACAAGCCAAGACATTAAAGGTTAGAAGAGCAAGCGGGAGGAAAATGGTCCAGGAGAAGCGGTGACGGGAAGATGAGGGCCATTTTAGAAATAAAAAAGCAGAGAGAGAAGAAGAAGTGGGTCGGAAAAGGAGTCGCAGAGGAGGACGGGAAGAGAATTGTCAGACGCAGTGAAAGATGGGACTATAATTTCTACACTGGTGGGCCTTGTGTAATCCCACATGGACACATTTGCACATTGTATCCCATTACCTTGTAATACTGTACACCTTATAGGACTTCCAACCCTTTTCAGAACCTACCTAAAAAAACCTAAAAAATCTCAGAGTAGTAATCAATCACAGTGAACGTTCAGTCTCGTCAAAGAGTAATTGTTTCTGTGTTCATGTTGAACAATTAAACACTTGTGTTTGATGTTTTGAACAGCTGTCATAAAAAGTCCCCCCCCCAAGTAAAGAATTGTCACTGACGGTGGTAATATTTGGAATAAAGTTCACGATTTGATTCTGAATCAGTTCTTGATTCAAAGCGGATTCTTAATTTTCCCAGAAGAAATAGAAACGAGGGGTACTAGGTCCAGGCTCTCCCCTCAGAACACTGTGTGCCAAACCATTCGCATGAGAAATAGCTGGCAGTTAACTTAAGTTAAATGGTCTTGACGAAGGTCACTGCCAGACAGGCAGAAGCAGAGTAAAGTGTGCGGGAGTACGCAGCTTCATTATTTGACGAGGCTTACGGCATTCATTTGGAAGAATGTCACCGTCCTCTGCCTGTATGAAAATGTCGCTTATAGCTAAATTTCTCTTTGTAAAAGAGACGTTGGTTTATGTGTTCTGGAGTAAAGAAGTGAAGGAAAACAGTGAGTCTTTACAAAGAAACGGACTGTGGGACGACTTGTTCTAACGTTAATCTATGGCTGAAATATTCACAAAATACTTTACACCTTTATCTTGCAAAGCTAATTACTAAGCTTTACTAAATGGACCCAAATCACAGACCGCATATAAGAAGCGGACATCAGCTGGAAGGTAAACCTCTACTGTGCATAATGCTGTACAGTATGTTCCAGAGTTCACGTTCATCTTCTCTGTGCTCAGCTTAAATCTGAGTTGAAGACGTGGGCGTGGCCTGCAGCCAATCGTGTAACTTACATTAGTGTGATGTGGAAACTTGAAGCCTCCAGCAAATATGCACTGCGGATGGCATTTTGGGTGTCCATTAGGTTAAACTTTTTGTATATTTACATATTCATACATTCTGGATTTTGGAATAAGGGAGAAGTAGTAGATACAATGTTTCTAACCGGGTCATTTAGTTGTTTTTTTTATATATATACAAGTATATATGGCTTGAAATGCATGAAAGAATGAAACAGAAACTAAAATTGGACTTTACATAACTGGCCCGTTTGTTTAACGTTTGTCTCTTCAGGTTTGATTCCCAGAAACTATATGTTTCAAAAGACCTTTGAGCAACAAAATATAGTGAAACTGATGCTTTGAATACTGTTACTGTATCGAGTACATTCTCAATTTGTAATGTTTAACCGATTCCAGTATTTTTTGCTGGAATTGGCCTTTTACCTTCTTTTCCATCCGCCATGGCTCATCTATGCCCCCCTACATTTAGAGATTTCCCAAAATGCCATCCTCAATCCCCAAAGCGTGTGCTGCATGCATCTGTTGCTTTTATGTGTGGTTGACATGAAAGGAAAGCTGTAGCCAAACATCAGAGAGGAAGGTTTTTCCGGTTGGGAAACAGCAGGGTTGCGTCCCTTCCTCAAATTGTGGCTGCACTGTGTTCTGGTCTATTGAAGCTCCTGTCACTGGGTAAATTGGCATCTCTCCTATGATGGATTCATTCTCTCCTGGTTGAATATTGGTGCAAGAATATTGAGTTGAGAAAGAATCCCTTTGTTCTGTGATCCTTGGGGACCGACACCAAGACACCTTCTGTTGGCATTTCAGATAAATGAACAATTTTCTGCAATCAAACACAGCTGTAGCTGAAAATATCTATTGTGTCATGTCTATATTTGGCCTGTTATCTGGCAATGAACAGAAATACACCAACAAACAATATGACAACAAGATGCCAGGGCCAAAGACTGAGGGTGACAGTGTTAATCAGCATTTTTCATTGATGTTCGTGCAGAGTGGCTTTCCTTTTAGCTCAAACATGAAGTTGTCCACTTATCACTTACTGTTTGTCTGTTCCTCTGTTTTCAGTCATGCTGGCAGCTATTCATAGTGCCTTGCAAAGGTATTCACCCGCCTTGGTTTTTTCCTTTTTTCTTTTTACATTACAGTCTGGAGTTAAAATGGATTTTTATTTGGATTTTACGAAATAAAAAAATAAAAACCTGTTTAAAAAAAGAATAAATTATCTTTAGAAGACTCATAATTATATAATTAAAGTCCACTGGTGTGCAATCTATCACATGATCTAACGCAGCATCATTCAAATCCATTATTACCAAATGGAAATAATACGGCACCACAAGAAACCTGAAAACAAGAAAACACGTTTGGAGTTAGCAAAAAGCCATATGGAAGACTCCAATCGTGTTGGAATAATTTGTTTTCTTCAAGCAATGGCTTTTTTTTGTGGCCACTCTCCCATAAAGCCCACCTCTCCTATGGACAGATGTCCCGATCTCGGCTGTGGTCTCTTTGTTGCCTCTCTGATTGATGTCCTCCTTGCCTGGTCCTCTTTTGGTTTGTTGTGGTGCCATATACTTGACATAAATTCATGGATTTAATGGTGCTCCGTCAGACCAGGTGACACTTAGATTGCACGCAGCTGGACTTTATTGAACTAATTATGTGGCTTCTTTAACAAGGCCCCGTAAACTGCTTCTATCCACAACAACGTCTCGCTTCCAGGGCACAAAGCAGACCATAAACAATCAGGATGATCTATTAATGTAACATGTCTGGCGGGATGAGTCACGGCCCTCTGCGTGCGGTGTGGCGTAGGGAATATCATTTGGATTTACAACACAGAGAAAGTTCACACCTACATTTGTCATCTGAATCACATATTTTACTGTCTGCTGCTAGGCGTGCAGATAAAGGCTTCTCCAAGACGAGCCGGTTGCTTTCTAATAACTGCAGAACAAATAGCACATTGCAGCTGTTTGTACGCACATCGAGATGTGTTTGTGGAGGACATCTGGCCCGAGTGGGCTGATTTGGAGAGAGGGCCGGGGGGGGGAACCTGTCTCGCACAAAATAAGATGACGGACACACACTGAAATATTCACGAGTCAATTTTAAATGAATTTGGGTTATTAAATAGTGATGCCACTGCCGATAGCATACGGGCATGGTGAGGCAAATTTGAATCAGCTGCACTGGCATGCTTTAGGCTGTCAAACAGCTTGATGAGCGCCCTGTTTCTGTTTTTTTACAGCGTGTCCGGTTTGGTCGTGCAATGAATAACACCTGCTGGATCGGCCCACGGCACTGCTAGCGTTCAGAGACCTCTGGAACATATCACACTTTGTGTTGGGATCACAAAACGTTCATAAAAAAAAACAAAACAAGCAATTAATAAAAGCCTTGAGATTCGCTGCCAACTCAAGATGCATCAGATGGTGACAAGAATGAGGGAAGCCCCGAGATTCACTGCGACGACGATGCACCCTCTCCAAACCCTGCTGTAGCCGGAGCCAGCTGCAACGACTGATAAAACCAGCCCGTTTGTTTTTGTTTTTTTTAAACCAATAGCGCGACATCAAGTACGCTGCCCATTTTAGACGGCAACCGTTCCTCGGTTCGTCTTAAAATTGAAAGTAATAATAAGAGAACTTGACAGACACTCACCCACAGCCTTCAGGGAGGCGTACTTGTTGATATCCTTGTTTTGCTGCAGCTGCTGCTGCTGCTGCTGCTGATGCTGCTGCTGCTGCTGGTGGTGCTGTTGTTGTTGCTGTTGCTGCTGCTGCTGTTCGTAGACGTGAGCCAGCTGGCCGAAGGCAGGGTAAGGGTGCTGCTGGCCCATGTTGGCGCCCGGTCCCAGGTTGTTGTTGATCTGGCCACCCTCTGTTGGGCAAGGTCACAAGACGGGGACAAGGTTAGTATCTAGTTCAGACCGGGTGTGTGTGGGAGAGTTGACAGTTTAAAGCATCCCCTCACAAAGCACCCCTCTTTTGTTGTATGCTGTATGATGTGCTTCTTTAGAAATGATGTCCATGCTTGACATCCATTCATGCCGGTGATGGACTCTTGCCATCATCCTTCAGCTGCGGCCTATCACATGACGTTGGTACTTTGACCATGCGTGCCAATGCTCGTATCTTAGCTGGAATACTCATGTATCAGAATACAGATTCAAGTGTATTGCTGAGCCGTTATTTCTTTATGTACATTTGACATGAGCCTCGATATGGAAGTTGGACTTCAGCAAAGAGCTTTAGTTCTCTTTATATAAAGTGCTTCATAGACACATCCTAAATCCCTAAATCCTGGTGTCAGTATGCCCAGCGTTTCTCACCACAAAGGAAGTTTGACTTTTAAAACAGAACCACATCAATATTATAGTCATTTTGTGATTCGATTTTTTCCCATTTGGAACATTTGGAAAACATTTTTTTAGTAGAGTAGACAATTCTCAAAATGACGGAATCATTTGATTGTTTTTTCAGCACATGTCGGACCATATTTATAGCGCTGGCCTTTGGGTCATTCTGCTGCAGAGGGCTGAACAAATCTGTCACACGCAGCCGTTTCAACAGGATCATTGTTCTTGGACTAGGTTGCACCGTTTGGGAGATCTTCTGCGCTCACTGTTCCACATGTTAATAAATGCTCTGCATTCGGCCCTGCTGCTGGTCATGGGGATGAAATGATTGTGATTAGCAGGCAATCAGTCCTCCATGCCCCAGGACATTTTAAAAGTAGCCCTCTCAGCCGTGGCCGTATTTGATTCGCGAATGGATCGGCCATCCTCAAGAACTGAACGTGAACCCAAAGCTGCACCTCCTCTGGGAGACTCAGAAATCAGACGGCATGGTATGTAGGCTACATATGGTGATGAAGGGCGGCGGCGGCGGCAGTTCGACAGAGTTGCACGAGAGCGGTGGGGAGGTGTAGCAGAGCTGCACGTGCCCGACTTTAAAGCACAGCCGGATGTTAAAATATCTGTGGGTATTCAGAGGACACTCTCCGGCATTGTTCTCTCGCCGCGCCGAGTCTGACGGATAATTGCAAATTCCTGTTCCTGAAGACGGAGGTACCCGTTTGCTAAGTGAATACATTCTGTTAAAAGCCCCGAATACCGCCACTTGATAATTTGAGAAGTGAGAACAAGTTAAGGAGACGGAGAGCGGGAGGAAGGAGCGAGAGGGAGAAAGGTGAAATAGGAGGAAAGGGGAGAGAGGGATGAGGATGCATAAAGAATTAAGGGAGGGGGGGGGGGGGGGGAGAAAAACGTTCAAATGTCTGTCAGAGAGACAAAGGCGGTGTGTGTAGCTCAGAGGGAGCCGGACAAAATCATTCAGGCAGAAAGCACAAGAATGAGATGGACAATCTCAACACACAGTCCTTTAAGTAGAAATTCTCCCTCTCAGCCCTCTTATAGCTGCTCATACAGATGGCCTTTTGTTGCTCCACAGCAAACAGAAAAAGGGGAAGTCATGTGGCTAAAAATATTGATTTCCCTCCATTTTCTCTCCGTCAGCGGTGAGCGAGGTGCGCTCAAAGGCCTTAAACCTGCACAGTCCAACTGTCAGGCCAAGCAAGTTGTGTTGTTCCTAATTAATCACTTAGCCCTGGCACTGACTCAAACCACACATACACACACGTATGCTGAGTGACGGGTTAGAGAGAGAGAGAGAGAGAGAGAGAGAGAGACAATTAAGAAGAGCATCAGAGTGCGAGACAGCGTGAGGTCGTGTAGAAGAAAGAATAAGAGACAAGATTCCCCAGTGTGATGAAACGTCCCATGGTGCTTGGTGAAAAGAAAAGGACACGGGTGACGTGATTTCATTTGGCTTTCGGAAGGCTTTGTGAATGTAAGTAAATGGAAGCAGCTGAAGGCATTGATTTACGATGATGCTGAAGCCCTTCTCTTTCATGCATCTAATAGAATCTCTCAAAAACAAAACAACAGTCACTCCAGGCGCGCTGAAAGCCCTCTGGCATGGAACGATGTCACCATTTTTCTCCCTTTCCTTATGGATTTTGCCGAGCTGCAATTGACCCTCTCCAGCACGGCCACTGTCCAATCCTCCAATTAGCAACTGTAACTATAGGCCCAGCAGGCCTGTCGAGCTTTCAGCGGTTTGTATGGATCCAGCAGCAGATATCCTCAAAGTTAAGAGGAGATATATTTTCTACCTTCCCAAAGCCCAAAATGCAACAGGAGGGAGGTCGTGTGTGGATTTAACAGCGAGGAAGACCTCACTAAATCCATCGCAGATCAATAAAAAACGACTTTAGCTTAAAATGTTAGCAAACGAAGATGGTTGAATATGTTATATAATATATTCAACTTTTGTATAGCCCAAAATCACAAATTACAAATTAGCCTCAGAGGGCTTTACAATCTGTGCACATGCAACATCCTCTTGTCCCGGAACCCTCACATTGGAACAGGAAAAACTCCCCCAAAAAAACCTTTTAATGGGGAGAAAAGAGGGAGAGACCTGTGGGAGAGCAACAGAGGAGGGATCCCTCTCCCAGGATGGACAGAAGTGCAATAGATGTCACGTGTACAGAATGAACAGCATTTAATTCAGGATTTCCGGCGAATAGATGAAGCCCGCGATGTGCGAGCAGTATCCTGGCGTGCTTTAAACAAATGGAAAAGACGGAAAATGTAGCTTTGTATCAGATAATGAAAGCCATGAACTGGCTCGCAGTGAATACATGAACAGTCATGGAAATGGCAAAAGAGACTTCATTACACTTACACTGTTTACTAAATTGTATGCAAATATGTTGATAGTAAGTAGAATTCTGTAGTAGAATAATAATATTATATTGGGATTTAGGATTAATACTTGGGCTGTCCTTGACTAACAAAATTCTTAGTCAACTAACAGCCATACAATACTGTCCAAAAATCTATTTATTTGACCAAAAGATCAGTAAAAGTGCGAATCATGCGAAAGCACCGCTTTAAATCTGGTGTTTACCAGAGATGTTCATAAGGTTCATGGAAATAAGTCACTCAACATAAAAAAATGACTCGACTAAATAAATATTTGACAGACCAAAAGGACAAATTAGTCGATTCATCGTTGAAGACGGGGAACCCTGATTGAAACCACTTGCAAGTATGTCGGTGGAGCCAGACACAGGTTAGCTTAGCTTAGCGCAAAGACTGGAAACAAGGGGATACAACTAGCCTTTCCAGTCTTTGTCTTTCTCTCCCAAAATTAAACAAAACAAAACACATCTCCCAAAATATTTAACTATACTACTTTAAATGCAAGCAGGAACTGTAGCAACGTAAACCGCATTCAAAGACAAAAGCGGAAGATTTCCACTCTTAATTCTGCTCCCGTGATCATTTTTAATCATCTTCTGCTCCAACGTCTCCATGATGGGGTGAAGTATTGAAATAACAAATCATTTAAATGATTGAATTAGCATAAAACAAGCGTTCCATTCCTTTATCCAGCACCTGTAAAAAAGCTGCGGTTGCGTAATCCATTTTTGAATAGTAAACCAAGTTTGAAAGAACCAAGTTCATAAGCAGTTCAACACCTTCATACAGGAAATTGCAACATGAAGTGCTGTTAGGGTAAATAGACAAAAGATTTATTGGACATATTTCCCGCATGTCTATCGCATTATACCACAATATTTTGAGCTATGCAGTCTATAAAAGTCGCTGCAAATCTTTTCCAAAGAAGTCTTTTCAACCCATGTATCTCTATTGCTCTATTGAATCACTCGTCCCACACTTTTCTCCGCTATTTACTCTAAAACACCTCCGCTCCAGAGTGACAAACAATCCACAACCTTATCCCCTCCAGTTCTCTTTGCTCACAGAGTGCTATAATTATTTCAGGTTAATAGAAACACCGTGTTCGCTTTAAAGATGACAAGGCTGACAAAGATGATGCAAATTTGAGCCAAAATACGTATAATTGCCGACCTCGCTCTCGGGCAATCTTGAGAGATAAACAAACAAAGAAACTATTCTGCTAATTCTCTTCCAGGATCTGTCTTCCTCTCCTCGCTGCGTTTTGATCTTGGTTAAAAGGATCACACACACACACACACACACACACACACACACACACACAGAGCGAAAACAAACACAGGACCCGTGATGACATCGCACCACGAAACCCATTCAGCAGGATGACTGACAGCTGTCACCAGGACTCCCATCAGGAGGATGAAAGGGAAGCAGTGGGAGTCTGCTGGTGTGGTCACAGCGCGTCACTGAGCTGCAGCGAAACACACTGATTCTCAGCGCGGTCTCTCCAGTGACTGCCCGACTTTATTCGCTGCCACCGGAATATTTCCCCAAGATTAGGGCTGCAGCAAACTACAAAGAAAGGGACGTAAATTGGATACACTTGGGAATGACTTTGACAAGCAGTGGCAATTACAAGCCCATTGTGTTTTTTTAGGTATTGGGTCAAACTAAATGGAAGCTTAAGACAAAACTTTGATCCCCAATCAAACGTTTCTCAGTTCAGCCACGCAGAATGCCTTCCTCACATACCGGCTCTTGCTACGTTTTTTTCTGAGCATTTTAACAAAGCTCTTGAAGTATAACGGGCACACCCCAAACATGGCCAGGCAGCAGAATAACAGGAAATGTGTAGCAGTCAAAATGCCCAAGTGAGAACTCGTATAAAAAGCCAATGTATTAAGTCAAGAAAGAAAGAAATCTGAGAATGCGGAATCTGAAGAGAACAGTTATGAATCCATCAATAGATAAACATACTTCACATGACGGACTGTCACGATCACGTAACCTGCAGGTCTTGCTGGAGGTGCAACAGGTTCAAACTGGCTGATCCGAAATATTGAATTTCTTCATTCACTGGTCCCATTTGTTTAAAGGCTTTTCAAATGAAAGATTCAAAAGACCTTTCAAATTCCTAATTAAATTTAGGACAAACTGCTCTCCCTCAGTGCCTTTTAATTAACATTAAACGTGCCCATTCATTTCAATGAGGCTGTATTGTCGCAAAAACGTGCACGCACAAATACATTGGTGGAACATTTTAGCGGGTACCATGTAGTGTAATATGTATGAGGTAAAGTAAACATTGTATATTAAGTTAAATTTAGACTTTGGGGAAGCAATACCAGTTGTATTGCCACGTGTAGCCAAGTTCTCCATTGCAAACGACGGCTGTTTCATGCCTTACTCGCGTGTCTGCTGTGAAAGGTTTAGGTTATCGCACAAAATTGAAAAAGCAATATTTGCCACTAGCCGAGGGGTTTCACTTTCAATGAATGCCATTTCAGTTTTGAGAAAAATAAGCAGTAACGCCCTTTAAAGAACAGTTTTTATCATACCTTCCTAAGTAGGAAACCCGCTGCCTTAGAATTGATCCCATCTGTTCCAGATACCAGGTTTCTATAGGGAGGTGTTTTTCCATCTCACAGCTGCATGAATGGCTGCTAGAAGACTTCCAAAGGTCAGTTCCTAGGATTTACCTGAGACCTCTGTGAGCTTGACAAGATGGACGTCTGGCTTTGCAAGATTACGCCTCAGTGTTATAGATTTATCATTTGTCCATGTCTTGGTAAGCCGTGCTCACAACACTGGCAACTTGTGAAAGTACATTGTAAAAGCGGCTGTAAATTGGCTGAATCATTGCTACGTTATATCACTGCTGGGAGGAAACCTGGAATTTATTTATATGAAGTCGTTGCAGGGTAGCGCTCAGGGAATTGAGGGTAAAAGCAGTGGATTTAATCATGCGTTCGGTTTTAAATATGTGCCACCGTTTGAACCTTTTTTTTCTTTTTTTTCCTCTCTTCACATTAAAGAAAGAGACATTTGCATGAATTCGCCCTGCAGGGCGAAGGCGCGGAAACGTCAGGATTACTGTAAGTGTGACCGCACTGATGAGACAGCGTGTGGATGATGAGCTTATGACCGCCAGGTAGCAGACAGCTGCAGTCGGCAACGCACGACGTGAGTGTGCGCCACGTGGCCACTGCGGCGGGCGAGTCACACGCGATTTCAAAGCCGCGCCGTCTTCCTCGTGGGAAGCCAGACATCCGGCGTGGAGCGGCGAGGCAATCCTCCCGAGGCGCACATGTGGTATCTCATGCGTTTCTCATGTCCCAGACAAGAATGTATTCTGTTCCGCTACACACACACACACACCGAAGGGGTGGAAATAGGGTCGACAACACATTCATCTGTGTCCCTTGATGTGTGCTGTGTAGTTGTGTGCAAAGAGAAAAAAAACGAAGAGGGAAAAACACAAGAGGGCCATCAAAAGAAGGCCAGCGCACATGTATGTAGGAGTGCTTCTATCTCATGCTTGGCCTGACTCCCATCGCTACTGGCTGCACAGTGTAATTTCCCTGCTTGTTTGATTCGCCGGTAAAAATTGTAAGCATGCTGACTCATCTATTATTCCCTCTTTCTCCTCGCTCTCGCGTATGGATAAACCCTCTTCTTTTCTTCAGCCGCAAAACTGCCTCTCTTGTCATTACTCAACCCTCTCCATCTCTCCCTCTTGTCATGGCAACAGTATTCTCTCGTGTAGTATTTGCTCCGCAGCACACGGCGAGTACGCATTGTCCCGCAGTCACCCGCGCCCACATATCAACAGGCAGGCCGGCTGTACTGTACCGAGAAAGTCATTGTTATGCAACCTATGTTATGCCGCCTGCTGCTCCGTCGGTCTGCCTGTTCATCTCCCTACACTTATTCTTCACGTGTCTGCTTGCCTGCTTCTGGGTCACATCCACGACGGCTTTTATCAGGCATTTGTCACAAAAAAGCATGCATGTTTTATTGAAAGACTTGCTCTAGTTTGGTAAAAAAGAAAAAAAGGCATTTTTATGAGTCATCCTTTTAGTTAAACCGAGCACAGCATTTTGACATGAGATGTCGACACAAAAGTCTGCGCCGACGATGGAAACCCGTGTAAATACAGCCTCGAAATGAAAGACGAGACGTGTGAAGTTGTCCAAAGTCTGCTGCCGGCAATGTTTCGTGGAACTTCACTGCTGTTGCCCGAGAAACGCATCCTGCGAACCACAAACAAGGCATTCTCGAATGCGTGAAGCTCTCTGTGTTCGTGATGTAGCTTTGAGAGCTCTTGACTCGTCCAAGTCACTCACGCACTTATGTGACAGCGTGCACACATCCCATGAGTGGGAGTGTGCGGGGTCCTCTCTGTTTCTCTGCATATGCATATTTAGTCACACTGAAAATGGTAAGCAGGTTATGTGTGAGACTGTGAGAGCCCCCCTCCCACCCCACCCCTGTCTGTTTACAGCACATCAGAAGCACGGCATCTGTCTTGACCTCATCCCTTGGGCCCATATCTCTCTCCTGCAGCACAGAGGACGGCGAGGACCACAGAGGGCGACCGCTGAGCTCGCGGGAATTTTCGGGTGTAAAATCCTCTTTGTACGGTGGGGCGTTAAGGTGAGGGAGTTCATGCGGAGGCTTGAGCAATGGATACCTAGCTTGGGCTCTGAGGTGAGCAGGTCATGCCTATATGATTGTTGGGGCATGGCAGAGAAAATTCATCCAATCCTTTATTTATTTATATGCATGATAAGAAAGTTTCCTAGGATGGGAGCGAGACAGACAGTGAGAGCAGAACAGATGTCTGTTGCTCTGTGGGTCTTGTTACCTGCCGGCGCTGTCAACAGTGGGGGGGGGGGGGGGGGGGGGGCGAGTTTGAAGTGCAAAGAGCCAAAGAGCTCACAGATAGTAACTATTTGACACCGATGCTCACTGCCTGAAAGAAAGCCAACTTTAGGAGAGCCGAACTGCATGCAGCTTTTAGAGGTGCTTCAAAAGTCACTGAGTGGCTTACTTTAGAGCAGGGATTCCCAATGGTGGGTAGTACAGTAGTTGTACTGTAGGGGGTAATTCTGCAGCTGCCAGTGGGTAGGTGGAAAGATTAGTTTAGATATTACACCTGAACACCACAAGTTGCAACACAAAATAATTTACACAAACCAAGTTAGCAAGCAAGCAGAGTGAGTCTAAACAGTAATCTAAAAGTAATGAATAAACAGCTGCAAAGGATGACTTTTGTATAAATGGTGAAATAGCTGAAAGTAAATAGTTACTTAGCTAATAACGGATAAGGAGTTTAAATAGCTAAAATTGACACATGGTTCGTTAGAAATAATGGATAATTGGTTAAAATAGTTAGCTAAAAGTAATGGATAATTGGTTAAATGCTGAACTAAACGTTATGAATATAGGCTAAACATCTAGTAGTATGAATTAAAATGTGTCTAAGCCATGTGAAAGAAATACTGTATCAATATCCACTTATAAATAGTTCATAGTGTTAAATAACATCCAGTCCACACAACCATTAACACCCATGAATAACATAAATTATATCATGTAGCGCAGCCTAAAGGCTGCTGAACGGCATTCAGTGCACAACACGGTCTGTCTTCTCCAAAGCAATGTGTCAGATCCTAAGCTTTATATATATGGCCCTGTTTCCCAAACATTGTTCATCTCATTATCATCACCATATGCTGCTAGCTTTGTCTTCGCTCATTAGCGCATCAGCACACTCCCATTAAGGGAAGAGATAGTGAGAGGGAGCTTAGGATGGGGGGGGAGGGATTGTGTCGTGAAACGCTTGAGAGATGCAGACAAATGGGCCAAAGGGAAATATGTGCAGCCAACTCCATTCCAAAAGCGATCACATATCTCTGAGCAATTCTCATGAGGGCTGACCATTAAACAGATAGGAGTGTGATGCAGAGAAACCCTATTATTGAAAAGTCTGTCATGGAAAATGGCGGCGGGAAATGATAGCAGAGAGAATAGCTTATCTACCCTTAATTGTTCCTCCTTGAGCCTTTGAAAACACAATGACTTCCGTTGCACCCTTTTATGATTAGAGCCTTCTGTCATACCTTCCTCATTTTGAAGTGCTATCGATTTCTATTGCTTCTCGCTTTTTTCTCTCTCTCTCTCTCCTATTCACAGAGGACCCTTTTGCAACAGGATTCAACAACCATTTCCTCCTTGTGTTGTCTTGTCACAGGACAATGCATTGACTCTCACAAGACATTGTTAAAGCTGAACCAATAGAAAGACATCACTCTATCTCTAAAGACCTGTTCAAACTAGAAATATCTCAGTTCAAGGATATTGGGTTTTAAAAGGTCAAGAGTCAAGACAATGCTGATGATGACCATTACTGTGCCTTGAGCTGCTTCCTTTGAACATATTTCATAATTTTCCTTTCGCACTGCTTCTGACACATACTGTGTACGGTTACCTTAGATTATTATCTGTATCCAACCCCTAAAGCGTCGCAGAGGGGGGGGGGGGGGGGGGGGGGTCATCCATTTGTAACGGCGTCATAATGTGTCATTGCAGCTGACTTCACATTCGTATCTAAACGAGTCTATACCTCGTGGCATCGTACGCTGTACGAGTGGATGGAAACAACTCACACGTGAGGGGCGTTCGCGCAAACAAAATGCCAAATAACACCTCCGGATAAAAAGAGCTGTTTATCTGACGCTTCAAACCATAAGTTCTCTGTGCTGCGGAGTGCTGACAGATGTGTGGGAGAACAGCAGGTAGAAAACAGAATGTGCAAAATGTTGCTTGGAAAGAAAAGCTGCTGAATTCTGTCTAATGACTGCAATTAAATATCAACAAGAAATCCCACTGCATTGGCGTCGTCTCTCATTGTGTAGAGTGCGACTGTTGAATAAGCTTTAATCAATAGATTACTAGCATGACAGACAAACTAATAGTGATATATAGTATTATATATATAACTGTGACGCTGTAATGACCAATTAGGAGCAACGCTCAGAAAGTAATCATCATCGAGGGAATAATTGATTACTTTATTTCTCACCAGTTACCAGAAGTGTCGGGTATTTGCCGAAACCAATTCCCGATCCAATACCAGTGCTCGCTTTTTCCAAAATTCAAAAACGGTTTACTGCACTCAGTGGAACTTGAGTGGAATCGTTTTATGTCAAGTTACTGTAAAAACTGTCATATAATGTATGTAACCGATTGGTTGAATGACACTGACAAAGAAACCGTATTTAATATGGATTAGTCGAACGTGGCCAAACCGCTTAATAAGCTTAATAAGGTAAGGATCGAAAAACAATACCGATCTGGCATATCTTGTCGCTAGTAATCATCTAATTTACAGTTTGTGTGACATTGGACACCACAAACTATTAGCGATGCACCGATTTGATTTCGCTGGACTTTACTGAGAGGGTCGGGTATCGGCCCTGATGTGACCGATCCACACTGAATACAGTATCTTTGTCCATCTCATTATAAAACAATGTGTGGTCACTATCCGTTACATTTATTTTGTCAAGGTGGACCGTTAAGTATGTTTGATGCCGCAGCAATCCCACGTGTTCATTTACATAAAGATGATCCCGATGAGTTCCGTGAAGTGAGGTATGCAGATTTTGAAGTCGGGGAAGAAGACAGCTCTGATACCTGATCGGCACTTGGTTTTCGGCAGATGCACTGAGAAAACGTTGGACTAGTTTATCCCTGCCAAGAGTGGCGGGACATTTAATCTCCCCTCGCCGCATTATTTTCATTTCGCCCATGTGGTTCTCCACCAGACCCCAATAAGGTGTCAAAGGATTTCCTTGTTTTGGTACTTTTCAATATATCCCAAGTCAGATTTGTGTCGCATGTTTTTTATCTCGTAAGTGCCTCGGGTAGTCATCTCCGGCGGCTACAGACCGGGTGCTTCTCCCCATGACGGGGCTCATCAGTCACCAGGCCACAGAGAGTGAGACAGGCCGACAGTGGAAACTGAGAAATAAATACCTGCTCCACTAAAGCACATGATTGACAAAGAGGAGCCCTTATTCATCATAATAATGAAGCACCACTCAAAGCAACAGAGCATCCGCAATAACATCTGGGCCTCTTGTTTTTCCTCAGTGATCTTCTGCCTCTCTCGCAGAGAAATGTTCAATTTTTAAGTTATGGGCTGATTATGTCCTTTATGTTTGTCTAACTTTGTCTGTTTTTCAAGAGCTTGTTTGAGTGTTTCTGAGCTGGCTGATTGGCAGGATGCTACCACTGCAGTGCCACCTTGACTTACTGGGCTATGCCGTTTCCCCTCATCACTCAGTGTTATGAGTCAGCAGCGGGGCTGCCGTTCCATCAACTGAGGGCAACATGCTGCTGCAGACAAAGCGAGACAGACGTACAGAGGGAGGGAGGCAGTGAGAGATTGCGATGATAATGATGTGCGTCTCCACGGGGGGGGGGGGGCTGACACCTCTGACAACATGTCAGCAGGGCCGACCCAGATACCACCGGAGAGAGACAGACAGGACACTGCTTTACCGATGGTTGCTTCTGAGAGCCTGTCAGGTAGTTATGGTATGTATGATGACAAAAGTAAAGCAGAACGTATGGGATTTAAACTGAGGGCATATTAAGAGGTTGCTATAATTAGTTTTTGTGAAAAGGCCATTAAATAGTATTGTGCATAAAATAAATGTACTTGAATTTGAGCGGTCACTTGGTCCGCACTAAAGTATCTCATCAATCAGTCATGGTTCCCAGATGATAAACCTTATGACTATGGCGGTCCCCTGGACTTTTCCCAACTTTTGAATGGCTTGTAATGAAATTTGGTACCTTGCTACTAATGAGGTTCTTTTCATCCAGTGACATCGTCAGGTCAAAATGTCACTTTGTCCAATAGAGTGCTGCAGAATGAGTAATAAAACCAAGAAATGAGTCAGCTTTTCCTTGTCTCGAAATTAATGTTTTTATTACATTTTTAATTTTCTTTGCGAGATGCCCGAAATAAGGTCTGTGGCTGACACAAGGTTGAAATATTTTAACGTTGGTAAACATCCCACTCGTTAATCTTAAAGCTTTTACGTGTCTCTAAAAAGGCCGTCGCTATAACAAGTGGCTAAATGAGACGGAACTTCATCACGGCGAACACTTCTCCGCCTGTACGTGGCGTGAAGTCATTCGCCCGTGGTGTAATTCCTTCATGGTCGATGTTTTTTAACATTTTACCTTCTGGCAATTTACACATTTACGCTTCAAAAATCAAAAAACTGCTGTTTGTTTGTGAAGATTGTTTTGCTGAACAAAATGTGTAAGTGTTTGCCACAGAGTCACTGTGGGCATCAGGCCATGCTGATGTTTAATCTTTATTTACTTTACACCTGCAATAGGTAATGTCAGTGTCTGGTTTTAAATAGAGGTCAAACTGATATAATCCAGCAGCCTCTATTGCACCAAAGCAGACGTGCTGAAGGCAGGATTCTGATAGCTGATATCATTTAATTATACGTAGCCTCAGAATTCATTCCCCTGCAGTCTGTGACCCACAGTCTGCTTCTCTGGCTCCGCTGAAGAAAAGCTTTATGTTTAAAAGCTTTAGTCTGCTACACCTGGCCCTTGGGCCGAATCCCTGGCAGGTTTAAGTGTTGGAGCACAGCTGTGAGGGGCTTTTCTTGGCCTGCTAAGACAAGACAGGGCAGTAGGCAGATTTCCCATGCTCATCCCTCAGCAGCCAGCCAGCCAGCCAGCCAGCCAGCCGGCAGCGGGAGGACAAATGTATGACAATAATTGTCGCATTCAGTCAAATCCAGGAGTTAAACGCAAGCAGTAACCGCCGAAGCAGTTCGCACAGCATCAGAACAATCTAATCAATTCTAGACTGCAATTAACTGCCTTTTTTTGTTTAAAGAACAAAGAAAGGGATTTCTAAGTGTATGTCTATAGATCCGCAGTACAAATAACCCACTTGTTTCATACGTTAATTAGCTCGGAGCACAACAGGTCCCTTACATGATGCTTTATCATCATCTACGGACGTAATTTGTTTTCGCTATGCAGACTCATGACTTCAAGTTTCCTCAAGAACAACATTCTAAACACAATCCTTTCCTCTCTCTTTGTTCTCTGAAATGTGTTTGTGTGTGCATACTCCTGCCTGAGCTGTGAAAGTATCATTTGCTTTAATTGAATGCGATGAGGTGCTCCATTATCTCTGCCAGGAGATTATGAGTGTGTGTGTGTGTGTGTGTGTGTGTGTGTGCAAGCATGCATTTGCATCTGTCTGTCCATGGCTAATCTTGCATACTGCTGACCTTATGAACCAACTCACTTAGGATGTGTATGCTCAAGGCCGTCTTGTGGTTGTTGTGAGTCACACTTTTTGACTGCTGACTCCTCACTCCTCTTAACCAGCCGTCTATGTATCGCTTAATGACAAACTGAACCAGGCCCTGACTACAACGGAGTGTGTTTTCTTATCTCGCTTTTCCTGACGATTGGAGTCTCATGACGTGTTTAGCTAAACGAGCTAATAGCTAACGGGGCTAAAACAGCCAAACAGAGCTGGCGGCGAACACAACAAAACAAACCGCAGGACTGTTTCTGTTCAGAAGAAGGTTTACTAATGGGGACAAAGACTACCGAGGGGCCAGATTGAGAGGCTTGGTGTTCGGTCTAATCTCTCCTCTCCCTCTCTGCCTTTGCGTTGCTGCCATATGCCTGTCTGATACCAGCACATGGTAAGCAGCGCGCTCTTATCCGTGTGTTATTTGTGTACCTGTTTATCCGTCTTCTCTTTCTCTCTGTGCCTCCCCTTCTCACTCAATCCCCTGCCTCCTCAGTCCATCTGTTGTCAGAAGGATCCTGAGTATTTATCTGTCTCTCTGCAGAGGGAAGCAGGTCAGGGCACTTTCACTGCATTGTGCATTCAAACACATAGACAGGGGGAGGGGGGGGGGGGGGGCATCCGATACCCCCCCTGCTTTCCTCCAGCTCATGAAAGATGGAGAAATTTGAGGGGAGAGGAATAATCTTGCAGGAACCTCAGAGAGGCCCCGAGGGATCTCCGCACTCAGAGCGACAGATTAGCCTCGCGAGTGAATCCCACACTCTACCGCAGGACCTGTCTATTCATCCACAAACGATGCCTCGGTGACGTTCTATTATTAGCAATATAAACTAAACGTGGCGCTTATTGATGGCACGCGCTGCAGGAATCGACTCAAGCGAGACATCCATACTCCCTTGAAGTGTTAGGGATGCCAGTGGGGGGAAGAAGAGGAGAAAAAAAAAGAAGAGGGTAGAGGGAAAAAAGTAGGTTACTAAAGAAAGACCGTCTGCCTCGCTCCATTTGTAATCAGGAGAACACAAGCACTGGCAGGGTGCAAAGTGTGCAGTGTGTTCCATTCTGTTTTGTGTGTCTAGATGCGCCTTGTGTGTCCGTGACAGTGGCTAATAGAATTGCACAAAGGACAACAGAAACGGTAGCATATATTGATGCACGTGCATATTCTCACATGGGCGTTTGCCCCCATTGTCCATCTGTTGTCCATCGTTTGGAGCTGCTTTCCCTCTGAATGCATTGGTTTGGTTTTTGTCCATGTGCCCTTGTTGGTATGTGGCAGCATTCATGTGACGTCTGTTGCACAACGCACTCTGAAAACCAGGCCCACCAGGAGGGGAAAACAACCGGATGCCACAATATGCAACCAAGGGCTGAAACGCTAACAAAATGCCTGTAGATAGCTTTTCAGCATGTCATTCCACTATAACATAAGTTGCATAAAACTGGCATTTGGACAAAATGCTTGCTGCAGGCATACTGAATGTCTGAATCCCACAGTTTCCCCATTCTTCCACATCTTATCGCCTGTATCTTCAGTCTTTTGATTCGGCAGCTTATAAAACATACTTCTGGGTTCTTCACTGTTGTTTGCTTGCAAACCAAAAGTGACGAGGAGGCACCTCCTCGCAATACAAATTCAGCGAAGAGTGATGAATTGTTTTTCCCCTCCGTTGTGGGACGAGACTCTGTCCCAACGGTCCCGCAGAGTGCCAGTGTAACTGTCGGCTCTTCTCCTGCACCGCTTCATGTCTTGGCAACTGTGAGTGCGAGGGAAGCAGTGCGAGCGGGAACCCCCCCCAGCTCTTCTGCTTAAGAATTCTGCAGAATGGCGAGGCAGGCGAGATATGGCTTCCTTGCGACAGCATGGGGGGGGGGGTAAGAAGTGGGTCATAACATAAGGAAATCCCCATATGGACGACCCCCACACCCTACCCCGCTGGGGCACTGCTTGCACTGCCAGTAGCCCACTAACAACTAACCCAGAGCCCAGAGCGAGAAGCCTGGAGGGGACGAACTATACTACCAGCTACATGCAGAGAGGTGCCATTTTATGAGGAGACTTCTCTGCTTTGACACAGATAGTACATTCTAACAAGTCGTATATATCACATGACCAGCATTTTTTGCATCAGTTAGCATTAGCCATGGCATTTAAATACGTCGGTGGAATAGTTTTAAGTAAGGCATGATTGTTGTTGATTGGCCTGCAGAGAATGGTTTGAGCAAAGAACTACAGATCACAGATCAGCTTGTGTGTGAGTCAAAGGGGTGAAAGGAGAACGTCAAGAATCCTGTAAAACAGGACGAGCCAAAACCAGGAGAATCAGATCCAAACTCGCGGTCATCTCAGATCAGTGTAAACAACGCTGCTTGCCGATGTTGTGTGCAAGAGAACGAGAAGCGTGTCATGCCGTCCTGTTCTTTGGTGTCAACACTACGGGTTTGAAAAGGACGGCGTATCTGATTATTGTCGCTAACCAGGTTTCGTCTTCTTTGCCCCAGTTTAGACACACTTGGGCGGATCCCTTCGGCATGATAACCCACCGTGGAACAACACTCGTCGGGTCACAGAGGGGGCTCCAGGAGAGATCTCCCGCTGTAGCTTCAGCAGCATGCACAGGCAGGTATCTATCAATTCCAGCATCTTTGTGGAAACGTCCATTTCTAAATGGTATAACCATTGTATTACATGCACCCCATGACCAAATGATCCAATGATGAGTTCACATGATGTCACCCTCGAAAGGCCAAACGAGATGCAATGCTCTTGTTTTCACATTAGGCTTCCACTTCTTCTTTTTGCAGGCTGAGAAGTATTGCATAAATGATACACATATCTTCGTCTAGTATAAACTCTGAGCTCCGATAGCTGAACACTTGTTGTTCAGACCACAAGAGAGGTCATTGTGACAAAATAAAATAAAAGACCTTAGTCTGGAGAATAAGTTCAAACAAATTCCCTTGGATCCATCACAGAAACACACACATTTGTAGACATAATTACTGTACGTACATGGTGCCTCTGTGACATTATGTTTTTCTCTCTCTTCTGTTTTCTCCTTTGCATGCACACACACACACACCAAACACATGCTCACACACACTTCTGCACCCGCCGCCTCATACTCATGTCTTCCCAAATGAACAAAATCTAAACTGGTTAATTATGAGATTCATCGCTGTTAGCACCTGTTGGGTAATTAATGCCAATCACTGCCTTCTGGGGAGGAAAATTATCCTCCATAAAAACACTGTTTAGCTAGCATCCCTCTCCGTTTCTCCCTCTCCTCTCGTGCTTCCTCCTTCCTTTCCCTCTTCCATGCTCATTACCTCCGACAACCTGTGTGCCCTGTGCCTGCTGTTAGCAAATCATCCCGGAAAATAAATAAGCACCTCTATAAACAAATGCTGCAGCGCTGGCCGCGCTCGAGGAGTAAGCGGTCTTGGAGTACCATCAACCACAGATTGGCAGACAGTGTAGGTGTGTGGACTTGGCGATGGAGAAACCTGAGATGTCAGTCGGCAATCAGAACACAATAAATAATTCAGGGCCGAGCTAATGCTGGGGATGGTTACGGTGGTTCTGGCCAAAGTGGCAGTTGGCAAAGCAGGGCTTGTGCTGCAGCTTTTTGACTGCATTTTGATATTCAAACCAATAGCATTCTATGAAACGTGAAGACGTGTTGCAAATTTAATCAGAAGTCAACCACTTGATATGAAAACCTTCACTCCGGGGTTGCTGCAGCTGTAGTGTGGGAGCCAGCGAGGGCATACTTCAGCATGTGTTTGATTTTCTTCTCGGAACTGTTAGTGCCGCACGTCCGGCAGGTTGCAGATGTGCACTGTAAACATGCGTCTCTGAAGATAATGAGGATAATCTTCTTCGCAAACACTGGCACGTATGAAAGCTGCAAACTGTGCTATTGCTGGGAAAAAGCACAGTTACCATCAGCGCAAACACGTCATCAACAAACAGATGATCACTTCGGCGGAGCCATTGTGGATTGTGCTGTGGTGATTGATGGCACTGGGAGATTTGTTTAAAATGAGCTTTTATAGTATTGCTAAATTGCAGAAGGAGGGAAAGTCAAAGAGTCATGAAGTATGATAGTAATTTGAGAAAACGGTATCAACGACATGACACGTGCCACTCGTAATTAAAACAGTGGGTCCTTGATTTCGACAAAAACAGCGTCTCATTGCTGGTCTCTTCAACCATCTATTTTTCAGGCGACAGCTGTCGCTGGCAGGTTTCATCCGCAGTTGCGAGCTATAGCTAATTGAGCTAACATTTAGCTCCGTAAGCGGTTTGAAAATGTTACATTCCGGCTGACTTTTTAGGATGAGGACCAATCAATGTGTCCGGCGAACGTGGCGCTATCTTTGGTCATTTTTGGTTCCAGGCTGCTGCTATAAATGTGAATGTTAGAGAAACAACAACAGCGGATTGTTTAAAAAAAAACAAATACCGTCCTTGTCGAGACAGGTGACATGCGACATACTGTTGAGAGAGTCTCTGATCCAAGGCTGTATTTTTAGTTATTAGCGACAAATGTCAATGAGATTTGTAATGTGGTTTTCCAGAACAGAACCTGGAAGATCAGGTAAGAGCTTAAACAAAAGTCTGTTGCAATGCATTGCACACTGCCAACAGGAGAAATCTAAACCTTGACCCCTTGACAATTGCTATTTGAGGGGGTGGGGGGGGGTCAGTGTTTTACAATAGTTATATGAAGGTAGGACATTTCATTTAACAAAGATATATTGATGTTGTAAAATGCTAAATGCTGTTTGTAGCTAATCAAGCTATTCAACTGAATTCCTACACGGGGCTGCACGGAGGCTCCAGCTCGACTGAAGTAAACTGAAGAGTAAAGTAGCTTGTTTTCACATCCGCAAAATAACCGTGTGGAATGAATTATAATTTAGCAAGGAACCTGGAGATAGATGTTGTGGGTCAGGGGAGGCAGTCATACATTAATCCAATCTGTTGTGCAGGCATGGCTGCGTGCGTGGAATGAATTATACATCATTTATAGCTTCTAAGTGTTCATCTCGGAGCAGAGCCTTGTGGAACAATGTACACAATAAAAGAGGCGGAGACAATGAGAAAGAATTATGGGATGGGCGAAGAGGAAGTGGCTGACGGTTGGGACGTATTCAGGTTTCAGATTAAATTCAATACAAACATATACGGCTGGATTTAATGACTCGGGTAGATGGAAGATGGAGTTCAATAGGATGCTGAAACAACGTGAGGAGCAGCCAAGTGAAATGTTTACACTCATGGCCACGCACGCAGAATGCCTCATTTAGGCCAACCTACTGTACAAAAGCACACGCATATTCATTAAAAACAATCTTGAATGCAAGCATGCACATGAACATACATAACGGAATGGGCAGAAACCGGATTTGTAGACCAGAAAATTTGAATTTATGTTTAAACTCAGGTAAAAAAATTATAGGATTTGAGAGTTTTGAGAGCAGACATGTTATAAGCCACCACTTGCTAGCTCATTTTAACCATTTTATTTGGATGGAACAACCAAAAAATACAATATACTAACTGTACACAGTATACTTCGATGGTAGTTATCTTAATAGTATACTGTTTTTGAAGATTGGACATCACTCGACTTGACACAATAGTTGCATTGTAGAAACGCCAATCAAACTTTGTCTTTAGAATGCCACTGCAGATTAAACTTCACAAGAAGACAGCTAAAATGTTTCTCGAACAATGTAATTGTTATTTGTTTTCTGAGGTGTTCCTGAGGCTGTTTCATCCCCATCTGTAATTCTGTTGTTCTTATTTTTAACAGCCTCGAGCAGCTCTTCAATTTCCTTTTTGCATTCTTGGAAAGAAGTGTATGTTAACAAGAACCCTTTTTAAGTATGCCTACTGACTATTTTTGTCACTAACAAACTACATTAGTTAAAACGTGCTGAGAAGGTTGTGTGGATCTGGGCCACCTTTGTTTTTTTCTTTCAAAATAAGTGAAGTCAACCAGGGAGTTTGTTTGTATCCTGATCTGTGATTCTGTTGCCATATTCCCAGGTCATTTATCTTGGTTAATATCATGTTATTATTACCATAAAGAATAAATAGCCAAAGCTATGCAAACAGGACCTCAGCAGTAATAGAGCAAAAATACCCTATAAACAAGCCATTAGAAGCACAAATTTGATATATGAGAGAAAACTGTCCTTGCAAGATATTCAACCCCAAATTGCTTCCAAAGACTGAGGCATTGGGCTCTGAAGGCTGCTATACGAGTGCAAGTCCATTTACCATTTTCCAATTTCTTACGAGCATGTTTGTACCAATTACCTCTACATACACACAATTCACACACATTCGTGCGAACATACAGTGTTCTGTATCCGCTCCCAAACCCCATTGTTCAAATCCTCTCATTGTCTCCCAGCAAAAACAAAAACAAATCAATGTCTCCCATCTTCTACCCGTAAACTATGCAAGACTGATAGACCCGCCGCATTCACATCAATACTGTTTGTTCACACTTCACATGTAATAGACCCGCCGATGCCACAGAAAATGGGGACTTTGTACACAGAGGAGCTTTTGACCAATTCTGGAATTAATTAATACCAAAGCACTGAAGCCCCCCAACAGTGGAATGCTGCCATTGTGAGCTTGAAGGCGAAACGCAACGGGGCGCTCCGTCCGAATCCTATCTGCTCTGTGTCCCCCCGACTTATCTTAACTCGCTATATCAGGAGAGGCCTGAAGGATGGATGGTCTCAGCATAGATCTCCTGACTCAATCTTTCGCCCAAACACTCTCAGCCTGCCGTCCGCTTTTCTTTTTCCACAATCTCTCTCCTCTCATCTTGCACTCTACCCGTCTCGTTTTTTTTTTCCTGTTCCCTTACTTTATTTCTCTACTCAGTCCCTATCTTTCAGACTTGGCATGTACGACTACTCTCCGGCAGGCTCCGTGTATCAGAATTGGAGGGGACGGGACGGGGGGGGGGGGGGACGCTTTCAGATCCCCTCCGCTTCCATTTCCCAGGATTCCTGAGGGGGGCTGATTCAATCGCTGCCTGCTGATGAGGTTGACAGTGACATCTAAAGGTACTTCTCCCACTGGATGCCTGTCTCTTCTGCTCCTCTAGATTTACTATTCTTCTACTCGCTGCAGCAATCCCCGCAATTGCCGTCTCTCTAAAGTGGAAAAAGTACCTTTCTTGTGTGATTGGAGATGTTTATCGTACGTGCAAAGTCGCGCAGATTTGTATGATTATAGGCTAGACACTTAACGGAAGTATTGAATCTGCATGCAGGTGCTCTACACACAATAATAGAGCTGCAAAAAAAGAAAACGCTGCATAATCACAGGCAGAGTACTGTGTATTATATATTACTGGGCATCCAACCCATATTAATGTCCTCTTTGATTTTCCAATAAGGTAAAGCCCTTTGGGATTTCGAAGCTCATTAAGTTGCTTTGTGCACAGACACGGTGCTTCCTGTGATCTGATGGGGAGATACTGAAAGGGAGCATTTGTATATATGCATGACGCTGAACACAGTGGCCATTGAAAGGGCAGGAATGCATTTCAAAGTCCCATATTGAGTCAACAGGTTCACCAAACCACAAAGAGTGGGCTTTTGGCAGGAAAAGGTTTTGACTTTTTTTTTTTTATGTATGTGGAACATACTAACCATAAAGAGGACAGGTAGATTACACTGCAGGAGTTTGAGAAGTTTATTTGGATGTTTCAATGATCGGAGTAACTTCTGGGAAATATCATTATTTGCTTTCTTGCCGAGAGTTAGATGAGCAGATAGATAACACTCTCATGTCTTTACGATCTTAGAAATAAAGGTGCTTACTAGAACTATAGGGGGCTCTCCAGATTGTCCTCATAGCAGAACCCTTTTTGGTTCTCACCTGGAACCCTTTCAGAGGCTCCTACCTAGAACCCAACATAACGGGTTATCCTTTGAGCCATCTGTAAAAGGTTCCACCGATTACCTCCTATGAGAGGTTCTACAGAGAACCTTTCTGTACTGTAATGGATCCACCCAGGACCCCCTCTGGAGGTTCTATCCAGAATCTTTCCACCTTCTAAGGGTGCTAAGAAGAACCTTTCTACGGGGTTCTACTGAGAACCATTTTATATTTCAAGGGTTTCATCTAGAACCCACCCAGGGGGTCATCATTTCTGAGGTTACCCATAAAACCTTAAACACCCTACATTTGTTATGTGAGCCTGTGGCCATGGGGATCATATAAGCTGCTTTACTGGATGCTATTAGGAGCGACAATTGCAACAAAATGGCCAGGTGCATATGATTGTGTTATATGATATTATGATGGTTATGATGTTTTATTTTCCAGAAGGAAAGGATTCTGGGTAGAACCTCAGCCCTTCAGGAAGAACCATTTCGGAGCTCTTTGCCGAGAATTGTTGACTTTCTTGTCTGCGCCTTGAGGTTGCCAGGCGACCACTAGCTGTTTCCTCTTTATTTCCGGTCTCAGCCAACCACCCCCTTATTGTGGTGTCATATTTAACATCCGACAGTCATTAAACTGTCAGCAAGAAAGCAAACGAGCGTATTTTGTAACATGTCAGGCTATTCCTTAAATGCTACGGGGTCACCATTTTCCAATTGCAAGATGACTACAGCTATCTTCCTGCCTTCCAAAGGAGCATGCTACTAGCTTTCAAAGCCACCTTCCACACTCAAAACCTGTACAGGCTTTTGGTGGATCAGTCCTTCGAAGCCAGAATTGAAAGTCACACTGATGATGTATTCAATGAGTGTGTTCTCCTTGACTTCCTCCTTGTACACGGAGGTGGTTCTAGCTGTGTGAAGTGAAGCTTCCACTGTCAGTGTCAGGTTATATGTGGGCAAAATAAATAAAAACAGCATGACCTTTCCTGAAGGAAAAGCTCCTGAAACAAAAACAAAAAAAACAGTTGATCTCTTGGTTTAAATCCTCTAAGGAAGGAGATTTGTTGTTCAATGTCACAGCACAAAATATATGCCGTGTAACAATCTGAACACGTTTATCGGTGCCTTCTAAACCTGTTGCGTACTTATACTGTAAATGGCGGCAGAGAGAAACACAGCTCTGCTTCTCTCTGGGAGAAAATGGTGAGAATGTCATCTACTAGAGTCTGCAACAAAAACAGCACCAGGAGTTGAAAGAAGAACACACTCTGTAACCAACCACTGCCATAAGGGGCAAGAAACGCCAAGAGAAAAAGGCACCAGCGGCCAGAAGCCGAGGGGGAGCTGAGAGCAGGGCGACTGCTGCACTCAGAAGGGTGGAAAACAAAACTCCTTCTCTGTTTTTTTTCCTCGTGAGTCGTTCCAGGCTGGTAATTTGCAGGCAGGCAGACAGGCACAAGATCTGTCAGAGCGAGAGCCCAGCATCGTGACGCATTTTGCCCAGCCACATGTCCCCTATCCATGGGCCAGTGCCCAGCAGGATGGGGGGCGGTGTGGGCGGGGGGGGGGGGGGGGGGGGGGGGGCTGTAAGCCTGTCCATGAGCTTGTGTGTTCCAGTGTTTGCGTGCGTCCATATGTAGGTGCGAGGATGGGAAGGCGAGCGGCGGGAAGGCTGCCAATGTGTCCCTACCTCCTCGGGGCAGGGTGGTGTGAGCGAGCCAGGCCATGCTGAAGCCCGCAGGCCAAAAGAGAGAGAAAGAGGTGGAGTTGGTGATGTGTGTGTGTGTGTGGGGAGGGGGTGGCATGGATGGTGCATAGGGACGGGGTGGTGGGGTTCGCAAATATGGCCCCAGCATGAGCTTTCCCCGCCTGTGACTTAACGTCGCTGGTGGCATCATTCAGCTTGCCAAGCAAATCTGCTGCCTACCCCCGGGCCGTGTGAAACACAGGCCCGGAGAATATAAGTGTGTGTGTGTATATGGAGGTTGTACACGTGTGGGTGCCTTTTGGTGTCCATATACGTGTGTGTGTGTGTGTGTGTGTGTGTGTGTGTGTGTGTGTGTGCACGTGTGTGCATAAGGAGGATAAAGAGGCCTCAGCACCTTAGGGACATGGGAAGTCATCTGTTGCTTTTGACAATTCATCCGAAACAGACTGTTCTCTTTCGAAGCCAAGACTTTCAAAATGCACACACGTGGAGAAGTGACAGGCCGACATATAGCTCCGCTCCTATAATACTGGAGGTGTAATGACATGTACTGTACTCCAGTGTTCCCCCAACTGGATCAGCCCTGTCGAATGAACTCAAGTACCTCTTCATCAACCCAAACGGATTTTAAACTGGATGCTGTTTAACACTGTTGACTAAACAAAAGGGAACATTTTTAAAATGTCTTTCCAGAAAACGGAATTTTCAGTATTTAGATGGTTTGGTTCCACTAGTGACATAAGCTAGATGCTTAAACCATTCACCCATTCACCCATTCATTTTAACTAGGTCTGCAACAACTACTTGATTTCTTTTTTTATGAAACACTGGAAAAAAAAGTTTTCGTTTGATTGAAAATCAATTGATCAAAGTAATAATTGATCAAAGTAGTTGTTTGTTGCAGCCCTAATTTGTAGCAAACCATTTCAAACATAAACTGTATATAAAATGTTATACAGGCTATCTATTTGAACTATTTAACATTTCAACCATTTATCCATTGCTTTTAGATAACTATTACAGCTGTTTATCTTTTACTTTTAGCTGTTATTTCACCATCTGTTACTTTTAGGTAACATCCCCTTTAGATAACTAACCGTGTATCCATTTCTTACTAATCGACTTGCTTGATAACTAGTTTTCACGCACTCTCAACCGCAACCCTTGATGTTCAGGTATTACAGAAGGCTGTATGAGCATTAGCATGTGGATATACAGTATACTTTATATAGTTTAATTCAAATCATGACTTTCATTTGTTGAGCTACGACACAATCTTCCCACGTACTCCCCGGCAACTGCAAAGGTACCCCCTGGGGTGCAAGCACCCCTAGTTGGGATTGGAATCACTAGCAAACCCCATTAGAGGAGAGCTTCCACTGTGAATACCATCAGAACACCGTTGGGAAGTGGCAGGAATGTATAAACTATTACTGTCAGCACTACAGAAGATTAGAGCTCTGTTTTCCTTTTACAGGAGGAAAAGTGTGTTATAATAGCAGCAGATTACAGCGGATTCCACACAGCGTAACACAGCTACACGTTAGGGGGGCCTAAACAGATTTACAATGCTTCGACTCAGCTCGCTTCAACGTATGTCTGACAGACACGGAGCTCGTTTCCTCAATAACTCCACTCCTGCAATGACAAAGGAAGCATGCTACGAGCCAAGTGCCTCTTGAAATGTAAACACAAACAAAACCCTCCACTTAAATACTGTTCAGACCTATCTTCCTCAATAATCACTTTTCTTTTTAAAATATTATATATATTATTTTTTTGTAAATTCATATTCGTACAGAAAATAATCTTCATTTTTGCGAAAGGCTTGACTCATTCATTTTAACAGTCGATTAAGGACAGTCAGTGTAGCAGTTAATTAGAAACCAGTGGTGATAACCACCTGTTCAAACATACAGATGGGAAGTCTGTCTGCTTATCCCATGACTGCCCGCGAGTGCTCCGTCATTACGGATAGCCAAATGTAGATGAGTCTGAAACAGATGAAGATAGATGGACGGAACGCCGCTCATCCCACTCAGGGTTTCACCGAAGCACAGCACAGGTTATATGCATACGCGGGCATGTGGTGAACATACACTCGAGCGCACGCACACACACGCACGCACACACACACACGCACACAGTCCAAGACGTAATTACCTGTCAAATGCAAGATGTGACTTCCTGGGAGTAAATGAAGTGATTCATATTTGTGAGGAGGGTGTGTGGGGGGGGGGGGGGGGGTTTGGCTGATTATATGTTAAGATATTCCCCGTCCGTATTGCTTCTTTTATTACAGCACCACAATGACAAGATGGCAAATTACACGCCGGTTGATGCAAAACAGGACCGAATAGGACGGGCGACGCGCATTAGGCCGGCGCTCTCTGCCCGTCAAAAAAATACTCTTTTGATTTCTTTAAATGTCCACAAAGTGAGTGCTTGTTCCAATTTACATTACCTCCCGCAAAGAATGCTTAGTCGCGGTGAGCGTGATGGCAGCTAGGGGGTCGCCGAGTTTTTCTGTTTTTCTCAGCCCAGTCTCCCTCCCCAGGCTACGTTGACACCTCCCTGGCCTGAACTGAGTGGATGTCTGTCGTTGGTCGATGCCTGCCAGCTGTGCGGCCCAAGAGCCCTAATAAACAGGAATCTAATGGGGTCCCTGGGCGGCTGAGGGGGCCTCACATTAAAATAATTAGGCAGAGAGAGGGTGCCAGAATGAGGCCCCTGAGAGGAGACTCTTCTGAGGATCTGAGGCCGTGACTTAATGACTTTTTTTCCCTTGTTGCTCACTGTAGCCTGATTTGCACCGTTAGTGTAATTTTATCGTAGGAACAACAGCTGTGTGGCACGAAATAACTACACCAAGACGATTTGTCAGGAGCGACGAGCTATTCAGACAAACTAAGTGGTGAATTGTGCCAAAGAGTGCAGGCAAGTATGTTATGTGGGGCTAAAGTTACAATATGTGAATTGACATTTTATTGTCTTTTAGTTTAGCATGTACGTCTCTAATGGCCATTTGCCAGCGGCATCAGTTTCTCAAGAGCTAACTTCACTTTCCTGATGTATTTGGTGGCAATTTTGAACGCTATAGTCCATATCGACAACATAATAAGCGAAACGTCTTCTGGGGCATGTTTGTCGGGATTGACGGATGTCTCCGGGCGGTTGTGGTTTGCTTGCTTGCACCGCCTGAAGTCTCTATCTTGTTGCCCAAATAGGTATTTTTTAGGTATCAACTGTCAAGGTGGCAGCAAGACATCACGTCTATGTCCGTCTATGCAAAAGTCACGCAAAGACTCCAGCAACAAATGCATTGGCCATTTTCATAACACGCACTTTAAGGAAAAGTTCACTAGAACTGTAAACATGACAAACAATTTTGTAGTTTTATAGGAGTTCATGTGCCTTGTGTGGGTTGCATCCAGCTAAGAAAAAATTCAGCACATAATGCCCCGTTAAACCACAACGTTTTGTATTTTACGCGGCATAAGCCCCTGCATGGTTCCAGTCTTTATGCTAAGCTATGCTAACCATTTTACATTTAGCATACAGTATTGAGAGTGGTATCAATCTTCTCGGGTAACTCTGGACAAGAAAGTGAATGACACTATGCCTTTTAAGTGCTTGTATGAAAATGGCCAGTACATTTGGTACGAGTGTCTGAGCGACTTTTGGTGGTGTGAACAGAAGTATATCAGTAAGAAAATGGGACAAAGAATAACCTTTTCCTGAATGGCTACTTAGCAGTAGACGCAGAGCAGAAACTGTCGCGGACAAACACGGGGGTGTGGAACCTCGGCTTCACCTGCTTTTCCTTCCCGTTTGAACGCGAGGACAGAAGCTGAGCTATTAAACGTAGCTGTCGCCTCCCAGATAACTACCTCCAGCCCTGTCATTTGCTCTCTCGGGCGGCCTCCTTTCGCTTGTTTCTACGGCTTGTGTGTGGGTTCACTCGCCGGAGCTCCTCTTTCCGCTCTGACACTCTGCAATCAGATGTGACACACTGAGGGCTCAGATGACAGCTGGGATGACAAGGTCACACAGTCACCTACTTTTAACGAAGGATATGCACAGCTCCTTTTGACAGGCCTGCACAGGGCGCACGCAGACACCCTCGCTCACACACACACACACACACACACACACACACTTGTACACACAGTCGCAAGGCGGAGCAGGAGTATTGTGCAGACGGGGCCTTTCCTCGTGCCTGTGCAATCTCGGAAGCAATTACCTATTAAAATTTCATCCTTTCCATCTCAGAATGTTTAGGCAAAGATTATAACTGCTGGGGAGGTAATTAAGCCTGCAAATGGTGATTTGAGTTGTGAATACAGAGTACTGTGTGTGTGTGTGTGTGTGTGTATCTGTGTGCTGATACCCACAATGACAATTACAGGACTAAGAAGTACAATATTGGTCTGGAGAAATTGTTCAGTGTAATAATTCACAAGGATAAATACTGTTTTACAATTAAATTTCCCCACTAACGTCTTTGTTAGATTATACAGTGAGTGGAGTAACAAAGAGATCAGCTTGTGCTGCTCGTCAGTTACACTTAAGAGACTCTCTGGCGCCTTAAACTGGAGCGAAAGTCACCCTGAACTCAGCGCTCGACTCAAGATGTTTGTCAGACTCTTTTTTTTTTTCTCTCCGCGCAGCAATCCAAACAGGAGCACAGCTTTACAGACAGAGGCAGAGTCAAAGCCCCCCCCCCCCCCCCCGTCCTTCAGAGTTTCAGAAAGTGCAACCCTCAGTCGGGGCGTTGCCTCTGAGATCTCTTGACTCTTCACACTGCGCTGTTTTCCCTTCTCCTTCCACCGTCCTCCCCTCTTCCTCCCTTAACCCTCCCTCCTTTGTCTCCTCGGCTCTCTTTGATGCTGGAAAGCGAAGAGACGCGCAGGATTTTTTTCTGCCTTTTTAAAGATTCAAACAAAGTCTCCGCAGGTTTTGGAGGAGACATGAAAGTGCTGCCAGCCGGCCCCACCTGGGGGATTGATGGTTCTGCTGGCTGGTTCTATTGGTTCGCGTATAGCAACCCAAAGTGTCCGTTCTTAATGTGCAGTCGTTATTGGAGGGCCCCGTCCTGGATGTGCACAGGGGCCCACAACATTAAGGAACACAAGCCCCGGGCTTTTGTGTTACTAATTGATGTTATCTCACTTGTGGTGTACGTGTGATAATGATTAGAGACGCAGCAAAGGGCGCATTGGGAATTCGGGTCTGCTTGTTTTGCTCTACCTCTGTTGACAAATGTGCTGATTTAAGTGCTTGAGGGGGAAACCGTATAAATGAGAAAGCGGCTGGGGTCATCAGCGATTCCTTTACAGACGAACAGCACTCTGAGACTGACAGTCGCTATCAGCTAATCGGAATTGTTTCCCCCTCCTACATAAGCAGCCGGGACCTGCCTGACCAGATTCATTGATGTCAGTAATAGGACAATCTAGCCCTAAACTGTAATCGATATGTATTTAGTACTGCAAATGTTATTTTCCAGCACAATCCTGTATCTGGACAAACTCTCTTTGTGCACACATACGGGGGCCCCTGTGAACCCGAGCGCTCGTCTTTACATCTGCCTCCCTCTCCTTCCCTTCCCTTCCTTTCCTCGTCTGAGGCTCTCTCACGGAAAAATCGCCTTGCCCTTTTCAGTCTATTTATCTTCCGTTAATCACTTAAAACAAGAATAACACGGTCATATCCAGCAAATCCATATCTAATTCCTCTCCCCTCAGCCTGCCCCCGGTGATGAATGGTCCTCCTCGGGGGCCGGCAGAGGCACCCGTAAACCGATCAGGCGGCTGTAAGAGAGGATCCCGCCAGATCACGGAGGTTAATAACATTGCACATGATTACCCACAACCCCAGAGGATTAGAAGGGCCAAGGGGAGCAGGTTCCACGTTGCAAATAATAATCACTATTTCACAGCAGTGTTGGTGCCGACCACTCAGCTGAAAGGCCGCCACGCTATCTCATCGCTCCGGTGAGGAAGGGAAAAAAAAGACTCCAGTGGACCCCAACACCTACTGAAAGGGTTTTTCATCTCTTTTCATGGCACCACTGTTGTGAGACTGAGCCCCCCCCCCCCCCCCCCCTCTGAAACCAAAACCATTTTAATGAATGCAACCTTTTCCATGAGATGTGCTCTCATCATGATGTTGATGGTGTCTGTGGGCGTAGTGCTTCATGCTGAGTAGGGTTATGTCACCTCGTTGTTAGCCCGGGGAGCTGCTGTAGGATTACATATTTATCTCATTCTACCACCACCACCACTTCCTTACATGAACACTTCCTGTCTTCCTGTCCTTTATAGCACTCGACATGAAATCCCAGAATTTCTTGCGGACTTGCTTTTTAAACTCAACTGTGTGAAAAGTTTCCAAACATATACTGTAGCTCGCGCAGGAAAAGGGTGTGGTGCTTTAACTGAATCAGGACGTGGACCTTTAAGAGGTCAATTTGGCATAAAAGAAAGAACATTTTCAAATGGCATTTAGAGAAAGAAATCTCCCAACCCAAGTGACCAAAATTCTTGAGGCCACATTATTTGCATTGTTAACTTGCAAAAATGATCTCATCCGACTGGCACATCTTTTCACTTTTCCTAAATCTAGGACTTTAAAACTCTACACCATGTTAAATGACAATTCCGACTGAAATCTCTCCAGCAGTCAGATGGAATTGCACAGAAAGACAGTCCTCTTCACGGCGCAGTTGCTATTCATCTCGAACAAATTCATCTGAGATCTGCTTTTTGTTTTCGGCACAAGGAATATGATGCAACTTTTAGAAGATTTGAATGCTGTGTGGTGCTGACTTCATTCCATGTGTTTATGATGCACATGTACTGTACACTCGGGTCTGCACATATTTGTGTGTGTGTGTGTGTGTGTTTTTGTGTGGATTCATCTTTGATCTTCGGTGTTAAAACACAAAGAAGCTCGGTACTGTAGCAGCCCACGGGACACAACGGAAATAGATGGCATTCATACGCTCTCTATTCTACCACCACCACCACCCTTCAAACCCCCCCCCCCAATCCCCCTACACGCAAAACACACATCCATCACCACCACTTACTTCCGACTCTCACACACACACTCCCACTTGCCTTTTTCTGTCTCTCTCTCTCTCTCTCTCTCTCTCTCTCTCTCTCATTATATCATGGGCATGAACCAAAATAAAACGGTGAATAACAGTTGGATTTGAAAAGCTGCAGAAAAAGGCAGGCAGATATTCTCTCTCTTGCGCGTTGTGAAATGGATGGGTATCAGGCCGGTGCGAGATAAGACAAAACCCCAATGCTGTCATTTGAAACAAAATAGGAACACGCCTGCAGGGATGTGTACTGTATATTTGAGGATTTTTTTTTTGAGTGCGCACCACCAGTATGAGACGTGAGTGTGGTTTTGAAACAGTTGAGCCCAGCTGGGATGAGTGACTCTTGCCGTCCTTACATCACTCCAGATGCCTTCATGAGGGCCTCTGACACCAACATGGACACAGCTTCTTCTTTTTTTTTGCTGACAGACATACACACACACACTCCCCACCCACACCTCTATATGCCGCCCTAAACAGTTCACAAAACCTTGCAGTAAAGAGCTGTCCAGACAACAACACCAACAAGAAAAAAAAACACTCACGGAGGTTTGTGGCCCTGGAAACATAGTGCTGCGAATGCATCCCAAGGGCCTCCTCCCCGCGATACTGCTCACCTGGACACCCGCCCTGCAGCACGCTGGCGACGGCCCTGTCAGACAGGAGAGAGAGACAGAGAGGCGGTGAGGGACGAGGGACGCAGACATGAGGAACTGTGCATAACAAGGGCTAATTTCATTATTCAGTTGGGCTGCACTGCTGCACAGAATCTTTTTTTTTTTCATGAAACTGTGATTTGCAAAAAAAATAAATGAAAAAATGGTGATTTCCCCGTGGTGAATGGGAAAGATTGTCCTGTTTCTGCAGCACATACACTCCTGCCTATTAAATGACACCGTGAAGGTGTGGGAAAGTGTTTTCACTTATCTACAATCATACACAATAGAGCATACGCGATGCCGCCTTGAGAGAAAAACCGCCCCCGCCTGATGAGAGAACACACACACACACACATAAAGAATCTGAAAACAGAAGATGACATGAGATGCTCTGGTTGCCATGCCAACCCGCAGCCTGTGTGAGGGACATTATATGCATTGATGCATTATTTGATCATTGATTCCTTATTATGCACTTCTGATGTGTACACCGGGGGCAGATGAGGAAATGAACGAGACGTTGCGCGCTCCGCATCTCTGCGTGCGTAGGCTACTACTGCAAGTCTCTTTGTAAACAAGCGCACTGAGAGAAGCAGGCAGGCAGACAGACGGCGCGCGCGAGAGACTTACCTGGACATGTTCTCTCTCTGAGGCCGGTGCGCCTTCTCCAGCCCCAATTTGGTGAAAATCCCCACGAGAGCCATGATGGCCACTACTCCACATATGATGTAAACAATTAAGTTCGTCTTGTCTTTGGTGCTGTCGATTATCTTGTTCATTTTTTTGTAGGGCGTCTGTCCGGTCTTCATCCACACCGGAGTGTCATAATTTTTACAGGTGCTCTGGTCCAGCCGCGAGTGCTTGTAGGAGCAGCAGAAGCGGAAGCCACAGGTGCCGCAGCAGTACAGATAATTGCCCGTCTTGCAGATGAACGGCGGGTCCCACTGGCCCATCACGTCGAAGTAACCCCGACACCTGTCCTCCGTGTGCGGGGTCTCCTCGGACACGCTCTCCTCCTCCCTGGAGCCGTTGGAGGTGGCGATCATGACGAATCCCCCGAGCAGCCCCGGCTCCCCGTCAGCCTTGCACACGAGAGCCATAAGTTTGAGCAACAAGAAGCCGAGGAGAAAGTATTTCCCTCTCATCGTGCTTCCTCCGCCGGTCAACTTCACGCAGACACGAAAAGACTTGGAGAGAGGGGAAAGGGCGCGCGGTCATGATATGCAGAAAAGTCCAGAAACACACATCCAAATAGCAACGCACCGTCATCCGCGCCGACGAACATCTTTATTAACATATCATCCAAAAGAAAGAAGCGCAGAATAAAAAACAGTCTCCGTGGAATGAACTTGGCTTAATCTAACTAAAAGCGCTCCGACGCGCGTTATCTGCTGCGTGTCCGTCTTTCACAGAGGCATTTGCAGGCGCAGATCTGGCGTTTTCAGGAGTGCATCACTTTGCATATCCATCGGGTGCGCTCTTACGCGCAGGAGTAGGCAGAGACACAAGCCGCGCAGAGGACGGGAGCGCAGTGAGCGAATGGAAGAGGCGAGGGTGGGAGAGTCTGGTGCGCAAAAGGAGAGGAGGAGGAGAACATGGGGAGGGAGTGAGACTGCGAGGGCTGCGGAGAGGGAGAGACACACACACACACAGAGAGAGCGAAAAAGAGGGAGAGAGACTTTATTGTTAAATATTATTATGATAAAAGCCCCGGATTACGCACTTCACTATACGGTTTTGCCCTCGAGGAAAGGCGTGGGAGCACCCCTCCCCCCCTTTTCCCAATGTATTCATTTTCAGAGTAGGTTGCCATTGTTTTCACAAGTAGCGTAATGTGCTGCAATAGGCAGTGGCTGACATATTTTCTAAATCAGGGCTTTTATTTTGAAAAGAGCCCTTCAGCAAAGATGTGGCCCCATGTAATTTCCACTAGATCCCTGGGGACTTTCTGGAAAAGGGTAAGGGGTTTGGTAGTGGTAAATCCTCAAAACAAAGATCGTAGTACGGATTTCTTTTTTTCAGATGAAAAAGTGAAGAACCTCATTCCCAAATGGTGTCCGATTGGAAAACGTCTCTCCCATTAATAGTATTTCATACATGTATGCTTTTTAGCAAACACAATAGACCTTAGACGTATAAGCAAAACACACTTTGCATAGAAGTTTTACATTTAGTGGATATCTCGAGTAGGCTACTTCAAGTGCAGTTTGTTGTCAAACAAGTCCTGAGAGAGAGAGAGAGATAGATAGAGAGCGAGAGAGAGAGAGAGAGAGAGAGAGAGAGAGAGAGAGAGAGAGAGAGAGAGAGAGAGAGAGTTGAGCTGAAGGGCATCATGTCTCTCCTGCAAAACATATTTGTATTAACCTGTAACTAAAGTGGTCTTGGTTCATTTAGCCGTTAAAAAGCAAACCTCTAAGGGACCTCCAGGGTTATTTGAACTGTCTGGAAGCAAGCAACCCGACAATTATCTCTCATTCAAATGCTGAAAATACAGAAAAGCAATTAGATTAAAAAAAAGGATGGGTGGATCCTGCTGAATGGGGAACCAGCTCTGTCCATGGTGCTGAAAGGCTCCTTCCTCTGTCCAAGGTCCCTCTCTATGTGGTAACGAGTGGCTGCGGGGGCGACCACGGGGGTTCCCGAACTTTTTAACACAAAAATGCGAAAATGATGAGGACTTGAGATGTTTAATTTATAAAGGCTTATGCTCCACCACCTGAATAGGATTAGGATAATTCAGTAAACATATTTAAAAAGAAAAATTATGTATGCCATACTAAGTGACAGTACACGTTAAAGGCTGTACCTGGATTGCTATTGTGAGGGTACATTGTTAGAGTGGAGACGTACATGCGCTCTTTATACTGTATCTTATTAAAGCCCGCACGTTGTAGCCACGCTGGGGGCCGCTGCAGCGAAAGTCACACAGACTCGCCAGCAGGCATGTGTAGTCGATCACCGATAGTCACCAGAGGCAGCGAGCAGTTAAGACAGCTGGGGAGACCCAACACTTACTCAACCAAACCTGTGTCGGAGGCTCGCTGACAGGCTCGCAAGTCTCAAACTAGTTTGCTCAGACAACTCTAACATTTGGAGCTCATGGCTGGGAGTGAGGATATCTTTCTCAGAGCCAAGCATCGGACTTTCAGCGGACTGACTGAAGGTAGCGACTAGCTGTCATTAGCCTATTTAGCCCCGCCGGGGTTAGCCACCGTACATGCTAATGCTAACGCTCTCTCTTTAACTCGGGGTGTTACACAAGTTGTTGTCGCTGGCTACGGGTGAAGAGTTTGACTGAGCTAACGCAGCCACTTGACGGCTATTGTGTAGCTTCGTGTTGATAACAGGGGACACGGTTGTCAACCGTAGCCAGGCTAGCTTGCTAGCTCGTGTTTACAAAATAAAGCGTATGAGTAACGTTAGTTACTGTTAGCAGCGGCAATGAATCAAATCAGTGCAGGGGAACAACGCTCCGTTTTGTGTTGTTGTTTAGAAGTATTATAGCTTACTTTTAATGGCCACATGTAAGAGTTGGTTGTAATCTGCTTTGAGTATAGGCTAACGTTAATATTTTAAACTTCGGTCCACTTTGAATCCCGAGGGTCTCCAATGAGGAACTCTTAGTTTGCAGCAAACGTTTAACCACATTTCTGCATTTTATTTTTTTTAGGAAGAGTTGTAGCACAACTTATCATTGTCAAAGTGGCCGCGACCTCATTTGAGTTGATTAAATTAATCCAACGTGTTTCATTACTAAAGTGGTTCATCCCTGCAGTCAAACCAATCGCACTAACCTGCTCATTCATGTTCTTTCAACCTTGCCTGTCTGCTTATTTCTTTAGCACCTACAGGAGGAAACCAGTTAGTTTAAAGGAACTCGAGGGAAGACATTTAAAGCAAGCCCCCCCCCCCCCCCCCCTGTGTGCTTTCATCATTCATTCACCTCAGATGATGATTAATTTTGTTTGGAGTGCACAATCTGCCACCTGAGAAATCTGTGCGATTTATGTTTGAAGTTTTGCTCAACCAGCGCAGCCACACTGCCTCTTATCTCCTGTCATGGGAGCCTTTTCGGCTGCTGCAACTCCTGGTGTTGGTGTTGTTGTTTTTTAAGTTTCTTTTTCCGTTTGTCTGTGAAATAGTTCACACGTCTGACTCCAGAGAGAGACGTCGTGCTGTAAAAGTATGCATCGGTAACAAAAAGCTTGCAGGATTTGTGTGAGTGGGACTTGCAGCTCTCGTAAATGTCTTTGCAGATTGTGTCTGTTGTTGTTCAGGATACTCGCAAACAAGATGGCTAATAGATCAGGAGTGGGACCGACATGCACGGGGGTGTACATGCGCATTTCATATTGTATTTGTGTGATTGGAAAAGTTACTGGTTGGGAATTGAGTTTCACACGAGGCGCGCTGGGGCAGAGTTTCGACTCTATGCTGAGCTGCCTGATGAGAGTTTTTGATGTATACTTAAAAGGCCGATCTGGTCTGTATTCTCGTAAGCAAGTAAATGCTGATGGACTGTCATAGACTTCTGAGATGAAGCAGGAAACTTAATTCTATACCTCAGTGGTAATGGCAGCTGTTCAAATTCAAAATTCATCCTCAGTCCTCACTGTGTATCGGTTAAGATCAAGGCCAGGCTCGGTTGCACTGCAGCCGCTCTAATGTAATTTGGTTGAAGAGATAATGATGATAATCATAAAAGTAGAATGTGTTTCCCCTCGTGTTTTTTCTTCTTCTTCTAAATGTCAATTCCACAGAGGGGATCATTGTTAAGGAGGAGGGGGGATCATTGTTTTACTCGCCTGATTCCCAGGAGGCAATGGGCTCTTTGTCGCGCTTGTCTCTGCCCATCTTTGTTCAAGTTTCTCCGGAGGACAGACTTGGTGAACTCATTTGGGAGAGAGAGAGAGAGAGAGACGCGTGGAGAGCATGTTAAACACGGAGGATGCTGAGCAGCTTACTCGTCCCTGCTGAGTGTGAGTGATGGGATTTGAGCAGATGCAGACTCTCCACAGCGACGGCGGCGCACACTGCTTTTTTTCCCCTGCATCCTTCCGGAAACCAAACAAGTGGAGCAGAAACTGTTTACACCTGCTCTCTTTGCATTTGCGGGGCAACAAAGGGACTTCATTTCCATATCACTTGGCCGGGGCCTTTCTCTTGTGTCCTTCATGTCGAACGTTGTCATTACCATCAGCCAGATGAAGGGTCTGCTTCCGTTCTATACATGGGAAGCCTGGAACGGTTTGCCTTTTTAATGAATATTTGAGAGGGATTGGCTGGTCGGGCCCTTCTGTTACGCAATATCAGGATTATGTAAAACCCTTGTTCTTTTGGCGTCCGTGCTCTAACATGTAGCTGTTTGTTAATTATTTAGCATTGGTTACTCATGCAGTGAGCATGTGCATGTTTAACAAAAGGCCGTACATTATGTTCATCCCAGTTTCTCAAAGTTCAAAGTGATGTCTTTGAATGTCTTGTTTTGTCGTTCCAAAACAAAATATTCATAAAATATTCAGTTTAATTTGATGTCTTTAGAAAAACGGGAAATATCCGTATATGAGAGGCTGAGAATGGCATTTCTTTGTTGCCATTTTTGCACAAAAAATGACTAACGATTATTCGCTAATCAAAATAGTTTAAAAAATATAGGCGATTATTTTTCTGCTGATCGACTGATCAATTACTCAAGTAATCGTTGCAGCTCTAATTCGCACATTGTAAATGAGAATAATATTAAAATCTGTACATGCATGTAAATCAGTAAAGACTGAGTTACATCTTGAGGATGTGTAAATGGATAATAAACACATTTACTATCAAACTATGATGATCTCAAACGTGTTTTTGCCTGATGCAGCTTTAAATTCAGTTTTATTTCATTCTTGTCTCAGCAGTAACCCTACCCAACTGCTAAATCCGTTCTGGTCTCTCTTCTTCAGATGCAGAGCGCGAGTGGACGGGACCGTTTTGCTTCATCCAGGCCGCCGACCCCCAGCTGGGGCTGATGAAGGCCTGGAAGGACGGCGACTGCGACGGCGGAGGGGACGAGTGGGACGAGGAGATCGAGCTCACCAAGCAGGCCGTGGAGGCCGTCAACCGGCTCAGACCCAGGCCCAGGTTCATAGTGCTTTGTGGGGACCTGGTCCATGCCATGCCAGGTAGGGATAGAGCGCATTAAAACTCAAGCACTGCACTTAAAAAAAACTTTCTAAAATGTTGTAGTTTTCAAGAACCCCACGAGAGCATTACTCCTACCATCTCTCCTCAAAATGAAGAGGTTGTCATTGAGAATGAACATATTTTTCTGTGGGTCCTGCTGTTGTGTCGTGATGAAACGCTGTTTCAAGTACATTGCTTTTTCTTTTTTTTTGCTTAACATTCAACTCCTCTGAGCGATCAATGCATGCTGAGTTCTGAGGGCTGTAAAGAAACTACTGCGGCACGAGCCGCAGAGACGTTCCCACGGACAAACAAGCCACTGGCATCAACCGGCGCAGCTGCCAATTATCCGCCTAATGTCGGAGGACATAATGTGCACCCGCAGATGCCGGTGGTGCGAGTTTAAACTCCGCTCGGCCTCTTTTTTTAGTGCGACCAAACGTCACAGCAGCGGTCCCACAAGCGCCATCGCGTGGCATCTGGTGCATCGCGCGGGCTCGCGCAAATTCCGCACTCATCCGAAAGTGTGCGAAATGGCTTTCCCAAATTACAGATAACTGCAAAACTATTTAGAAACACAAGCTGGGATGTCACGCGCTACACACCGTTTCACCGATCAACTTGTTTTATCAGCCATCGAACCTCATATCTTTTATTCTCTCGCTAACACCTGCTGACCTTTTTTGAGGTGTGTGGCCAGCGAACATAAGAGTTTTCCTACTCGGATAATGAGGCCGCGTCCTGCTGGCATCCACACGATACAGCTTTTTAATATACACAGTGCAACCCGAGCTGACCAATCGCAGCTCCTGCCGCCTCTGCGTGGTATCTCTGTAGCCGCCGTAGTCCAGACGCGCCGTTGCTGAGTGCTCACACTTGCTAGTGGCCTTTGCGAGCTGAAATGTCATTCAGTTTAAGCTGCTTGGTGATTTATTATTCAAACTTCCCACAGATCTGCGCTACATCAGACATTGGAACTGATATCTCCACCGTGTTGTTGTATCCTGACGTGCGTAGAGGTCGGACTGATCAGCAGTGTCGAACCTGCCTCAGCTCGCTCTATTTCCACGGTGGGTTGTAGTGTTTTCACCTGCCCAGCATGAGATGACTTTCCGATTTAGGCTGGGAAAGCTGCTCTGAAAGGAGCTATTATGCCAATGTCAAATATATTTGTCATAACTGCAGAATGTGACACGAATGTTTCTGACTGAAACCATTAAAAATGTCACGCTGTCACACAGGCACGCGGTGTAATCTGACTCTCATCGGGCGATGCGGCTGTCATTTAATCTTTCTTTTTTTTGGAGCCCCGGGCAGAATTGTTTATTTGTGACCCCGGTGCAGCTGGTCGCAGAGTTTTTTTTGTTTGTTTTTTGTGATGACCTGCAAAACAAATGCACGTATGCACTTCTAGAAATAGCGGATGGCATTTGACCAAAACACTTAACGGAAAGGGTGCGTACGATAGACAACGTGGTGTTTCGTTATACCGAATTTATATTTACAGATCTGGCTTTAAGGACGGCGTATGTAGCAAGAACTCTCAAACCTTCCTTATACTGCGTCCGAAGACTAGGGGAGCTTCTGCTGCCCTCTGAGACATGATGAGACATAATGAATGGTCTCTGTGAACATCAGCCTTTGGATGGTTCAGCTACGGAATATTACTCATGGAGGGAGGTTTTGAACATTAGCCGTTTTCCAGCCAGCCAAACACTGAAACCCCCCCGATGACAGCAGCTGATATTTATCTGTGGAAAAGCACAGGCCTTCTGGCTATTCACCCGCAACTTTAGTTAATGTGCTGATGAGGATTTCGACGAATTTGATTTAACCAGACGCACGTTGAATTTCTATCCAATTCCCCAAACATCTATATAAGATAGCAGCTGTTGCAGCTGGGAGGTAAAACAAAAGTTTGTTCCCTGCCCTGTTTGTAAAGTCTTCTTTGTAAACGTCCGACCTCTTGTGACAGCGTGCAATATCTGTCTGCACGAAGCACCTGGTTGCTGTTCGTATGAAGGGCGAGATGTTGCCTCGTCAAATGGCCGCAGATGGAGAACACGCGGCCCATTTCTATCCAATCATTTCTGAATCATCGCTTAACAGCAAGCGCAACGTTGGTTTCACTCCATCAATCTAATGCTGGGAGTTAGACACGCTAGATGTCTTGGAACCGGGACAGCGGTGCCGGCGTCTTCTGCCACGGTCGGCAGCTGGTTTCCCAAATTCACCAGATGCTTTTCGCCGTCTCGCCAGACAAACAGATTTTGCACAATAGAACGGGGGTTTGGGAAATAGTCGGTTACATCCTGGAATGGCTGGTCGAGTAAAGCAAACGATAATGTCGCTGCTCATTTCCCACCTTGTTAGGAACCGACACGCCGCGTTTGACTCGTGCTGTGTTCAGTTATGCTCCCTTCCGTCTGCCCCGTGTCTCTGCTTCGGTAGTGACAGAGATGTGATGATTAACGCAAAGCTGTCAACAGAAGCCAAATAATTCCACCTATAAAGTAAAAGCTTAAGCTGTAACGATACCCGTGTATTTTTAGTTTGGCAGGCAACAGCGGACGCTTTCATTGAAGTCACTGTAATGAAGTGACTGCAGCGCGGTGAGCGTGTTTTTCTCGATGTCCAGCTGCCTGATTTGATAACGGGATAGGAGGAATGGGCTCGGCGGGACCCACAGCAGAATTAATGTGCAGCAAAAAAAAGAGCCAGTCGCCGCCAACTTTATGCAAACTACATTTGCATGACAATTATGGGAGTAGCGTGAGGTGCCTGTCTGGCTGCCTGGCCTAGAGGGAATGGGCACAGGGAGAGAAGGAAAAACAGAAAAAGTCATCAGGCGAAACATTTCTGGCCTTGATTCTGATTTAAAGACGTATTTAGCCGAATGTTTTTGTTCTATGTGGTGCATATATGTCATCTGTAAATTGTCCTTGACCCCCCCCCCCCCCCCCCCCCCCTTGTTTTCTAAAATTTGACTCGAGGCAAAACTATTCGCATGCAACACAGATTTAGCTTGGCTTAGTCACGGGGCCACTCTCTCGCCTCCCTCTCCTCTGCTTTTTGGGTCATAACGACCTCCAATTTTAGCTGCGCGGCGACAGTCCTGAACACTCCTGGAGCTGTCTCCCCCGACCATCCGAGAGCCTCCGCTGTAGGCGTCCCAAGTATCCTCATCATCTCTATGACTGCGCCATTTAGACCGCAACATGGCCACCATCCGCCCCCCCCCCCCCCCCCCGCGTCTCACACCAATGAGGCCCATTTATAGGTCGCGGCGAGATCTATTTCCCGCGCAGAGCTGGGATAGTGGAGAGTGTAAGCAAAGGGGGTTTAAACCGCGACGCCTTCGGGGACCTTTTTAAACGCCGCGGCGTCATTCCTTGTTACTGTCAGCCCTCGACACAACAGGTTGTGTGTGCCATCCTCATTACTCGCCACGTCCGTCACTTGCCTGGCAACTGGGCTGCTGCACAAGTCGGGAGGAGAGAAGAGATATTATAGCCGGAGCTGCTACTTCCGTCTCCCGGCTGACATTTCCCCTTAAAATGTTTATTTACAATACAGAATGAATGGGTGGCGGCCAGGGGAAGCTGGCTGTCAACCGGCATTGTCAACACCGCTGCCTGTCGGCGACAGGAAATTGGCAACTGTATTTCTGTTCCCACGGATCTCTCTCTCTCTCTCTCTCTCTCTCTCTCTCTCTCTCTCTCTCTGTCTCTCCTCTCCTTCGCTCTGCTATCCATCTTTCTCCGCCGTCTGTCTGTTCTCCTTAGCAAGCAGCTGCGGTCTCATGCCTCATACCTTATTTTGACATCCTTCATTTGCAAGTCTGACACGGCGCACAAACACATTTATTCTCGCCTCTGATGAATCTATTTGAAACATCCGTGCGAGTTGAATCTAATGTGTGCGGAATCAATAAGTTCCGTTTGTCGCTGTAATTGCTCTGAAACTGAACCCTGATGGACTCGGAGGCTTTCATTTGCGTTCCATGACAGCGGTCCACGAGGTACAGACCCGATCCAACACAACTAAACATTCTTAGGTCATTGCAGAGATGGGGTGGACTAGGACTTGGACTCAAGTCTCTCACACACACACACACACACACACACACACACACACACACACACACACACACACACACACACACACACACAGTGTGATATTTCCATGTTACCATGAGTAACGTTAATCTATATCCAGTTTTAGGGCCAATATACATTATTATTTACTTTAAAGACTTTGTCCGTTGTTTTTTTTAAATAATTTATTGCACCAGCCTGTTTCAAGTTATTATGCACCACACAACGTATCACTGCTGATAGTGTATGCTAATAGATGGAGGAGTAATGATACAGTACACGCTTTGAATTCCTTAGATATAGCTGTGATCTAATCAGACCGGCTGTCACGCAGCAGATGACGGAGCGTTCTTTACAACCAGAACAGGCTTGCCACTGAAAGACTTGAGACTCGACTTGGACGGTTCTTTAAAGAACCTGCTGGCGCGGCGTTTGCTCCCGCGGCATTGCGTCCTTTGCGACCTCTACTGACAGAATTTTCCCTCATCCCAATTCCCTGTCTCCAATCCAAGCCCACCCCCGGGAGACGCTTTCTCATCTCAAGGACTTCCTTCAATCTCGCCCATCCCTCACTCACTTTCCCTCTGCCCGCGTCTTTCTCTCACTTATTCTCAAATCTGACAAATGAAGAGGATAAAGAGCGGAGTAGGGAAGGGGGGGGCGAGATAGAGAGCTGATTAGATTAGAGAAACATGCTGGACTTAACACCCTCCTAATGAGCACTACAAAGGATCCAAGCTTCGTCTCTGGGGCTTCGTGAGGGATATTACGCATGATACAGCGGGGCAGAGGAGCGTATGTGTGCGCATCTGCACGTGAGTCAAACTCATAAAGGTGAAGTCGAGGTTACCTTGGGACTCCCCCTGTCCCCCCCTCTCTGTAGCTGTGGAAAGCTGTTTAATTGTCTCTCCGCGGGATTCTGAAGCAGAGGAGAGTTTGAATTTGTTTTAGGGACAAGCATTTTGGAATCTTTTTTTGAAGTGTGTGGGGGGGGTGATCAGGGAGGTTCTCTGTGTGTTTATCTAATGGGATCGTCCAGAGGCTTGTGCAGTAATAGCTTTGTAGGGAGGCACCCTTAAGGCACTAGTATACTCCGTCAGAAGTGCTTGTCGGATGGTTGAACCGTTTCAGACACCCCACACCTTCGTTTAACTAACATTAGCGCCCAAGGTGAGGTGAGACATTTGGCAGGGTTCAAACTTCTCCCTTACGTCCTCTTTTATTTTTTATTTATTTATTTTTTTTATTGTACACATCTACATCGGTCACTTGTCATGTGAACAACCGAGTGCATGAATGTTTTTTTTTTTTTTTTTGGGGCAGATTTGACAAAAATAAGGACCGTGACATCATTTTGTTAGTATTGGCCCCATCGCTATTTTGGAGGGAGATAATATCCGTTACCTTTTCATGTACTGAACCCATGAACACTCTCACATTGTTTAAAAGAACGTTTTCTTCCTCCAATAAAATGTAAACACTGCATGAAACCATGTTTGTTCATGCCGGAATCATCACGGTGAAGAAGATTATAAGCATGGCTGATTTTGATGAGTTTCTATGTAGGGATGTCCCATTCAATCAAACATTGGGTTTCTGCCAATTCTGAGTCTTATTTGATACTTATATTTATCTACATGTATCCGACCATATTTTTCCCAAGCTACTAATAACTCAGATCCTGGTTGAAAACTATCCAGATGCATTCAGATTCACACGTTTTCACCGGCAGCAAAATGTGTAAAGGAGAGCAGCGTTGCCAAATTAGCAGTTTAAAGTGGCCAAAGCACAATAAAGAAAGGAAATACATGTGTCTATAAAATATGTCCAGATGGCCCCAGGTACCGATCAGGTGGCGACATCTCTAGTTGTATGGTGACCGTTCACATTAGGACATTAGGGTTTACGGTACTTGTGTTGAATTTCATCATGCGTGGGATTGAAAGGTTGTGGGATACATTCAATACAACTCCCTACCCTTACGAATCCCTCGCTACCACCTTGTCATAAGCTGTAGGCCAAGTGCCACATCAGCACCGCCTGTCAGCGTCGGTATGTGCTCGAGTTACTCACAAATCCACACCTTGAGAATACAGTTTAAGTGCAGGAAATGTGTGTGTGACAGCAAGACCCCGCACACCGACGCCTGTGTGCAATCTCAAGTGCTCACAGCCTTGGACGGGCTCAACGAGAACTCGCCAAAGTCTCCTGTCAAGGTTTGACACTCGCAGTGTTGCAATCTCATTAAATGAACAAGGCCTTTCAGTCAGCGCTCCAGAGCTCCAGAGAGAGAGAGAGAGAGAGAGAGCTGAGAGCGCCATTGTGTTTTTATTTCCGTATACCCTGCATGTGTCTTATTCCAAAAGAGGAAAGCAGGGCGAGAAAACGTATGCATAAAAATTCATTTTTCAATTACTTCATGAACCTTCATTATTTCCTGTGCATACTTCAGGAAATGGGTTCTCGTCACAAATCCTCTCCTCTACTCCCCCCTTTGTATTGTACCCCTTGCCAAGCGAGCGTTCATTCGCACAATGCTTGTATGGCACTATTATTAAGGGGAAGTGAAGGAGAGCCAACTGACAAATGTAATCGGATAAGTATGAATCCAGTTTTCTAGTGAATAGGCCGTCTGGAATGGTCCAACTGCAGCGGGACATATTTATCTAAACAACCTACAAATATTAAACTGACACGATGTCATGCCCATCGCCGCTCCCCATTAATCTAAAGCAAGGTGTCCTAAATACGGATTGATGGCGTACCCGTGGTCGGGGATTGGTTTACGCTGGGTTGCGCTGAAGGATGATTCATGGACTTCGCCATGTTAGCGGATGGCTGTAGTTACGGGCAGGCAGCCGGAGGTGTGAGGGAGCAGAAGGCAGCGCAGCGTCCCCGTCGCTCTCTGAGGCCACCAGTGTTTTTTTTTTATTTTTCACATTGATGTATCCAAAGAAAGTAAAGTACGGCTACACGGTCTCGTTGAGCCCCACCAATTTTTCTTCCCACTCACTCCATTACACACATTCACACTTGAGTGGTGTCAAGCATGTAACATATTATTTTTATTTATTTACCAACCAGCTCCACTGGAGCAGGTGACAAGGTCCCTTCTGGAGTCATCCGAGCTTGTTGAGAACTCTGAGAAACTGACCGTAGGAATAGAAAAAACAAGGCGAAGTCTCCCTCTTGAATAAATAAATCAAATCTGTTGAGAACCAATTGAACAGCTGGGTCAGTCGAGAGCCAGCAGCTGCACCGGAGCGCCTCGGCATTTCAAATGACAACCTTTGCGGCCCCCTGCTATCCATTCCAGCTTCATTAGCGCGGCTGCCTTTGTCTGCACTGTATATCATTGTGGCAGCGGTCAGATATTGTGTTTGTGGAATAATGACTCCGCATTGTTGTGGCCTCCGCCGCCATCGTTTTCATCAACACTCTGCTTTAGACGGTCAACTCCCCAGAGACCAAACCACATGTTTAAACTGCATTACTCATCATCACCCGCTGGAGAACCATTGCTCTGATCATTTATCTGTTTGAATTGATAAGGTATGTATAGTATAGTAACAGTTTTACTTTAACTTTTCATGACACAGAAGCAAAAATGTCAGTTTTTTTTTTTCTGTATATCTCTTACATATTTCATTCCCTAGTAGTCAATATTGACCAAGAGACTTGCTAGAGGTGATCTATGAACCTTTTATGTCACTAATCTTTTTATTGCCAAGGAAGTTTGCACCTACAAGGAATTTGTCATGGGGTGTGGTGCATAACATTTAACAATAACATTAAACAATCAACACAGTGCAAGAAATAGAAACATATTAAAATGTACAATAAAATATAAAATAAAGTGCACAACAAACAGCTGTAGACAAGTGAAATATTAAAAGTGTTGAGTGTGTTTGAATAAAGAAACATAGGGAAATAGGAAATTGTCCTGGGGATGACAGAGTCAGTGGGGGTCCCGGGCTTTGTTAATGGGCCCGACTGCGGATGGGAAGAAACTGTTTGTGTGTTGTGAGGTCTTGGTCCTGATGGACCGCAGCCTCCCGCCAGATGGAAGGGGCACGGACAGTTTGTGTCCAGGTTGAGCGGGGTCGGCTACAATCTTTCTTGCTCGCTTCAGGGTCCTCGAAGCGAACGAGTCCTGGAGGGACAGCAGATTGCAGCCGGTCACCCTCTCGGCAGAGCGAATGATGCGCTTGCGCAGTCTGCCCTTGTCCTTGGCAGTGGCTGCAGCGTACCAGACCGTGATGGAGGAGCAGAGGATGATCTCAATGATGGCAGTGTCACACAGAAGCAGTTACTCTCCAAACCTGCGCGGGGGATGCAGATTTTAAAAAGTCGTAAAAAGGTGTCGCACAGAGTCTGTTTTACAAAACAGAAGTCTGACAGGCTGGCTTAATTAAGAAAGAGATGGTTTTCTTTTTTTTATATTGATACATTTTAAGCTCCGCATTCTCTCGCTCTGTCATGCACAAGATGTTCTGTCGGATGTTCTCTTATGTAATGAGTCCTATCCAAACATCCGAGGAAACGTTTGCTCTAAAAGTAGGCCAGTAAAATAATTACTCTGATGAATAGAAAGGAGAATAAGAGAGGAGAACAGAGAGACGAAGGAATAACTCGAGATAAATGGCTGATAGGTTTGTTTGATATTCATTCTGAATTATAAATAGGATTGACTCTCACCCATTCTCTGTCTTTTCACCTATGCTGGGAGTTTTGTACGCCCCTCTTTTTAGCGTAGTGCAAACAAATGAACACATTGTAAGGAAACCAACAGCCTCGTGTGTCTCGGACCAGTGGATCTGCCAAGTGCTCCGCAGAGCGCTCGGCTCGGCACAAAGGTTGGGTTTGCCGCGTGGACTCGAGAGCTTTTCCTGCAGAAACACTGCTCATCATGCCAGTAACCATGGTGATATAAAGTCGAGCTGTACAGACTATTGATCGTTCTCCGAGCTGTCATCGTTATCATCCGAATAATCCCCCCTTCCCTCGGGCGGCTCTCACCTGTCTCACCCGTTAAACTCTCAATCTGACGGTTTGCATCAACGTTCGTATCAAATTCTCTCTCTCCGACTCGTTTTTTATCTTGTCCACGTTATTTGTTGTTAGCAATATTAATTAAGTCATTGCCGTGTTGTTTTATTTATGTGGATGTCTGTTTTCCTCCTCACTCCCCCCCCCCCCCCCCCCCCCCCCCCCCTCCCCAGACACCCCATTCAGAGAAGGTCAGGAGCGAGACCTGAAGGCAGCCTTGAAGGGGACGGATCCCTCAATCCCGCTGGTGTTAGTCAGTGGGAACCATGACTTGGGCAACACCCCCACCTCCAGGACACTGGAGCAGTACTGTAGTGCTTGGGGAAATGACTATTTCAGCTTCTGGGTAAGCAGAGACCTGGACATGTTTAATTAGCAGTAGTGGCTTGAATGGTTCATTAGGACCAAGGGCTTAGCTACACATGCATACATGTTCGCCTTGAGCGTACCCTCCCTTGTTTTGAACGCGACATTAGCCAAATTCCATGGCTCTGTTTTGCAATGTGCAATATGTAACTGATGTGTAAAGGGGTACTTTCGCTATTTAGTGATGTACTTTCATAAAGTTTGGGCACTGGTGGGAATTTTCTTCAAGTTTGGTACAAACGTCCATCTGGACTCACGGATGACCTGATTTGATTTTGGTAGTCAAAGGTCAATTTCACACAAATGTTGAATAGGATAAAATCATGAAGTGACTATTTTTGGACGAACATGGATTTAACTGCAACATGACTGGTTGGCGGAGGGATACGACCGTGAAGGGTTAATTCTAGTTTCATGTTTAAATCACGGTTTACACTCGACTGGCATACATTTCTGTCCGCTCAGCATTTACAACAGTCTTTTTTTACATATTTCTAACCACTTAAACACATATTTTAGGCCATAGGCCCTCTTTGACTGAAGGGACCTGCTCACATGCTCATTTTGCCGATGTTGTCATTCATGTAGGAACCGTAGTCGTGGTATTTTTTAAAATAAGACGATTTGTCGTTAGAAATTAGCACAGGCAACAAAGCCACTGTAGGAATAGACTTATTATTCTATATGGTAGAAAATGCACTCCAACAGTAGTCCTTTTGTAAGGAAGTTGTTGTTGTTTGAACAATGAATGAGCAGCAGGTCTCTTCTGTCTCCTGTTGTCTCAGGTGGGTGGAGTCCTCTGCCTGGTGCTGAACTCCCAGTTGTTCTACGACGCCTCGGCTTGCCCTCAGCAGAAGGAGGCCCAGGAGACGTGGCTGGAGGAGCAGCTGAGCAGAGCCTCCTCCTCAACGGTAGAATGGCCTCGCTGAGATGATTCTATTCTTGTCTGATTCTATTCTTGTCTGATTCATGAAGACGTTTTGGATAATTGCAATTTTTCTCACAATTGAATTTAGTCTCTGGAGATCCGTGATGAACCCGTCCCCTCACATGTGTCTCTGTTCAGGAACCCAGACCCAAACACGTCCTGGTGTTCCAGCACATTCCTCTGTACCTAAAGAGCCCCGACGAGGAGGACGACTACTTCAACCTGCAGAAGGGGGTCCGGCAAAACCTGCTGGACAGGTTCAAGAAGGCAGGTGGGACAGCAGGGCTCATTTTCCCCTTTTTCCTCCAGGTGCTGTGTATTTATGCAGACCAACTCACAGTGACTCAGCGGTGTTTTCCTGTCCAGCATTTTGCTCAAGGGCACTTCGACACAACAGACGGCATGCCTGTCTCTTCTAAATACTTGGTCCAGATGTGTGCATATCATTAATCCCCCAACTTTTTGAGTTAGAATTAACAAAAGAGATAAAGCGGAGTCGTATTGTTTAGAAAGCTTCCGAAACGCTTAAATATCAGCAGTGTTTTCCGTGATGATGGATTTAAGTCACTGCGTCTTAAATTCCTTTTCTTAATACCTCCGTTAAACCTGTTCCTTTTTGAGCATATCTAACCGAAGCACAGTTAAGATCCCAGCCCAGAGGATTTATGTGCCATTAGCCGGAATCACAAGAGGAGCTCCTGGCGCGCACACACACAACACGGGCGTGATTGAATTAATTAATGCATTCGCTCCCTATAAGAAGAATAATTCCATAATCAAATCCATTGTCATCGGCTTATACCAGTCTGATACAAGGGTATCTGGCCGAGAGACTCTCACAAGGACAATGCGTCTCTAAGAACACACGCACACACACACACACACACACACACACACACACACACTACACTATCTGGCCACTTCTGCACCACTGATTGACAGGACCACTCATACGGACACGTGTCATGCTACTCGATCATGCATCAAGGTGACTGTCTTGGGATGGTATTAATCTCATTATCCAGCCATTGTTCCAGCATGTGTTTAACCATGTTGATCTGACGACCCCCTCTCCCTTATAATTGATTGCTCCTCTCAGGGAACACTGGTTAAAGATTTTAAAGGGCAGTCTGCACCGGCTTTCTATATGCAGGAACGCAGTATGTGCACACTGTGTGTGCGCGGAACATGCAAGTCCTTTCTCAGAGCATGTACTGTGTGTAGTGCCTACGTATGTGGACAGACACGCTGCTGCTGGCTGTAAAGCCGCGTGTGCGCTACAGGACTTTCACACGCGTGTACGAACACGTGTTCAAGTACAATATGTGCTACTTCTGCGAGAGAAGGGCTGCGATTCGATCCGGCCTGCCATTTATCGCGTCGTATTTTCTGGAGATGTCTACTGCTCGGATGGAGAATTTCAAAGCCGCTGTGAAGTTCTCCATCACTTTGGTGACGTGTTTGTAAAGATTTGTGCCGATTTTAAGATCGTGGGGAAATTCAAGGTTTCCATATGAGAATAACAGCGTGAAACACAGCGCAGCTTTGTCATGAAAGTAGCTCTTGATAAGTCGGCTAAATGTAAAACAAAAGAAAGCGTGATGACTTGACAATAGGAATCAAACCAGTAATTGTTGAATTATACAGCCTTTGTCTCTTTATTCTTTCTGCTCCGCACTGATCCCCCGGTTTCTCTTTCATGCTCCTTCTGCTCTCTCCATCTCCTGAGGAGCGTCTGTACTCTGACTCTGCTTTAGTAGTCCTGGAGGCGTGCTTTACTGTAACCATTGGTGTGCTCTCTGTCAGTTTATGATAGAGCTGCTACTCTACATTCGTACCAGATATTGGTGAGGAGGATGTAATCCTTCGCTGAGGTTTGGGACTGACCCTTCACTTTAATCAGCAGGTGGAAAGCAAGACACAGGAACTTGGCTTGGGTCTCGAGGAATTACAGCATTTATTCATTTATTCGGGTTAGGGTTATTATTATGTAATTTGCTGCATATTGAAGAATAGAAAATAAGCGCCAGGACAAGTGTGTTGTTTGTCTTCCTGTCTGTGCGTTGAGTTTCCCATCATCCGTGGTAAATCCTGTTTCTTCTGGACATACATCGGCGATGATCATATTCCCCCCCCCCCCCCCCCCCTCTAATGCATTGCATTATTCATGCATCATCTCCCTCTCGTGTTGGTCTGTCCTCACCGCTGTACCGTGTGATTCGGGGCCTCCAGATGTGCTCCGCTGATCACCAACTGTCATTACAGCAAAGGGCAGCGTCATTAACCACACACACACACACACACACACACACACACACACACACACACACACACACACACACACACACACACACACACACACACACACACACACATGCACTTCTGTTTCCAGTCTAGCTCTCAAAAAGATTAAAGTTCACACCGGAACAGTTAAGCGTTAATGTCATTTTTCTACTGGGATTTTCATTAAGTAAGCCGTTGACGCGGATAAGTCTCTATCTGTGTTTGTGCTGCCAGCTCTCACATCATTTTTCCTTGGAAGACAAATGCAGTTATATCAACAGTTGAAGGATTACGTGTTTTATTGTGTAAAAAAATAAATAAAAAATGAGTTTCAAAATCCCTTTTAAAGGAGTGCCGGAAAGCTCTTTATGATACTTTACCAGCGTTTCTCTCCACCGATAACACAGGGACGTTGTTCAGAAAGACTCTCCAAGGATATCCTTTTTAGTTGGCTGCCTCAAAGTTGTTATGCTTCTTATTTGAGCAGAAGCAAAACAGCAGCCTGGCGAGAACAAAGATGTGAAATTGGACGGCTTTCCTCGTTCTGTGTCTCGTTATTCAAAAATTCGACAGAAAGTGGCCTTGAAATGGAACCGCGCCTCTGGCATCAAATCAATCCTCACAAGTGAGCGCACGCTGCAGTGTGCATGGGAGTTCTCCGACCACTCCGACGGTGTCTCTCTCTCTCTCTTCGTGGCGTCGGTTGACTTGCAGCAGCGGGGGATTTGGCTCAGCGTTTGTGAGGGTGTTACAGCTGCCCCCCCCCCCCCACACACACTACTCCAGGGACATACAGTATAATGGAAATAGAGAATATAGTCCCCTGCAGACAAAGAAACATATTTCATTTATTCCCCCCCCCCCCCCCCCCCTTCACTAAGTTATATTTCCATTTCTCTCCTATACTCCTTCTTCTCATGGGATATGTGTGTCAGGAGATGTTTGAGTAATTGTGTTTGTTTCGTACACGTTTTTGTGTGCGTTTGCATATAAATCGCTGCGCATTGGTGCATTTCTTTTTTTAATTTTTATCGCATAATATATTCCACAGTAAGTATCTATATGTTATCTCAGCAGCACAGGGAAAGGTGCGACACCAATTAGTCTCCCTGTGGCTCATCAGAGCGAGCGCTTCCACCCAGGGAGGCTGTTGACTGCATTCCAGCTCATATTAATGACACACTGTCTCTCCGCGTGATGACCCCCCTCTGGGGCATCTAAAGTATTGTGCTTTCCCTATTTATTTATTTTTAATTGCACAAGCAATTACTCTGGTTTTTGATCTGACAGTGATGTGGTTGGTATTAAATATTGGCTTTAATTGTGCTCTTGCACCACGTGCGTGTGATATCTTTTTAAGTTGAACCCAAGCACCTGATTTAAGAAAGGACGTGTTTCACACATTTAAATAGCTTAAATCTTTGATTTGTTGGTCGCTTTGCACACTGTTATGACAACCAGACAACAAAATAGCAAGGCAACTTGTTCCTGACTTTCTTTGTGGTATTAGACTTTTGCGTCGGTACAATACGGTCAGTTTGTTGGTAACGATCAGACAAAGCCCTAAACACCCCGGAGGATGTTCTTTGCTCTTATTATGGATACATCTGTGCTATACCTCGTCACTGTCATGCCCGTAATCACAGTAAATAACGCTCTCCTGGCCCCTACCTATCACAATGTTTCCCACGCACGAGTGCATCCGGCAGTTAGTTTCCGAAGGCAGCGGAAGAAAGACATGCAGGTCGCCTGCTCGTTGCGGATGTTGAATTTAGGGAGAGAATGTTTTACGCACACCCAGAATCTCTTCAGAGAAGGTTGAATTTCTCGTTGCTGGAGACCGGTGTCTCCTTTCCGGAGAGACGAGTAGAGTAGCAGAGAATCCCAGCAGTGCTCTCAGGCTCTCAGGCTCTCCTCATCGATGGAGTGCTGTAATTAGATTTCTCTCCTCCTCCTCCTCCTCCTCCTCCTCCTCCTCCTCCTCCTCCTCCTCCTCCTCCTCCTCCTCCTCCTCCTCTGAGGTTCATATTCTACATTCAGGGTACCTTCAGCGCACATACAAACAAGGCCGAATGAACGCAGAGATACAGACAGATGCACACTTCCACTTTGCCTCCAAACCCTGTGCAGAAAAAAAACCAAGATTGCAGCTGAGAAACTCTTTGGAATTCCCAACATTGCTAGCGGCTGTAGAGTTGTACATACAGTAGCTAATTAGCGGCGAAGATAAGCCTCTCCGTCTCTCACTCTTTCTCTCTCTCTCTCTCTTGCCGCTGGTTGTCTTTATCAGCAAGGGTCCTACTCTGTTCAAAAGCGAAGACACATTTATCACCCACTGGGGATTTGATAAGAGGCCACGGTTAAGCCTTTAACCCCATTGTCTTAATGATGAGGCTGAATAATGCTTTCTCTTACTATTCTCTGCCTTTGTCTCACTCTCTCTTTTTCTCCACACACGTTTAAAGTCTCTCTAAGCACAGCCTCCGTGTACCCGTCCATCATGTCTGTTAGAGAGGACGACATCCACGGAGCAATCCCCAACAATTTATGTCCATTTACTGTTTTATCGATTGAGCCGTTGAAGGTTTTGCCTGTTTTCTGCTTGATTGCGGCGCTTTTTTCTCCCTCCTCCGCAAGTTAAAAGCCATTAAGATGTAATTGGTAACCATAGATGCATATGGCTACGTTGCTCTTGTTTATGTACTTATATTTTTTGTTATTTAATTATCTCCCATCTGTTCAAATTAAAGCAGCAATATAATTTTGCAGCTTTTCAAAAGGGAACTGTGTTTTTCAGCTTTACAGATCAAGTTCAATGCAAATTAAGGTTTTTTACTGAACAAACAAAAGAGCGAATAGGAGATAAAGTTATGGAGCCAAATTCAGGCCAATAGTTTTGATAATTTGAAGAAAAAAAAATTCAACAAATGTATTCAAAAATGTAATTAGGAAAAGTTTTTTAAGACCATGTTTAACCATAAAAAAACGTTTCCTTCTTGTTTGAATACATTTTCTTTTTTCCAAAGTTCAAGACTAAAACTTGAACTTTTAGTTTCATTTCTTTTCCTCAAATGATTTAAACTATTGGCCTGGATTTGGCTCCATAGAAAATGACTAAATAATAAGCAGAGGATTAAAAACAAACACAAATAGAAACGGGGATTCAAGCAGCTTAAGAATTCAACATGAAAAGTTTAATTGATGCAGTTATCCAAAAACAATGACATTGACTGTAGGTCTGCTAATTACATACGAGGAGATGTGAAGCTTGGATTCAGCAAAGTCCAGGTCCCAAATTTCTCATCAGTGCCACGAAGTGTAATAGAGTTTCTCTAGTTTCGAACTCTGTATGACATCTAATTTGAACTACTCTATACTATCTGTGTGTTGGGTAGTTAAATGTATAACCGAATACAATATTATGAATCACGAGGTTAATCTTAATCCTCACAGTAACTATAGTTATAGTGGACGAAAAAGTAGAATATTTTCCTCTAAAGTGTCAGAGAATGGAAATACAAGCACCATCAAATTGTACTTACTGTACTGCGTGACAGGTGGAATAGTGCGGCCTCTTTAAATGTTGTCTGTACGTTTTTAGTTTTACTTCTGACCTGAGACAACTTCCCAGATTCCTTTTGAAAGTCTCCGCCGTCGTTGGCAGTTCCGTCGCACACGATGCGGTTCAAGCCGCGCCCCGGGGTCTTTTTTTACTCGCATATCTGCAGCAGTTTATGTTATGAGCTGTAGAAATGCAAAACGTGGTTGACCTACGCTCGCTAGACACCGTCTGAGGAGTGGAAGCTGGTGCTCTGCTAAGACGCTGCTCTAGCTGCGCCCCCAGCGTTACTGCGCTGTGGAGTAAAGCAGACATCAGTGACGTGAGCACTGCAGGAGCACTGTAATGGTTTACTTATTATGCTAATGCCGTCAAATTTGCAGATTAAAAAGAAACTTTAAACTTCAGGCTTTTTGAGGGCCCTCGCCAGGTTGGGCCCCCTGGGTGTTTAGTTCCACTGTTCCCCTCGCTGCTCGGCCCCTGTCGTCCTGAGAGAAACATAAGGCGTATAGCTTGCAGAAATCGGGGTGATTAGGTACCACGTTGGGTACCAAATGGCCAAAAGGCACGTACGCTCTCAGAGGGATACGTTACATGCTGACTACTTTCATTTCCCAGTTCCCTTTGTAATTGTTTGCGTGTATATGTGTGTATTGTATGTGTGTGTGTGTGTAACTGGAGGACACAGGAAGGGGATGCTGCGCGGTGACTGATGGCTGAGAGTGATTTATGGGCAGCAGGGTGCTGCAAGAGGCCTCACCGCGCTCCATCATGTCGTATCCCTCTGTCATGCAAATTATCAACAGCCACCATTTCATGATGAATTATTCCCCAGACCTGCGCTTTAATGACAACCGCCCTTCAACGCGAGCGCAAACGACGTTGCCCGTCGACTCGCGCATCAGCCCCGCGCTCGCAGACGTGCCGGTGACAGCTTTGTTCTGAACTGCATTAAGAGTTTGTGTCGGAGACGGGGAACCGGAGGAGAGGTCCGGAGGGAAATGGCTTCTCCTGGAGAGTAATCACTGACAGGCAGAGGTTTAGTGGATAGCAACTTAGCTGGCAAAAACCGCAAATCCAATCTTGTGGCCTGCAAAAATCAGGAGACCACGAGATGAAAGGTAGATGATGGAGAGCGGAAAGGGGAAGGAGGGGAAGGGGAGATTGAAGGAAGGAGCACAAACATCAAACATGATTAGATGGGGACTTCTTTTATTCCTTTTAAATCAGCGGCCGTTATTAGCATTTAAACAGCAGAATATTCAAACACATCCAGCAATTAAGGCGAACATGGCTCGAATGGCTGCAGCGTATGAAAATCACAGTACAGACAAAAAGTGCATCGGCGTATTGGAGGGGACTCCCCTCTCCTTTCTGTGCATTTTTCTGCAACTCCGACCAGAATTCAATTTCACTCTGGGTAATTTCCCCTCTGTTAGCATTCAATATGTTTTCATCATTTTTTTTTTTTTTTCCAGCGCTCGCCACCCCCTCCCCCCACCCCCCACCCCCTCCCCACCTCTGTCTGTCACAGCAAAGGCCAGTCCCCAGATGGGAATCTTTATCACAAGGAAAAGCACAAAAGAGCGAGCACTGTTTCAAGGCCGACGAGTAAATGGGATTCCCGCAGAGACCGAGACCAGACACTCGCGCTCGGCATTGGTTGTGTGTTCCTTTCTCTGTATGGCTGAATAACTGAATATCATTTATACGGTATTGTCAGAAGAGGGACAAGGATTTCTGTTCTTGATGCGGCTCAATGGCTAGAGCCACGGCACCAAGGGCCACCCACGCTGATTGCACTGCAGGACACTTACTAAATGTACAGAGAACGGAGGAGTGCTATAGTGGTATAGTGTGCGGGAAGTCCACAAGGTCTCGGCTTGTTATTCCAGCAGTGAAGGTAGTGTGCACCTTTTTTTTTGTAAATGGAATGGACCGCAAACTGCCCTTGAACAAGAGTCCCCTCTGAGACTTTAAAGGTTATCTGATGTTTTTCTATGATTCTTATTCATGATTTCCTGGCTGACCGTGTTCTTGTGGATGTTTGTTGGTCTCCGGCATCTCTTAGGAAATAGATCTTGATCTCACGAGACTGCCTGGTTAAATAACGATTAGATTAAAAATCCAAAAAACTAAACTGTGCTTCAAGCATTTCAGTCCATACGCTTCTTCTAGCAGCCACACCAGCAGCCTGGCTCTATGGGAACATTGAACTACTATGTACACATATAAATATATAAAGAATAGTATATATATATATATATATATATACATATATAAACGTAAAACGCAACAATACGATTCAGATAGCAGGGCTCTGCGTTAGTGCTTGCCCGGGGCATGTCAACTCTGTGTTCAGGCAAGTGGAATGCCTCATGCAGATGTCCTATCGGGCAAGTGACAAATACATGTGTATTTATTAGAGGCCGATCTCATTACCGTATCAACGCCCCTCCAGTCGGCTATTCTGACCAGACTTCGTCTTCATAAAGCCGGAGCAGTGACCCACCCGACTCGGGGAGCAGGGCTGCCGGCGTGGGTTCATCCCTCATCACTGTGTTGTTCTGAAAAGAATCACTGCCAATCGTAAAATGCTTTGTCAATGAACAATGCTAGGGTGCTCTTTGGGGGTTTGAAATTGTTTTTTTTGGGGGGGGGGGGGGGGGCTTTTTATTTTTTGTCTGTTTGTGTTCCATGCAGGCAATCTCAGCCTCTACCTCACACTTTGAAAGAGTGCTTTTCCCCCACATTTATCTTCTGGCAGGATAATTTCAGAGGTCAGCTTCATCTTCTGACTGCATTGCAAAGGAGGTCGCTTTTTCCATCGCTTCTTTATTCTATTTTTTTTCCCCTCAATTGTTTATCTTTTATTCATACAGACAATCTTCTGGAGATGGAAAATGTGTTTCTTTCTCCGACAGGCCATCTTTTCTCTCAGAGAGTATTTTTGTGTTTGTTTCTAAGCAGACGAGAGCCCAGGTGGAGTGGCTCGACTTCCAAAGCCTGCGTAGTGACGGCGCTCTGAAAAGGGGAGACGTGCTCTAATGAATTCAGGTCAGGGTGTTATCGCTGGGCCTTTGCTAAATTGTTTCTATGAAATCGGTTTCGCTCGGTAAGAGCCAGTGGAACAAGGCAGCGGAGGGAGCCCATTCATTCCCACTACATACAAATTGTCCGTTGGTTCAGTCCACTTCAGTTGTCAGCTATACTTAAGCACTTGAAGGAAAGCCTGCAGTGTGCTGTGACGACCTAACGGATATCCTATTCTGCCTGATGGGCATTAGACAGGTTAGCCAAGCGCAACTCTCCAAGGACCTTTGTGCCCCTGAGGAGAAAACCAGGAGCCCAATCTGTTATTGTTATATTTAAATAGTAGTTTAACATTTTTCTGGCTGAAAAGATGTTCTGTGACGTTTCAGAACCACTTACACTTAGTGTTATACAATAATTATTGTTGTATGACGTGCGAGTGACATATACTTGCATTCAAGATCTTTTCATGGATGGTTATTCATTTATATTATGTAAAGATGCAGTATGATTTATTACCTTTTTGCAGCAGTTGTATTGAAGTTATAGTCCAACACTAAATATGAAGCTATAGCCATCAGCTGAGCTTAGCATGAAGCCTGGAAAGCTAGCCTGGCTCTGTCCAAAGCTAACGAAATCCACCGACCAGGAGAGCTGGACGACAAACGGATTTTATCAATGAACTTGAAATTCAAAAATTACAATCTATCTCACTTTAACTTTTTTAATTACAGTACAGAACCCACGTAGTTCATAGTAAGTGCGGTGAGAGAGTTTAATATATATATATATATATATATATATATATATATATATATATATATATATATATATATATATATATATATATATATATATATATATAAAAAAGTTGAACTATTCCTTTCATTTCCAACGCGCCTCCATCTGTGAAGGTTCCAGAAGTACTGCACAGTGGGACCTTTTTCTGACTTATTTGTGAAGGCCATAGGCAACGAACATACAGCTCCGCGGATGCCTCACAAACGCGTCACATACGTACATATGGGGGAAGCTCACTGCTGCTGCGTGGTGGTATCGTGCGGTGTTTGCGTGGGACGTGGATCATCAGAGACGTGGCGACAGAACTCAGACGCACTGACACATGTATGTGCACACTTACACGCTCCCACACACTTTATGCGGCGGCATGATTAATCACGGGCATCTTTGGGAGTTTTAGAGGAGGTTCAGAAGGGGAAAAAAAACACATTTTTGCCAGTTGAATCGTCATTATTATTATTACAGGATTAATTCCTGTCTATCGCTTCTTTACTACTGCTGTCTTACAGTCTTCCTCGCACCACCTCATCTCTCCGAGGTGGCGGAAATGTCACTGCCCTCACGCGCAGCAAATCCAACATTTCCACAATCGGCGTCGCTATCTGAGTCGTCAGGTGATCCCGTCCAACGTTCGCAGGGTTTGAATAATTGTCCCGCGTGATCCCTCGTCGGCCGGATAAAAGCGCCCGAGTGTGGATCATCGTAGGGGGACTAAGAGAGCACGCACATGCCTGCACACGCACAGTCATACAGAATAATGAGTGCATGCTTTTGTCCTAGAGGGCATTTGTGGCCCTCATCTAGAAACAACATCAAGGACGCACATTTGGGACTAGACGGTGTGGAGCCGGGCAAGTTCTTCAGTCACCTGGAGCAGTGGCAAGGTTACATGAAAGGCTAGCATTCCTGGCCCCACACACACACACACACACACGCATATATATATATATACACAGACCGACTCGTGAAATGTGTCCGTAATGATACAGCTGCGGGCCCCTCCACACATGACGGGAGGGCGGCCTTCACGCAGTGCGCCGCCCCCAAGTTTTGATTGTAAACGAATTTAGTCCAGACGTACACGCATACAGGCCTAAACCATCCATTTCCATCATTGGCGAATTAATTATTTAATAGTCCGGCGTGTGCAACCGCTGTCCTCACATAGCTCTGAATTAACACAAATTTAGGTCACATTTGTATTCCGCTGCCGTTTGATTATGCAGAGTGGAGGCCCGGATGATTCAGGGCAATTTCACGATGCCGACACCGGAGGAGTATCAGTGGGCGGGTACATCGGGGGGCTTTCGGAGGGATCTTCCTCGTCTTTGTTGTGCAGATTTCTGGGACAGACTGATGTCTTCCTCGTGCACAGACTGCAATTCATCCTCTTTTGTTGCAAGTTTTTCATTCCCTTTTTTGTGGGGGGGGGGGCTGGGTGTCTCTCTGGAGACGAGGCAGCGAGCAGCATGACTTCCCCTCGGTGGAAACACTTGCTGTTAAATTGCTCATTTTCTCTGCTGAACGCCTGCTGTAGACCCATCACCTACTGCATGCAAGCTCCCACGTAGTTAGAATGCACACATGTATCATTATACTTGAGAGGGACATTTCACAAAAGGCCATGTCCTTCTAACATTCATCTATTCTAATCCTAAAGCATGAAACCCCCCGACCCAATCTTTTTTCCTCTAATCCAAACATTAAGTTTACCCTCTCGTTCCAGTGAAAATTGGCCCAACTTGCCAGAAAGTCAAATTGGTTCACCACCCAAAACTGAAGACACAAATTTACACAGTCGGACAAGTACGACTCATTTTCTGCCCCTCGTTCAAAGCGATGCTTGTTTGGCGTGCCGCTTTGAGTGTGCAGTCATTTCAACTGTAGTGACGCGGCGTCACTGCCGCAGGGCTGAGGCAGTCCCATTCTATTAATGATGTTGTGTGTAATTGAAAATAAATTGAAAATCGTGGCTCCCTTAATGAAGGTTCCCAAAGGTTTTCATAGTATGCTACAAGTGGAGGGCTCCAGAGTATATCCTTCACTTTCTTTCCTTCTTCCCTCCTTCCTCTCATCCCTCTTATTTCCCACTTTTCTTTCTTTCTATCTATCCGTCTTCCTTTCCTCCTTCCTATTTTCCTGTCATCTTTCTCCTTATTAATTTCTCTGTTCATGCCCCCCCCTCCCCCCACACACACTTAATTTTCTTTTTCTCTCTTCCTTGCTTTTCTTCCTCTCATCTCTTTACTTTCGAGTTTCTCCGTTTAACAAGTAAAACGGACATTCCCATTCAAATCGACGTCGGCGGTTGGTCAGAGCAGCGGCCATTTTTGCGTTTTTTACCGTTTCCATTGCAAGCGCCGCAGCAGGTGAAGCTCTGTATAAAACCAACTTGCAGCGAGACGCACCGAGGGGAGGTTTTGAAGTAGTGGAGTAGTAAGAAGCATGGAGAGGGTCGGACGCCATCTGTTGTTGCCTTGCTGCTACAGAGGAACGGAGGATTGTTACGTGACGAGCATCAACACGAGACGGACTACAGAAGAATGCTGGCTCAATGTGAACACAAAGTTCTCCAACTAGTGAGCGTGACACACTTTACGAACCCACCGATGTGTGTTATTTAGACGCCTCGTTGATTCTAGATTACACTGCACATGTGTATATACTGAACACTTGCGACTAATAATATCATGCTACTGTATAACTAAAATTGACATTCATCTACCAGAAATCAAGAAGTTCAGTGGCAGGTTGTTGTTGTTTGGTCTGTAAAGTGAGTTTATTTAGAGCCAGAAACCTCCCTGGTGGAGCGAACGCTGGTCATTTTCTACCGCACGGTGATAATAATAATTGCCGGTGCTGCACCTCTTATTTGGGCTACATGAGGGACGGAAGGGGTCAGACGTGGTGTGAATTACATGGCTCTCTAAAGAGCACGATGCCTATTCATAGTAGCATCCCAGTTTAGCGCGGTGACGTCAACAGAGACACAATCAGGCCACTGAAAAACAACGAATTTAAGCTTTTTGTGTTCCACCATTTCAATGCTTGGATTTCGTCGTTGATGAAATGCAGCTCTCTTGACGCCTGTCTCCTTGCCACAGGGGTGAAAGCCGTGTTCTCCGGCCACTACCACCGGAACGCCGGCGGGTGCCACGACGGCCTGGACATGGTCGTGAGCTCGGCCATCGGGTGCCAGCTCGGCAATGACACCCACGGCCTCAGGGTGGTGGTAGTGACCGCCGACGCCATCATCCACGGCTACCACAGCCTCGACCAGCTGAGCGCGGAAGGCATGAGCGAGGACCTCAGGAAGCTCCTCCAGGTCTGAAGGCCAAAGGAGGGAACATCAGAAACACTCGTCAACACGTTGTTTTTGTTTTTTTGTGAATAGTTTCTCTTTGTGATTCCCCGTTCTTAGAGGCACAAAAGAAGGTTTTTCGGAGACTGGAGCGTTGGTCATGTCAGCAGATAGGATTGAGATATTAAAATCACTCCTTCATTCCTAGTAGATATATGATAAGCTGAAACCTAATGTTTAGGCTTTTGATCAACAAGGCCAGTCTCATCAATGTTGAAGTTGTCCAATGGTCCAATGGGAGATGTAGGAAATCCCTAAGGTATATCAAAATAGACCAGACCGGTGAAGACAAAGTGTAGAAAAGATGCATTTCAGCGTCATCTCAAAGTAACTACTGGTCTAAATTGAATGCTGCAGGTTAATATCTAACAGCGTGAGTATTAAAGGGTGGAGTTTTCCTTTTAATGATCCTAAAATATCCAGCTGCCGTAGCCATTTCTACTATGTTTGCTGTCTAATGCCTCGTCGGCTATCCTATGCAATATGTGTGTGTTCAAGTTTTAATGTGGTACGTTGTTTAACATGTGGAGCTGACCTCTAATCAGACTGAGCGGTCTGTTTGTAGCCTGATGGTAACTATTTTTTATTTTTTTCAAACTGTCCAGCCAGAATAAAGCTATATATATATATTTGAGAGGTTATTCTTAATCCATATCAATTATAACAAAAATGACTGAGTTTTTAAAGTTGTAATCCTTCAGTCCGGCCTTTCCTGACTATTTTAAAATACAGTCCGCTCCGTGTTTTGCCGCATCATAAATACAAAGTGAGGACAGTAAACAGCGGGGCTGACATCAATCAGATAAATCAGTGAGGCTGAATTACATAACTTGATTTCATGTGAATCCCCTGTGCGGGTGAAGAGAAATCAAAGCCAGCACTTGTTAGAAGCGGAACCCGCCGCTAACAAGGAAAACTATTATATAAAGAGGGGAAAATGGGTCTATGAATAATTAAAAAAATGGGACTTTATGTACAGAAAATCTCTTAACTTGAATCTCTGATCCTTTGTTGGACAGCAGGACTTTATTTCATGCCCAAATCCATATCCGTGATGTAACATTTACATCACACCTAACCGGCTTAATCTGTCTGAAATAGCTGCTGTGAACTCGGTAAATAAAATGAATAAGGTGTGATTGTGTGAAGCTAAAGGCCTGGTGTCAGGCTGATAAGGCGCAGTGATAGTGGCGTGATTAATGGTCGGAGGAGCGCAGTAGTTTAGTCACGGCTGAGACAACCTCAGTGTTACGGCCTGCGAGCCGCAGGCTTCTTTAGACGCTCACCGTTTTGAAATTGTCTTTAAAATGGACATTTGTGCAACAAAACGACTTTGTCTGTGAGCCCTAAATTACTCTACTCAATTACGCTACACACACACACACACACAGACTCTCACTCGCTCTCAGAATTTAAAAAGGTTGTCATAGCAACCCTAGAGCAACACATCTGTGTGTGTGTGTGTGAGTGCGGGAGAGAGAGAGAGAGAGTCCGTACTCCCCGGCTGTGTGTCCGTCCGTGGTCTGGAGGTTACTGTCGGTGATTTACCATCGGCGACGCCATCGCTGACCTCATTTCACACCGACGGATTCTGTCTCTCTTCCAAAAAAAGTCAGCATGCGCCGGAGGAGGAGGGAGGGAGGGCGTCTGAGAGGAATGGATAATGAGTGTGATGTGTGAAAGACGACTCAGTCCATCTCCTTCATTTCCTGTCTGAGAAGGAACCTTATGTCCTTATCTATTTTGATATCCTCACGGTAGCCGAGCTCAACCACATTGTTCTTTATCTTCTTTCGTGTGTGAATTTGTTTTGAGCACGTGACTCGACTCAATGACTCGGGGAACATCACACGCTTTGACTTGTTCCCTCCTTGAATTCTAATGAATGACCATACTGGACGCCATGACTGTGACATGGTTGGTTGTATTTTTTTTTTTACAATAAATGTTGATTTTATCTAATGATTGCATGGTGTTACCGTGTTTATTATATTGTGTGTCGTAATCATCTCTTCTTAAAAGCTGGATTTATACAAGACATTACTCCTGTTGTCTGGATACTCTGAACTTCACTACTCAGGAATCACAACATTAACTTGAAATGCTCTTGTTTATCACCCTGTTGCTTAGTCTTGTCTGTTAGACTTAAAGGTGCAGTGTGTAGGACTTGGCGGCATCTAGTGGTGAGGTTGCAGATTGCAACCAACAAACTTCTCCCATGTGTTTCAGGTGATCTTAAATAAAGAAAACCTACTTATTGCTATTATATTCCATTTCTGCCAAAAGACAGATGCTCCACACTGATCCTCTAAGGATAACAGAGTTATATAACAGATTATATAACAGGTGTTTCAAACTCATCACGTTTTGAAAATGTTTAAGTGAAATCGTAGCTCATATCTTTGAGGTATCTCAGGCTTCTTTGTGTTGGTCGTCCTGGGAGCTCCAGGAGATCCAGCTTCTCTCTCTCTCTCTCTCTCCTTATTCGAATGGAGGATGTAAGGATAGAGTGTTACGTATGCTGTACACAATGTAAAGCCTCCTTGGGCTCATTCAAGCCAGGCTCGTCACAATAGGCCCTGCTTTTCTATTTTTGCTCGACTATTTCTGTCATTTTTTGCCTTTATTTGACAGCCCGAGCCCTGCTTTTCTGCGCCACCTTTATAAAACACCCCTCAAGATGAACTGCTGTGCTTTTGGGGATCAAAAGTACACTTACTATATTTCAAAATGAGTGTGTGGCTCTTCTGTCTGTTTTATTATGCATGGGAGAAAGTCTGTGTGTCCTCCTCAGAAAGCAGGAAGATGATGATTCTTCCGTTGCGCGCATCGTTTCAACTTTCATCCGTCAATGGAGACATGAATCTGTGCGAGATGTACCACCAGCTCTGCAGAGCAAACAGCCAAATCAGGAGACGCAAAACCCACCGAGGCTGCTGATAAGATGTGGCATTTTAACATAAGAATATCAACACCTTCATCTTCAACTGAATCCAACTCGTGCGCTGCATATTGTATTCACATTTTCCCACTCCCTCTGCGTTAAATCAGAGATTAGCAGACTCCAGCGCAGCCGGAGGGGTGTGAGCAGGTGGGGATTGTTTGCTGGAGGACTCTACAGTCGTACAAAATGACTGTTATTGGACACTACAGAAGAGATTGAATGTGCGACTGGCTTGCTCACAGGGCGCATACATATTTATAGCTATTCTGCTCTGAAATCAAGGTTTTAGTCTGTCACTTTGCTGCTGAATCCGCATTTCTTTGAAAGAACATTTTGGGCATTGGAGGGCAAATGGTTGGAAAGGAAGATGGCAGCTTTCTGGACAGACTTGAGGTCAGCGGCGTGTCCTCGGCACTCAGCCCCGTTCCTGCAGGATATTTATTCTACTGGTACAGATAAAAGCTAGTCCCTGTTTATTGATCTGAAGCGCTGTAGCAGTATCCCCCCCCAGTGCTCGCAGAAAAAAAATAAAAGCAAACATACACATAAACACACTATATGCACTCATAAAATCCATCTCTCAGTACTTTCATCAGCTGCCAGGGCTGCAGAGTCCATAATGCTCCATAAGGTTTTTTTCATCAGCACATGGAGGGGACTCGGGTCAGAGGTCAGCTGCTTTTGAACGTACATGAGAGGCTTACAATGATAGCTGGAGGGAATGTTTCCACCAGAGGCACACCAAAAAAAAAAGAGCTTGTTTCATCTTCGTCTGAGTGTTTTGATTCCTAATGGAATCCAAGGAGTTATCATTACACGCTGGCTAGATCAATTTGGCCGTCAGATATTTTTGGCTCCACGCTGTTGGCCGTGTGAGCGAGTGTCTGAGGAAACTTACAAGACACACTGTAGGTGAAGCAGACAGTTTAAAAAAAGCAACGGCCGCTATGACCACTATTCATCCGTGGCTCGTCAAAAGTTTTTCGAACTTTGTTGTAAGCAATGACAGCTGAGACATTTACATTACATGCTCCATGTTTATATAAATATATATTGTGTATAGGGCCTATAACACACAGCTCTGTCCCTGTTTGTAACCAGAGCAGCCGTCAGCAGACTTTCAATGCAAGTAAACCCCTCAACACAAGCTGATAATCCCATTGCAGAATTATCAGGAATTCTATGCTTTGGGTATGCATTTTGATTAAGATCTCAGTCTTTACAGCACAAATCTCCCATTTACTGCAAGCATCTATAGGCCACCTAAATACAGTGCAATTTCGATGACATTGCTGAAGCTCTGTTATCTCGTCTGCACTGACTTAGACTGTTGATTTCATGTATTGCACCCACTTAAAACCAATTTAATAAGCATAAAGTTATTTCATCCCGTCGACTATAAAACATCTAAAGTCCTCCTCCTGCTACCTTGATATTCTCTGGACTTTTTTTCAAAAGTCAACACTCGGACACACTGAAATGATATCCCACAGGCCTTGCAAACTGCAGTTATTAACAAAACAATGTCATGACAAAGGATCTTGTAAAATGTACTCGCATTAACAGATTTTTTTTTGGGCCACTTCGGGGCAGCAGAAACAAGTTGTAAACACAGTTCTGACATACAGTCACCTCACAATTGCCTGTTTACACACAGCAACATTAGCAATCATGAGGCGTCTTCTAAAAAGTAGAACCAATATTCTCTCTCCTTTTAGCTTTTTTTTGGACTCTAATCTCTTTTTTTAGCTGCTAAACGCTCCACTACTTGTCTTTTCACACCTGAAAGTCCGAACTAAGGTTTTCTGTTTTGTTATACTGTACACATTGTTGTTTTCACATTGCAATCATGCAAGCCTAAAGAACTGCTTCCTGTAACTGGTCCAAAAGTCCGAACACTAGAACACACTCAAACCGAACCAGGGTTCGGTTTGATCCTGACCGAGACCACCTCTTTTCGTTTGGACCAAGGTTTGGCTGTTGGTCCCATGATCTGAGGAGGTTTCACACCTGTCATTTATAGCTGGGCAGGTATGGGTTATAGTCCGTTTTTTGAGCTTTTTCACTTAAACTGCTGCCTGATGCAACTAGTTCTCTTTCACCGCACTCCAAAACAGTAAAGCTGTGGGTGTCAAACCAAAACCCCGGGCTGAAAGACGCTAAAAACGAACCGCATAATTACATGACAACTGAGCAAACTCCGTCTGCTGAGGTAAATGGTGCGACATGATAAGAATCTGAAGAAAAGGCTACTAAATGGACTTTTCGGTGATAGGACTGTTCGCAAGGTCAAAAATCTCAGCCAAAATGTATCTCAGCATCCAATGGATTTTCTCTCGCTGCGAGCATCAAACTTAAATTGGCTCTCAAAAAGATAGGAGCACCAGAACATGCACGCACACTCGGCCAGGCTCCAGTACCACCACCACCACCACCACCCCTTCATGTCTCCACGCAGTCCACAGGTGTCGGGGGTGGGGGTGGGGGAGAAAATGAAACTTGGCATATCCAATCATGGCCTGACGTCAGGGTGCCACCCCTCCTGGTTGTGAGCCCGCTGACGGAGCGAGCCATCTGGGCAACAGAGAGCCGGCGACAGGCCCATCCATCCCTGCGCCCTGCCCTCTGGGCCTGCAGCCAGCAAGACAGGCTGGGAGAGCTGGCGGGGTGATCGGCGCCCGCTTGCCAAGATGGAGCATGTTTTGATGATTCTACCATTCAGCGGGGTCAGAAATGTGCATGAGTCACTGTATTTAATGTGACGGACTGGTTTCAGCCACCAAGTCTGACCGGTCACAGATGTGTCCCAACTGTTGCATTTTGGGCCATAAATAGTCCGTCATATTTTCATATAAATACGGTTGTTTTTTGGTCGCCGTCTATTACCGGATGATATAACATAGTCAGGATTTGTCTGTACACTTTTTGATGACCGGTGTGGTGGTGGGGGGGGGGGGGCATAGAGACCAGACATGTGAGAGAGTTCAAGTACCCTTCGGCTGGGTTAATCATGGTTGACAGAAAAGCTTAACTTAGTGGGTTCACTGGGTGATAATTGAGAGGTGGAGACCAGGTGTGATGAGAAAATGAAGATGATAATTGTCTTCCTGCTTTAAGTAGAAGCTTCTTCTTTTTTTTCTCTCATTTCAAATTGCAGAGAAAGGTTTTTTCGCTACAAATTAAGTCACACTTAAAGCAGAGAGCAGAGCATCCCAGAGAGGATCTGTGTTTAAACATGCATGACATCATGCTGCCCCTCTGTTGGAGACATCTATAGAGGTGCTGGTTCTGTGGCCAAACACTGTCCTCCAGGAGAACAAAATATCCGGGTTTTTTTGTTGGCATTGTCATTCCGAGCATGTTAGCAACCACATTCATGAGTTTTGTCAAAAACACATTGTCACTTGCTACTCTGGGCTCTGATACTGGGAGGCTGTCTCATTTGTGTCATCAGAATTACTGTAATCACCTGTTTTTGACTTGTGAATGCTCACGTCAGCGTCCACGTTGTAACGGAAACTTTGCTTTTGGAAGCTGCTCTTTACTCGGCCAAAGCCTGTATTTTAATGTGATCAAACCCAGATGTAATTAAGCAGTTTATTGTTATTTCAAGGGTTAAACTGCTAAGTTGTCACAGTGAAGTCACAGACATGCGAATGTTTCCATTTCTAAGAAAGAACCCATATGACGCAATATACTGCATGTAGAAACAGGGAGGGAGTGAGAACAATCCTTAATGTGCCTGTGTTCCATTTAAATAGAGAGATATACTGCACAGTGTATAATAACCTGAAATCTGGGCAATAAGCCAAAGTCATTTTTCTGATAAATGTGTATTTTCTCCGTGAGACATTTAGAAAAGGATTTTAATAGTTGCACAGCAGTTGCATACGTGTCTGTACTAAAAAGATGTCAGCGATAGTCATTACTGAAATTAGATGACAGAAATCCTACTGTTCTCCTTGTTCTTACTGTTTGTTTTTAGAGCAGACAAACTGGTGGATATGCCCGTGGATTTTTTTTTTTTCTCTCTCTTCCCTTGTTCACTTAGTCAAAAAGAGAACAGAAGGCTCTCTGTGACATTTACCCACAATACTGTTCTTCACACCGCCACCAACTGGACTCCCACTCTCTCAATGTGAAGATGGAAGATAGTTTCAACAGTTTGTTTGAACGGAGAACACAACCTCCCCATCAACCAGCCACCTGCTGACTAAAAATGGCCGAATGCTGTTATTTACCAGCACACAGGATGTGAATGTAGTGGCTGAGAGGCGGAGAGAGACAGGAGTGGTTCATCAGGACAACAAGGAGCACCTGCGCCCACCTATGGCTACACAGCACTGTGTGTGTGGGTGTGTGTGTGTGTGCGTGTGTGTGCAGATGAAAGCCATGTTTGTGAGGGGGCGTAGAGGGCAATCGTGTGCCTACATTGCATGAGTATAAACAGCTGGATGACTCCCTAAATTGAGAAACATAATAATTGCTGCACATTGCGGGCTGTACTCAACGATCTTCTTTTTTCATTTTTTTTAAGAATTGAACACCAGAAAGCAACACCTTTTATGAAAGTCTGGACGCCAAAAATATATTTGTTGGCTCAGTGAATCTAAGTTTTGCGTAATCTGCGTCCATCTGACGTGTAAACCTGCACATTGTCCCCTGCGATTCCTGTGATCACAACACCGCAGTTATATGTTAAAGTTAGCTCGTTTGCCAGGAAGGCCACCTACTTGAAGATCTATTGGAGCCATGTTAAAGATGTCAGCATTTATCACACAAAGCAGTGTTTAATACGACATGAACAAAAGGAGCTTTCTGAGGGTTATTTTTTTACAAACAGCAGGTGCTCATGTACCATTGTTATAAGCCTGAATGGTGAAAAACTGGTTTCCGTAAGGGAGATGTTATCAAACCACGAGGCAAAATTAGACAACTGCCTATTGGCTCAAAGTACATTTCATTTGCAAGATGTTTGCTAATATTTTACTGCCATTTTGGGATTCTGTCCAAATCTTTATCTAAATTATGAAAATGAATTTGCTCTTTGGGATCTAAGACACAATTGAAATCACCCGAAATGACTCTTAGAGCAACATGAATTAAAGTTAATAGTTAATAATTAAGAATAGTAGTGCTTACATTTACCATGAGTTGAGGAGTCTGGTCTATCCACTTTCTTCAAGGTCTCATACGTGCAGCATCTTTATGGGTTTCTTGTCCATTCTCTTTTTAGATGTAGTTTGCCAATCATATTCCTTTTAATGTTTGCCTCAAAGCTTTTTCTAAGGCTATGAATAGTGAACTCATTTGAGAGGGAAATACATATGTTGCAATGTTTTGGTTTAAAGTATGCCCATTTTAATGGATTGAGTAACCATGCAGTGCATTCAGCAGCGCATTCTTCCATCACATGCAAAGATAATTTGCGAGCATAGGAACTCAGCTTGGATAGTGGAAATGAAGGATCAGTCTGACATGGGGGACGTCCATGGGGAGGATATAGATATGGATATAATGGATATAGATTATCTTTTGGAGAGACAACTTTTTTCATTATTTTTCAATTAGAAGGGTTTACAATTATATCTGCAGACGAAATAACCCCTTTATTTCCATTTTATTCCCATGATTTCAAATTAATTCCCATAGATTCCTGTTAATTCCCACAGAAGGTTTCCACCTTGAATAGTCCTGGAATGTTGCGACCCCAGTGTGAACCAGTTTGCATTATGGAGTTATCTCATATTTTATGTGTCAATAAAAGTATAAAGAAAAACAATTAAAAAGAAAAAATAAACATCCACGGTGCAGATATTGCAATATTCTCCAATCAGTTTATGCGATGCTCTCTTATAAAGCCACATCTACACATTTGTCCCTCGGTCCCAAAAGAAGGGTGGCATCATGAGAAACATGTGAGTGCCTCCTTACTGTCTCCTTTTACCAACATGCAACCACAGCAGAGTCCGGTATATATGCTATAATATGCCCACTGAGTTTGAAAGTTCAGCGCTCCTGCGGGCCAACGCTAACCAACTTAAAGTTGCTTTTAGCCAGCAGAGCGGTATTTTTAGTGTGGCATAGCGGCCGTTTCCCACTGTCATCACAACGCTCTCCCCTCACTGCTTCTATAAGACCCCCAAGGAGCAGCAGAGTGTAACAGCTGAATAGAAGTGAACACGTCTCTGAGGCACCTGCTATCCCCTGAGAGGAAAACAGTGCACACATAAACACACACTTCTTCTCTCTCGAATGCATGTACACACACTCTGAGACATGCACATGTGTGATGGCTACACACACATACTGGCACATAGAGAGGCTGGCAATCATGGTACAATTTCTCCATAAACACACACACACACACACACACACACACAGTGTAAAGACAGGTAGACATTTTGCCTCCCTGTCAGTCAAACATTCCCTCACACGACTCTTAACTTGCTTTAGCGCATGACGGCCCATCTGTATGCCATTACTGTGGTTTTCGACGCTAATGGAGCCATTTTGCCGAGCCATAAACTGTAGGGGAACATTAGCACCCAAGATGCAGTCTAACAACGCACTAAACTGACGGGTGCCGACGTGCTGCGCATCGCTGAAAGCGCCTCCGGGGCGAGGCAATGCAACAATGGTCCTTGATATTAATAGCCTTTAGTTTCTCAGAGAAGGATGAAAAGACGAGGAGGAAAGCCCTGGCTTTGTGTACATATGGACCTCAGTCACTCCATCACACTCATCCCCTATATTGGGGCGGAACATTACTCGACAGGAACTTGTACAAACAGGACATACATACTGTATATGTGCTTATGCATGCACTCACACATATTTGCATAATATATCACAGAATACCGAGTGTGTACATGATGCAAATCCACAACAGTGTCTGAAATGCCTCACACTAGTCCATCAATTAAGGTAACCACATCATTTTTAACTGTAATTTGGTAAATGCACACATACTCTCACTTGACCACTGCAAGATAACGATGTATTCAGTGTAAACTACACTCCTCATTACCCGCATGAGTGTTTTATGAGGTCTGGTTAGGTTTATTCAAATGAAACTGTTTGGTTAAGGCTTGGAAAATATCACTGCCAGGCAGAAGAAACACATTCTGACTGTCTTGCTACTTCCACCTTTGCCAGGAGTAAGTAAAGGTGTTTGTGCTTGTTGACATTTTGAGTCCTGGGCTTTTATTTTTGCACAACAATTCAATCATGCTTTCCTCAAGGTTTTGTTTTAGGTCCGTCAGAAGCACATGTTGATGTGCATCCATTCATATGAACGTGGTCCTCACAAGGATACAAGTACACACACATGTGGTTGATTCATTTAGAATGATGCCTCCAGGTTCCCCCTGTGTGTGTGTGTGTGTTTACCACCGTGATTGCATGCCTTTAACATGTTGACATTCAAATGTAATCCGTCCTTGTAATTAGACAGGCGCCAACCACATAAGCAGAAATAGAGGCAGAGTGATTAAAACAAGGAAATCCAATCACGCATGCTTCTTATGTCAGCGAACTGATGAGTTGGCGGCTCCACACTATAATACGGTAACAATTACCCCGCCACGTACCGCCAAATGCACAAACACACGTCCACGCGCCTTCACCGCTACGCAAGGCAGATTATGGCACACACTTACAAATGGCTGTACAACCGAGCGCACACACGCTCTGCCGCAACAATACTAATTAATCCAGATATCTTTTCCCACACAGGATATCCTTGGCTTTCATCCCCTCCTCAATTAGATTGAACTTCCCGCAGTTATGTTAGTGTTTGGATTAGGAGGAATTATGGGGGAATGCTAATGTTTGAAATCCTCCTTTGCCTTTGACTTACTGCATCAGACGCTTGACAGCTATCTGGCTTTTCTAAGGAGAGGTGTGTAGCTCTTTGTGCATCTGAATTAGTGTTTATGCGGCACACGCGCGTTAGCTAAACCTTCGCTACGTGCTAGCACCTTCACTGGCTCTCGGTAATAGATACAGTGGCGTCATCCAGACCTTGCATCACTCGGCCAGCTGCCCTTCTTCTTTTCGTACTCCTTAGCTGAGATAGGTCAAGATGAGAGCAAAGGATCCTTAAGATGTTTCCTATGTGAACTTTGACTCTGTCTTTCATCTCCTTTGGGACTCTGACAACAAAGACCTACACTTAAGTCTTAATCACATAAAACGCTGCATAGACATTTTCGCCCTGAATTCAAATAAGCCGTATACTGCTAATGTGTTAACTAATGTGTCAATTAGCAACTTCCGAGGTAATTACATGGTCAAGAATAAAAGACAAAGTTAAGTATAAAACTCTATTGTTTTGCCAGTCACTGCAGCTGACTCCTCATGTCACCGCAGGGAAAAAGCAGAAGTGTAATTCTCAATGTACCAGTGGTGCAAATGTCGTCACAAATGGAACCAGTAAGTCACTGGTTGCTTGTTCATCCGATCTCTCCCTTTTCAATTTTGCTTTTTCAGCATTGAAGTTTTGGATTCCCTCGAGTAACAATAACATCAGCGTGTCCATCAACTCTGCTTTCAGAGTTGACCTCCAATCTGTCTTGATTCTCGACAGCTGATTCCTCTCTCATTAGCACACACGAGAGACTGTGAGAGCCGACACCACACCATGGAGCGTTGGAATGCATCTGTTTGCTGTCCCTGTTTCTATATGTTAAGAGGTGGTTGCCGCTGATGAGACCATCAATACGTTATGTTTAAAGACATTCACATTGGAAAATTGTCTTTCAGGCATGTTCAGACATATTAGAACGCAGAGTTGCCTCAAAATGTGAAAGCTTGCGGCAAAGGGGAAAGTTGGCAACTTCGGTCCTCTTTAGCAACTCTTGTCACATGGACAACGCCATAATGAGTTACTCTTTGGTGACCAATAACAAATTGCGGTTCAAATGTGCCTCAACCATAAAATATAACTTTGTACATATCTTGATCATAATAATTCCAGTGTTTTTTTTTACACTCCCTCCAGGAGCTCACAATAAAAACATGTTGGCTTCTTCTTCAGTGTTCCTGCTAAACTGAGCTAAACACATCCAGAAGCAATCCGAGTTGAAATGTTAGCAATCCTCTCAAGACCAAAGTTTTATATCAGAGTTTTCAGCGGAGAAGGAGGAGGGTGATACAGTTACCTGCTTCAAGGCAAGAAGTTCAATATTGTAGCCCTCAATGTCAAGATGCTGTAAAACGCCTATACCAAGGTTTTAAATTCAGCACGAGCGCGCTCTCAGCCTCACACCCCCTCCTCCCCACCACAGAGAGATTGGAGGTTCGCCTCTCCAGGACATCGCTGGTAGAGATCAAATCAGCCTTTGAGCTGCCCTTGATCTCTGCTTTTCTCCTTTGGTTCCCTCTTGTTCTTCCTCGCCTCTCTATCGCTGGTCCAGGAAGTGCAGCATTGTAGATTCTGGGTCTGCCGGTCGATGACGGGCCTTCGGATCCTGTCGGGATTTCGGGTTTATTGGTTTATAGGCAGAGGGGATGTGTGTCCGCAACATCAAACGGAAAGTCTTTGGTCCGTGCTGGGGAGAAACACCGTGAAAACAGTTTGCAGTTCCCCCATCATCGCTCATCAGAGGGACTGAATGAGATATGCTAATAGATCCTGAAAACTCTGCGTGTGAGTCCCTCTGCAGTGTGGATATTTCTCTGTTCGTGCCTGCTTTCTCACAAACACACTATCCTTTCTTCGCTCTGCATCCGCTTGTCACATTCTCACCAAACATTGTCACACAAACACAACGCAGCAGCCATTCCCACCAATGCGTCATTGACATCCAGTCCAGCCTGGAACGTGTCTCCCCCCCCGTCACCTCCCCACACCCTCCTCTGAACCTCCAGTCTGCCAGCCGCCTTGAATTATTCATCTAATACCGCCTATTTGACAAAGCCAGCCGCTGTGCTGGTTTTGCCAAACATTGCAGGCAAGAAAGATTTGTTTCTCTGTCTCCATGTGTCTCACTCCTTCACGTTCTGTTGTTGTCTTCTCCTCTGTTCCTCCTCTCTCATCTTTTCTCACAAATGCCACATTCCCCCTCCCGTTTATTGGCATCCGCTGTCACAGTGATTTGCTGAAGTGGATGTGACGGGCAGAAAGCCTTGTTCATGCATTTTTACTAAAGCCATACATTTGCTCCAATGGAATTTGTTTTTCCTTTCTATTCCTTCTGCTTCTTTTGCATGCTGTGTTGGACCATGAGAGAGTGCTTTTCCTTCACTGATTGAATTTTTTCCCCTTGTTTTTGTCACTTATAATATATGCAAATTGCAGCCCTGGAAAAAGGTAGGTCTCTTTGCTTTTAGTAATCAACTCCCACCGTTACGTAAACAAAGAAATTACATCTGTGTGTCATTATGGTTGAGCATTACAGAGGCTGCTTGACTGGTGCTGCTTGACCCGGCTCCGAGAGCCAAAATGCTCCTCTCCCTCATCTATATTTCAGTGCGCTGAGGGTGTTCCGTAATAATCCCAATTTGTGAACATTGCGGGCACCACTCTGCCATTTCCGAGCACTGCAATCTGCAGTCGCATTCCGCTAAGGTGCCGGAGTAACAATGGTCACGACTCCCTGAAATGCTATGCATTTAAAGCCTGCAGCAGCCATCTCCTGTGCTGCTGGAGTACTTTTATTTCCACTGAAAACTTAGCTCCGCTCGCGCAGTTTTCTAAATTTGTGACTGCTCTCATCACTAAAAGGCTTTCAGCGAGTTCGTACTTTTCAGAATCTGACCTTGAGTTGGTCGGTTCAACCTGAGGAGACGTCTAAGAGTTTGGACCCTTGCCCTTAACTGTAGACACACAGCTGATATTATTTGAAAAAGTAGTCCATGCAGCTTTGAAAAGGAGGCTATTTGTTTCACATTCCTTTCAAAATCTTTCCAAAAGCCTTGACCAAAAATAATTAAGTGTATTTCAAATGATTACGAGCAAGAAATCATGGAATGCAAGTCGATTTATAATCATAATATAATACACGTTTGATTATAATCATTTGTATTCAAACTGGCAAATAACATCATTTGTCTTCATTACTAGGAGGTCGGACACAAACCAAGAATATAAATATGTCTATTTCGAATGATTTAATCCATCCAAGGGAGCGACTGCCGGCAGTAATCGACTCATGTATCCGTTCTTCCACCGACTGAGTCTGGTTTCGATCCGAAAATGACAACATCCACATGCTGGCACAAATGTTAAGCTGTATTATCCTACATATATAACGTCATGGTGTGGTTTTACAGAGAGATACATGACAGACTTATCTACTGACTAACCAGCTTACTAGTGGAGTGAATAGTCCGGCACCTAACCACCCGTGAACCCACAGGTCATTTTATACAGATGTTAATTAGTGAGCTTGAGAAGAGCTGGGAGGTGGATTTTGTTATCTTTGGCCATGAGCTAGGCTAGCTGTTTCTAGTTTCCGTGCTAAGCAAAGCTAACTGGCTGCTGGCTGTAGCTTCATATTCAACCTGCAAACATGAGAGTGGCATCAACCTTCTGATCTACCTCCCAGCAGGAAAGCCAATAAGTGTGTTTCCCAGAATGTCGAGCTATTCCTTTTAAAGTGTGTGTGTGTGTGTGTGTGTGTGTGTTAACCTCCAGAGGCCTTGAGTTTGGCCCCTTAGAGCCTAGTTGGCTCTCAGGCTTAGCCCTCCATTTACAACCAAACCCTGCTGCTTCTCTCTTTTTCTAATGAGGGCTGGAGGGATGTATCTGGGCCTTCAGCTGTTTTATCTGCTCCCGCTCTCTCTATTTCCCTCCTACACCGCAGTCAGGCAGGAAGTGTTAAATATCTCTCCTCCTTATTGTATCCTCCAGCCTGCCATCAATTTCAAGCTGTTCTCCTCTCATTTACAATAACGCCACACCAATCCATGATATGGGGATGCTCATCGGCTGCCAAACCTTTCACAAAGAGAAGCTGAGTTTTCCCCGCAATCCTTCACGTGTGCCAAACAACCTGACGGTCCCTCTGTGGGAATCATCTTGGCTCCTCCAAGCACATTTATGCACAATTTGATTCCATTTCATGTACCATAAAACTGTAATAATAGCAGAATAAATTATTACTATTATTATTTTTCACTCTCTCTCTCTCTTGTCAGTCTTAATGGTGATGTGTTACCACTCCATCCCAGCCGCCTGCTTCAGGTTTTCATCCTTGCATTGAGCTGCAGAAGAGGCTGGACCGACACAAGCGTTCTCACTCGCCCCAGAGGTACGCTGTGCGCTTGCAGAACACAGCGCTCCACTGCTCTCTATAGGTTTGTTCATGACAGTGCATCACTTCAATCCTCCAGGAGAAACTCCTGCCTCTGTGCACTCAGCTGTCCGACATTTTTGGGCTGTTAAAAAGCCCTCGCAGTCAGAGGAACTTTGTCTTTATTTAGCTAATGTATCACATTCAAAATCAACTGGATCGAATCAAAAACCATGGTTGTCAAGCTGAAAACAAGGCGTGAACACACATGGCTGTGAAAGACACTCTGGAGATGCAAGTTTCACTGTGTTTTCTGTGTAACTTTTCCTGCCTTTAGGGGGATTTTACACTTGAATGAAAACCCACATAATGCACTTCTATTCTCATATTTCCAGGCATTGACCTCATCCAACCCTTTCATGCCGAGGTAGTCTCGTTTTTCTTTTCATGCTGGGTTTCCTGCAGCTTTCCCTTCACTTCCGTCAAGTTGTCAGTTGCAGTTCAAGGCACAGTGTGGGCCCGACGTACGTCTCCTGCTACCTTCGGCGCCACCTTGGATGCTGGCTTAATCTCTCTACCACTGCATTTTTGTTGTCAGTAGGCCTGCAGTTTGTGAGGCATTTCACAGTGAGATCGTTAGTGCGGTCAACAGTGGTGGAAGACGTATTCAGATCATTTAGTTAGGTACAAGTACCAATAGTCTTTCATTCAAAACCCTATAAGAGCAGAAGTATCATCAGTTCAATGTAGCAAAAGTAAATGCACTGTAGCAGGTCGAGGTGGAGCAATTCAGGTACAGTTAGTTTGGTCCAGTGGTTACATATGAAATATCATGGATAAACTCAAGTTAAGTACAAGTACCTGAAAACTACTTATGTACAGTACTTGTGTAAAGGCCTGCGTTATAGTCGGGGTTGAGGTGAGGTATCTTTAGCCATGTTATATTCTGCGATACAAGACTTTCCATCTTAGTCTTTCTTCACTTGTTGACAGCATTAATGAAACTCATTAGTGACGGAAGAGTCGCTGAAATGTGAGTTTTAATTGATATCGTGCAACAGTCCTTCACCCCTCATTTATTCAAATTTGGGATACTGAAAGAAGCTATTTTTTCTGACACATTTAAACGACACACACACACACACACACACACACACACACACACACACACAGACAGAATCTCCTGTGTCACTTCAAGGATAACTTGAACTAACTTTGCAGAGTAGGACAGAATGGAAAGAAAGAAAAAAAAGAACGTATCGTCCGGATAACTCATTATAATAAGACCCACCTAGGGGTGTTGCTTTATATATTCTGGCTCCACACGGAGTCTGTACATCTGAGCGGATGAGTGACAGATGTAAACATCAAAGTGGCCAAATTCAAGCCTGAAGTCTCAAGTCTCAACGATGGTGAGTCAAGTCTGTGCCTTTGTGTAACAAAACCTCTGTGAGTTTATTTGTTTGTTTGTGTGTGTGTGTGTGTGTGTGTGAAGGGGGGTGGTGGTGGTGGTGGTGGTGTGCTCAGCATCGTCCTGCTCCTCTGCTGTCGTTCATGAGCACAGACCTATTCTGGTCCCTTCCTCTCTTACGGCAGAGAAATGTGGGCTGACACAACAGTGAGTTCTATAAAACCCAGCTGGCAGGCTTTGTTATGCAAGCACATTACAGCCCTGTTCCTGTCGGTGCTTTATAGGAATAATCCACCCGAAAACCCGTTAATGCTGCAACAGCTATTGGTGACGTACCCTTGATTTCTGGGCCCATTTTATTGTTTGATTGTGTGTTGGTGTGTCTCTTATTGCTGCAGTTCACTGAAAGTTGATTAGTGTTTGACCGGTGTGAGTTTTTTTGTAGGCCTGATACTGATATTGTGTCACAGCCATTGATGATATTAAACAACTTTAAATGTGGTGTTTGATGCCAAGACAATTCAAGGTTTCATTGATTATCTTCTTGTCGGGAAGAAAAAATGCTGTTTCTGCTTTAACCAAATGAAGAAAGCTAACCATTTTCCAAATTGGTTGTACTACATTCCCTTATGTTCAGAAAATATTGTGACATTATCATTATTACATTATCATTCTGTTTGAATACATTTGAGATCACATGCCTCCTATCATAACTGCTTTAGGGGAAATCTGACATCAAAGAGTCGTCTGTTTAGAAAGTCAAAACAGAAGAGACAAACAAAAAGGATCACATGAGGTCTATTAGGTCTGTTCTGCAGTCAGATTTCAAATCTCACACAAATTACCAACAAGGAAGAGTCTCCAAACTGTTTACATTTGTATGAGAATGTGAGAATTATATATTTGAAACCATATAAAAGCACGAAATAGACTTAGAGCACATTGTTTGCATATTGAATAAACCATCAACAACCGCTCATACAGAAGAACTTCGCATCACCAGACATAAGAGGCAGGTTTTAATGCGTTGTTCTGCCTGCTACTGTCCTCCATGTCGCTAAGCGGCGCTGTTGAGCTTAAATGTCACGCTCAATGTCACTGTCTCGTTTGTTTTCATTGTCACGTGACCGGATATGCAACTTCAAAACATCAGTTGGACAGCAGGAGCGAGCAGCCGACCCTGTATGGTGTCAATGATGTTCTTTAGCTAACTTTTTGAAGTGGGAGTGAGAGAAAACGTGGTTGTGGTCGTGATTTTGTGCCGCCGACATGGCGGGTCCGCTGCTCGAGTTTGAGACCGAGATGTTTCTGAGTCTGTTTGAATGCGACGGGCTGCTGGTGGTGGCGGAGGGGATGGGGATAGACCGCATCCTGCTGCAGTTCATGCGGGTTTACTCAGAGCAGGGCAGCCTGGTCCTTCTGCTCAACACAACCACACCTGAACAGGTGAAGAACACACACACTGTCAGGTTACCGCTAGCTTACATGTCTCCCATGAGGGCTTCATAGCTTGTCCCGTCGGTAAATAACGGGGCAGCGAGGTGGCTGATAAGGATAATGTCAATAAACCGTTACTCGTGTTAAAACAGAGCATTTTAGATGGTTTGGTTGTGAGAAAATTGTTCCGAAGACACTTAAATCCAGAGTTTTAAAGGTACCCGTTGCGGCATCCAATGTGTAACGGTACTTGGAGCAGCTTTAACAAACTCTTTCTGTTTCCTCTCTTCTCAGGAGTATTTCACGGAGCAGTTGCGAGTGGAGGGCGTGACCCACCTGCCCAGGACTGTGACCAGCGACGTCAACAGCGCCGAGCGCTATAACGTCTACACTGAGGGAGGGGTGCTGTTCGTCACCAGCAGAATCCTGGTGGTCGACTTCCTCACTGACCGCATCCCTGCTCATCTCGTCTCAGGTCAGACCACTGAACTCATCATGGCTGAAATAAAGGCCACGTTTACACATTGTGATCTTTTGATGTTATGTCAGTTATTACAAATTTGTATACGCCCGCTTACTAATATATATTTTAATGGCCTTAACGCAGGATTGATAATTGATATAACGTAACTTTTAACATCTGATCTGTTGGCATTTCAAGCATGATGTCACTCACAATTTGATTGACAGGTTTTTTAATACGTTGACTAACAAGGGAGGCAAGTTTATATTTTCCTCTGAATTTGCTACCAGAACAAATCCGCCGATATCTTTTAATTATTTTTTATTATTATTTTTTCATCTAAAAGTCTAAAACTCCTTGGTTGTAAATAAACTTTACAGATTGGCTTAAATACATTTTGTAACACGTTTTAAGGTTATTAAAGAAATGTAGTATTGATTGATGGCTGTTGCACTGCATTACATTTTATATATATATATATATATATATATATATATATATATATATATTATTTATTTATTTTTTTTTTTCCTGTTCACTCAGAGTGGTTTTAGTACCAAACAATAACCCAGACTGTCTTTCCATTCCCCTCAGGCATCCTGGTGTATCGTGCTCATAAAATCATCGAGTCCTTTCAGGAGTCCTTTATCCTTCGTCTTTTCAGACAGAAGAATAAGACAGGCTTCATTAAGGCCTTCACTGACAAGGCCACGTCCTTCTCCTCGGGCTTCTGCCAGGTGGAGCGTGTAATGAGAAACCTGTTCGTCAAGAAGCTCTACCTTTGGCCCAGGTATGTCTGAACATAATGGACCTATTTCACAGCATAGATTTAAACGTATCGTAGCGGGAGAAGACTGGATTCCTCCCTCATCCTTCTTTACCTTCACTTTCTTAACCTGCTTCATTCAACAGGTTTCAAGCGTCAGTAAACACTGCACTGGACAGGCACAAGCCGGAGGTGGTGGAGCTCCATGTGTCACTGACGCCTGCTATGAGGGCCATCCAGAGCTCCATCCTGGACATCATGGGCGCCTGTCTGAAGGAGCTGAAACGCTACAACCCCACCCTGGAGGCTGAGGACCTCTCAGTGGAGAACACGCTAGGCAACGCCTTCGAAAAGGTCTGTCACTAATGACACAGATTAAGATGCTTTGGTATGGAATTTGATGTTGCATTTAAAGAAATATGGGAACAAGAAAAAGCCGTTCTTTATGATCGGTCTTTTTCTATGAATTTTTACGGTTGTGTTTTCCTTCCTCCCATCCAGACCATCCGTCACTACCTGGACCCCTTGTGGCACCAGCTGGGAGCGAAGACCAAGGCCCTGGTCCAGGACCTGAAAGTGCTGCGGGTTCTCCTGCTCTACCTCACACAGTACGACTGTGTCACCTTCCTCAATCTGCTCGAGTCGCTGCGCTCCAGCCAAAAGATCTTTGGATCCAATTCAGGTAAACTAGAACTTACCCGGAAGTGCCTCGGGTAAAAAGTAGTACCTAATTATTGTGATTAATCCCCTTTATCCATGTTTGATTGCATGCACCTGTTGTTTTAACCATCAGGGTGGCTGTTCCTCGACTCCAGTACCTCCATGTTTATGAATGCCAGGGGTAGAGTGTACCGCATCCCAGAGAGCAAGAAGAAACTCAAAGTGGGAGCGGAGGCGGAGAAACAGTCATCCTCTGCCTTAGGTAACTGACCAACGAACAGGTCTCTGACAACAAGTTCTTCAGAGTGGATATCCACAACGGTATCTGCTTGTATGTGCATCGATGTGGGAATGACTAAAGGCTGAGTGTGTGTGTGTGTGTGTGTGTGTGTGTGTGTGTGTGTGTGTGTGTGTGTGTGTGTGTGTGTGTGTGTGTGTGTGTGTGTGTGTGTGTGTGTGTGTGTGTGTGTTTCAGAGGTGAAGCGGGAGCTGGTGCTGGAAAAGAGCCCCAAGTGGGAGGCTCTGACTGAGGTGCTGCAGGAGATTGAGAGGGAGAACAAGAGCTCTGAACATGACCCAGGTTAGAGCTCAGTGCTATAACAGTCAACAGTGAATGTCATCTCTATTCTATAGATTTGCATATAATGAACTGTAGTAACGGAGTCTCATTTAAAAACTACCTTTTAGTTTTAAAAAGGTGAATTTGAAATGAAAAAATGCCCACTATGGGATAGGGCTTTCTTCTCGTAGACATTTTTGCTTGTCAAAGCAAGAAATAATAATAGTAAAGATGGCTGCATTCCATTTAGGTGTGCCAGTAAGCCCCAAAGGGTGCTTCTGCATTTGATGAGGGTACACGGACCGATTGTGGAGTAATTTGAAAGTAATGTGAAAAAATTAGAGATCACAATCTGACAGAATGTATCCACATACTGATTCAGCTGTAACACCGTAACATATACCTGCGTGAGTCCCAATATCCACCGTTCTCCGTATATGATGATGGTGATTCACTAATACTAATAGTTAACAGAAGGACGTACACACTCTTCTGACCCTGTTGTCTAACTGCCCCCCTCCAGGCCGTGTGCTGATCTGTGCCAGTGATGACCGGACTTGTGCCCAGCTTCAGCAGTACATCAAGCACGGCTCTGACTGGATGCTCAACCGACTGTATGTCCGCACAGTCGGTAAACGGGACTTTGCTGCGGCCGCTGCAATGGAACTCGAATCGCACAAAAGGGGCCTCGGCTGGCCTAAAAACGGAGCCAAGGGAAAGGAGCCCGCGCAGAAGAATAAGTCCACGAAGAGTAAAAAAAGGCCATCCTTGACCCTGACCCAGATGATGGGGAAAGAGATGGACGAAGCAGCGGCGATGGGCAGCAGCGGAGATGAGGGGGACCCAATGGAGGAGGATGGCGGGGAGGAAGAACAGCTGAAGCTGGATTTGTCGTCGGATGCCTACTACGGTGTCTTAAAGGAGCCGCTGACTGTCATTCACCCGCTTAAAGGTCTCACTGACCCCCACAGCTTGACGCGGGTGCTGCACGAGGTGGAGCCCAGTTTCGTGGTGCTGTACGACGCTGAAATCAGCTTTGTGCGCCAGCTGGAGATCTACAAAGCTACCCGGCCCGGAAAGACACTAAGGGTGTATTTCCTCATCTATGGAGGCTCGACAGAAGAACAGAAGTACCTGACGGCGCTGTCCAAGGAAAAGAAAGCCTTCGAACACCTGATCAGGTCAGAACCATTTCCTTCCCCTCCTGCACCTCGGGAGCATCTATTGGTGTGTGTTTTGGTGATGTGTCTGCTTCTCCTTGGTGCTAATATGTATGTGTGTGTGTTTCTCTACAGGGAAAAGGCTACTATGGTCATCCCAGAGGAGAGGGAGGGGCGAGAAGACACCAACCTAGACCTTGCTAGAAATTTAGAGCCTGCCAATGCCACCACCAACACCCGCAAAGCAGGCATGTCTATTTTAGTCACGTTCTCTGTTTTTTTCTCTTTGAATTTGACAGAAAGTCCCACGTTTTCTTGAATAAGTGTCTCATTGTTTTGTGTTTCTTATCTCCTGTCCAATAACCAGGAGGCCAGGAGCAGCTCAAGGAGCCCTCCCGAGTCATCGTGGACATGCGGGAGTTCCGCAGTGAATTGCCCTCTATGTTGCACCGCCGCGGGCTGGACATCGAGCCCGTCACCTTAGAAGTAGGTGACTACATCCTGACCCCGGACACGTGCGTGGAGCGCAAGAGCGTCAGCGATCTGATTGGCTCGTTGCAGAGCGGCCGCCTCTACACCCAGTGTCTCTCCATGACCCGGTACTACAAGAAACCGGTGCTTCTCATCGAGTTCGACCCTGCAAAACCATTTTCCCTAATGGCCCGATCAGATTTCCGTCAGGAGATATCGTCGACTGACGTGTCTTCAAAACTCACGTTGCTCACCTTGCATTTCCCCCGGCTGCGTATACTCTGGTGCCCCTCCCCACACGCCACAGCCGATCTCTTCCTGGAACTGAAGCGAGGTCGCTCTGAACCCGATGCTGCGGTGGCTCAGGCAGTCACAGCCGAGTCAGACATGGTGGCTGAATCGGCGGAACTGTACAACCCCGGACCGTACGACTTCCTGTTGAAAATGCCTGGGGTCAATATAAAGAACTATAGGGCTCTCATCAAAAATGCAGACAACCTGGCAGATCTATGCAAACTCAGCCAGGACAAGCTCGCGGAATTACTAGGCAATGCTAGCAACGCTAAGTCGCTGTATGAGTTTCTGCATAATGTCGCTGATGTCCCTGCTCCCGTGCAGAAGGCCAAAAAGACATGAAAGGCAGTAAAGAAATTGAATTTCCCGCAGAGGGATGATTAAATGTATATAAATATAGTTTTCCTGGTGTCAGGAATAGTTTCTCATTGTAAAGTTAGATGACGATGGCGTTAATGTAGAACGTTGCAGACTGAATTCACATCTTACATTTGTACAGCATGAGTCTTTGTCATCAAACGTGAAATGTGTTTTATATTAATGTACAGAATTAACTGAAATAAGGCAGTTTCTTTCTATTGTATTTTGTAAACTACTCTGAAATGGTACTTTTACTAGATTTGTTTTATTTTTTAATCTTGGCAAAAATAAATAAAGTCTGAATATTTAATTGTTTTAAACAACCTTTGTTTCAAAATAAAGCTTTCTGGAACAACACCATTTATAAACCTAAAGGGCAGAACGTTAAATGTAAAGCTTTTATGTATTATTTACTCCAGTGTTCCCGCCCTTCATACCTTAAGAACACTCCACAGGTGTTTGACTTCTTGCTAAATGGAACCACACAAACCAGTGCGTCATAATTGTACTTAACAGTATTTTAGAAACTCTCCTTTAATGTACCTGTTTGCCTACTCTTACCATGACTTGTGAGTATTTTCTAAAGTAGTCATTTTAAAGGTTCCTTACTGAAGTGCTGAACTACACTTGACATCACCCATTCCAGAGCATGGCAGTGCTCTTGTGCTCAGTATCTGATGCTCCTTCAGTATGAAGTACTGTCCCTCCAGCAAATGGTCAGTTAGTGAAGCACACAGGAGTAATCTGGCTCTACCGTGTACATTTAACTTCTTTAAAGAAACTCTAACATAGAAGAAACGGAACACAGTTGTAATGACATGTTGTCCTGTTTCATTTAGTTTTAATAATCCCGGGTGTTTATGTCAAGATGCCAACTTGTAGTTCCTTGGCTGCGGACACACTTTATTTCATGCTCGGAGGTAAAGATGTCTGGTTGTATTATCCTGGTTGTGGACGTCCACCAGGTTCACGGCCGGAAGTTATGCAACACTAATGTTACCAAATCACAATGTGACAACAAAAAAACACGTGGATTTCAAATATAAATCCGTGGAGGTGTTGTATTGTACCGGCTCCACTTACCCCCCCACCCTTAAGGCTTCCTAAACCACAGCGTCATTACGTCACTCTGCATCCGAACCGAGACCAGTCGCAGCCATTTTACTCCGCGAAATAAACTTCAATCCCACAGCTAGGGGGGGAGAAAAACAACATACAGAAGATAATTCCGCTTGACGCCAATGGACATCTTATTGTGAACCAGAGCTCGGACAGGTTTGCGCTTCCAGTCTTCAAATTTCGGTAAGACCACAGTCCCCGCGCGAGGCTGTCTTGTTTTTAGCATGTTAGCCCGCGTTAGCGAGCTAAACCCGAGCTAACTAGCGAAACTGTGAAGAAGAAGAAGAGGTTGTTGTTGAGAAGTGTTCGCGGTATGCAGACTGAGACAGCGGACGAGGCTTTGGGAGACTATGCGGTAAAAACGTGGACGACTGTAACACACGTTGAGGTATGTTTAGTCCGAGGAATGATGTCCACGGAAGCGCATCATCGTCATCTATGATCGTTGGCGTTACTGTCCGCAACTCACTCACCTGTCAGATTTAAAGTAGCGCTAGCTAGCCCACGTTAGCTCATCCCACACCCACCCATCTCCTCCACTGCGATAACAGGAGCTGCGGTGGAGCCCACAGACATGTCACTCAATGATAACTTTAAAACGTGTTCTTGACGTTTGAACTAGCTAGTTGTCACGTTGTTATTAGTGAGTGCTGTGTTCGTGTGCTGCGTGTTTATTTCAGCCATTTGCTCTCTGGACGCTGCGGCATGGCAGACGGCGTAATTGTGAATCTGCAGCCGTATTACTCAGGAAACACTATCCACCACACGCGCGCGGTGTAATGAGGCTCCTCTGGCGTTCACTCAAACGCGATGATGTTCTCTTAATGCCTTCCTCGCGATTGAAGCGAGGGAAGTGAGGTAACTTTAGTGGCGCTGCAGCAAAACCGGTCGCGGTCTGTGTGAGTCACACAGACGGGATGTGGTGTCAGAGGCGGCCCCCAGTCTGTCAAAGTCTGTCACCGAAAAGTGTGAATTATTAGTATTAACTTAAACGCTGTGCTTATGGTTTGGATGGGAAAGTAATTAGCCCAACGTCCTCTCAGATTACTTCAGAGTGGAGTTTCCACGTCACAATGTGTGTTTGCATACCCCATTTGTGTCCACTCATTTTTTTAAATGGTGCAATATCTGACTCCCCCTTGCAGTGATTGTGGTAAATCAGACTGCACTGAGTTGCAGGAGTTGATAGCCCTGTCGTGCTCCTCGCACTCAGAACAACATGCCACCCGGGGCAGTTCATTGTGATTTGTTTATAGTCCTCCTACTTTACATTACCAGTCTGCATACTGCTGCACTCACTGGTGAGGTTTGGCTGTGTAGCTTCTTCTCTTAGCTGAGACTCTTCCCATGGTGTTTGGCTTCCAGCCATTGGTACTTTTGTACCGTTTCTTTTTAGAAGTTTTTTTTACTTCAGCTAAGTCCACAAAGGCAGGCAACTACACCACACACACGTGTGTGTGTGTGTGTCTGTGGGAACGGAGCAGAACAAGTGACTCTAGTGAAAGAGCCACAGTGATGACATCATTTCTGTCTTATCTCTGGATAAAAGAGGACATTTTTGTTGGAACCAGGCGTGGTCTATTTAAGGCCCAGGATACTGCAGACTGGAGTGGTTCTCATGCTCTGTGTGTGAATATGGTACAGCTAGTTGATCTTAGCAATGTTAATTATCCAAATATTATTTATTTGGATGTGAAACCCTTATTATACATCATAACGGACACAATGGATAAGATGATGTCATCCAGGACATACTGTAGAATAACACGTTTTTAGACTAAAGCTTTAAGATTGTCGGCCTATTTGTCTTTTACCAATGTGCTGCCTCAGGGTTTCATCACAACATGTTCTGTTTTTCCAGACTGTCAGTGGTGCGTTTGTTTTTTTAACAGAAACCAGACCTCATGACAGTTTATGATTTATTAGCTCTTAGACTGAAGCTGCAGTTTTCAGTTATCTCATGCTGTCACTCACAGTGTCACTTTGAGCTACATTCCTGCTAATTAACACACATTTGCCTCAAAATGAGACTTAAAGTAAGATTCTGACACATTCAGTGCATTTTCATTTGTCAAAACAAGTAATATATAGTCTGTTACTCTTCTTGTCTGGACCGCGGCCGCGACTTCAGGAAAGTTGTTCCCGGGCCCATCAGAAGGGTGCTCGCTGCACAGCCCTAGGCCTTGTGGGTACTTTATCACGTGACGGCCTGCTCGTGGTAAAGCTGACCCACTACGTAGTGTGCAGAGACGAAGTGGTGGCATCTCTGTGTTTGTTAATGAGATACATAGTTCCTATTTCCATTGATCAAAATGATTCATGGATTGTTTTGCTGAAAAGAGGATTGTAAAATAACAATACATTTTAAAATTTAAATTTACTTTACATTTGTAAAGACAGAAACAATAAAATTAGACGTTGAGTATTGTTTCACGTCCTGAATCCACACCCACATGTGAGGTTAAATGTTTTTCATTGAATCCTGTCTTAAGGCACTCAGGCAGATGTTTGCCCTGCAGTAGAAGGTCCATAAAGCCTTTCACCTGCACTGCACGTGTCTCAGCCAAGCCTTTTATATTGTTCCGAGAGAGAAAGAACAGCCTCGGGGGGGTAGACACACCCAGATACTGTCACTGCACTGCTGAAATGTTGACTCAAACGATGACCTAGTTGAACTCGTGAGTTTTCAGTTAATCACAGAATCCACCCTGGTTGATTTGGCACGCTCTGAGACGACAGCTCCACATTAAGCATCGGGAATGTGGAGGAATACCTTCAAACCGCCATCAAACTGAAGTCTGGGTAATGGCCGTGTTAACCAGAAAGTATTTTTTAGCTTTTCCAGTGAGAGCGCAGCGATAGGAAGATGGCTCGGTTGGACAGTTTGTCGCCTCTTTTGAATTTCCAGGCACTTACAGTCCACTTTTAGTCACTTTCAAAGTATTTGACCGATACGCCGACCGCCTCGCTAGCTCTTCAACTGCTGATTGAAGATTAACTTTTTGTTGCCTTTTGACAATCATTGTCCGTGTGGCGCTGACTCCCCATACCGGTGTTGCTTTGTACTAAATCCCATAAAAAGGGCGGCTCAGTTATGTCTACATGGATCACTTTCTTCCTTTGTCTGTCGTAATGACATGTTGAGGAGACCAGTTGTTGACAACACATTCAGCAAGAAAGCCGACTACGTGCTGGCAGGAAAGGGAGGCGTATGTTCGTAGGTGGTTGCACAGCCCAATGTTGATCATTTGCCAAAGTGTGAGGCCACGGCCATCACATCACCTGCGTCAGGTTTGAAATACCAAACGCACCCAGTGGCAGAAAACGACAGCACTGCCTCACCTAATGTAGTGCTGCGCTGACCTACGCAAACCCTCTACCGTCGAGCCCACATCTGACTCTAGTAGTGCGTTCACTGGTTTGTGTGTGTGTGTGTGTAGTGTATGTATTGCCCTTTGATGAAACACACGGTGCTTGTTGCCATTAAAAAGGAGCAGAGCAGCAGGCAGCGCCCGCCATCTGGAGCTGCTCTCTGATTCTGCTGCTTAAGCTCTTGCTGTTTATCCCACAGCGCCCTGTCAGCCGTGACAGTTGTTTGTTCCTTCGTCTCTCTTTTGCAGCCCACTTTCTCTCACCCGCTCACCCGCCATCGGTTCGATCAACACGTATACACGCAGCGTGTAGTGCTCTGACTGTTGGAATCTGTCGGACTTTTCCTGTCTATTATTCCCGCCAATTGAAATGAATTTACCGTCAAATCAATGGTTTGACTGATGTTGGTTTTTGTATTTGTCACTTAGTAATACACGCCTTTACGTCAATAAAAGATATGTGTCTTACTCGTCGAAAATACTGTATTTCTTGAGGAAATATTCCAAAGCAGTATCCGAAAATCATAACCCAAAAAAAACATTGCAAACCATATTTTTTTTACACATTATTTAAGATGCTGTGGACCGGGAAGAACCTTCATAAACAAACATAACTTACAGATGTCGGATATGTAGTGCAGGACCATTATCTGCCCTGAGTGTCAGTAAATTGACACATCAATACACGTAGTGTATTTATGTTAAACATGTCCTGAAAGCTTCTGTGTGCGCAGTTGGATTGATTTTTATTCCCAGAGTCTCCCTCTCTCTCACACTGCAGCGTGACGCTGCACTACAGCTCTTTGATCATCCGTACGAAGATGTTTTCATTGTCTCTGAATGGACCATCCACTTCCATTGTCATAGAGACCGCTGCAGGTTTTCCTAGCAACCCGTGAACGCACATTTTCCGACCTCGATGCGGCCTCGAGTGTTTCACTCAGGCATCTTTTAGTGGTACTTGTCATCGGTTTTATTCTCCACTTATCTTCAAGCACACTTATGCAAGCAGCGCTGGTGAAGACGTTACGGGACTGAACATGCATCTAGAGGTGAATCCTGCTGGCTCATCTCCCTGAGTAGCGTTTGTGATACTCATGTCTGCTCCGCTCTCTCTCTCTCTCTCTCTCTGTCTCTCTCTCTCCTACCAGGTTTGACTCCATGGCTTAGCGTGGCGCTCGACAGCAACTAGCCCGGAAGTCTCTTTCCTCTCTCCCTTGCTGTCCTCTGCCACTACAGGTAGGGCCTCGTCGACTGAAAGACTTATTATTCATTCATCAACAAGTAGTATACAATTGCCAGCCGAGCCTTCTTATAGTTGGGCCTCTCGCCCGTGTTCAGGCAAGCATGCAAATAAATTTGACCATGTTAAGGAGGCAGCGATGCACTCTGAAGTCTTTTTCTGTATTTGTATACTTTGCAAAGTCTTGAGTGAAACCCATATTGTCAAACTTCCTTTTCAAAATCTGTAAATGTGACTAAAGAAATCGAGTGCTATTTATCTTTCCAATCGCAGCTCTTCTTCTACTTCTTTGTTGGAGGAACTGAAGGGAAGGAGGGTTATTCTGCAGTGAAGAATGAAATCCAGTATCTGAATGGTTGATAAATGTCGTTGCTTAATGCTCTCCACTGAAAGACAACCTGAGAGAGAGATGACTGTTGACCAGAGTCCATGCGTGTAGACTCTCTTTAACGGCTTTGGCTTGGCCTAGAAAAGACGAAGCGAAAGGCCTCACAGCACAGGATGCCTCCTTTTGATCGTTATCTAAAGGAAGTGCATGCTGCAGAGCAGGTCACTGATGCGGTCACTGGAGATCTGTTACTGCAGAGAACATCAAGGCCTGAGTAATGTCTGTAGCTCAGTGTTTAAGTGGCACTTTGTCACCATTAAGGGGCCAGAAAGTGGCTGCGGGTCAGATGCTTAGCTTTAGGGTCATTTTGCAGCGGTCGCCAGATTCAACACGAACCAGTTCCAAGTAAATGTCAAAGTGAACCGGGTTTGACTCTCATGTCGGTACTCGACGTCTTGATCGGTTGGTCTGAATCCATGCTCCCGAAACGTCACAGATGTTACAGCAGGTTACAGTCACTACAAAGCACGACCAGAAAGTCCTGAAGACAGAAGCGTCGCATCTAAAACTGACTGTGAAATACTCCCTTCTAGTTACATTCATCTGGTGCGGTGTGTGTGCGAGTGTTTGTATTTCTGTCTGTGGACGGCGTCCCAACAGCACAAGAAGCAGTCACGGAACTCAACAGGTGTGTAGTTGAGGCATCACAATTTAACACTCCTGGCCCTATTTTGGCGTCGTGGCTGGTGCGACCCGTTGCAAGATGGTCTCTAGTTATAACAAGTTTAGAGTTTTATCCCCTTATTTGTGACATGTACGTTCGTGTATGGCTAAGCTAATTATTTATAGTTTCAAAATATAATTTGGATTGTCATTGGTTGTTTTGGTCGTTAAAATAAATAGGGAAAATTAGATTTTTTTTTTAAAGAAATGCCATACCAGTCTTCTTTTCACTTACTTAAGGGATTCTAGCAGCTTAATTAAGTTTTCTTTAAACATTTTCGACCCACTTTCTGTTCCCACAGAGATATTATTAACGTGTCATTGAGAACGACCATGTTTAGTGTAAACTGCAGTGATCACTAGTCAGAGAAAACCCATACAGATTACCGTCCAATCATTAAAAGCAGAACAGGCGATGACGAAACGTGGGCTTTAGGACGTGTTGTGTTTGGACACATGGCATGACCTCAGCAACCAGAATGGACAACATCCAGACGTGTTGAAACCAAGCGAGTCCAGTTCGGTCCGCAGTCTCCCTGGGCCGTCTAATGCCTTTCGGCACTTCGAGGACCCACGGGGAGAAATATCAGCAGCCATCGGAACAAAGTGGTTCCTCAGCCAAGAGCAACACATCAGGGTGGTTAGTAGAGAGTGCTGAGGTCCTGCGGGTGCTGCTGAAGAGCGATAAATAAGCACGCATGTCCAGACTGCGCAGCCTGTCGTCTGCTGCTTAAGAGGCTGTTGGGAAGCCATGGATACTAAACTGTTTGTTTTGCTCCCCGAAATGTTTCCGTTCCCCCCGTTTTGAAACGGCCACAGCGACGTCATATTCCAGATTATGTCTGAACAGAGAGAACATTCATCGACAAGCTGGCGTTGTTTCGCACGAGCAGCGGTTCGAATGCGATTATTCACTATAATGGCCGACCCAGCTCGTTTAATGAATATTTTGGGCTGTGACTGAGCTCTTCCAGATGGCCTAAATGAAATGCCACCCGTAGCATTTCACCAGTTGGGTGAAGTCGTCATACCAACAGGATGATGGTTATTATTCTGAATGACTGACGAGGAGCCCTCAAAATATCCTTGAGTGTAGTCGTCCTATATTTCCCTCAAACGCCTCACGCTCCCTTCTTGTTTCTTGTGTCCACGCAGGTAGCGGCGAAACCAAAGGGGGCCGTGACCCATCCCCCCCTCCCCCTCCCCTCCCTCCCCTTGTTGCTTGCCTCCCCTCCCGAGGCAACATGGAGCTCCAGGCGTCCTACGGGCTGCTGGGAGCAGAGGGGGATTGCGAGATGTCGAGTCTGCTGTTGCCCAGTCCTCAGAGCGAGGCGGTTACCCATGAGATGGAGGAGCTGTCGCTGCAGCCTCTGCCTCCCCTCAACGAACGCAAAAATGGTGAGGAAACGCTGCCGAACAAGCCCGTCACGGCACGCCGAGACAGGAGATGCATTAAACAGGCCACCACGGTGAAAGAGTGACCAAAAGAGAAAAAAAAGTATTGGGGGTTAAAAATGTCTCCCGAAACACATCCACTGAAATTCCACATACATCAAACTCGACAGCTAGTATACAATAACATTATGGTCCTTGCCTGTGTTGCAACTCCTCCTGCATGTATATATGTATATATACCCTCAATGCTTCTATGGCCTCCACACTATTAAAGCGTGCACACAGGCACGTGCTTCATAACTCCGCTATTAAGTTCAAAATGGGCCATAAAAGTGAGTGAAACTTCCATCAGCTTTTTCTTTTTTGGTGCAGTGCGCAACATTATGCCAACATCTTCATCACGCGAGCCAGCCAGCATGTTGGCTTCTCATTAAACTCACGGCGTTGGTGTTGTTCTGGCAGCCACGCGGCCCTGACTCAGACACTGATGGATGGATATGCGATTACCAGGCTTTAGGAGTGGATTCACTGCTGCCTTCGCCAGGTCCTAATCATGGCTTAAGACGGTTTAGGGAGATCAGTTCAGTGCAGTCACTGTGATATTGGTCACCATGCTTGTAAAAAAAAAAAATCCAGTTCGTCTGATACAGTCCACAAACGCAGAGTGTTCAGCCAGAGCTGTGAGATTAAACACTTTTTGGATAATTCTGGGATTTTCTGCTTTCGTGCACGGCTGCTGCTGCTGCTGCTGTCTGCACCAGAGCACAATAAAGATGACTCCACGGTGGAACATTTTTTTTTCTCTGTGGAATGTCAACAGTAGCAGCACCCACTCATCAGCTCGGCTTTTGTCATTTCCCTTCCAGTGGGAACACACAACTCATACTTTCCACACTCTGGGCCATCCCCAGCTCCCCCCCCCCCCCCCCCCCCCCCCCCCTCACATATTGGTTTTAACATGCAGGTGTTAATCTGTCCACCATCATGACAGGTCCGAGTGTCTAAGACCACTTCAGTTGTGTGCAGCTCAGAGAGTCTGGAGGGAGAGAGGAGAACTGCTCGGTCAGCAGTCTGGGACGTGAAGGCTCGGGGTCTGTTGTGACGGAGAGTCTGGCCAGAAAGAGATTAGCCTATTATGTGAAATCAATATTATTATTGACGACCGCAGAGCCTGCTAAGAGGATGAAGAAGTGCTAAAAAGTTAGTTCGGGTTTACTTCCCTAAGTAGAAGGCAAACTTCGCGAATGTTGTCTGTAATTAACTCTAGAGTTATTTGCGGCGAGATTTTAAATGAGACATGTTGTTGATGAAATCACAATTTTAAGCTTTAGTTGCTTTTTCTGACGTAAGCCTTCGACACACATGATGTGTTCATGGACTGTTGGAAACAATGATGACTGTTGAATGAGTGTATCCCGTCGTATGCCATCAGTGCTCCGGTAATGAAGAGGAAAGACGACAAATAAAGACAAAAATGTTGCCAAATTCCTGGGAGCTGCTACCGGCCTCAGCATGTACATGCGCTGCCGTTGCCTCTTGTTTCCGGTCTTTATGCTAAGCTAAGCTAGCTGGCTGCTCGCTCTTTCATATTGACCGGACAGATTTGAAAGTGGCGTCCATCTTCCTGTTTAATGCGCAACAAGAAAAGTGTATTTCCAAAAATGTCCAAACTATTCCTTAGTAATGCATCGTGTCATTTTTGGTTCTTTTTATACCACTTATTGTTTGCTTCCCACACGTCATCAGCTGTGTTTTGCCTGTGTGTCTTATTCATCTATTATATTAAACCCTTTTAAATCTACTTCACTTGTTAACTGCAGTGGAAACAGACACACGTCTCCATGCTAGCCTGTAGTTCCTCCATTGACCTGCTGACTACGTGCCTGTCACTGTGTGCATGAACAGCTCAGTCATGTCATCCGCCGCTCTCCTCCGTCTGCTTAGTTCACAGGTCAACATGTGCGCGTCAGGCTGAGCAGCGTTTCCCGGAGGAATTTAGGACAATGCCACTGACTGGAAGTCTATGTCACCTTAAGCAAACATGTCCCCTCTGCATATCTTTCTCCAAACTAGGCCGGTGCCGAGTGGCGATCAGATCGTACAGCAACAATTGAAGGGATGGTTTTTCCTTTGCCGATATTAAGGCGATTTTAACAAATTTTTACTATCAGAACTAAGACGTTATCAAAATAGTCTCTAGAATCTGCTCCGATGTTGAGCCAGAATAGATTTCTGTAATTGTTTAAACCTCGGCCCTAGTTGGGATTAAACCTCCAGTACGCCATGAATGCAAGCGGTTATGGCATATTGATGTGTGACAGTTTGGTCATAGCCACCAACGTGATGCAATCAGTGGTCAGTAGTGCACCCTGGGACGGTTGCACCCCGTTTGTGTTTCTCACCAAAGAGATGGGGGGGAGATTAAAACTGTGAAGTTGGATGGGCCATCTGTTTCCTGTTGGAGAGCTACTATTTCCCAGTAAGCTTTGACGCATCCCTTCATATGAATGGAGAAGTGTCTATACTCACAATTCATAATATGAATTGTGAGTATAGACACAAATTGAATATTATTCAATTTGTGCAAATCTACAACTCCTCCTACTTACTGTGACACATCCATATGTTGTAGGCTTTCTAACAAATTAACACTGAAGCTATAAAACGCTGTCCATCTTTTCAGCTTGAAGACAAAGTTGTTATTGTCCCTTTGTCTTTAGTCAGTGCTGACTCAGACTCTCGACTGTTCCTGTAAAGTTACAAGAAACCAGTGTAGACGTCACATCAGGCTGCGTTGGGATCGCCTACAGCCAGGAAATAAGCCGTCCCAAACTGGCCGAGCGAGAGAGGGGAGTAAGAGCAGGGTGGTGGGTGGTGGGTGGTGGGTGGTGGGAGGGGGAGGTGGCCCTGCAGTCGGGGAGGAGTGCAGGACGGGCCTAATGTTGCTTCTCTAATTCTAAGAAGCTGTGGATTCTCACCATTCATTCGGCTGATCGTGTTGCACCGCGGCTGAGAGATGATGCGTCTATAAGTTACATATTTTAGGCTTTAATACAAGATATACATAATAATACATGCAATGGCCTAATCACTCGGTTGTATTTTGGACTGCTCTATAGGCCAGGACTCTCAGACAATGGCCTATACGGAGGTAGAGAACCCCACTGACCGCTGCACTAGGTTCAGAGCAGGTGAGCACTCCTCTTCTTTTTTTGTTATTATGCTCATTTTTACACTCGAGTAGGGATGTGTTGTTGCAGGCTTGTCCAGGACTTCTGGAAGTTTTTGTGGGTTAATAAAACAAATGCCCACCTTTTTTAAACGGATGGAAATAAATGATAATAAAGTCTAATATTTTGGTGGTGGTCTTTGCTTCTTCTAATTGCCTTCCACCGTTGCTTTCCATCCTTAAACGGCTACTGAGGACTTGCACTAGGAAGCCCTCAGGAGTGAAGTTGTATAGAATCCCACAGGATAAGACTGAAGTCTCCTCTTCAGGCTTTTATTTTGAAATCCCAGAAATAGCTGGTATAGTTTTACCACCACACAACCATGCACTTATGGTTGTAACCGATGGATAACTTGCGTCCTGAATGCAAAATGTCTCCTATAGAATTGTGTTATTGCATGATGTCATGCTAATGACTAAAGAGCAGGATGTGAGTGATGTATGGGGGGGGGGGTTAAGTGTGTGGTTACCTTCTCAGCCTTCTCATTTTAGTTGTACACAATACCTCATTCTTCTGTCTGCTTTCACTCATTTTTCTTCTCGTGTGTTTTTTTACTTGTAGAACTTTATATTATATGTACTTTATATTACAATCAAAGTCACTCTGTTTATCTTTTCATAATATTTCTTGTTTGCAGTCCTGCAGTTGAGGCTTCAGCAGAGGCGAACCCGGGAGCAGCTGGTGGACCAGGGCATCATGCCACGTGAGTATCGGCAGCACTGCCGGTTGTCCATCACTCGCCGAAGAGCTGATGTAGTGCGTATGATAACAAACCGGGATCCCGACGGCGGAGATAATCAACATGTTTGCACTTTTTCTAGATCTTTCTGTTTTTAATATTGTGCTCGCGACTTTTGCATTTATGAAAATGAAATGTGTTGCAGCTCTGAAGAGCCCGGCAGCTTTCCACGGGCAGATTCGCAGCTTGGAGAGAGCCCGGGTACGTTGGAAAATAAACTCCTGGACTGTTGTGTGGCATGAAGATTTTGGACGATTAACTGACTGACTGTCTTTCTCTTTAGACTGAAAATTTCCTCAAGCACAAGATCCGCAGTCGACCTGAGAGAGCCGAGCTGGTCAGGATGCACATCCTGCAAGGTAATGCCGATTCTCTAGTTCTCACTACAAACACTTATTGTATTATCTAGTGTTCCATGTGGACTTTTTTTTTTTTTTTTTTAAGCTTAATAGAATTCCAGTTGGCATCAGACACGATGCTATTAACAAACAAATCTTTTTCTAGCCAGCGCCGCAAACCGACATTTTTTACGGCGGCATCTTTTCTGTTCCTCAGAGACCGGAGCAGAGCCCTCGTTACAGGCCACGCAGATGAGACTGAAGAGGGCGCGGCTGGCCGACAACCTGAACGAGAAGCTCGCCCAGAGGCCCGGTCCTCTGGAGCTGGTGGAGAAAAACATCCTGCCTGTGGACTCCAGTGTGAAACAGGCAATCATCGGTGAGACGCAGAGAAACAGTGATGGTAAAATAATTAATGTTATTTATTTTTTTAGAGCCTTGATGGAAGAAGTCATGGTTGATCAGCCGTGCAGGGAATTGGGAGAGAAATGATGATAAAAGTTGTGTATTACTTGCCCAGAGAGATGATTAAGTGCTGGACTTTGTTTGTTGTCCGTCAGTGGGTACGGTGAATTATCCGAAAGTGTTGGATGAGGACAGCTGCGATGCCCTGTCCCCAGAGCACCAGGCCAGCCAGGAGCCTCAGAGTTGTGTCCCCTCTCCCGCGGAGATCAAAGTGCCAGAGACGCCGTCTCTAGTCCCAGCACCACCGGTACCCAACACCCCGCTGCAGGTCAGATACAGGACTAGTAAAACAAGTGTTTGTGTGTGTGCCTGCTCTAATAGCTCCAGGTCTTTATACCTTCAAACTTCATAACGGTGTTTATTAGATGTTCAGCGTTCGGTGTCTTTCCGTCATGTTTCTTCAGACCTTCCCAGTCGCTACTCAAGCAACAACAGACTTTGTGAAAGTGATCTCTGCGATTGAACAGCCTGCCATCCGCCCAGCTGTCCCTCCGGCACAGCCAGTCATCCCAGCTGCTACCTTAAAACCAGGCCCAACTCTGGTGAAAGTAAGAGCTTTTCGTTTCTAAATGTAATATATTTCTGTAATATTTGAATATTGCTGGGCAGAATGGTACATTTTCTTTTTGTTTTTCCTCCCACAACAGCAAAGTCAGCAGAAGTCTCCCTCGGAGAAGAGCCGCAGTAAGAAAGGCAAGGAGCCCAAGTCCAGAGTGAAGAAGCTCAAGTACCACCAGTATGTTCCCCCCGACCAGAAGCTGGAGGCCAGCGAAGCACCCATGGACTCCTCTTATGCCCGACTGCTGCAGCAACAGCAGCTGTTCCTCCAGCTGCAGATCCTTAGCCAGCAACAGCAGCATTACAACTACCAGACTATATTACCGGCACCACTCAAGTACGTACATAAAACATTAGAACTTTGTAATTGTATTGTTTTTAGTTCGGTTTTGGCTCGTCTCCATAGCGCCGTAGTCGAGTACTGTTGCTTTCAGTGACGCCGAGAGCCATTAGCTAGTTTCCAATAACAACTCTGCATCTAATCATATTAATAACTACCAAGATGTTGCTTCACCAGCTGCTGTTTTCACAAATGTCCCACAGCCGCCAATGAACTGTGGTTTGGTTGACTGGCTTTGTTAGTGAGGCACAGGATGGATGTTCTGTTCACACTGGGAACAGACTTCCTCTCTCTCCTTCCTGCCCTTTTCTGTCTCTTCTGTGAGCTCTCCATTAATACTCCTTTGTCCTTCTTCCCCCTTTCTCCCACCTCCCCTTCCTCTTTTCTGTTTCTCATTCACGTGAAACGTACGCAAGCACTGTAAATGATTTTGGGATACAACAATGACCTCGTGTTTTTGTGTCTTGATTTCTCACTAAAGGCCTGTAGCTGAGGGTCAGAGCGGCAGCGCCGGGAGCCTTCCAACCTCCATTATGGTGTCTTTGCCCACTGCACCTCCACCTCCCCCCGTAACTCCAGCTCCGGCTCGTCCAAACAACTCGCTCTCGAACCGCAAGCCGGGAGTCTTGCCTGCCAATCTGGAGGAGATGAAGGTATTTGGAAACCCACTGGTACCCGCATTCCCCCCTCACCCGTGTAGCTTGTAAAAGCAGAGCCCAGCAGCTTTGAAATTATAGTTATGATTGTGGCCTAAAGGTAGAAATTTCCCTATTTTAGGCCGACTCAGCTGTTGAAATTGATGTGTCGAGATATCACACAGCCAGGAGCAGCAACAATCTGATCACCTCTCATAAGATCTAACGAGGTTTTGTTTGAGAAAAGATAACCTGAGGGCACAGACTTAATATTGTTCAACTTCAAATCTCTTTTTCTCAAAGTTGCATTGGTTTAACAAAAATATTCAAATTCAGGGGAAAGCAGGAGAAGCAGCTCGTCCTGCTCTGTCCAAAGGTAGTTAAGTCCGCCTCACATCACCTCTAAGCTCACTGATAAACACATTGATTATACAGGCAGATACAGTATCTTGCTGTTTAATACGTGCTAAAAGTGTAAAAGTTGTATTTCTTTGCCGAGATCAGTGACTTCTTGGAGTCTTGTTGGCTTGTTGGTCAACTGATGTTAACTTTGGACGAAGCGAGGCCGTCTGTTTCTCCCTGCCTCCAGTGTTCGTGCTAAGCTAATCGGCATCAGCTGCACTCCTCCTCTAGCTCCAGTCTAAAATTGTCTTATGTGATCATATTTGTCTAGGTGGCTGAACTAAAGCTGGAGCTAAAGCTGCGTGGCCTCCCTGTGTCGGGAACAAAGACCGACCTGATGGAAAGACTGAAGCCTTTCCAGGACAACCACTGCACCTCGGCTCCTGCCACCGTTCCCGTCCCTGCCATCTCCTCCATGTCCATGGAGGTCACCACCAGCAGCCCCGCCATAGTCCTTCCAGTCCAGCAGGGGGCTCCAGAGAACATGCACCCGACTCCGCCGGTCTCGCCCATTCCCACTGATCGCTCGACCCTCCAGCAGGATCTCGGCATGTCTGAGGCTCTTTCTGAAGCACAAATGGTGAGCTCTGGCTGGCCCGGTCCACAGTCCTCACCTCTCTCGTCTTTTCAAGTCCCGGAGGAAAAGGACAGGCGGCTCCATGAAAAGGAGCAGCAGATAGTGGAGTTGATGAAGAAGCTGGAGCAGGAGCAGAGGTTGGTCGAGGCGCTGAAGATGCAGCTGGAGGTGGAGAAGAGAGGCCAGGGTGGCTGCGCCGCTGACTCGGTATCTCCAAAACTCAACTCTGTACCTGCCATGAACCCTGTTCCTACTGTCCGGAGCTCAAACGTGGTGAAAATGGAGGGCACAGTCCTGTCGAACTGTTCATCCACTGCCGGTACAATCCCCAGCTCTATCCTGGGCTGCCAGACTTTCTCCCCCCGGCCAACAGTAGTCAAGTTGGAGGATGTGACCGTTTCTTCTGGCAAGCCTCGCCAGCTCCAGACCCAAACCCAGATCATCACCCAGATCCAGCCCCAAGCGATCAACGGCCCTCGCCTCCTCTCCCAGTCACAGAGAAGTCCCAAACTCCAGACCCAGCCCCAGCCTGCCGCCCCGAGCCTGCAGCAGTTCTTCATCAGCCACCCAGGCGGGGTGTCCCAGGTGCTGGGTCAGCCCCAGACCTTGTTAACCACCACAGGCCAAGCTGGGAGGATCCTCCTCCCAGTCTCGCTACCCAACAGCGCGACAGCAATCCAGCTGCCAAACACCAATGTCAGCCTGCAGGTACGGTTGCTAAAAAAAAAGTAGAGTGACCTCACGTGTTGTGGTGTCTGTTAGAGAAGCGGTAGAGCTTGCTTACCTGCTTTAGGGGCTTACTAATGAGAAAACCGGATGTATAGACAATATGTTCTTACACCCTTTTCTCCTTATCTCAGCCTGTTCTTCAGGCCACAGTGTCAAATCCAGGCCTGGTCCAGGCCTCAGTTCCTCAGCGGCAAACCACTAAGAGGGAGAAGGCGCCTAACCAGCAGTTAACCAACCACACCCCGCTGCTGCAGGTCAGACACTCCACACAGTTAGTTGCATTTCTCTGAGAAGTTGTGCTGAGTGACTTTATCTAACGTGTCTTCTTGCCTCGCCTAAAACAACAATGCTTATCCGTCGCTGTCCTACGACAGTGATGAGTAATGATGGTAGCTGGAGAAGTACGGCTGTCAAATTGTCATTACAACTACCCAGAGACTATGGCGATGTCTTTGAAATTGTTTACATGTATCCGTAATGTATGCAGACCTTATGATCTGTGTTTACCTTATTTAAGAATATTTCATTGTTTTTCTCAAAAAAAATGTTCCTTTTATCCAATTAATTTAAGCATATTTAATGACTATTTGCATAATATTGTGACTTATCGTCTCATGCCTATAGTGGGAGCTACGCAGGTGTCTGCCCCCTCGTCCCGTTTGCTGTGTTTCCAGTTCCTTCTTTAAAACAACACTGATGTTAGAATCCGTCTTGTGTGTCGACAGACTCTGACTATGTGCAATAACACGACTGGTTTGGAGAGCCAGACTAGGCCTGAGATGAATCCACAGTGTTTCCTGAGAAGTAGCCCAGAGAACCGGGTCTCTCCACGAGCTTCACCCAACCATCACACCTCCAACGGACCCCTCAATAAGGTATCGGCGCTTATATATTCCTATCCTATATTAATTAAGCTACCCTCAAGAAGAGATTTTCCCACGGTTTCACAGTTCTTAATTCTGTATTTTTCTCTCCAGTCTTCTTCTCCCCAGCCCACCTTCATCCTGCAGCCCACCTCTCTTGTTCCTCAGCCTCCCAAGATACGAGAGCCTCCCCGCTACGAGGAGGCCATCAAACAGAGCCGCAACCTGCACGTCAACAACGTTTCACAGGTTTAGAGACGCACCAGCCCAAACAAACGCACCGCTAGGCACCACCGTGTCCTTCAGAATACTTCCTGTTTTCTTGTTTTGAGCCGCCTTCAGTCTCGTAACCTTGTCGACTGTCTTTTCAGGTTCCCACAGCAACCAGCCAGCAAATGGATGACTTGTTCGACATCCTCATACAGAGTGGAGGTAAAGACACCGGCGGCGCGCCCCCACGACATTCTGTTTAGTACGAGCATGTTGACAACATTCTCGTCTCGGGCAAATGACGAAGAAACTGCTTTGTAGGCAGCTACATTTTCAGGGGTTGAACCCTCATAATAATCCATGTTTTTAATCCTCCTCCTCCAGAAATCACTCCATTTATCCAGCAGGACCCTCACGGTTCTCACAATAAGACCCTCCCAGTCACGGCAAACATCTCAACCCTGCCGGTCAACACAGCTCTCTCCAGGCCGCCTGCACAGATCCAGCTGGCTCCCCCGCCCACCCTGAGCCCCCTCATCGGCCTCGGCCTGCCCAGCCTCTCCTCGCTGGCCACGGACAATCAGCTGGAGGCCTTTCTGGAGCGCACCCTGGCTGACACGTCACCGGCGTCAGACCCGCGCACACGGGGCCTGATGGAGGAGCTGCAGGCCCAGCTGATGGAGCAGCAACCCTACTCGCCCATGGACACGTCCGACTTGTCCTTCTGCGATTCTTCCTCGCCGTCCTCGCTCAACATGGGCCTGTCCGACCCAGGCCTGGACAATATGGAGTGGCTGGACCTCACCATGCCGCCAGGTCCTGCTGGGTCACTCACACCTCTGGGAATGCCAGCAGACTTCCTGGATGCACAAGACCTGCAGCTGCACTGGGACTGACGGAGGGGCGGATGACAAAAAGAGGAAGAGAGCAGCTGAGCCAGGAGGGATGGATGGATGGATGGATGAAGACAAGAGGAGAGAGATCGACAAGGTTGAGTTTCCACATTTTGAATACGGAGAAAACGTGGCATTTTGTGCCAAACCATCTGTAATATTCCCACTATACTACAGTGAAAATGCTGTACAGGCACTGAGTCAAGTTGAACTACAAGCAGGAGTTTGCACAGCTTTAAAAGAGGGCCTCAAATGGCTGAACAGCCAGAATAACATCATCACTAAGACGAGATCCCCCATCATATGAAGGGATTTTAAAAAGACTTTTACAGGGTCAGAGGTCACGATCACTTAAAGAGACGGAGCCAAATGATTTCTGGTAGCACGGACTGTTTGTAAATACTCTTTAAACCACACTAAAAGAACGTAACAATCTACACACTAGCCTGAATAGCTTTGACTGGTTGTCTTTCAGTGTGACCACTGCATCTGTTTTACTGTGTAAGCACAGTAGCTAAAGGATAGAGGTGGTGTGTGTGTTCCTCTGGAGCATATGAAAGCTGGTCATTACGACACAATAAATGTGTCGCTCTAAATGACAGCTCACAGACTACAGATGTAATCTAGTAATAAAAAAAAATGGAATTTATATTCTCAATAAGAATTTCTATGAGGCTTGGCCTGGGACGTCCTGGTGTCGGTGCAGCCTCAGCTACCGACCTCTCCCCCCTGAACCAGGTCTGAGGTGCTGGACAGTCAAGTCCGTTTGTTCCCTTTATGATCGGAGGTTTTAAAGGGATTCCCAACTGAGAGGAGGTCAAGCCTCTGTTCACACTGGTCCAGTCTACCACATACTGTGCATCACGTGTACGCTGACTAATCTGACGTGTTGTGTCGGATGTTTTCCCTTCTGACCTTTTCACGGTCAAGCTGACGAACCAATGACTAGAGAACAAAAGACTCGACTTCAGTCGGATGGCGAGAGGAGGAAGCTCCTCCGTCTATGTGAGAGCTATGCACGTGAGGGGCGGAGAGATCCGTCGATGCGCCTCATTCACCTCGGGAACAAGGGAATATGCAAACTTTGCATATCCGCGGTGATCATCACTATGACCGTGAGCAACATCCAAGGTCGCCGGGGCCAATTGCTCCAGAGATACTGCAGTTGTCGTCCAAGTATCTTACTTTGAATGTAATTTAGACAAAACGGGACTTCGCTCACAGAGTCGGCAGCTTTTTTTCTCTTCTGATAGTAAACTGACATGAAGCGGGGGGGAAAGGGAACAAATGTCGGTTTATAAGACATGCAGACGCATATCCAGACTAGTTGTGAACTGCAAGTTGTATCAAGGAGTGAAGATGTCGCTGGAGGAGATGAGCTTTATATCGAGCTGTCCTACTGTATCCTGGCACTTTGTGTGTGTGTGTGTGTGTCTGTGTGCACGTGGAACATGATTGCATCACTAGCCCACAAATGTGCTGGTTAACATTTCCCTGTGGCCGATAGGTTAATCTGCTTTAACAGCTCACTGATTGAGTGACCAACCATCATTTGGATGAACCAGAATACTCTAACGTAGAGCTGCACCAAGTAGTTTCAAGCTTCACTCATAACGTTGACGTCCAGATTCTAAATCAACATGTTAGTGCGGCACATGTTTTCTTTTTATTCATGTTTTATTTCTGCACAGCTGATATTGTTAGTATTACTGTGTGTGGAATTAGATTCCACTGGTGGCTACATAGGATTGTTTCAGACCCGTGTGATCCAAACAGCATCGTTGAGTCAGAAAATCCTTTATTGAACATGAAACATTTATTGAAATATTAAAGATATTTTGCTGAAATCCATATTTGTTGGCGTTGCGCCTTTCAAAATCTCACAGCACCTTAATTCAGACATTTATATAACCACAATAACAATGTTTATTTAACAATATGAGACATTTAAAGCTACGTTCCAAAACCTCAACAGAAGCTTAAAATAAAGAAAAAGACCTTCAGTACCGCCCCATTCTAAAGTAACATGTGACGGAGGAAATAGTCTCTCGTGATGCATCAGTTACTGACCAAGTGGGTGTGTGAGAGAAACAAGCGTGTGTGTGTGTGCGTGCGTGTGTGTCGATTTGTCTTCCCGTCTTCTGCATGTACACCTGTGACTCTGTGTGCATGATTGTATTCATGTTAAAATCACGGGCCGTCTCGAGCTCTTTCTCACCCGTTGCCCGCGAGTTGTCTGAAAAAGAAGTTCTAATATCTATGAAATCAAATCATTCGGTTGACATGTTTAAAACCAAACTCTTCAAAAAGGCTCCTGATGACTGTTTCCTGTTTTAATCTGTGTTGCTCACTTAGTGTCCTACAGTCAAAAAAAACCCACCGGCACCTTTTGAGGTGTGATGCACAGTGAAGAGGGCTGAGCTACTTTTAAAGCTGTCATAAATTCTAAATCATCGTTTTAAACAGATTGCATCATATCCCACTAGTTAGATATTATTTTGGGTTTGATGCGGTCTCACTGAATGGCACTTTGAAATACGATAGCTTTTTTTAAAAATTGTCTTTTTTTCACATCCAGTTTAATCACTTCAGCGATGCAGTTTGACTTAAATATGTCATTACGTCCATGGGCACTAGAGGGCGCTGCCTCTCCTCTGTTGGGGCTTTTTTTTTAGCACGAAAACATTTAAAGATGAGATGACCTCATCCTCGTGCTCATTCCTGGTTGGTGCACCTTTGGTTCAGTGGGGGGTGCTGGGACCCTGAGTATCGCTAGATTCATATGTTTCCTATAAGATGACGAGTTAAACTGTTTTTTTTTCCTTCAGTCAGCTTTAAGGCTGAGAAATTTAATATTGTGTTGCCAAAAAAGGGCAGTGGAACATATTCTCACGTTTTGTTATTTTCTCACGCTTTTTGTATTTTTCACTTCTTTTGCAGGGTGAAAATTTAAAGAAAAATCATTTAATCTTGCTTTCACGCCGATTTGTAAAATCTGTAAGAGGATTCCACGTGTATATTTCAGGTTTGCAGAGTCGTTCCATTACTTCCTGTTCATATCAGACATGCACAAACGTCTTGTCTGCACACGTATGTGATCCACACTCGATGTGACGCCACTTACCGCTTTTGCTGACTGGCCAGACCGGGACCCGCTTAAAGTAAATTACTGGCTGCTTCTCCCTTCTGATATACGATCACGTAGACACGGTCGCCCGCACGTTGCGGAAACTCTCGCTGCCCGACCGACGCTAACCTTCACCATTCACGGTCAACGCCTAACAATCATCTTGAGGGAGTTTCACAACTTGTAGGTTCTAGACAAGACCCGTGATGTACATAAAACTTTGACTACAGAGTAATACAGTTTAAAAGCACTTAATATCCGAGTGGTTTGTTTGAGTAACCCCAATAAAGTTGGAGGTTTGTGGTCAATCTGAGGAACCCTTAAGCTTCCTGTCAGCTTCTCCACTTTTGTTCTCCGCGTCCCAATTCACCTGCAGAGTTCATCATCATCATGGAAACATTTGTCGGTCGCGACGCTGAACTTAAGAGCAGACAAGACGTTTGATTACAGTCGATGTATTTCGGGGACATTTACATCCGTCATCGTAGCCGAGTCTCCTCTCCGTCGCCACCGCCCCCATGCTATGCCTCTTGTTGTTTGTATGCCATATGTTTTGCACATTGTGTACATATTTATATAGATGTAATGCATATTTTTCTACATGTGTAACATCCATGGGGTCTCTATAATGTAAATACTCAAAAAGATGTATATAAGTACTGTATGCCTTTTCTGTGTCAATAAAATTGGTGTACTGTGAACACTCCTGCAGACGTTGATTACAGAATAACCGACATTTCTTAGAACATTATCTCAAAGAATATTTAAAGCAGTTGGCGAGAGTAGAGAAACATTAGCATACAGGAAGGCACAACATTTAAATAGTGTTGCTGCTGGCCGTGTATGTAAACCATTGTTTTTCAGACTTTGCGTTTCACAGGCCCGTATTTGCATCTGTTCAGCAAAGTATTTCCATTTTCCTCTTGAGATAACAGAAGTTCATGAAGGTCATTAGATTGTTGACAGAACAGCCAGGGATCCATTTGTTTGGAGTTATTAGTATCTGTCGCGTTAAGCTAGTCTAGACATTATTTAAGTTTGTATTTGCTTTAAGTAGGTCCATGTTGTGGGGATATTCTGGTTGGCAAACTGAAGCACGACTTTCACAGTGTGAACTTACAGTCAGAACAGCTGGTTTGTCCTGAAAGATAAAAGGTATTCAGGGGGATCAATTGGCAGAAATGTAAAATATTATGAATAAGTGTGGCTCACGGGAGAAGTTGCAATCTGCAACACTAGATCTACACAATCTACACACTAGATCTTTTAAGTTATCTCAGCCTTTGTGCTGATTGTACCAGCGGTGTAGTCGACTCCAGCTACATAGCCGAGATCAGCTGTTGAGTCAAATGGCTGAAGCCGAGTCCCAGACAGCTCCAAGACCGCGGCAAGGGGTCGCTCAAGATCGTACTGTACATATCGCACCAAGGCTGGTAGTATAGTTACCGCCATGTCAAAATGGCTGGTATTTGTGTATGTTTGCCCGACACTCGGGACACTGGTGGTGGACGTCTCTCAGGTGGCTCATGCAGAAAGGGATGAAACAGCAGCCTGCAACACACCTGTGGAAGGAAGGAAGGAAGAGAGCAAGGATGCAAATGTGTCAAACTCCCCAACAACATTTGTTTTAAACTGTAAATCCCTTTGGACATCTACTGACATTACAGACTCAGTGTCAGTTGGACAGCAATAACCATCTACAGTTAGCTAATATTAACTGCTGTCAGCTACTGGCCATACCAGACTAAGTATGGCTGTAGAAGTACTACCGTCAGACAGAAGCAGTCTAGCGGTGTACAGCGCACAGACGACAGACTATTGCCAAGAAAGCGAATAAGTGTTTTTTTTACAAAACGCTAAAACATTTCATTAAGACTAGTGTTACCACTGCAGTCTGGCAAGGTGAAGTTCTCTACAGCCAGTCAGGTTCAAAGAGACATACCCCGTCAAGATGCACAAGAAGCAAATCGTCCACGAAGAACTGCCCACTCTGCTGCGGGTTTCTGTGAAGACGACCGCTTCACAGGATGGACACTTGGTGAGCGCTGGTGTTTGTCCGAGTAAGTCCACTTGAGAGACAGAGAACAACCGTTACCGGCCTGATGGATACTCTGATGTAGACAACTGTATGACTGCTGAGGCATAATCACAATAAACTGTGGGGGGTACAGTCTTATGGCATACTTTACTATGGACTTTTATGGCATTGTATATACTTTTCAATCGTATTCTATACCGTGACATTTCAAGAGATTTAGTTGGGCATACTATACTGGGATTGTTATATATAGTATGTTGAACAATTCCATAGTATGGTATGTCGAAAAATGTAAAAAATATGTCATTGTCAAATATGTCAAAGAAACTAAAATAAAAGTCATACATACATATATATATATAAAAAAAAAAGTCATAGTACAGTATGTCGAAATATTTATTTTTGTATATTATGTCGGAAAAAGTAAAAAAACAGTCAGTGTGTCAAAAAAGGGAAAAAGTCACAGTACAGTATGTTGAAAAAAGTTTTAAAAAGTCATCGTATAGTATGCCGAAAAAAGAAATAAATATTTCATGGTAAAATATGTCAAAAAAAGTCATATTATAATATGTCGAAAAATATAATATAATAGTATGTCAACGTTTTTTGAGTTGTTGCGTAAATCTTCTTCAGGGTTCCATAACCATGAAATGTTACGTTTTCCTTTAGAAATGTGAGCTACAGATGTCTGTCTGTGCTCAGCATCTCACGGCCACGTTAGCTGGCCCTGTCCTCCTGAACAGCGTCAGTTTGAGGCTGATGTGCCCCTCACGCTGTACCCAGTTACAAGCCTGCGCATAACTCTGTGAAACCCTTATAGTATAGTACGTCATGGGTTAGTACGTCATAAAATGTCATAAAAGTAGAATAGTATGTCATAAAAAAATGTAATTAAGACTATCATAGTATAATATGTCAAAAAATGGTACAGTAAGTCATAAAGAGCCATTAAGAATTCATACTATACCATAAAAAGTATAGTATAGTACATTATCCCATCAAAATGTCATACTAGGGAATGTTATAAAATGTCATAATATAGCATTTCATAAAGAATGTCACAGTAGCCTAGTATTCCATAAGAATATCATTTAAAAAAAAAAGTCATAAAAAAAGTCGTGGTAAAATATAATATGTCATCCCCTACCCCAAAGTTGAATAGCTGATTACTGCATTGACTGCACGCGTCATGTGTGTGTACATGCGTGTAACTTACCTTCAATCATTGAGCCGGTTGGTGTGTTTGCTGTATCTGCAGGACTCATTTTCTCTCTGTGCTCCGGTGTAAAGGCCTCCTGTGCCAGCTCGGGACGCGGTAGCATGTAGATCCCCCCGCGGGGTGTCTCAGTTTTATAAAAAGTGGGATGGGTGCCTTGTTCACCAAATGTAAAACATAAGCAGCTATGTAAAGTCTGAATTGTAAACTCTATTATGAAGATAACAATTGGGAAAGAAACACATGCCTTTGTTTGTTCCGAGTTTGGAGCAATTTCCCCGTTTCTCCAGCTCCTCCTTTTTAAGCAGCAGCTCGTCCAGCTCCTTCTGGATGGCCTCCAGCTCACACAGTTGGTCGCTGTCCTCACAGGTCACTGACACCACGCAGAGGGAAGACGTTAACAAAGCTGAACGGATCGAGCTACTGCACCCGTGTTTCATTTCTAACCATTGCAGCAGTTCTTAATGGAGCCCCAGAACTGACCAAATGTGGCAAAAGGGTTATTAGGCAAGTTAGACATATGACAATGAATAGTATTGTCAGTTATAACTCAAATGAAGTGCAAAAAGAACTCTTTAATTCAGTTTACTCCTCTATTTGCCTCTCTTGTACTCATTTCATTTTTCCTCCGTGGTGTTTGTATTTCTTAGGTCTTAACACACGTTTAATCATTTAATCCATGTTGTGCCCACACAACATTTCCCATTTCACTGATGATTTGCCTTCATGGTAATGAGATGGAAGTACTTCAGAGGGAAAGAAACAATAGCCAGCTTCTAGTTTGTCAGCGAACTTTGTTGGTGCTAGTTTTCTGGCTAGTTTTTTGTTGGAAAACGAGTAAAAGATAAACATGAGAGTAAAATCAATCAATCAATTTAATTCAACTGTAAAGGAGAAAAAGCTTCTTTTTTATTTTTTACTTCGATAACTTTGTTGGATATAGCTTGCTGGCAAAAAACGTTGAATAAATGAAGTTGCTATTTATTTTACAAATGGAAAAGTACAACGCTTTATATGTATATTTACACTTTAGACAGCTGGTATTTGGAGCTCCATAGTTCTCTAACTGGAAATGTCAAAAGAGCTCAGGAGTGTTTTTTTTCTTATTGTTTTTACCAATTAATGTTACATTGAATACAATGAACCTCCAACAACGTGGATACAAATATATATTTTTTAAAACAAACAAAAACAAAAAACAGATGCAAAAGTGCAATGCAGCACCTTTCAATGACTAACAGCATCATTGAGAACTACTGCATTGCGTGCTTATTAGAGTGGACAGATTCACTGACTCACTTCCCTCTGTGGTCCCGACGCCGTTGTCCTCCGTCTTCTTCCTGAAGCACTGCATCTTCAGCAGAAGGAAATGCCTGTTGTGGAGCTCCTTGATGCGGAACTCGATGTCGGGTACGTTCCATGGCTCCGGTGTCCTGTGGCTGGATTCGGACCAGGAATCGGGTCCGGAGTCATCCCGCTGCTCTTGTGATGGCTCTGGACCAGCGCCTGTGTTTATCCCGAAGCTCTGCGCGTGGCCCTGGTACATCCTGTTTGAGAGACCTTGAATCAAGGTGTTTTGTGAGGTGGTTTTAACCGCAAGGAATCCTCAAACTGAACCTAAACCAGAGTCCGAATGCAGGCTCAAGTCCTCCTGGGGAAGGTGTCGAGGCTTCGTGCACACACAGATGAAGTGGTAAAACATGCAAATGTTGACAGTACGGCGCACGAGCAGGACAATGAACAGTAGCTGACATTAATAGATATGATTTGACTCTTGTTTTGTTGCTGTGTGAAAGTGCAGTTTCTAAGCTGCGTTATTATACCATCTTAATTTAACATATTATTTAATATGTCTTCTCATTCTTGTATCTTTGTCTTTGTTGAATCACATTTTTGTTTGGCAAGGTGGTTTTTTTCTTCCAAACTGCGTTGTTAAAATGACTGCACAAGGCAGCAGTGGAAGGTGAGTTGACCTAAACCAAAAGGGTCAAAGTCCAGCTTAGTTAAACTTCCAGACTATTGATTGTATTGATTGAAGACTCATGTCTGTATTCAAGCTATAATATCATATCAGTGGCTACTAAATAAACTCAAATACACTCAGACGTTCTGGAGGAACTGGAGAGTTGATAATTCTATGTGAGTTCATCACTACGATCAACTCCTTTCACATTCATTTGATCCAGTGTTAGAGTCAAAATATTCATCAGTGCAGCTTTACGACTTAAATTCAGCGGAGCAAAAAGAGTAGGTACCATGAGTACTTTACCGTGAAATCAAACCTAACATATAAGATCCATAATGTGATGTAATGGGTTTTTTTTTTCCAAGCCATCATCAACCCTTGATAAGAATGTAGGTGTTATGCAGATAAAGCTCAGTTCAAAAGGTCACAGCCAATCAATGCATAGAGGCTTATGTAGCGGTCGATTATTGGTCTAATAATTACGTAACCCTTGTGGTGTTGGGTAGCACACAGCGTACCGACTTGTTCAACTGTGAAATGCGGCAGTTGGCCCCGTGTGAGAGCAGCCAGCCACCGTAGCATCAATAACGCCTGGAGCCAGTTTGTAACATCGGAGCAGATGATGTCTGACCTACATTCCACTCACACAATCACTCCGTACAACTACATCGGCCTCAGCAGAAAACAACAACAACAACCAACAGACTATAATTACATCCATATACAGATAAGGAGGGTATTTCATTAACCTTATCTGGGACCTCTTTTTCATTTTCAATGTGTCTTTTCACACCACTTAGCGGTTTGATACGGGCATCAGTGTTTCTTGGCGTTTCTATGGCACCGTGGAGGTTATTTGGGCCCCTGCCAGCAAACACAGACTCAAAGAAAATTATGCATTTTATGTAAAAGAGGGGGAGCAAAACATAAAAGGTGTGCGTGTGTGTGTTTGTTGTTCCAGCATCTTACCACTAGATGTCAGTCTCTTACATAGAAGGAGCAGGTCAGGCCACTGGAGGATTATGTTCTTACTTTACAGGGCTGACGTCACCAGTCCTGCAGTGGCAGAGCTCCATCCATCCATCCATCCGCCCAGCTACGCTTTCATTCATCCCTCAGTGCGTCTACTGACCTGAAATATTTAGGAGCTGTGCTCACGCTTCATGTTTTTCTTTCTCTCCTTCCAGTTGTAAGACTCACTCACCTCGACACTCCCAACCCATGCACTGCAATACATCCAGACAAACACAAAAGCACACACACACACAAACACAGAAATAATTACTCAGCTGCTTATTTAATGGTGTGTGTATGAGTGTGTGTGTGTGTGTGTGTTTTAGATGCACACAGGTCAAATAACAGCAAAGTATGTGTGAGCACCACCTGTCAGGGTATTAGTCACACAGGGGAAGGCTACACAGCCTTTGATCGTCAAAGAGCTTCATTACGAAGCAACAAAAACTTCTCTTCAGACAAAAGAGTTACTGCAATAGAGTAAATGTTTCACACTTAGAATAGTGTTACCGCCTTGACCTGAAACAATTCAAAATAGGTGTTTAAAGTACTATTTTGGGGGGCCAGCCCAAGAGTTTTAATTAGTTGATCTGCCCAGTAACTAAACAGCAGAAAGCATTAGCAACTAGCTAGAGAACATAGCGTAGCAATCAGCAGCTAAAAAGACAGATATTAACACCACTCAAAATAGATGCTAATATAACTGTTGGTAATGTAAAAAAGCAACTGCTTACATGTTGGACACATCAATTTATATACATATCCCGACTATCCAAATTATTACTATTACACTAACATGTTCAACTTTGTGAGGTGATATCTGTGGGGGAAATATGTCAATGTTGTGCTCCCAAGTGGCCGCCATTGTTTAAGAAATGCTACATTCAAGCTAACTGGCGGGCGTTAGCTTATGAGCTAGCATGTACATATCTTTCAAGCAGCAGCAGTAGTGCTGTAGTTCAAAATGAGTACGGTCCCAATACTGTAAATGAGTACATGACCCCACACTGATGTTAGAAACACTGAGACGTAGACTGAGACACTTCACAGAGTGTTGGAACAGCCCCCTCGATAGTTCCCATCACAGTTGGCTGTTACATAACTGATACACATCTCTCATCTTTCACCATAACAATACTGCAATACCTCAGTGCAGAGATACAGGTCAGTCTGCACTGTTACTGTGTAGTAGACAACACACATGGTTTCAACACACTCTGCTGTCCAGTGTGACCATTAGGCAACATGTTGTACTGGGCCGCTCCCTCCCAGAGGGCGTCTTGCTGATGATGACATACAGTTACTGAGAGGATTGCGTCATGCCTGGATTAGTGTGTTGGTTTGTTGATGTATTCCTATACTTATGAGGCCCAAACGCGAACTGGTGTGTCAGGGATGTCTTTCAAATTATAATTTTAAACACATTTTCACAATAATGTCCATCTAATCTTGTTATGTCTGGAACTAACTGTTACTTTAATTGTACTGTCTTTAATCTTCATTGCAGTTGCACATTCATTTAGGAACATAACTTGTGTTTAGGCTCATGATTAGCATCAGGTTTAGATAAGGGTGCCTGTGATTAATGTCAACACACTCACGCGTGTGGTATGACAGTATGTGTGTGTATGTGTGTGTGTGTGGATGTTACTGTTCTCTTGTCTGAACAAAACCTTTGTTAGAACCACTTCCTGTGCAGCAGCTTGCAGCTGGACTCTCGTAGTGACTAATAGGATTAGAATTTGAATTCACACACACACAAACACACTCTCACAGTAACAGCAGTTGGTTTTCACTTGTGTTCTCGAACATGTTGGCTGAACATGAGTAGCAGCAATGATGTCATCAAACTGGGACAGTTTTTTTTGTTTGTATGTTTTCTTTTTTTCCCGCTTGGCATGGCGAGACAGGCGAGATCACTGCACCATTCAGGCCGATCAGCGGCGAGGAGAGAGAGGAGGAGAAGTGCGTTTGTGTCAGGGGACAAGTGAGAGAGAGAGAGGAGGGAAACACAAAGAAAAGAGGAGGAGGGAGGAGAGGGAGAAAAGAGGACGAGAGAGGGTGTCAGGCACGATGCCAGCATGCAGATCTAATATGAAAAACAATGTCTGCAGCCGCGAGAGGGGATGGATCCAGTTCTGCATCAGAGCCACTACATCACTTTGCCCATAGACGCCTGTCTGCACACGAGTTATGTTCGCACACATATCGCTGCTGTAAATCATCTGTTGGAACGAGAGGTATTATGTAATGGAGCTTCCCTAAAAAAAAAAATCTCCGTGCAGCATCATTTAGCTGTAAAAATCCAGAGATTAAAACCGCACGGCACCTCATTGTTGTGCATCCAACGCAGCACAAACAAAGATAAATCACGGTGACAAATCGCAAGGAGTTTCACGGTGTGTTACCACAGCGTGCCTCCCCGCAGGGTGCACACTCAATTTGTCTCCGGTGGATTGACTCGTCAACAGATCTGCACCCACTTCTGCTCGCATGATCACCTGTCAGGGCACACTGATAAACAAGACACATGCACATTACACAAGATATACTAGACCATTACTGAGAAGAATCTTCCATTTGGTTACAAAGTGATGAAACTGCGAGAGGGCTCTGTTCTTCCAGTGTAAATGTCAGTCTTAAGGGATAAGGCTTACATTTGATACCTTTAGCCATGCTAGCAGCCCAATAGGTGGGTCTTATCGGAATATCTCAACACCTAGTATTAATTGGCACAACATTTAGTACGGACATTCGTGGTTCCCATGCGCTGAATTCTAATGACGTTGTGCTTTTTGTGCCTCAACAGCTATTGGGATGGATTGCCATGAAGTTTGGTACAAACATTCCCATCCCTCTCAGGATGAATTGTAAAAACGTCGGTGATGGTTCCATCTAGCGCCGTTATCGGGTCAAAATTGTCCAACGCTTTCAATACTTTCCAACTTCCCTACCCTGTCTGTGACACTTGGCCCCCAAACCATCTGTGCCTAATGATGTAAGTCTTTAAAGATGAATCACAACCAGGTAGGTTCTTTTTTTTTTTTTTTTCCAACTGAAGGGGAAAGGTGTACATTGATGCACAATACATGGAAAATACTTCCATGTATTGGAATGGTGCCCCCATAAAAATTCTTTTGGGTTTTAATGTAGGGAAATGTGGTAATGTCGGCTCATTCTCATTCTACTGCTGCTAATTTATGCATCGTTATTCATATATTTATACTGTATGTCTGAGTGCCAGAGTTGTTAGCTGCATGTTTGCACCGCCTAGGCAGTCTTCTTCTTCTTTGCATCCTATTTTCCTTTGATGTATACTGTCAGCGTTTGCTTGCTGCAATGGCCTGATTCCCCGCAGGGATCATTAATGTTTCATCTAATCCAATCGAACTCCTGCTGTCACCACGGAGCCGGCGCACAGTCAAGACCATGCACAGAGCTGGCAAAGCCGGATTGGAACGCAAAAATCACGTTTGAAGTAAAGCAGACAGCGATAAGCTCATACTGAGTCATAAAAAATGTGTATGCATTGTAAGGGAGGAGTATGGAAATAGGCCATTGTGTCAGCTCATGGTTAACTTCCAAGGAATTTCTGTGCATAGATGCTGAATGGAATAGATGTGAAACACAAAGGGCTTCACTCTTCCTCTGCCTGAGGTGTCCTGCAGTGTAACAACCTGCTAATTCACCTGTAAACGGGTTTTATGGCCCCGATTATCCTCCGCGTCTTTTGAAAATCTCTTTTCCTCCACATTCCACAAGCTCTCTGTGAGGGAGTGAAAGCGTTAGAGACAGACGGAAAGTGAGAATGTGAAAGGTCATGTGCGTGTTCGCAAAGAAGGGGGAGGAGGAGGGGGGGAGGGGGGTGACGCTGAGAAGAAAGAGAGAGGGAGGGAAGGAAAGAAAGATTCAGAGAGGAAGACTTTGATGCATAACGATTTCATAAGGCCAGTGTGACCTGTTCAGGCAGTCCACACACTCACACACACACCCTCACAGGACTCAGTGACGTTGTATTGACATGCGCATGGTGTCTACACACACACAGACAGACCATGCAGCATGTTACATAATGTGACTTTCTACCCGACAGCGCCACATGACATGGGGAACAGAAACAGCACACGTCTGTCTCTGTCACTTCCCCCGGTGGTCAGTGGTCTCTTTATGGTCACAGATTCACGTATGCGCACACACACACACACATAACTTCCCCTGCTTCCAGTGTAAGTGTAATGTATTGTTTTAGTACTGCTGTGTGTGTGTGTGTGTGTGTGTGTGTGCGCCTGAGTATTGCTGCTAAGTCCGGTGCTAATGCGTCCAGCCAGGCAGCACTGATACAACAGTGAGAGGAAAGATAAAGCCGGCTTTGTGCCCAACTCAGGATCTCGGCTACAGAGTGGCTGAAATGGCACACAGCCATTGTCACAGGTTCACTGCGGTCATGCACACACACACACACACACATAGAGCTGGTGACACCAGCACTGGCTGAAGCCACAGATATAAAAGGTGCAATTGCAACACTGTTTACATCGGTGAATCATTGCCTTATTATTTAGAGGCATTGATATAATTACTGTAAACAAACAGGACCATTGATCCCAAGTGGCTGGCAGCCTCTAATGGCTCCTCTTACATTGTGTGCCACTGGAGCAGCCATCACGTCGTCCTTCACAGGAAATAATAAAAAAGAAAATACAAAGACTGCTGTGCTATGATGGTTAAGTTAAAGCTGCACTGATTTTCGGCCAGATTGAGGAACAAGCAGCATAAACATCTTGTCACCCTCTGAAGTTGATCGGGCAAGTACCTACAGCAGGATGTAGTTTGCCGATTTCAGCTCAGTATTCGACACGATCTCCCTCGTGAAAACGGATTGGTAAACTCAGCGCCCTGGGCTCGAGTACCCACACTCTGGAACTGGTTATTAGGCTTCCTCACAAACAGACCCCAGGCAGTTCGGATAGGCAGCCACACCTCCTCCACTCGTGTGGTGAAAACCGGAGCCCCCCAGGGACGTGTGCTCAGCCCCCTCATGTTCACGCTGCACACCCACGACTGCAACCCCCGACACGGAGAGAACTCTGTTGGGAAGTTTGCGGACGACGCTACCGTTCATCAGCTGGATTATAAGCAACGATGAGAGGAAATCAACAATGTTGCAGAGTGTTGCTTAGACAACAACCTACTGCTTAACTAAAACAAAACCAGAGAGCAGATTGTTGGTTTTTGAAAAAAAGGCTTGAAATGCTACATGTAGCACCTTTAAGCATTATGCTGGTCATGTACGATGGCAGGAGGCATTCGTTTGAGGCAAGATTTAGTTTAAAGATGACCTTAAAATCCAATAATTCCTAAGTTGATCTATTCGTCTAAGATAGAGCAAACAAGAAGCCAGATACAGAACTGAGGCTGAGGGATGTGTGCAGTGTCCAGTCATTTCTACCCGCTCTGAACTTTGACTGCCGCAGACCGGTCATGATGCATCTACTCTCGATGAACTTTGGGTCTTTCTTATTTGTTCTTGACTCCCAAGTCATGTCCAACGCCCAAGAAACAAAAGAAGACAAAACCACTTTAAAACATCGGCTGATGACTTTCCAGGTAACAATGTTTTCCATGATAGGAAACCTTCATTTGGTTGACTTAACTGCACACTCTGTCATCATATATTCCTCACGTAACTTCTGCTCAGTCTCTCCTCCTACCGTCTACCAGAACCTTTGTGTATGTATGTGCAGTATGTGTGTGTGTGTCACCTTTCTCCCACTTCCTGCTGCTAGCTGCAGCTTGTCCGGTGTGGAGACGCAGCCTCCACCTGTAGCGAGAACAGGGGGAAGGTGAGGTGCCAGGTTACAAACGCACCCAATGTCACTGTGTCCGTTCTGCTCCCCTGCCCACCTCCACACAGTGTGCAGTGTCCTCTGTTGTCGTCCCCCCCGCCCTGCATACAAGCACCCCGTACATTGCTACAGTGTGTTCAAACAGCGTACCCGCTAATCTGATGCCAACCAGCATTGTGCTGCCTCATGCTAGTGATACCTACTTGCAAGCCTATGAAAATGATGAATAGGCTCTAATGGGATCAACAACACATTCTACATGGTGTTCACTGGCCTTTATTAAATATGCTTCTGCTCTCTATAGCCTCGGCTAAACATTGGATCTCCTCTTTCATCTGCCCGTCTAAAAAGCTGGAACATGATATTGAGTGTTTCTGTCCATATCTACTTCTTAAAAGGACACATTTAAGTTCCTCATTACTTTTTAAACAAATCATCTTTTGTTTGCATTTATCCGCAACACACTTTATTAGCTCACAAGCCTCTTTTGAACCTACACCCACTCTGCTTTATTTGTGCTTAACTTGAGCTGTAAATTGTGAAGATATGTTCCTAATCATTGACATTGATTTTTCCTTTAACATATTTTAAATCTTTCATTGTTTAAGTCAATGGCTCAATCCCAATGTCCCCCCTAAGGCCTTAAACCCTGAACCCTCAGGGACTTACTGAAGTCACCCGGTTAGTGGTTGAGTGTGAGAGGCTGTGAGGGCTTGAAATGGTGTAAATAGGAACGGGACAGCACTTTACTGCAAAAATATCACGTTACCATGACAACCTCAAAAATGATGATGTACAATTGAGGGTATTTATTTTATACTTTTTTTACTCTCTAAGTTGAATGTCTTGCAGGCTCTTTCTTCACCAGATGAGGTCATTTCAACTAATATATTTACTCATTTTTGTCAAAACAGCTTCAATGAAATTAAATGTTTGATGAATAAATAAATATCAAATATGTTGACGTGTTTTTTGTCTCATCTTTAACCCTTAATGTTTCTGTGTAAATGTAATATGGCTGAACACGTGTGCACTCTTTGTTTACCTTGTTTTTACGTCTCCTTGCTTCCACTGGTTACCCCATGTTCAACGTCACATTGCAATGAATTGTGGGTAATTTCCTTGGTCAAAGCCTGCATCTAATGCTGACTTACGGAAAGGGCTCAACATGTCTGCCAGAGAGCCCTCAAACACTCGATGATTTGAGTTGCTTCTTCTCCTCACCAACCCTCACGTGAGTGTGGAGATTGGGCCCACGTTTGTTTGCTAGCAGTCTTCTTCTTCTCTGCTTTTGTTGGCGCCTCGCTGCAGTATTACCGCCGCCAACAGTCGATCAACGGAATACCACGAGTAGCGCTCCATAAAAACAACATTGCTCAAAAAGCGCTACTGGCGGTGAAAAACTCCACAGGGTACCTTTATGTGAATTTGTTTTTGTGAAGTTACGTTATTTGTGCACTGGTTTGATAAGATCTAGTCCGGTATCCTAGTAGCAAAGGTCTTGACTTGAAATCTTCTCAAGTGTCGTCTCCTTCGTTTTCAGGAAATAGTTAACATCTAAATTAAGGTCTAACTAATTTACCAGTGCGAGCCAAAATAGCAATGTTTACACACGAAGCGAGACAGGTGTACTGACGGGGGGCCATCTGTGAGTCTGTGTTGTGTCCACACCATGCAGCGACCCAGAACACAATGTCCTGCATAAATAAACTGAACAGCATCACCCTACAACAGTATACCAGCAATTGACAAGTTAATGATAAATTTAGCATTTCGTTTAAAAAGTAGGTTTTGTCATGTCATTTGAATAAGATGCCTGGAGATGGATGGATGAGCTCGGAGACACCATTTACTGCCATCATATCACACTGGGCCACGTTGTACTGCTCTTGGACAAACCGTGATGCCAAGATGGCAGCATTCACCCGGCCATAGCTGACACATTTGCAGCAGCTCCGTCATTGGCAAAGCGGCACACACAACCAAGCAAAGGGAATCTGCTTCATTTCCTGTAGAGTAGGAAGCGGCCGAGGGGCTGGGCTGAGGACATCGAGAACTATGCGACACCTCCTTTATCATCACCATAACACCACCACTGGCATCTCTGTGTGTGTGTGTGTGTGTGTGTGTGTGTGGTGGGCGTTTATGTATGGTAATTCTGTGCACGTGGACAGCTGGTATTTGTTTGTGTTTACATCTGAAGAAAACGGGATTTCAGGGGGGCGAAGACTGAGATGGCCGCAGAGCCGAACCCCTCTCATCGCTTCTTCTCCTCAATTTTGGCTTTCATCTCCGGCACTTCTTTGAAAAAAACATCAAAACATAAGACCGACTTCTTAGTTCTCCGATACACAGAAAGAAAGAGAGAGAGAGAGACAGAAAGAGAGAGACAGACTTTGTAGTCTGGCTGGGTGACTGTATTCAATCTGCCTGGCTGAGGGGTAGCCAAGCGAGACATTATGATGCAGCCATCTTCCCACTGTCATTATTAAACACACTGCTCTGGTGTCTCGCGTGTGTGTGCACGCACACACACATGCTATAGGTCTTTATCAGGAGGCCAAATGACAATCTGTGTAGGCCCCTTCCTTTGAACGATGTCATATTCAATCAACTGCAGAGCCACATATTCCCACACTGCCGATTAGGTTGACATACAATATTTATTAAGGTTCACAAAAAATGATAAGTTAATTATCAGGTAGTCCACAAATATTGTGGGAATGGTCTCATACAGCCATACAAGTGGGGAAACATACATGAGAAACCATTTAGGAACGGGCCCACCCAGAAACGCTCTGATTTAACCAAATAAAGTATGAAGCATGGGAAAGGATGAACTCAAACATTTAGTCTAAATAATAAAAAAGGAAGTTGCTTGTTCATTGTTAATTATATCCATAATTTCCCCCCCAAAAAAAGGCCCTCGGCTATTCAAAATATCTCTTCTTGTATCAAATGAAAAAATGATCCAAACAGGAAAAACTAAAAGAGGGGCAGAGCTAGTATTACAAATATTGCCAAACATCAGGGCCGTTCTTATCTGAACTGTTGAAACAGAACCCTCTGCAGTACAGTATCAGACGGGATATCTGAACGTAGCCTACGGTGGGCTCCCCACAGCTGCCCCCCCCCCACCCCACACACACACACACACATTGTTGTTTCTCATATCCAACAAGACACTTTGTCCATTTTTGCCTGTACAGTGAGACACTGCTGATTTGACCGTTTGCATCTATATTAGCGTTGAGAATGAGACTCACCCCCCCACCCCCCCAATAAACATGTCTCGACCTCATGTATGTTTTCTACAAAAGAAGTTACACGTTATGAACACATCATGCAAAGTGGCAACTCTGTTTACAAAGATGGAGTAGTCGTGTTTTTTTCTTTTAAATCTGTAGCCGTTTCCAAAAAACAAAGAAAAAAAAAATATCAACCTGAAGTCCCGCCCATTTTCAAAGCCACCTCCCCATAACCTTTCAACAAAAACAGAATTAGCATTATAAACAATATTATATAAACCATGATTTCTCATTTTTCTTGTGATAACCCAAATATATATATATAAAAAAAAAAAAAAAAAAAGCATACAGAGTCCAGGTTTTAAAACTGTGTCAGGAAAAGCCATCGCTGCTAAGATCAGTGAGCATAAACCAGAGTGGCTGCTGCCGTTAAGAAAAAAACCTTTAAAAACATGTCCTGTGGCAGCAACAGTTGGTTTTTACAAGAATCCCTGATTGGCTGAAAGAAGTCAGGTGACCACCAGGTGAGGTAAGAAAAGTCCCACCTTTGACGATGGGAATGACAGTATAGAGGCGTTTCCTCTAAACGCTAATGTGTGTGTATTTGGGTTTGTGACTGTGTATATATATATATATATACACACATGTGTATATATATATATATATACACACATGTGTATATATATATATATACACACACATATATATGTGTGTGTGTATATATTTTTGATTACAAACTAATCACCCGCTCACATGCGTACACACTCACACTCAGGTGTGTGTTGATTTTTGAGTCGATCTCAAACACTACGTTGCAAGTTCCTCTCTCTTCATGCAGAACAGAAAGTTGCAGAAACACAGAACACCAGTGGCGAAAAAACACTGGCTGAAAAGATGAAAAAAAAAATAACTAAACAGAAACTTAAGTTCGCTGCCTTGAATGTCCTTGAACATCACATAGAATCCTTGGGCGTGACAATTATTATTATTTTATTTTTTTAAGTTTCTTTCTTTTTTTTTTTTAGTTCAATAATATTTTCTTATCTATGCATTTACTTAGGAAAAGCTAACAAAGATTTCAGTTGCTCTCTTATTACTATGTGTGTGCGTATCTTTTTTCTTAATATATATTTGTATCAACATTTGCATTGGTTTTCTCCTCTTCTTAATTTGTCCACGTTGAGTTTTCTTGGTTTACGTAGTTTCCATCTCTTTCCATATCCATCTGTCTTTTGGGAAAAAGACCAAAACCCATTTCTACCCATCATCATCTCCCACCCGCCCGGCTTTCATTTCCCCGTTTCCCTCCCTCCCCCTCCTCCCTCCCTCCCTGGGGTAGGAAAGGGGGGCTTTTCAGTCCCGTGCTGCCCTTCATCTCTCGGCCTCCATCGCTACGCTAGCCTTTTGCTCGGTGCCTGCGCGCGGGTTCACGCCCATGGGCCAAGCGGGGCAGGGCTGCCCCTGAGTCCAGAGTCCCTGCGGAGGTTGCGGCACATTAGGTACGTTTGGTGAGACCCCCCAGCAGCCAACCTGGGGGGGCGGGGGTGAGGTGGCCATGGAGGCGGCCATGGGACTGCCGCCGCTGCCGCTGTTGAAGCTCTCGGACGCCTTCAGCCTGGAGAACATGGTCAACGCGTCGGGGAAGTTGGGGGGCGTCGCTGGTGTGTTGGCTGGGGTGCACATCTGAGGACGACAAAAGGCAAAGAGAATAAGTATTCCATGCTCTCAAAATAAATTCTACACACTTTCCAGCGTCTCAAATGTAAATACTGGCGAGTTTTCTTGGGCACTTATGATAATATGAAAATATGTAGTGAACCTGCTGCTTTCAGTAGTGGGTTGTAGCGGGCTTGAAGTATAACAGAGCAAAATGCAACTTGTCTTGTAGCTGCACCACATTATGTTTCATTGAGACTATTATCAGTTAAGAAATTGGTATCTTTTTGTCTTCTATGATGGATTTCTTCCAGTATGACGGTTTCACTGTAAAATTCTGAGGCTATAAAGACGCTTTTGCTCTTTTATAACAACAGAATGACACCAAACTCTAATGCTGCTGTTGTTCTGTTGACAATGGAAAGTTACCTTCAGGAAAAATGCGCATATGCCACAAACTGTTAATTCAGCAATGTACATCGTGGAGTTTTAAGCAATGTGTAAAAAAAAGCGGATATCACTTTAAAGGAAGCAAACTGTTTTGTATAACTGAAGGGGAATTTAGGGGAATCCCAGGTACTCTTCCTCCCCCAGAGGGTCCTTTGTTTACGTCCACTTCCTGTTCCAACTGTTATATGGCGTCCAATCTGATTTAACAGACCAGATAAACTTGATAAACACACACACACACACACACACACACACACACACACACACACACACACACACACACACACACACACACACACACACACACACACACACACACACACACACACACACACACACACACACACACACACACACACACACACACACCAAGTCTCCTTGGCCTTTATACACCTCCTCTGCTCTAACCCCGCTTTTGTGGCAGCATTGTTATTGCTCTGCTGCCAGGAGTTCCTTTAGTGGCGTCCTGAGCGCACACACACACACACATGCCAAAAACAACACTGAACCTACCAGGTTGCAGTTAATAGACCATGTGAATAACATGTTTGGCTACTCAGAAATATCTAGCCTTCATCCTCATCAAAACAACTTCTCACACACGCTGCTCCGTCGCCTGCTTCCTATATGTCCCAGTCCATTTGTCAGCAGGAAAACAACAACAACCTCCTGTACTCCAGAGGGAAGCAGAGGTGGAGCCATGCTTTAACCAGGAGGCTTGTCATCTAAATATAAATTGCCTGGGCTGAGAGGTTACCAGGGCAGGCTCCTACACGACAAAGTAACCCTAAATCCCCAGGCCACAACAATGGAAGAAAACAGCGCGGCAACTCCCAGGATTACGCAAGATCAAAAATGTACTTATTCAAGTACAACTGGCATGACAGAATGTGAGCTTGCATTTTTCTACCCTGTAACAATGTCCAGATAACATGTTGTACAGATTCAGGTTGAATACAAGATGGTTTGTTTCGGGGCGGCATTTTCAGGAACTGGGAGTCAGAGGTTCCATGAATCAACTATGAGGAGCAGCAGCTGCAGTCACACATGAGCACTGGACAAAAAAATGTTAACGTGCGGAAAAAACAACATTTTTCTTACTGACAACCAGAAGGCTGACCTCTGGGGTCCAAATGCCTCATTTCCACTGTGTGGTTCAACTCGAGTCACGTTTTGGTACCAGGTTCTGATCTCTATTTGGTTTTCCACTGTGGATGGTTGCCCCTCAGTGTAGGCGAGATTCTGAGCCGATCGCTATGAAGAGACACTCACTGAATCCTTTCATAGGCAACCACGCAGAGAAACGTCTGCTTCTTTAGTAGCGCACGCAGTGGAAATGTGGCATAATCGACCCCTGGATGCTCAGATTGTGCCACACAGCCTTAGCACACAAGAGCCTGGAGGAAAAACAACAGTGTGACAGGAACACCATTCCTCCCTTGGGGTTGGAATCGGACCGCTATGCCCCCTAAAAGTGCTGCGCCATGCGATTAAGTCCTCTGAATATACAGTGCAGTGTGGAGCCAATCCGGTCTGGGTCAGGCCGAGTAAGGGGTTCTCAGAGTGGCACGCTGTTATGAAAGGTGAGCGTGTCCACCGCGCATGCCGACAGGAAGCGCTGGCTCATGTCTCGGAGGCTGTTTCCTGCTGTAAGAGAGACACCCGAGAACGCTGAAGTGACCTCTGTGACTCTTTTGCTTCTTGGCGGGCAGTGGCGGAAGCTGCTGTTTGGGTTTCCTGACCCTGGAGACCAGTTAAGGGTCCGCGTGACTGGCACGCGGGTAGAAAAACTATACGTGAGGCCACCTGCCTCCGTGCTTACTGTCTAGGAATGGAAAAACGCTGACACGCGACCTTTCACGTTGACATCTGACTCACTCGTCTATGAACTACACCGATGAGCAGGTATAAATACACACCTGCAGTCTGCTAAGAGACTGTACATCTCACTTGTACATTTCTATTTTTGGGGCTTTTGCTTCATACTTAACAGTGACTAAAACAGGAAAGATGTGAGAAGGAGGCCGACGAGAAAAACGAATTTCGAACACCATGTCTGCGTCTCGCAATTGCCCACACACATTAAATAACACTACACACCTCCAAGAGTCGGCATGCGAGAGTGTGTGTGTGTGTGTGTGTCTTTAGAGGGGACCTTGGACACGGTATCGACTCACAGGAAAGAGGATCCGGTCCGAAGACACAGCAGCTGTTTTGAGTTTGGATCTTTGACACTTTGTCAGTGATAGAAGCTTCAACGGAGCTCAGACCTTTCAGCACGCATTTAATGATGATCCACATATGTGGAATATGTATTCTGCCATTTTTTACAAACCAAAGCAGGCGACCGGTGTGTTGTATTGTAAGTAGAAACTCCACACGGTTTCCTGCACAGAGATTAATACCCGGTGCAGCATACCGAGGAAGCAGATCACCTGAGTGGCAGAGACCAGTGATTGAAGACCGCGGCTCAAATCCAATTGGCTGTTGGACAACTGATGCGCTGATGTGCACAACCGTGGACTTATAAAGAGAACAGGAAACAGTGTTGGAGGCCTGGCCCCTCTAATTTCTATGAAAGTTGCTCAATAGAGCCAAAACAAGAAAATGGACTTCCTGGTATAAGATTAAGATAGAATGACCCAGATCTTCTGGTGATTCTCCTCATCCATAGATGATCCAAGGGATTTTCAAGTGTTCTTATTGTGAAGTTATGTTACCTAAAAAGATACTGATTTACATGTGTATCGTTCCCAATGTGTGTCTACGGACTCGTCTCTTTGGCGTCATGTGACGGACCCAGACATTGTAATTCCTCAGTTTGGCCGCTGTGTGAAATGTGCTTCAAAGCCCGGCGCTCTTCCTGGAGGCTTGGCTGCAACAAGAGTTAATATTTAATTTGAGAAAAATCAATTCCTGTGTGCACATGTACACGTTGACGTCAAGTGTGTCGACAGAAGGTTTGCAGCTGTGTCACACAATTGCCACCAATACGCGTTCACTGGAAGACACGTGTAGCTCAGTTATGGAACGGGTTACATGATTTGGAAGGAGGCAGGTTGAGCAGATTTATTAGGGATCAATAAAGAAATGGGGATTTTGTTCCATGTGGTGTCTACATGGAATAGATAATAAGTTTCATTTTATGTTCTTATGGATGATGTACAATGACTTAAGTTATTAATATATCATTTCAAAGTACATATTCTGTTGTAACTGATCTGAACTAATCCTAAGTAGCAGGATATACTGTGTTCATACATGAAAATAAAACTATAAAAACTTTAAAACTGTGCAAGAAACCACGTCTGACTCCATCATGAACAATCAGCAGTGAATTGTGTGCAATATTGGCTGAATGAATGGGCCAGAAAGAAGAACAGTAGATGTAACTACTGTGTATTCTGTGGGTGCATGCGAGTTCAGTACTGCTCAGAGACGATGCGAGAGGTCTGGTGAGGTGAACCCGTTTCCAAAGTGAGGGTACTGTGACACAGCTAATCGCCTCCAAAATACGACGAGTCGTCATCTGAGACGAGTCGGCTCAAATGGCCGTCTGTAGGAATCGTCAGCTGGTTAACAATCCCGGCCGGACGTCTATCTTTTTATTCAAGGTATACAGATGGAGAGACGGGGGGGGGGCTCTGTTTTTGTGTTCAAAACACAGCCAACGGAGAGGGATCGCCATGGCGACTGTTGTTATGAGGAAGCAGTACAGATCTCCTGTTGACGGGACGGGGCCGAGGCAGGACGAGCTCTGTGGTCACATGGGCCACACACCTTAAACACTCCTCCGTTTGTGTACATACGTATGCGTGCGTGCGCGTGTGTGTGTGTGTGTGTGTGTGTGTGTGTGTGTGTGTGTGTGTGTGTGTGTGTGTGTGTGTGTGTGTGTGTGTGTGTGTGTGTGTGTGTGTGTGTGTGTGTGTGTGTGTGTGTGTGTGTGTGTGTGTGTGTGTGTGTGTGTGTGTGTGTGTGTGTGTGTGTGTGTGTGTTTGTCCACAAACACAGATGAGCTGCTGTTATTTCCAGTCTAACCGACCGCATTCCTCAGAAATATCCAGTGTGCGTGTGTGTGTGTGTGTGTGTATGTGGCAGCAACCTTTGAGGGTCCAGTTACGTCCCGTGACCCCGACCGACCTCCTCCGTGCGACGTTTACCTCGGCGCTCCGACACCTCGTTACAAACGTTCATCTCACTTTAACCTCTCAGGATGTTTCTGTCCGGCTGTCACAGGAAGTCCAAATAGTGTTGGGCATTTCTTTAATATTTCACAACGTCCAAAAGCCAAATCTGGCCAAACATGCATCAATACCTAGTTTGTCTATTTGCCTAATTTGTTTTTGACAACTTGGGTAAGTTTGACCTGACATTGCTGTCCACGATTGTTAGTTCTATCCATCACAGTTTGCGCAACAATACTCATGATGGGAACCAAATCTCTTCCTCTCACCATTCCCTCTCCTGTGAGCATTAGTATGAACCTACAACGTGTCCGTTTTCTCTCCCTTCTCTCTCTCTTTCTCTCACCTCCCACTCCGTCTACCTCTCCCTCCAGTACGTGGCTTCACACACTGTGAGATAGCTTTTTGCAACAAACTGTGCGTGAGAGTTATGTGAGACACGAGGATCGTGTTGAAGCACCTAACTGGCCGGTCAGTATGAAGTACACATATAGTATCTGGACAAACCGACTGTCAGCAGGATATACTGTGTACCCTCTTCACCATAAATCTGACACCATGCAAGATGACACCGGTCTTACTCCAGAAATAAATAAAGATCGGCGTGTTGCAACTTGCGGGCTTGTTTATAGCCACTTCTCAAACTTTTTAGGATCAGAAAACTATGAAATTTGGATATCTGGAGTTATTCAAAGTAACACATGCTGGCGGTGACTGGTCAGTGTGACCGTCAGAACATGTTTCTTCACTCCAGCGAGTCTGTCGACTTGTAAAAATGGCGCATGGTGTACAACTGCAAAAAAACAAGACGAGGTGTCTGGATTGACGGCCAGGCATGCACGCTCGCAAATCTCTATCCGGTCGTCTGGTGAACCCAAAAGGCAATTTATTTTGCTTGTGGTTTCATAAAGTCTACGCTGGTGACGAGGCAAAAAACTATTTCCCCTAATATTAGAGACGAATGTATAGGGTGCCCTGGAGTCACAGCTCCACTCACTCATCTACACGACGACGTGTACCCTCAACTCTGGGAGCGTTCTACTCAATAACGGCGGGTCTCACTGCTCGTCTTCCGGCATTGTTATTGGAGCCGACCTCGTAACACCGGACCAAGTCAAAGAGGCACTTAATCCAACTGTTCCACTGAAACTGAGACTATTAATTAACGGGCAGCTCCGGGGTGTGAAGCTGTACAATACTGAAAAAGAACAAGAAGTCGTATCTAAATCAATTGTGGTCGAGAGAAAAAAAAAGAACAAAGAGCAGCAAGATATGGAGGGCAGACACGGACGGTGACTGCACCTCTTTTAACTGGTGTTAAGTGCCGGGTCCGTGGGAGGATGCTGAGGTTTCACCGACATCAGGTCCGGGCTAGTCTTGGGTGCGTTCACGTCATGCATGTTTAATAAGCATTCTGAAATATTCACTCCCTTTTGTTTGGGCAAGTGAGCACAATGCCATTCAAACCTGGCAACACCGACAAAGCCGGTCTCTGTCCAAGTGAAGCAAAGAGGATGAACGTTGGCCAAGACTAACAAGAACATTGGAGGGTTTAAACTTGGCCAACCGATGATATGAAATGCCTCCTCGAATATATCCAATTACTGGCAAAGAGCACGAACGAGTCCGTTATGTTTAGCTAAGGTTACTGGAACCGGATTGAGTTGTTTGGACAACAGGCTTCCCAAATATGTAACCTCAACAGATGACAGTTTATCAACTCGGTCCAACAAACAACCGACTTGTGAGTCCACACGGCACTCAAGGCCGGATTTACTGGTTATCTGGCATCAATAAAGCACGAACAAAGATGGAACAGAATACACTTTTCCAGTTAAGAGTTGCACAATAAACTTCCTTTAGATGCGACTACAATCTAATGCTGGTGTTGCAGTACAGTCACTGATGTAATGTGAGGGCCGGACTAGGAAAATGAGGGCTAAATGGAAGGGCACGCCAGATTATTGGCAAAAGACAGGAGCCAGAGGGAAAGGTTGAGAGACGGCAGGCTGAACAAACCATTGGTGAATTAACTCTACATGATGGTGCCTGCCTGTTAAATGTTTAAATAGGGAGTGTTTTTTATGGTGTGTAGCCTAGCACCGCTTTTCTTTTGTGTTTTTTGGCTCTGCAGCCCTGCAGTTGGATCCCAAAGCAACCATGTTCGACTACTATAACAAAGACAATGAATTATTAAGATATGAATGAAAACCGACCGACTTCAAAATGATCAGTATTTCAGAGATACCCCAGGCTGAATTTAGTGATTTTAAGAAGGATAAAGTCACTAAATAACAGAAATTCATCATTGCCAAATATCCTCTCATGGTGCATGGTGTCAGGACATAATGGAGGTTAGTGTCACCAAAACAACACAATAACATCATATCTACCCAGACAGGCAAACTGTCTGTGTTATCTGATGTTATTATCCCAGCACACAGCTCCTAAACAGGAGGCGACAGTCAGGGTTTTATGGGAGCGGCTGGTTGTCAGAACTAGATGTTTCTTGCCTAAACTAAATAAAGGAGGTCGACAGGTGCTGCTGGACGTTTCAAGTGACCGTCCCCTCCCTTCCTCGCCCGCGACCCTTCACTCCTTCGAACTCACCCGGCTTCCAGCAGCTGAGGCCCCGAGGCGGTGTACGTCTATATCGGAGTTATTTATTATGAACACGCGGGGACGCGGTTGGATTTGTGCTCACGAGGGACTCAGTTGATCATTAGCCAGGCTGTGCTCTGTTTTCCAAGTGTATGATCACGCTGTATGATGTAGGAGAGAGAATGAAAAACAAAAAGAGATACGGAAAGAAAAAGAAAGCAACACTCGACAGAAGATAGGAGAGCTGGGGCTGAGTGGAGCATGTGCTCTGTTTGACCAACTGCACTGCTCACAACAACGGCTAACAGGCTAACAATAGGCCCACTCATATCGAGAAAGAGGAGTTTTTGCCTGACGACTGGTAACAGTCTGGCAACAGGAGCCACCAGGCCAAAGGTCATCGTGAGGGAGACCGAAACACGACTACGATGTAAACACTCAGGTTCAGCCTGCCAAGAGACACGTCTCTTAAGGCTACAAGTACACTGTAGATCAAATCTAGGCTGTTTTTCACTTTGCAAGCAAGTCCCATTTTAGGTTTCACTCTGAACCACTGGACATGTGAAGTTTATTTTAGATTGAAGAGAAAGAAGGATCCAACAGGGACTGGTGATGAGTCAAGGGTCATGAATGTGAGTCGGGAAAGCAGGAAAGGGATGGACAAGACTGAGGAGCGAGACAGCACAGGAGTGGAAGGAGTAGGTAGTAAGATTACCTGATCATGAGAAAACAGGCACAATGTGACAACACTCCCTTAATGCAACAAGACAAGGTTCCTGTGTGTGTGTGTGTGTGTGTGTGTGTGTGTGTGTGTGTGTGTGTGTGTGTGTGTGTGTGTGTGTGTGTGTGTGTGTGTGTGTGTGTGTGTGTGTGTGTGTGTGCACTCAGTGACCTGCAAGAATCAGTATAAAACTCAATCTAACTCCAATACTCATAAACACATCTGGTCCTCGCAGCCATCCCACTTGGATTCCCATTCCCTGAGTCCCTTGAGCCAAAGTTCCTGTGTGTGTGTGTGTGTGTGTGTGTGTGTGTCTGTGTGTGTGTGTGGTTAGGGTTCTGGGAAGCTGTGCAGAGCAACACGCTGTAACATGCACAGCGCAGGCCAAGCCTCCTCAGATGTGGCTAACTGCTTGGCATGGCTGTACGACACACCGGTACAGACCGGGCTTCGGCGGTATGACGGTACGGCGTACGATACCGTCAGAAATGCGGACGTTGGCTTTGTATGATGCCGTGTTGATGCCGCCAGAGTCTGGTGCATGTCTTGGTGTAACCGGCAGCTGAGCTCAGAAAGATTTTGGGTTTTAGTCTTCTTCAAACTACAAAAGCAGTTTACAGCCACATGGTCTGCCGCCGCCACCGCCACCACCACCCGCCCATCATCTCTGTTCAGCACACCGAGGTGTCGGTGCCGTCACTACCCACTGTGTGCGGCGTTACATTAGCAAGTAAGAAGTTATCAGTAGCGCTATAGTTGTGAGCGTTGTGAGTGTGTACAGTTTAGGCGGTTTGTCTGTGGGAAAAATAAAATGCTGTAACTCCCGGGGGCTTGTTTGCCACCTGCTGCGCACCGGCGCACGATCACAGGACGGGAGGATTGATTCTTTATCACTGAGGCGTCCCGCAGGGAGGGTGTCATAGCAGCCTACCTCACGGGTGAGAATTAGAAAAATCTGCAAATATTGAGAAGATGATATACACCATAGCTCAGGACGTGTCTCAGCCTTTCGCTCAATAGCCTCGGATTAAAGTGAAGTTGTTTAGGCCTGAGGTTAGCCACAGCTTTGGCTCAGGCTCTTAAGGTAGACCAGCTATCCGGCCTCATCCCGGGGCGTCATACACCGTATACCCCGGCGAAATGTCAGGAAGCTATTAAGGTATGAAAAAAACAGATGTCGCCTGAGCCTATTACACACACACTCATTAGCATGAACAGATAGAGACATAATTAGATTTGAGACACACCCAGGAAATTTCAGTGCGCAGACCCATACATACTCATGAAATCAGACTTAAATATAGAAACAACGGAAGAAAACAAACTGGATTTCATCTCATTCTGCATTTAATGAACTTCTGTAAGCAATGGCAGCCGGACAGAGAGCACCTCGTTTCTTTTGTGGCCGAGACACAAAGCAGCACTTTGTTTTTGTACCGTCTACCTAAATTTCAAAAAGCCTACTTCACCGTAAGTACTAGCCAAACACCCTTCCCTCACTTGTTTATTATCGATTCCTCCCTGCTATTTCAGACCCAATTTATGTATCCTTTATATACTTGTGTTAGCCTTTCCTCCATCTCGTGCAGTGTGGTGATAAAATGAACGGAGGCTATGACAGAGAGAGAGAAACGGGACAGTCGTCCGTGTTGTCACAGCATGATTTATGAAGGTAATTATACCTCTGCTCTTCTGCATGGGCACACCACACACTTTAAATATCTGTGAGATCTTGAAGTGAGGATTTTGAGAAATCCTTTTTTATTAAAGCCACACCCGGACACCAAAACCAAATGTTTGTAGTTACCAGAAACATCCCTCCTCCTTTCTTCTACTGGGTGTTTATATTGCCAGGAAACAGTGTTTAAAGCCCAATACTATTCTGCTACGTCACCCAGTCAGTTACTGAACGTTGCCCTTCATAAAATCCTTGTTTCATTCACCTTGAGCGTGAAGGATAGCAAGGATAGCCAGCCAATCGCCGGTGACGAATAGCAATTACAAGACAATAAAAAAAAGGGTGATCATTCAAACCCTGGAGCTGTTTGGTTTTTCATGACTCTGTGGGTTGCAGTATGTAGGCCAGGCTGGGTTGTGCTCGGCAGTAAGAGGAAACTGCAAAAAGTTAAAGATTACTTCCTGCTTATATTTAGCTAATATGTTCATTTAAGTATTAAGAAGGAGAAGGCCAGATCCACAGAGGCTAGTAGTGGAACAGGACTTAGAAAGAAAGTGCTAAGAAAGGGGGAAAGACAAGAACTAGAAGCGTTTCTTTTCTTTCTTTCTTTTTTTACATGAATATAAAAGCATTTCAGAGCGAGAACATGAGGTCGACATACTGTACGAGTGAGAGGAGAACGTGTTATATTTCTAGAGGAGATTGTTTTCACCACAGTCCTGACTTTACTGCAGGGCTGCCACACGAGGACCTCACTCTATATATATATATATATATATATATATATATATATATATATATATATATATATATATAACTATATTATTAACAGCCATAACTCTCGCGGAAATGACACGCATGGGAAGGAGGCTTTGTGGCTTAGTACGGTCGTTCCCCTGCTTAGTCACGTGACGGGGTCACATGTTTCCTGACAGCAGTGGAAACCGTCCAGCGAGGCGACTTCCTCCCGCGTGGTCACATGAGGATTCATTCACTTCATCGTGGCTGAACGTGGCCCGAGGGGGAGAGATATTAATCACGGGAACACTGATATTGGTGTTATGGATTGTGTGTGTGTGTTTTTTTTTTGTCTTCGACATTCGTAGAGACACACAGTGAACAACTCACAGACAGCTGTAACACTGTCCAGACCTGCTCATTCCAACAAAAAAAAAAACATGACTGAAAACATATTTCTTTAAGTTGCTCATGTGCATCTATAGCCAAGGAAATCTTCCTCTCGCACACAAGAAACCATTTTAGATAGTTTTGCTTACAAAAGAACAATGGTGTGTCTATTACAGCTGCAATGATTCATTGATTAGCTATTTTGATCATCAATTCATTGGTTTGAGATCTGCTCAGATAGATATTCCTCCACAAAATCATATTTTTCCAGAGCAATTAGTCGTTTGCTGCTATATTAATCCTCTGACGTCGTATATTGCTATTCTTAGAATATGTGTGAAAACAAAAACAAAAAAAGGCAGGTGCACAAGAATATATGCATAATATGTGCTAAGAGGGATTAGTATCAAACAGCCAGAAGCCACACAAAGTGTTCCACGTGTGAGTGAACGACGGCGATACGCTGCTCTGCTTTGAGATTCATGCTAAAACAAGATGAGGAGGACAGGCCGTGATTATAGAATTCTCTAACAGGAAAGATAAAGAGCTAACTGCAATCTAGAGCCTTATGTTTTTGCATCTGTAAACAGAAATAGACAGAGTTAGGAAGGAAGGCAAGAGGAGTGAGAGTGTGTGTGTAAACTACAGAAAGAGAGAGGCTGCCGTGTTGTTTTAGTCATACCGGCACCCTCTGCTGTGAAAGGGTCCATTTTGGGCCGGTGAGAGCGTTGCGTCCTGTAGGAATGTGTTGCGGTTGCTGTGTTAGTAAAAGCAGGGTGTGTGTGTGTGTGTGTGTGTGTGGGGAGGAGAAAACTGGGAGTAGACGGGGAGGGGTTACACAACAACCACAAAGCAAGTTGTATTGAGCTTAGGTGTCTGGGTGTCCATCCCGGAACGTACAGTGGACGTACATTTACAATCTGTTCAAAGGATCCATCATGTGACTGTAGGGCTCTCACTGACATACTGTATACACACACACACACACACACACACACAGATGTAGACAACAACAAACAAGAGCGTTGACTGCGTGTCCGTGCAGAGATTGTAGCTCTTTTACATCGTGTGCCAAAGCACAGGCACTCCCCTGGGTCTGGGATCGCAACTGAAAGGAAATAATAATGACAAGAGCTTTATCTAAATCCTCCGCCCTCCACAGTCTTATACAAGACTTCACCGATGAGTCGGCTCGATACATACACACACACACACACACACACACACACACACACACACACAGGGTATAAACCTCTGACATACGATGCACAAACGATGCATTAGCAAAGCACATGTACCAGACCCGACAAGGCTCACCACTATCCTACTGACAGATCCCCCACCAGACATTGTTTAGGGACGACTCTGTCTCTTAAACAACAGTGCTTTTGTATCCAAGTGTATCTCCCACGATGCCACAGTTAGATGGGAAAGTGATTTGGTGCTTCATGCATCGCCGGGGCCTCAAAAACAATAGCATAAACCAGCTCATTGAACAGTATCAATAAACTAAGTGACCTACATGACGTCCTAACCGGCGCCGCTGCCAAGAACTGCACGTCTACGGGGCGATCTGTCGAGGGCTGGCGGGGGTGGGGCGAGGCTTCTCGCCAAAACAGCAATCTCAAGGATGAGTTTGTGTTGCAACGCGAAACATTGACGCACGCGCAACAGAAATGCAACTCAACGGTGTCCGTGTTTACTCTAAAATTGAAGAGACGGATAAAGAAACGAGAGCCAGAGCAAAGTGGATTAGATACCAACGGCCCGATAAGCTGCAGGAAGGTTGGACACGCTGGCCTGCTGTAGGGATTGTTGTGACTCACACACACACGCACCTAAACACCCACTCTGTGTGTGTGTGTGTGTGTGTGTGTGTGTGCACAAAACACAAATGCATGCATGTCAAGTATGCTGGCGTGCGCAAAAGAAAAGGGAACGTGAAACGCGCGATTACGCAAGAACACGCCTATAACAATAAGAGCAAAAACACACGTAGGTGCTCTGCGTTCTGACTTTCATTATCCAGCGTCTGCAGCAATCAAGCTCAGCCCCAGTTGGCACACCGGACAGAACGGCTCCTGGCAGATTGTTTACTCTCTGAATTAAAGCGAGACATTTCGTGAGCTAAATAGGAGGACTGAGATGCTGTTATTTACTGATCAGATGATGAAGAGGGAGGAGGGCCGGCTTTCTTTCTTATAATGAAGCCACTGTAACAATGGATCCAGCTCAGAAAGAGACGTTTCTCTGCTGATATTGCACAACGCAATAATAAGCAAATCCTTCGTCCAAAAAGAAAATAAAAAATCCCCACACATCTCTGTCCGGCTCTTCCAGAGGGCAGCTGTTGCTGGATGCTGCCATGCATGCAGCTGCAAACAAAGGCCTGTGTGCTGCCAACGTGTGCTGCTGCTGCTGCTGCTGCTGCTGCTAAAAGCCCAAATACTGCTAGTGTTTCATAACGTTCCAGCCCTGCGAGTGTGTCCGTGCAGAGTCTCGTACGGACCCGATCCAGTTTACTCTGCTCTGTTTTGTCTGACCCTAAAGGAATACCAGCGGTGTCCCAATCAGGGGGAAGAACAGCGGAACAACCCGAGGCAAAGCGCAATTTCACGAGGATCTATTTGTGAGACGCAGCTGTCCTCTTCCTGGAAGGAGACTTTTTTCTGTTTTACCGAGAAACTGAGGGGCCCTTGCTTCCTTCCTCGCTTCCTTCCTTCATGCACCTCAGTTGATGCAATGACAAATTAGTTTAATATATCCACATCTATCTTTCTCCCTCCCTCTTTCTTTCTTTCTTGCATACATACTCAAGCTGCTGCTGCATGCCTGTGTGTGTTTATTTCTGGAAGCTCACAACATGGCCGACATGTGCTTTGTTATTGTTAGCACAACATCATCCCCCTTGGCCTATAAGGGCTGTTTATCCTCCCCCATCCCACCCCAAAAACAACACGGTAGCTCTTAAAGACGTACGAGCTTGAAGTTCGGTTCGTTGACAGTTACATAAAACAGCACAACAGAGAGCATTGAAAACGTATGTTATCATCGCCCCCGCTCCTCCACACACTCACCATTTGATGATGATGGCCGTATGGAATATTTGTTTCTTGAAAAAAGGCACTGAGGGCAGTCTGCAATGAAACACACAGACAATTAATGACATTGTGGGGGTTTTATGTTTCACATAAATGCATTTAAAATCACAATTAATTCGTCCAAACATCGCTTATTTGTGTTGATATACATTTTTTTTTTAAATACAAAGAGCTCGCGGCGAAGACCAGTACGATAAATCTATATTGGTTTCTCCGCAGACTAAACAATTCCACTCTTTCTGTGGGCTAGTCGATACAACACGACGGTCATCTTTCTTGCGTAATAGCCCTCGCCGGCCTCGCCTGAACACTGCTGTCATGTGTCGGATTATAGTATTTAATCTAGAGTAAAGTCTAATTGGATGTGCTCGATGCACTGCGTTACTGTGCATCCCCCCCCCCCCCCCCCTCTGGGCTACAGCTACACACATCTTACTTTAGGCAAAAGTTCTGGTTAAAAAGTGGGCCGACTTCTGGCCACCCTAAGAAAAAAGGGGGACACATTGCTAACACTGACGCTTTGTTTTGTGTTGAATTTCAAGAGCCTACAAAGTGTCGCGAGGCAGACAGAGAAGCTCCAATGAAAACTAATGGTCGGTCAGACATAAACATTAGCGTGGCTAACGTTAGCCCGCAGACTCTGACGTTAAAGGCATATTATCTTCTATTTTCCTTTTTTTTTTCTTTTTTTACCTCAAACTGCCAATGTGCCGCTTGCAGAAGCTGCTTCGCTTGGTCTGCCGCACAACCCGCCGTCAGGACGAACTGGTTAATCATGACTTGATGTTTGAGTTCATCCATTTTTCGACGAAGCCCGTGTCCTTCTCGCGGCGGCTGGCTTTACAAACAGACTTTCGACCGTTTTCCTCTCTTTCTTCACTCGAGTTGTATTCCGTCTCTCTGCCTCAGTCCTCCACCATTACAGCCGGTCGAGCAAACACAAATATTTACTGTAGGAGCGGTAGTGGAAGGAGCGCTGCGTGATTGACAGCGCGGCGCGGCCAATCAGATGAGAGCACCGCCGGTGGGATTTGTATGCCGCAAACGGGGGGGGGTCTCGGGTCGGCGTGTGTTTTAACGGTCTGATGCGGGTTTGTTTTGTACTTAAAAGATACGGTAAACGAAAAGAGTGGATCGCGGCGAGCACATTTAAAATTGTGTAACATACGTGGTGTTGAAATCACCGCAGGGGAGGCAAATCTCCTCCTTCTCGTGTAATCGCAGAGAGGGTTTGTTTTGGACTACAACTCCCGTGAGCACCCGCTTTGTTTGTAAAGCTCTGAGAAGGCTGACTTTTGTGAATGACGGCCGCTCTCGTCCAATTCCCAGGCGCGCTGTGTCACTATCTTGCCAAATATGGTAAACAAATCCACCATCGCCAATTGCATCGCTCGGACATAAATTAGGGGACAGCCGACAGTCGTGTCTGCTCTGCGCCCTTCTCATACCGCTTATGTGTGTGTGTGAGCGTGTGTGTGTGTGCGCGCGCGCGCGCGCGTCAGGGCCGCATATTATCTGCACACATCAGTCCGTCATGCGGCGGCGTTACAACATTTTTTGCATCCCCATTCTCCTTTGTTGTAGCGTCAGAGTGAGGCTTTGCATCCTCTCCGCTTTACGCTTGCTCAAAGACACTACAGCAGGTCGGGTGTTCGGTGACACGGTGTTTGAAACAGAGTTACAGCAAAGAAGAAGAATGCTATTTTAAACTCCTGCTTCGCCCAGATGGCTTTGAGAATGCGTATTTTAACGACTTCATTCCATCCATCCATCAATCCACCCATTTACCCCCGCTTACCGGGCTCGGGTCGCGGTGGCAGCAGGCCATTTTAACGACTTATCACCCTCTTAATAATATAAAGTGATACGAATGAGCATGTAATGATGTATCTTTAAAAAAAAAAACAGGGCCATGTTATTCATTTTAATGAGAGTCGGTAGCATATATGATAAAAAATAAAAAAAGAGCAGAATGCTATTTGTGGTCACTAATACAAAGTAAGATGAATGAACAATATAATAGAATACAGTTACACTGAAATTATGTAATTTTTCAAATACACCCCCTCGGCTTATTATATTTGACAATACTATTACAGGCCAAACAATAAATCCCCTGCTCTTCCATTCAAGCGTACTCGCGTGGATCAGTGGAGGATTTATCTGGGCTTCTAGAGTTTTAGTGCAGGCTGTGCGTAAAACGAGTCCTCTGATATCAACACACATCGCTCAGGATTGTGGGTAACTCAAAACTGTAAACATTTCTTTTTTCTTTTTTTTTTACAATGACATGCTTGTAGCAGCTATGGTTTGGTATGGAGGAAAATATTTGAAATAGCGACATCTGCTGGTGAAAGGAGGCACCTGGAAAAACAGCATTTACCGTAACGCTGGGAGAAGTTGGGGTCATTGACACCCAGTGTGATAAATGTTTTTACAGACTTGTAGGTTTCCTAGTTATATTGTTGTGTGACCTTTGACGGGCTGACTCTAGTTAACAATCAACAGTTTTATGTTACCGACATGTGTCATTTATGGGCACTTGTCATAACTTATCTTAAAACACATTGGGAGAGCCTTAAAACCTAGACACTCATTACACTGGTGTTCATTTGTGAATTAATTATAAACCACAGAGCTATTTTCCCAATCTCTAGTATTTTTCAGTATCTTGTGTTCATCAGTTGGTCCTCCACAATTCTCATAAAATGTATTGTGAGTTGTGGCCAAAGGAATTAAATAAAAGGACTTTGTCATATATTTGTTGTTGTCTTTTCTTAATTAAAACCCCTCCACAGGATAACAGTGCTATTAACAAGAAATACATAGCCTACTGTTGTAGCAATCCTCTTTAGCTAACCTCTGCCAACCCATTAGAGGAACTGTAGCCATACTGTATGTGTGCTTAGTTGCAGCTGAAGGACAGCAGGAAGCCTGGCAACAATAAGAACAGCTGTTCAAACATTTGCCCGCCTCACCAGCAAGCCCCTTTGTCAAGAACCTGAACAAACCTGGAGACATTTTAAAAATCAAACCTCCTTGAAGGGTTGCAACAGCTGGCACGAAGTATCCAGGTCCTTGAACTGCTTCAGCGTTGATTTTTGCCACTCATCCATCCTCAGTGCCCTACACTGAATGCCAGCCCTCGTCGGCCTCCGCACGCCAAATCTTTAAACTCGGCAGATGTGTTGAGAAAATCTGTTTGAGGGAGGAGGAGAGACGGCTGGCACTGCATGCTGTAGAAGATATCCTCAGACATTAGGAGGAAGAGGCATCATTAATGTACGTTGGCCATGGCTCTTGTACAATTACTTCTGTAAAGTCTTTCTTCGTCTATATCAGTTGTTAAGTGGCCACGATTGTTTCAGTGTGCAATCTTTGACTTATACGTGTTGGCTATGGCAGCTTTGTGATTCCCACATGTGTACACAGCAGGGACTGTTGAATGCCCCATGATCAGGTCAATATAAGGTAATCAGATGCTTGGTGAAAATGACTTCTCAACTGTGTTTGGTAATCAGGGCACCGAGGCCCATGGATGTAATTAGAGGAGGGTACAGGAACATTTGTTCATCCAAAATGGTGAATTGCCTTCCTTTCTCAGCCATTACTTAGAGCAAACACCTGAGGAACATGATGGAACGGTTTGATTTGACATATGCGGTGAAATTACAATTGCCCACAGTGAATGCAGGCCACTGCACGGTGCATGTCTTATGTGAATTTAGTCTGACCTGCTTATGTGCACCCCTATTTGAAATAGTCAGTGCTTTCCACGAGATGTAGGAAGTCTTTCTCAACCTCAAGGCCTCCATTTCATTGGTTATGCCAGTAAATCAGGGTCTTCATTGGAGGCTTGGAACGCTGGTGAAGCTGCAACGCAGTAATAATCCACTGGGTGGCAGTGTGTCCTCATAATTCATATTGCCTCCGCCATTCACTTACACACACACACACACACAGCATTAATGATGGCCTACAATCTGTTTTACCTGAACCTGGGTAGAACGTGACACCAACAGTTGGTGTACATCAATAATGGATGCATTTTTATTGTGTATGACAATCCCCTTTACTCCTATTTTATTTTTATTTTTTAAATAAATAATCTCAAATTTAATTATGTTGCTGACAAGGCCCACTGATAAGGTCGCAGGAATATTTGACAGGCTCGATTTAATATTTTCAGAAGATCACTGTGTGGGAAACAACATCAGAGGGTCAATGGGGCTTTTAAAATACATTGGGGAAGCAGTTGTTCTCGATGAAAGGCTCGGCTCACTGGTAGTTTAATTCATGAGGAATAATGGATATAGTGAGTACTCTTGTGTGATAGCCTGTATGACGTGCCAGATGTATTACACCTTACACACAAACTCTGCTTCACGTGAGACTGCCCTCTCTTTTCTTCGATTTTTGCATAATTGTAGTGCTTTAAGTTGGAAAAACTGCTCTGCTGTTTTACATTTGGCAAAACATCACTGATCTGACACGTTGCATACTGCGACCAAAACATTGTATCAGAAGCCACTAAACTTTCTTAAAGTTATACATACCATATAACTTATGACTACAACATCTGGGTTGATATCCACTGCAGGACAAATTAACAGGAAGATTGCCATTAAATTGCGCACAACATGGTATTCAATCAACATTTGCCCTTTTCACGTTTGCAAAGAAGCAATAATTAGCCACAGTGTAAAGGCATTGTAAATGCACACGTATCAGTTAAAGTGGGCTGTTTTCCTTGCAGGTGAAAAATAAGCGCTCCAAGCGGGACCTGTGGCGCGTCTTTTTCAGCGCCGGGGGGGGGGGGGGGGGGGGGGGGGGCGGGGGCGTGACGCGCGCCTCAGGGGTCACATTTCAGCCCGGGATAAAGACAAAGATTAAAAAGGCAGCGAAACTGACTGTTCTTACTGCAGCGAACCTGCACTCATTCGACATTAATTTGAGTCCCCCCCCCCCTTGTGTGTGTGTGTTGGTTGGTTGGTGGGTGGGTGACAGAGAAAGAGAGAGAGAAACCTGGAGAAGCAAGCATAGCCAGCCAATCAGAAATCCCCTCGAGCGATTAAAGGGATGGTGGGCAGTCTCTCGGGCTTTATGAGCGACTTATTTTACAACCTCCTCCACACATTCTCACGTCTTGACCTCCCAACAGACACTTAAACACAGCCGAGCGTTTGGATGAGTAACCAGTCCGGTTCGCCTGACTCGGCATGGATCTGTTCTGAGCGGCGCTTTTCTTCCCTTCCCTCCACATGAGCTGCTGCTGCTGGATGCTACTCGCCCTCCCCCCGCCGCACTTGTTGCGTAAAAACTGGATGCGCCACTGAGTCCTTGGAGAGGAGAGGCAGGGACGGGCTGCAACAGGTGCACACAGAGAATCTTCCTCCAAAAAAGACTGCGCCGTAGGTAGGGATATTACGCATCATTTGGCAATTTAATAGGTTGTTTGTTTAGAGGTATTTTGACGAGATAAATTCATCCGCGTTGTGATTTTTTGTGTTTTTTTAAAAAGAGTTTTTCTTTTCTTTTTTTTCCACTTCACTGACTTCAAGATAAAACAAAACTTTAAATGCCGGTTTGAGGATCCTTTGGCCATCTTCATCGCTCACCGCGCGCACGAAGCCAGGATGCCGGTTCTGACGAGCCCCGACATTGCCAACAAGTTTAAGGAGAAATGGCTGGCGGTGTACCCGGAGGATCAGGTCACTGGGTCCGACTCTACGCCCCTGGACGACAGCCTCACCAGCCTCCACTGGCTCCAGAATTTCTCCATCCTCAACGCGGACCCGGAGAGACCCAACGGATCTGGACCCGGCTGTCCTTTCTCCCAGCAGAACCTGTATCTGAAGCGGCTCGGCTTTCCCAGGGGCGGCTCCGACTCTCCGTCCAGCCCGCCGGCCGGGGACACCGCCGCCACTGGGATGCCTCTGTACCTCGGGAGCCCCGTTACCTCCGGCAGCGACTGCACCGCGGCGCCGCGGTTCGCCGAATGCGCGCACCCAGGCAACAACTACCCACAGATCCCCATCCAGGCCAGCCCGCCCGTGGAGGTCGATTACAAAACCAACCCTAAAGTCAAACCGCCCTATTCCTACGCTTCCCTCATCTGCATGGCCATGCAGGCCAGCAAACAGCCCAAAGTGACTCTGTCCACCATCTATAACTGGATAACGGAGAATTTCTGCTACTACAAACACGCGGAGCCCAGCTGGCAGGTAACCGAGACCGGCTAACTCCCCTTCTATTATTGATGAATCAGATAAATGGCGAGGCAGGCAGAGAAGGTTGGGCAATTGATCCCAGTGTCACCATCAGACACCACAGCGTTATGCTACAGGACATCAGACAAGGCCTTTCTTTTATCAATGTGGAGAAACAAAAAACACCAGATGTAGTGCATCATTTAAATCCTCCAGCATGGATCTTATTTTTTCTTTCTATTACACACTATTACACTTTGTCTAATTTCAGCCTTTGATAATTTAAATGACAAGTGTTTCTTAATGTAAGAGTCTCGGATAATGTAAGAGTCTCAGAAATTTCCATCTTCCATGAGAGTACTCATACAGGGTTTTTTTGTCTAAGGGGGAATGATGGGGTGGAGAAAGCACTCTAAATGTGTGTGTGTGTGTGTGTGTGTGTGGGTGCGTGTTAATGAGGGCTCCTGAGAGAGATGGCAGCTAAGCACAGCTGATCATGTTTGAAATTCACAGAGCTGCCTGTTACTAGAAAGCCTCATTAGGTACATTTGCTTTCCTATACAAACAACAACAATACCCCCCCCCCCCCCTCTCCCTTCTCATCTCCCTTAAAAAGACAAACTGACACATTCTGTTTTTGCATCACTAACTCATATTTGTTCAAAGCCAATGAGATCATGTTAAATATACTTTTTTTCTTTTGCGTTTGTCACAGAACTCGATTCGTCACAACCTGTCCCTCAACAAGTGTTTCAAGAAGGTCCCCAGACAGAAAGACGAGCCAGGGAAGGGAGGCTTCTGGCAGATTGATCCACAGTATGCAGATATGTTCGTCAATGGCATCTTCAAACGCAGGAGGATTTCTGCCAACAACTACAACAACAGCAGCAGCATCACCCACAAACTGGTTCAGGGTTACCACAGCACACAAAATGGCTGCCCTTACCAAGGGGTTGGCGGGAAACGGAAGCAGTCGCCCTCTAAGAACAACAGCAAGGCGATGAGGGCGACCGAGTCGCCTCTTTTGGGTACAGAGGCCCACAAAGCAGACATCCTGCGGGGGGACTTTGACCTGGCGTCAGTGTTCGACGACGTTCTCAGCGGGAACTGTAGCACCTTCGAGGATTTGGACATCAACACGGCGCTGAGCTCCCTGGGCTGCGAGATGGAGGTTTCCATGCAGGGGAGGCAGCATTCGGGGCCGGGGCTGGGGAGGTGGTGCGGCGGCGGGGACGTCACGGGTCAGAGCCAGCACCTGAACCACCTCCAATCCTACGGTTACATGGAGTTGAGCGTCGCTTCCATGGATTGCACGGCCAACATGGGAGAGCTCCATGCGCCGCAGCATCCGCTGCAGCAGCAGCAGCAGCAGCTGGACCAGGATCAGCTGCTCCAAAGTCATCACCACCTGCCGCAGTTCGACGAGCCCTCCGCTCTGTTCCCGGAGCAGCCCGAGGAGGCGGTGCTGCAGCCCTGGGAGGAGATCAAAGAGGAGGAGCAGGCGATTCCTCTGACTCTGGATCAGGGCTTCGGCCTGTGCGAGGGCTTCTTCACAGAGATGCAGCCATGGGAACGAGTGGAGGCTTATCTGTGACCTTTGACCCTCAAACCTCATTGACTCCTAATTATCTTCCCCCAATGACCTGAAGGTGTCTGATTACTGGTCCAATATTACCACCATAAGGATACTTCTGCATTCCCTCCAGTCATTCTGCAGCACATCCGTAATTCATTTTTTGTAACATTTACCATTTATCTTTTCTTACAGTACAAACATGATAGTATCAAACCTATCTTCAACTATGAACCCAGTTAACAAAGATTCCCTTTAGGAAAGACATTGATCTGACGATGAAGTTTGTTGGACATAATGATTAGGGATTATTTCCTGGCATAGACTCTCATTTCTTCCTAAGGGTTGTCAGGTGATTGACAGCAGTGCGTACACATGACACAGCACTGATGTATAAGGCACAAAGATATGACAATACGACAGAGAGACTTTCATAAAGCAAATTAAAGTTTCACGTGGACTGCGGAGGATTATCGCACTCTGCAGGATGAAAGGCAGCAAATGTTTTCTTCAGAGGGAAGAACAATGACAAGACTACGTGCAGAAAACGGGACAAATTCGTCCTTTTAAATTGGATTTTCTGGAACTATAACAGCTCAAATGTCAGGCAGCTGGTGATAAGAGAATGTGTTCAAATGAGTGCTGAACTGCAGCTATTTATCACTCTAGGGGATTTTGATTAAATGATGACAGAAGCAAAGTGAAGATAACCCAACCACCCTCCTTCAAAGCACTCTCCACAAATGAGCACTGTCACTACAGGACTGAGACGAGATGCAGGATTCTATTTTGCTACATTAGCATTAAACCTTTTTTTTTTTTTTTTAACTAACATGCAGCAAAATCAACCATTCATCAAGTTATCGGAGCAGGATGGAGACTTTAAATTCATAGTTAAGATTAGAAATCAGTCATTTATGACTTTGTTATATAGTCAATTTAATATATATTCACTAAAGTATATAGAATGAAGCTAGGCAGGAATATTTGCCATTTGTCTACAGTTATGGAAGGAGCAGACGGGAAAACTGACCGCCTTCTCGACAGTCATGAAAATCGAACATTATGCACTTTGATAGGCAGCGGTTTTAGGAAAGCAAGACGATTATTTCCAGGATGTTTAGTATTTTTTATCATATTAAAATGACGTTTTCTAAAAGTTTACTGACCATAATGAACGTGATGCATATGCTGTAATTGTCCATATCAGTTTGATTTTGAACGTGAACTCAACACTGCAATAAGTCAAGTGGGCAAGTTTGTTTCTGTTTGTTTTTTTGCTTAAATACAATGTTTTTCTTTCCAATTATATACAAAACTGGGCATTTCTTGATTATATTTCGCCAAATTTGTTGATAAGGAATATGCAGTTCAATGGTGTTTTCTGTGTTGATTAATAATAAGAAAAAAAAAGACAGTTCTGTTTTCTGTCACTGGGTGATGGATTTGTCCTTGTTGATTACTTTGCTGTATGTCCTTTTTTATTTGTATGGTTTGTTTTCACAAATCAGAATTTCAAAATGTGTTTGAGAATATATTAGCTGGGTTGCTTTGAGGGGACTAATGATGAGCAGACACATAAACTCAACACTTAAAGGCCAGATTTTCTTATTGTATCATATTGATCAAGTTTGATACGAGTTCTTTAATCCTACCATGCTATTTTCATTTGTACTTTTCTAAGCTGTTTAAAAATGCAATCATGCCTTGATGCAATAAATGGTGTCAATTAAAGAAAGAACAATAACAAAAACACATATCGCTTGCTTGTCATTGTGAAATATCAGAGATTAAAACACAATGGAGTGCAGCATAACGCTGTAGTCAGGGCAATTGTTTGAGTTTTGTGTGTGTGTGTGTGTGTTTGTGTGTGTGTGTGTGTGTGTGTGCAATGAAGAGATAAAAGGTCTATCAGAGTTTATCATTCATCAGCACAGACAAGTCCGGACTCGCTTGGTATTTGAAACACACAGCAGGTAGATATAAACGCTTACTACAATATAATGCAATCTGATACATTAGAGAGCAAATTGTACCTTAAGCATGAGCTTTGGTTGTTGAAACTCTTTTAAAGAAGTGTGTATGGGACAACAATAGTTATAATAGCACCTAAGACACACTCACGTTGATGAGTATCTGAGGTCTGAGTGGCTTTTGGTACAAGGGAAGCGCGTAACATTTGAAGAGGAAAAGGTTGAAAATTAGATACGTTTTAAGCCAGCCATAATTAAGGAAGTAAATAAGTAGCAGTAATTTGGCCTTTGTAAAAATTTGGGCTTGTGGACTGTTCTTTGGCACAGTGGTGCTTTGAGCTAAATGCTAACATCAATGCAACCATCCTGATGTCTTACATGTTAGCATACTAGCATACAACAGCGCTAAAGCAGTAAACATTTCTGTACATAAATCAAAATATATGCAATATGCAACAATCAATATGAGAACACAAAAGTTACCAGACTAAGAATCGACAGCCACGCTAGCAGCGTTGAGAGGCTGTAGCATGCTAACAGGCTCACAGCGACAGTTAAATATGTTTAGAATGAGTAATGTCCCCATCTTAGTTTGGTGTGTTAGCATGCCAACATCCCTCCAATGGTTGCCAAGACAGTTTAACTCCACCACAAGTCAACCTCATCGTGTCGATCGAGGAACAATCAGGGGATCCACAAGTTCATTAAGATTCATCCTCTGCAGACAATGAATGTCTGTAAAGAATTTCATGGCAATCCTTGTCAAGATGTTTCAGTCGGAACCAAAGTGGTGGGCCGACCGACAGACCAATATTGCCATATCATAGGTACCACAGTGCTAGCATGGCTAAATATAGCACAAAGTCACATGAAAAGCTGGATATAACTGTACAAATCAGGGACATACAGTGAATAAAAGCCAAAAAGAACACAGTCCAAGTGTTAAAAGTGTGTGTAGCGATATGGATCACAAAAAGTTTAGATTGTGTGCTTCAGAATCAAATAAGCTGAATGAGAGGGCAAACAACTCTCTGATCAACACTTCTGCCCAACTCAAATGAATGCGGTGAAAAAGTAATGCTTTCTGTCACTCACTCCACATGTTGACCCTGAAGACATGAAGACATGTCTCATAGCTGTTAAAAAAATGCCCTCAAAACTCACCACCACACCTCATCTCGCCCTTTTTCCAGGGTTTTGGTAGCATGCCCTGGATGAAAATGTGCTTTTCCACCTTAAATCTCTTTTTAATTGAAATTGTTGGAGGAAAATGGGCAGAAATGCGGCTTATCCCCGTCCCTCTGGCTCGGGGCTCCCAGTGGCGACAGGTCATGTGTGGAGATCTCCAGGAATGAGTTGGAATAACTCGGATTCCTAAAAACAGCAGGGACTACGGCCTGATCCAGGGCTCGGGACGTGTGACCACTGGCCACCGTGCGTGGAGAGAATCGCCCCAGCTGGTAGAGTAGCTGGTCCTGCGGCAGCTGCAGGTCATACCAGCTAAAGGCCAAAAGGTGAATTCTACTTTCAGAGGAAACGTGAGGAAAGTTGGAGAAGCGTCAGTCACTGTGTCACTGTAATGCTGAAGTTGAAGGCTAAAGGGGCATCCTTTGTATCCAAAAATGTGTGTGTGTGTGTGTGTGTGAACTTTCACATTTGTCTCCGCTTGGCTGTGACCACGTGCACATGTGCTTGTGTGCGGTTGCATTATATGCCCATAATGTTTGTGTTGGTCCACAGGCTTCTTTGTCTGCACTCACGCTGATGTGTGCGCTGCCCGCTGAGCGTGTGTGTACACGGCTGCGATCTGAGCCCCGTGGCGGCCCAGATAACGCTATCTCTGTGGAGCCAGAGCCCCGTGGTTCTATTCAGTGCGGTGGATGAGAGGCCGGGACTGCCCAGCACGCGGACCTGCTCAAAGGAGGAGGAACAAGCTGGGCTGTCACTGTAGGGCTAACCTGGCTCATAATGGTTTATAACCTCCTCCCTGGTGCCCCTCTGGGGGGCTCTGCATCATGTGTGTGCTTGTGTGTGAGCTCGGGAGGGGTCGCACAGAGGAGGGCAAGAGACAAGAAGAAGGGTGTATTCCGTGTTTTATTGCCATCATGGCACCCTCTGGATTGCTCCTGATTAGAGTCAAGCATGAACAGGGTCAACCAGCTTTGCTAAAGAAGCGCCCCTCCCAGCGTGACATAGACAGAGGGTTCAACTCTTCATTTATTGGGGATAGCCACAGAGCTATTCTTTAAGGGGAAAAGTGAATAGAAGACATGATGGGGGTCCCTCACTAATTAGATCCATTGTGGCACAAAGCAAAAAGTGGCAGCGGGAAAGCGCCCCGAGCCCGTTTCATAGCCCCTGAGGAACCCCTGAGAGCGGGTGATTACATGTACAAATAACTGTTGGATCACACTGATAAAATGCAATTTCCTCATGAATCGAAGCAAAGAATCACACACGTGCCTTCAGCGGGAGTAACCTTCACCTCTTCTTAACTGGCGGGAAATTGTCGTCCATCTCTTGTTTCCAAGCCCTCATCACATATTGATAAGGGAAAAACACTGGGATGATATTCAGCGGTCCGACCGGACATTATTGCCTCTCCAGACTGGCGCGACACAAGAGGAGCGACGTAGACAGGAAATACACCTAAATAGTCTTTCCAACAGGCTGTTGTTTATGTATAAGATGCAAATGAGGTTTCCATTTAGATCGCCTGTTCCATTGTGAAAGGAATCGTGGATGGTAGACTAGAATAAAAGGACTGAGTTGTAGTATGGCGAGGGTTTTTTTTTCTTTTCTTTCATTTACGGAGATTAGGGGTTTTACCTACTTGAAAAGGAAATTGGTCAAAGTGTGCACATGGCCATGTTTACATAAAATAAAGATCATTACTCCAAGAGCTGAAGGTTTCCTTGCATTAACCTTCCACAAAAGCCTTTCTTGGTGGAGTTTTTTTGTCCAGGAGAGCCTTTATGCTTCCGAATGTGGGGATGACTAATGAAGACCGGATCGCCCAATTTGCCAACGCCACGTGAACCCACACAGGAACCCTCTAGATTTTGTTTTGATGTGCTAATTTGATTTTTCCGGGGCATGTAGCACAGACAAATGCAGGTGTGCAAATGAGTGCAAACACAACTGCACACGCAGATGGCAATGAGGAATACGTATAGAGGTAATTTAAGGCCAAATTCAACCAGTGTTCAGGGCTTATATGGAACATTCTCTTTTTGTACTGGTTTTCTTCTCGCCCTGTTTCTCTTGCAGTTCTGTGACTTGTGGAACATACACTCAGGATTAGGCATTCGCTGCCTGCAGGCCAAAACATCACAAACAATTTCCCTTACATCTGTTACGCTCCTAAGTACTCAGAGTGCCTTTCCCATGAGGGCCTTGACCTTTACATTTTTCTTGTACCCCATGGAGTAGACTTTCAATTACTACATCTCAGGGACAGTGCTGCTGCTGGTTAAGATAAGGAACTCCAATTAGGTCAACCTTGTGGAAAACACACTCAGTGTCCACTGCAGAGCACTCTGCACATCTCCTCCGATGGCATCGCTCAGTCGGTCAAGCATAGAGATCATTTGACTGTAAACGTCGGGCCCCTCCTATGTACTGCCGCTTTGTGTTGGTGTTGTGAACTGAAATTCCTGTATGTCCTATTGGTTCCCATTAACACATAACATGTGATATTTGCATGTATAGTACTTTATTATATGGTATATACAGTATATATATATAATTTGGCTCAATTTGGCTCTTTAGACACTATTCAAACTCATAAACAAGCAGCGGTGCATGCAGACAATTGTCTCAAAGTCGTCGTATAAGACAGTAGCTAGCTAACTGTTAGTTATTTGTTCAATTGACTCTCTGTGTCAACTGTCTGTAGCTATTGGTTTTGTTAGAGCAATTTATATTCTGACAGCAAAGGGTTCAATAAAAGTGGACAGGGCCACACGGCTAATAAGCTGCGGTAGCTATTGTTTTGACATCACTCCCTTCCCAGCCGTCAAGACCGCTTGTTGTTGGTCGACGATGTCAAAGTTCACCAAATTCCAGCCTGACCATGGCCTCAAGAATATCCATTCCCAGCAACATTTGCCTGACAAATAAAATGACATTCATAATAAAATCGCATGTATGAATAAGAAAGCAACCTGTGTATATCAGCGTGTATGTGTGCGACTTCGGGTTGGCTTGTGTGTGCGTGTATGTGTGCATCTTGGCATCCACCCCTTGGTCACTGAAAGACATTCTTGTCCCGTGCCTTCGGTCTCTGTGGTCGCAGGGAGCGGCTGATTGTCCCACAGGCAGACAGGAGGAGGGCACACAGCTGCCACACATACACACACACACACACACACACACACACACACACACATAGCATAGCATAGAGACAATTGCGCACACAGAATTAAGCCAGTCACAGATTACTCAGGCACACAGATACAACTGCACGAACCCCCACGCTGTCAAAACGCTTGCACACACACTCATGCCCACACATAGGAGGGCGAGCCAGAGGGCAGCGTGTCAGGAGAGTGAGCGCGGACGAAAGTGTAGAGCGCGAGCCAGGACGGTGCTGGAGCTCGGCCACTCACACAGCGTCAACTCCTGTGCCAAGGAGCAGAGCAGAAAACAAGCCTGGACCAACCTCCTCGATCTGGCCCGCTGCTCTCTGCCTGACTCCCGGCCAGAACACTCCTGGTTGGATCGCTGGTGAGCTCCAGAATTCATGGTCACAAAGAATCTTGCCTGGTTCAAGCCACCATGTGCAAGTTTTTGTCCAGAGGCAAGCTGAACGTTAGGGCCGTCCCGTCTTGTACACGTTGGTCGTCTAGAGATCAACGGATTCCAACTACAGTGCTGTCTACATGTCAGAGTTCCATCAAGTCCTGTGCCCCTTCATCGGCACCACCCACCATGTTCCAAATACGTCTATTTCAATTGATTTTTTAGTGGATGTTGACACAAGAGTGGATATTGTTATAAATAATGTTTTCATACAATTGATTTGACAGTTTCAGCAGTAAGTTAACCATTTTTTTGTTCATTACTTTAAGCTAATTATTTCGACTGTTTATTCATGACGTTTTACTCCATTCTCAGTAGTTGCCATGCAATCTCAGTGGCAGCATGTGACTTCTAGGTGTCACAGCTGAATCAGGTTGGTGGGAGTTGTGCAGGTCTACCAGCTGTTATCTTAGTGGTTATTTAGACAGTACATCAGCATCACAACAATTTCCTTCCACACAAACAAATATGTGGATCTTCTTTGGTCAAACCACATTTCTTTTTTCAAAGTGATTTAACTACTCACACTATCCCCTCACGACTGCAGAAGTACCCCATTGGGTGCATGGGAATCACTGATCTAGCTGAATTGTCTGTTTTGCCATAAATTGCATTTACTTTACTAGATGGAATAAATCAACACGCTCTTCAAAGTCAGCTGTCAGACCTTGGATTGAGTGAAAAGTCCTTGAATACTTCACCATCAAAATGTCCTTTTTCTACCACGAAGGTCGAGAAAGACAAAGATATTCCTTGAGGAGCAAAGAGATAAGACATACACAAAAGGTGCTATAGATATGTGTTGAATGCCTCTGAATGTATCTGCTGCATGTCTGTCCGTGAGTGTGTGCGTCCATCCGTGCTTGTGTGTCTTTTGACAGCAGTCCAAGGTTGTGCAGGTGCGTGTGTGTGTCCTTCCACCCCCGCCTGCTATCCAGGACCTCTTCAAGCCACTAGACTGCCTCCACCACCCCTTCCTCCAGACACACACACACACACACACACACACACACACAGAGTTCTCCCATTCTTCGCCCTATGTCTGCGCGCTGCTGAGGGCTCTTATTTGATTAGCTGCGATTTGCTTTGTGAAGCAGTGGAGCCTTTGGCTCACCGGGGGAGCTGTACACAGCACACACACACACTTTCACGGGCGCATGCAGGGGGTCTCAGACAAAACACACACAAAGACACATATACAGGATACATGCGCATAAATAAAAAGGAGCACAAACATGCAATTATGTACATGAGCTTGACAAAGGAATATCCTGACAATAGCAAAAAAACGATTCTCAATCTCCAAAAGCATGTGGACCTGACACGTGAGGGTCACAGTCTTCACTGTAAACAGCTCCTTTAACAGTGACTAACCAACGTCTGTTTACTGGCCATTACCTCATACCGGCCTTCTCAGGAAATGACCTCTGATTACATAAGGATGACTGCGGCGCGATACCCTATCTACCGAGCCTTAGACGCGCTAACCACCTCCTTCAATAATGAATGCCAGGTCAGTGTGTTGGTGAGGGTGCGTGTCTGTGACACAACACAAACAGTGGCCGCCTTTGTGTCAATGTCAGACTCCCTATGCCTTTGTGTTCTCTTCACTGATCAGGGAAGACGCACACGAGGTGACGGATTAAAAGGAAACCAATGAGAAGTGTGCCAGCAACAGGCTGCCGGTACAGTTTCAACACAGTCTCACGGCAGTTCGTGAAATAGTCACAACATTTTTTAGCTATTGATTTGTGTATTTTTTTGCTTTTGTCACTCAGAAGTATTAATATTCTACATCACTACCTGACTGTTGCATAGTCACATGGTTGCCTTTAATTTCTGTGTCCACCACACAGCGACACAAAAGAAATGTAAAATTGATGTCACTAGATGTCAATCTCGTGACTATTTCACAATCTGCTGTGAGACTGGGCTGGTGGAGCACTAACACACTGATCCAGGATCTCTTGTAGATGTTTCATCGGGATGAGGTTTGTGACTGCAGTAGCATATGTTTCACATCCTTTTCATACTTGTCCAAGCATGTCCTTTGTGCATGGTGTGGAAGCATCTGCATTTGTTATGTCTCTCTACTTATTTATTCAGGTTTTTCCTTTACCCATCTCCATGAAGGTAAGGACAGAAACTCTGGACTCTGCAGTCAAAGGGGATTTATTTGTAGACCGAAATGTAATTACACTATAATTACACATTGTATGATTACATCTGATGATTCATGAGTACTACAAAATGACAACAAAGTGGAATAAATTGCATCAGTTTTGATTTAAAGTTGTCCCTCGTGATTCTGACAATGACTGATGAGATTGATAAGGATGAGATATGCAATAAATTGTCTGCTGAATTTGAAAAACAGTATTTCCTCTTAAACAATGCATGAAAATCTTAAACTTATTTTAATTCTCTACCTTTGTACATGGCAGATTATGACCATTCATGTGTGGTCAAGCTTGTTTAAGATTAAAACGTCACGTTTGAATGTTTTTAACATTTTAAGTCTTGAGACCCAAAAGTAAGTAGAGTGTCATCACAAGAAACAAGACGATCTCTAAATCCAGCAGCAAAGCCAAAGAACATTTCAACATCTGACTAACCAACCATTGTTGTATTTTGGATGTACAAGGAAGGCAAACAAGATGATTTTTACACAACTCCACTGTGGATCAACCTCATCACAACTCACACATGCACACATTGCACTGCTGTAAAGTGACGTCCATTCATCCATCCCTTGTCATCCGCTTAGCAGGCTAAGCAGCGTATTCCAGACATTCCTCTGCCCACCAAAAATCTGACGACATAATTCACCATAATCTGTGGTTCATCACAAGCAGTTATGTTTTGTGCCTTTTCTGTTTTGTTTCCTCTTCACACTGTGTGGAGCATGGTTCCTTAAAAGCAAGTGTAATACGGTCACGCAGTGTGTTCAGAGTAATGTCCTCTCAACGGTTGTTTGTTAAGTATAAGATGGGCTTGAAATAACACACACGGCTTTGTGTAGTCAAAGATAGAAGCTATTCATCTCTCATTCCTGCAACTTCGACAATGTTAGTATTTATTTATGAAGAGAACACAGAAAGAACAAGAAAACGTGCGTGTACCTTTGCCTTGCTCAGAGACCGTCCGTCAGAGAAGACATCGGGAACAGACATCTTTAGGATTCATCTGAAAACCCACCGGCCAAATAAAACCTACAACAGGTCTAAGATGAGAATGCAATGCATACCGATCGGCCGCATCATGTTCACAAAAGAACGCAGAAAGAACATGAAAGAAACCGTGCACATGAATCTTTCAGGATCTTCACCTCGCTCACAGGCCACTACTTTAGGTGCAACAAAATTCAGATGGCGGCTTATGGTTTTGCAGTTTTTTCCCCCCTAAATTCATGATTTTATAATCTCAGATAATACACAAGTCTTCTCTCGTAAATGTACAACTCTAATCTTGAAAATTCTAGGTTCTTTTTCTTCAGAATATCACCCCCCCCCTCCCCCATTTACTTATTTATTTTTTAACCTATAATTGGCCACACTCGTGTCTCCTGCAATGACCATGAGCAGAGACTTCTCCTCCTCATTTCTCGTTCTCTAATCTAGCACTCCCGTCTTTCTACCTCTCGCCCGCACCCCTCCCCCGTCCACCACAAGGGGTTAATTAAAACTGATTGGGTCCTCTGAGACTACACCTGCCTCTGACAGGTGAGGTATCGGGCTCCTATGAGCAGTGTGTATCTGTGTGTGTGTGTGTGTGTGTGACTCTATGCGGATGATATGTGCTTAGCACATCAGTCTGTTAGCACATCATGTGCTCTGCTGCTCTGGGTTCAGAGCGGTCCCATTAGAGCACGATGATAGCTATCAGCGCGCATGTGTCTGTTGGTTTAGACATATGCATCTGCGTGTGGCCTTCAGCAGTTATCTCCGAATTTGCATGTGATTTGCGTTGGTAGACGCCTATGCATTTCATTTGTGCGGGCCCCTTTTCTTTGCAGAGCCACTTAAGGGTCTCACGCTTGATGTGCTGATTAGACTCTGCTGGCTGGAACCAATCGCTGCTCTGCTTTAAGTTCACGCCTGTCTGCCTGTCTGTCACGTTGAGAGCCACCGAAGGAGGAGACATACAGTTTAAACCCTCAGATCATCACCTTCGCCATCTCTGGGATCAGAAACACAACATAAAGTATCATCCGTTAGAGTGTTATTGCATTCCACATGGATGCTGATGGAGCAGAAGCCTGCGCACATCCATGTAAACGGTCAAATGCATGATTGAAATAGTGATGTAAAACATCATGGTCCACAGTACGGCTGTGATTTTATGTGTGTGTGTGTGTGCATTGTGTGTGTGTGTGTGTGTGTGCATACTTGCTGGCAAGTGAGGTGTTTGTGTGTAGAGGCAAGAACCAGTGTTGTATAACAGCAGCTGGCAGGGGAGAGGTGCAGCGTGAACACACACACACACACGCACACGCGCGAGCGCGCACAGAGAGATCCCGCTGCTAGGTTGGCAAGTAGAACAGTCAAATTAGCCACTGGAGAACGAACCGATCCAAGAACTCTGCTGGGAAAAGGTGAAGGGGAAAAAAGTGATAGAACAAGGGGAGAGAAAGAGAGAGAGGGAGATGGAGACGGTGGAAGAGGTGAAGAAAGAACAGCACGGACATGACAGAGAGAAGGAAGATGAGAGGCAGCACCGCCAGGCGAAGCCACGACAGAGTTGTAAACGAGTCTGAAAAAAAGAGAGCGGGGTGGAAATGAGAGACGTAGAGGAGGTAATTGACAGAGGGGAAGACGGGCAAAGTGAGCCAGTAGGAGTAAGATAATGAGGGTAGAGGGGGTGATGGCAGTAAGGACATTTGCATTATGACACTATAAAACACACAGCACAGAGGGACTTAGCTGATGTATAATGCAAGTTATTTTAAGTTAAGTAAGAAAATTATTATTAATAATGTTAAAAAGGTTAGAGACGACACAGATCATGCAAAATATAATGATGTATTCCACACAATGTGTGTATCAAAGATCTAAGAGAATGTCCACAGTCATCAGCAGTAATACCAGAATAACTGGAGATAAAAAAAAAAGCAAGGTGAGAGTAAACAAGTTGTCCCAAATGGTGCAGCGTGCCCTTCATGGCCAATTAGTGGCCCAACCAAATGACACTGTCGTGAACCCTTGAGCCAATCATTGTACTTTTCGCCATGCATATCTGAATTGCATTGCTCATCAAAATTGTATCCAAATTCACAGTGAGTTTGCATGACAAATTTACAAACTGATCCACATTCTCAAAAGTGATCAATTACCTCGCAATAAGTGAGTGTTATTGCAGAGCCAATCTTTTTTTTTGGTATTAACTTCATGCTTTTATCAAAAAGGTACGTGAAGGGTGGTGTTGGAGAGCACTGCACACCCAGCACTCTGAATGGAAAGCAGGTTTCGCCAATAAGGTGGATTTGAAACTAGACTGTATGTAAGAAGTAGACGTAGTCGTGACGTCACCTGTTAGTTTGTGGACTGCTGTTTTGAAGCCTCGAGTTCGGCATTTTGTCTGTCGCTATCTTGGCTTTTGAGCGTCACCATCTTGTTTTTTTTGCAACCAGGAGTGACACAAAAGGGTGGAGCTAAGCGCTGAAAACAATTTACAATTAACAATTAACTCTCATGAACTGAAAACACACTGTGAAAGGGTTAAAGTTCTCGGACCAATAACTCACAGACCGGACAACGTGGTGGTAGCGACCTGTCAATCACAAGGTAGCCCCACCCTAAAGCATACCCTGCTTTATCGCCTATTTGACTCTAAATGGACCATCATTTACTAAATGAACTGCATACTGTATTGAAGAAGACTTGAAACTAGCGATTGAGACCATAAACTCATGTTGACAATGTTTACTGTGGTAATAAATCAAGTCAGGGTCATTTTCTCGTATCTTCCATTCAATCGGACTTCTTTTTGCAAACAGAGGAGTCGCCCCCTGATGAGGTCACGAGGTCCGGAACTCGGCATCTTCTGCCTTAAAATAAATTGATTTTGCTGCAGCAACGATATCAAGATTACCGACCTGCTCATCTGATCACGGTCATTGCTAGTGTGCGTCTTTGTGTGTGTGTGTGTTTGTGCTGAGATGGTCTTGTGGTGACATCAAAATCCGTACTCAACGACTTGACAGGGAGCCAAATTCATGCAAAGCGTGATTCAGGTAACTGGATAGTTTCCCTATAGCGGTTTGCTTGTAGTTCCATGCCATTCTTCCAGAGACCCGTGGCCAGTGATGCCAGCTAGTTAGTTTCACTTTCACCCCTGAACAGCCTACATGCGTTTACTTTCTTCACTGAGACGGACAAAAAAGAAACGACTGTCAGCTTTGGGCAATGAATAGACACTGTACAAGATGTGGAGACTGAGAGAAAAAGAAAGAGAGAAGGTGATGGAGATGAGAGAGGAGGAGATGCAGGTACTGCCCAGTGTGCGCAGGACAAAAACACACCTGATCAAATTCAATCTATGTAATTACCACAGAAATATATATGTTCTTTGGTATATACAGTGGAACCTATGGGCTCAATTTGACAACAGAAACACCTAGCATGATTATAGTGTAATAGTAAAGTATTACTGGATAAACATATTAGTGTAAAACACACATTTTGCTCACAGTCTTGCACTGTTTGAGGCATATTTGAAATCTAAAATGATGCAAACACAAAGATGAAATGAAACCCCGCGTATGGCCATGGTTGGCGCCTGACTTGAAAGCGACATGCCAACAGTCAGGGATGAGCAAGTGTGAATGAAGAGAGAGACAGGTTGCAATTGTGCTGGACGGCCTACTTAACATGACAGAGAAGTCACACAAAGTCCACCGCGAAGCCATGAAAAAGACACAGTAGTTGTTTCTCAGTCTGTATCAAAGCCTTCAATGCATGGTTAGACACTTTGTAGAAAAACGTCCACGAGCAGAAATTACAAAAAATAATTGTCTGGTTCTGTCCTTTTATCTCTTTGTCCTTGGTTACATTCACTGGCCTTCGCGCTCAATGCTGAGGGACGTTCTTAGTTGTAAGCTATCATAGAAAAGTATGTGGAGTCAGCAGAGATTTCGGTATAATTCACTATTAAATTAGAAGAAAAAGAGGAACATTTTCAAAGAAAATGTAGTTTTGACATATTGGACAAAAAGATTTGGATTTAAATTTCTTATTTGTAGATTTGACTAAAACTGAAAGACTGAAATTGGCCGTTTATTGGAGTGTCAAGGTATCCAAATCAGGACAGAGCAGCTAACAATGCACCAAAATCTGAGTTTCCCTCGAAATGTAACGCACAATGCAGTTCTGTTGTTCGGGATCGTCATTTTGACGAGACAGGGCTGACACATGACATGAATCTGAAGGGGTACACTGTGAGTTCTAGTGCGATCACACAATACCTCCGTGTCTTTGATCCCAGAGACACTTGCTTGTGTCTTTTTTTTCCATCTGAATCGACACGCTCACCCCGTGTAGGCCCTGGGAGTAAAGAGAGGCAGAGGAGGAGAAGAAGGCAGGACAGACAGACGGGGGTATTCTCTGTAATGAGCCGGGTTGAGCCTGAGCCAGACTTGGACCAGACCCACGGCAGCTCAGTCCAGCTAATTATGCAAAGGCTGCAGACAGCTCTGGCAGACAGAGGGGGACAGCAAAAAAAAAAAAAAAAAGACGAGAGGCAGAAGATGAAATGGAAGAAGAGAAACAAAGGGGAGGGAAGGAAGATAGAGACGGCGGGACTGACACGTTCAGAGAACGCGAATGAAAGACAGTGATGTGTCAAAAGATGAGGACGGTATAGCGGTGAGGGGAGAGGATGAGAGGGAGCGGGGGAGGGGGCTGAGGTTTGTCCTTTGGCCGATGGTCAATTAGTGGTGGCGAGAGCAACAGGCCACGGCGGTCTGTGTCTGCGGCTGCAGAGAGGCTCTCAGCTTGTTTATTCTTCTGCTGAAGGAGACAGCTGGGACAACCTCTAACACTGAGGCTCATCATGGGAAATATTAACGAGGCAAATGTGAGATGAAATGTTTTCTGTGTTTCATTGAAGGAAACAAAGGATGTCGCTCTAAAATTAGATACCCTGTGCTTAAAAAAACGGATGCATCTATGAATAATATCAGTTGTGCGTGCGTTACGGCAGCATTCTGGATTGAAATTAATTTCTACATTTTGTTAAAGATTTTGGCTTGTTAAACACATAAGAGGGTTAGCGATGTACTATTTTGCCTTCTAGGTCAAGGATTCACAGGTTCTTGCTGTAATAATAAGGTGAGACGTTTTAATAAGTCATCATTTTACAATGCGTTTGACAGTCTCTTAGCTTTCAGGTTCACTGTGACACATTAATTTGAAGCTCCATTTCCTGAAATAGTAAGTTAAGTCATTTATAGTACAACATCAGTCAAGCTTTAGTAATACTCGCGCTTGGCCTCCGCAGACGGCGTTTATACTCTATACTCCGAAATGCCCAAATTAACTGTGAATAATCAAAAAGACAACGAGTGTAACTCAGAGATATGCCCACAGACTGTAAGTGTAACCGGCAAAACGCCATAAACCAACTTCCACAGTGGCGAGGAGGGATTACAAGTATCTGTAAACTCATATCTCATATTCATGGTCTACTTTTTTGCTTTTGTACCAGCCCTGTAAAGAAAAAAAGTCAAGTACATGATTTATAAAGAAACGAAGGTTGAATATCCTGTAAAGAATTTGATTTGGCTGCAAAATATAAACTCAAATGAAGATTTTTAGGACCACCTGTTTCCAAAGCATTTAAAAGCAAATTGTCCTTCTCTGTTCAATCCGTAGACATGTAAATAGTGTGTTTTTATCAGTGAACTATTGGTGACAGTCATGTGATCGTGCTGGCGGCAAGTTGACAAAAATTCAGACGTGCACGACCGAGCGCCGCGAACACTTGTAGGCAGCAACATAATCTGTGAAGTGAATGAATGATTTGAATTGATCAGACCCTCTAATGCAGAGCTATTGGTCTGTCTAGTGCTTCCAGATTGAACGCAAAGTGAATTTTATAGATGGTATACAAGGTCAATGACAAGTACAAGAAGTCATGTGCAGACAGAAAGGCTGCTCTACGTTCATATTTCTATTTTGTTTCAAAACGTATACTTGCGTTTGAGCTCAACATTAGAACCTTCTGTAAAACGTCATGTCTTTCTATGCACACAAAAGGTAAAAAAGTGATGGCTTCACACGCAAAACACACACACACACACACACACACACACACACACACACACACACCTCCATGCCCACTGCAGTTTGCGGGTAGTTGGCCTCTTCCCCGCCGCCTCCCAGAGGAACATAGATGTTAACAGGCTTTGTTGGGTGGGGGGGCTGAGCTGAGGGTGGTTTTTAATAGCTCATGATTACTCTGGAGAGGGGGAGCCCATAATTACAACCACAAATGATTTCACGCCCCTCACCCCCATGATGTGCTCTGTTCCTAATCACAGGGAAGCACAGAAGGGGTGTAGCGGAGGAATCGGAGCTTCGACAAAAGAGGTTTCCCCTTTGTTTGCTGACAGGATATCGTTTCGCCAGGTAAACGCACTGCACCGCTGCAGGTTCGCCAACATTTGGGATCACGGGTGGTGAAAAATACCCTAAATGCATTTAGATATATGATCTATATCCATATAAGTGAAATAATCCCCTTCAATTACACTAAGTACAGCTGTTTAAAAAAAAACACAATTTAAAGAGCACATTTGTTGTTGTGGGGTACATATTGATGAGATGCACTCCTTTAACCAAAGCCAGAATAAAGACCTCATTTCCCAGACATATCACTGTGTACCCGGCGTCACTTGTGATTGTCTCTCATTTTACCCCGCATGTCTCATTCTTTCCGCCCCAAAACGATTCCCCTCGTTTAACTGACTGACATTATCCTTTCACGTCTTCCCGAAAAAGCCTGAGAGGGATTTGTTTGTCATTGCCTCATTAGTGTTTGCTCCTTTTATCTATTAAACGTAGGCTAGGGGGCTTCCAAACAAACCACAGTGAGACAAGCACAGCGGAGCAACAAGGCCTCTTGATGAATTATAGAAAGAAGGTTCGGCAACACTTTCGCAGCAATTTTAAAGACGTTTTTTTTCTGAAAGAAATCATCACGATCTTGACCTTGGGTGTCCTCAGACGTGGCTACAGTCTTTCACACACACACACACACACACACCTTCACATGCTTTGATACTACCGAACAATCAGACTGAGTTAGCATTCTGCCCACACGTCTCTTTTGCCCAGCCCATGCCAGCCAGACACACAAGCGCATAATGGCCAGACTACATGTCCTTAATGGAGCGGCAGACAAACAGAGGAATGCTGCAGAACCGTACGTCTGCCCACATCAGCCGGCCCTCAATAGAGATTGGCCAGGAACGCATAAACCGCCCTCCCTGCAGGAGTAAAATAGTTAAATAGGGCTTCTCTTCTTCTTCTCTTTCATTGTCTGGCTCTTAAGTCTGAAAGAGGAAAAAAAAAAAGCTGGAACGCGAACAAGTGTCTGACACCTACCAACTGCTTTAACTTTTACTTACATTACATTTACAGTTTTATGGGTATTTGCAACAGTAGAATAGTGTTAGTTGTAGGAAAACAACCAATAGTCTGAGGAAGAACCATGTTGCCAGGATGAAGAATCCCTGATGTTTATCCTTTCTCTTTGGTAATAATCCAATTATATGGTGATCCCTTAATCAATACTTGTGGGTCTCACATTTCCTAATAAGCCACCAAGTTTGTGCTTAGACATGCTTATAAGTTGTTAGTAAAGGGATTTTTGGTCAAGATTCCACTGCATTTCAACCCCAGAGTGCATTTTTGATTCCAACAAGGACTGTGGGTTTTGTCCTCAATCTCATACAGTGCTGTTGTATATGGACAGATGGGAAGGACAACAACCACCACCTAAAGTGTCACCTCAACGTTTCCGCTTACCAGCATCACAAAGTAAATTGCTTCCTTAGATACTTACGGGATATGTTAAGAACGAGGGTCAGTGTGTCTCTTTCGACCGCTGAGTCCCTCCCTCTCTCTCTCTGACAGGTTCACAGGCTTTGTGCCGCCCCTCGTAGCACCCTGGTTGAATGAACACAATCCCATTATCGGTGACAGTCAATTAAACACCTAAATGCCAAATTCTGAATGCTTGATGCTGTGACACAGAGGGCAATTGAAGATCGTTGGCCAGAGACTGATTGGCCCGTCTGAGCCCGGGAGGGGAGAATTACGGTGACGGCAGTTTCTGAATGTTTAGTGGCGTATCGAGGCACCTGATAGTTGCCGTTCATACGAAAGTATTTCGTCAAAGCTAGACTTTTCTTGTCCACACTACAACTTGAGAGTTTGTGTCTCACCAGGGACTACAGAGAACGACACAAGTAGAAACGGAGTGAAGAAGAAGACAGAGGAATAAAAGACTGGGAAGAATGAAAAAGGTCATATCAGTGTGTGTTTGCTTTATTGAGAGGGAAGCCTAGTGAACATTTCTTGTCACATTGTGTTGACACAGCATGGAGCGAGGGGGGGGGGGGGGGGAGAAGATGAGGAGGAAGGGGCTGAGCGGAAAAAGAGAAAAAGAGTGAGAGGAGGAGTGTTTATTCTCTTCTCCTTCCCTCCTCTACTCAGTCTTTTCCCTCCCTTTTTGTCCATTCAGTAGTGTATGTGCTAATGTGTGTTAGTGTGTGTGTGTGTGTGTGTGTGTGTGTGTGTGTACGCACTCTCTGGCACACTTGAATCTTTTACTGATTACCTCACACACATGAAGTCTTTCTGGAGGGCTTTTAACGGAGGAGGATTATCAGGCAGCCGGAGCCTTTTAACCCTTTCTCTGCCCTCCCTGCTCCCACCAGGCAGCTGACAAAATGCTCCCCTTGTGTCTCCATCCAGAAAGGTCCAATGTGCAACGCTTTAGACTTGAGACGACCATGCTGAATAGATGGAGTAGACCACTCTTTTAGTGTATATTAGCAGAAGGCAGAAAGTAGCATGCTCCTCCTTTACGGACTTTGAAGGGGAAGTGACATAAAGGAAAGGCCTGTGTACAATATGTTCAAAGTCAATAACAGAGGAAATGAAATGTTAACAAATGCAGGCATTTATTGTCTTTGTATATATGTGTGAATTTTACGCCTCACAAGCTGTTCAGTAAAACTAGATCTGACATTTCTTATATAGGTAACAATAACATTAGTAACCAACGTGCAACCCTTCGAAATATTGCGTAAGTATAATACGACCTGAGTGCATTTGCATTAGCCGGGTTGAAATAGATAATATATAATAATAAACAGATAACAGGCATCCTGAATATCAATGAAACAGCTTTTTGGCGCATAAAACCACAGAATATTTATCCCTGCTTCTATATTGGTAAAACCTTTTCCAACACCTGAGGCAATAATGGCCCATTTCATAGAGTATGTGTATAATTTGCAATCAGTTTTCATAATTTGATATAAAAAACTTTGTAACAGCAATAATAACAGAGGTAGTTTGTCCCATTAGGTTGGTTGGTGTTCAAAATGTTGTTATTCCTTAGTAATAATACCGTTCTGCTTCCATATCACGGGTCGCTATAGCTTGTTTGGGTTTGAGCACAATTTCACTAAGTCAGGGTCACATTTGCTCGTCCTCACCTTGGCTTTGTGTTTTTTTTGGTAAAGGGTGAGGGTACAGCGTATTATGTGCCCGAGCTGAAGTCCCTCAGAGAGACAGACGCACAAGGCCTCTCTGCTAGCCCACGTGTGTGCCATCTCTGAGGTGGTCGGGTGTTTGTCTCGTCTCCCTCCCCTCCTCATGTTTTCCTCTGTTTTATGTGTGTGTCCTGCCCATCCTCTTCCATTCAATCCCCCCCCGTTTACCATGACAATAGCTGCCTGCAGAGACGCTCTCCCATGTATAGCCCTGACCACCGCTGGCTACTGGCAGGGGCCCATTCACTGCTGCAACCCACCCCGGACCATAAAGAGCCTGGCAGGACCGGCTAGGCCCCCCTGTAAACGGGCCAACACCACACTTGTTGTGTCTGCCGTCTACACTACCGGGGAAGGAGGCAGGGTGGTGGAGCTGTTGGGGTTTATGTCAGGGGTGATAGAGGAGGGGTCTGGTTTTATGTACCCAATAGGATAGACCTGCACTTTGAATGGACAGGAAAACTGTTAAGGACAAATTGTTCGGCGTTTAACTCGAGAGGAAGAATAAAGGAAATGGTGGATGACCAGATTGTTTCAAGGCCAGACATGGTAATAGCAGTCTGAGTGCTTGGTACCAGCGTGTACCGTTTGTATTTTGTTTTTTCCTCCAACTGTGGAAGAAATCCATCTACTTTATATATCCTTGGTGCTCTGTACTTATGTGGTCTCAATAAGGACTTTAAAAGGCATTTTTTTTTATTTTTTTCTGCAGTGACAGCACCCACTTTCTAACGCACTTGGTAGCCCAGCGTGTCAAACTATGATTCTCCACTCGCAGTCAAGTTGAGGTTAACGTTTTTTTAAAATTCAAACAAAAACACTTGTTTAGGTTGAGGCAACAAAACCACTTAGTTAGGTCAAGGAAAAAAGATTGTGTCGTGGTTGAATTAGCATGGCCGATAAGTCTAGCGGGAGTCAGTGCTAACTTCAGCAAGCCAAGCTAACTACATTCAACCTTCAACACAGAGTTGAAGCTTCCACTTCCTGAGGTGGAATACAAGCTTAACAGTGTTACATGTCCTTTCAAATGTTTAATGTCGCTAACGGTAGCTACGTAACCAATGCTATGTGAGCTTGTCATGAAACGGGGGGGAAGACATATTGTATCAGCCTTGGTAGACTATACAGGGCTATGGCGTGCTGCACAGATTCTGGAGAGGATTCTGTCTTGTGCTGATGATTGCCAAATTAGGGGGGACAAAAAAACAAAAAAATGCCACAAAATGTCGCCCCCCCCCCTCTCCTTGACGGTGGCTGGAGGTCAGACGGGTTAGCAGCCGATTGTCGCCTCTTTACCAGAAGCCACACATGATTGGCCTCATCTGAAGAGTTGCGTTCTCTCCAAAATCAGCAATTTAGTTGTGGGGCATTCACAAGGCCTCGATGTGATTGGAGGAGAGGTTGTGTTTGTGTGTGTGTGTGTGTGTGCATGCCTCAGACCTTGGGAGGGCTGGCTGTGCAAGCCCAAGCTTGCCCCGGCGCTGCCACAAAGCCTGTCAGAAATGAAAGATGATGGGAGCAGCGAGCCAAGAAGCAAAGGAGGATATTCACCGTTGATTCTTACGAGGACAAACGCACGCCCATCCGTCACACAAAAGCTGATATATGATACAGCCACGCTTATTGGAATCCATCCGTTGCAAAACGTGTGTTTTAATCGCTCCGCTTAGAGAGAGATGAGGAAACAAAGAGCGAGGTTCTTATCTCGAGGAAGAACTGCATCCAACCGTTATTGACGCAGGTGACCCACAGTAAACAGATAAAACAGATGACTAGTACAGGTTGTGTATGTAGCAGTGTGTGTGTGTGTGTGTGTGTTCCATCTACCTCACACAGGTAGAACTCCTATAAAGAAAACTGATTAAACAACAAACTAAAGTGGAGTTTACAGATGTCGCCTGATAAGCAATGAGCTGTTGATTTAACCTTAATCCCTTTAAACGTATTGACAGAAGCTGTTGCAGAGGGAGCGATCTATTGGAGGCGCGGGGGTCACTTGTGGAACTTTCCACCGGTTTCACACAGTAAACGCACGACTTTTCCTCCCAAACCAAGTTCTTTTTTTAAGAGTTAGATGCTTCAGACTGATTCCAGACTTATCGGACGATGAGTGGCTGATTGAAGTACGAGATCAATTTTAAACTCCTGGTGAAATTGAATTTTCCCCAGAGGAGACCAATCCATACTGTGGCCCATCAACATCAGAATATTCAAGAAAGTTTCAGAAATTGAAAGTCAGGGAGAAAATGGCAATTTTGTTGAAGATAATGATGATAATAGCGTTTTGTGCGGGCTCATCTTATGGCGCCTTCCAGAAATGTACATGAGACATTGATTTGGTGTTCAAATTGTATTTTGGACAGAGGAAGCTCTGATTTGTTGCTCTGGAGGAATAATGAAGGACAGAGAGATATGGGACGTTTAAAATGTTTGGAGAACTGAAATTGAGGTTGATCAGCATAGTGAGCAGCACACAAATGCAGGATGAACGCTTTCGCTTTGCATACACTTGTTTAATAATTATCGAAGCAAATATATACGTAATCTGATCCAGTTTCACGGTTGTGTTATTGCAGAAAAACGCTGATGATTGACCAGCAAAAGTTGTCCCTCAGCCATGCTCGGGGAAGTGGAACACCATGTCCTTCAGTGAGACGTGAAGGTATGTCATGCTGCATTCATATGGAGTTTCATATGATTTGTATTCTGTGACTTTTCAAAACCAAGCGGGGGCCATCTATTTTTCATCCTTCATAAAACGTCTTCCATCACTTTTCTTTGTGAACCAAGTGCAACAACATGACACCACCTATATGTCACATGAGGTGAAGAAGGCTATACATTACCCATATGGCACTTGCATTTTTGGGGCAGATCGAAACAAAAAAACGCTCAACTCTAGTTTCAAATTCAACCAACTGCACAGTCATTGTGATTTCACCTTCACTGAGTGTGCATGTCCTTCTCCTCCACCTGTGCTGAGTCATAATGGCCCCATCACACTACCTCGACCGACTGGAAACAGCCAGCAGCGGCTCCTCTGTCCAGGCAGGCCTGGACTTGCCTTGTACAATGATTAGTCCTGCTTGTCTTACACCGGACACAATGGTCCCTTCCTTCCTCGAGGCCGTGCGTCTCTATTGACCCATTGCTAACTAATCGGAACAGAACGAAGCGAAGAGGGACGAACCAAAGCGTTTCATAAAGAATAAGAAGAGGAGCGCAATGTGGGTGAGCCACATTCCACTGACGGCTGTAATGACTGGGTACGATACTGGAAATGCTTAACACTGTACAACTACATGTGTAAGTGGGGTCGTATGTGATCTTATGTTACACATTTAGGTGGACTTGACTGGAGTCTGTTAAAGAAGGCTATCACTGCAAAAATATACGCATTTTAAGTCTTTTTGTAGGTTTATAGTAAAAACAAAAGTCTTAGAAAAAGCAACAACCAGTGCAGTAAATCATTTCAAATGGTTTCCATGGTGGGAAGCCAGTGAGGGATCACATCCTTATGGCTGTTTTGGAGATACGTAAATTGAATTTTTTTTATTTTTTTCATGTACTTTTTTGTAAGGGACCATGTATAATACTAAACATAAATGTTACCATTTGATGTATTGTACCTGAGTTTGAAGCTAATCAGAAGCAGATTCTGCATATGAAGGCAGAGTTGGCTGCATGCAGCTAAACAGTCCGTGTGGAGAGCGAAAGAGGCGGAAAGCATTGGCCGAATCTGACAAGGATTACAAATTAGCTTGTATACCGATGGGTTCCGAGATTGGTTTAAGGATAATTTAAAATACTGATATTGAAATGGCTTTTTATCCAGAATTGTTCATTTTAGTGGTTTAGTGTATCGACTAAATAATTGGGAGCCTAACCAGTGGTTGCGATAGACTCTCGTTGTCCATCTTTTTGATGGACACAGTTGTATGAATTCCATCATAACCATATACAGTATATATATATATATATATATATAGTCTGTTATTCTAATCCAATACACTTTTGTCAAATTCAGCAAATATCTCCTCACGGTCCGCTACCTGTCCATTTGGACTGAGAAAGCTGTGGCAACCTTTGGGCCTTACATTGATCCTTGAGGTATATGCCCATAGTGTGCACGTCATGTTACTGGTCAGTGCGTTTCAGTTTAACATACTAGGGGCACCTGCTCAGAGATTTTTTGCTTTCCTCTCCTTGTGTTTTTCGTTGTTGTTGTTGTTGTTACATTCACTTCTCTGTCCTTTCTGGGTCACACATGTTCTGTGTGAATATCAGACAACAATTCCATAAAAATGAATCCGGTGAGACATAAGCCACACAGACGGGGGGAGGATTGCATGCACAGAGTGAGAGAGAGAAAGAGGGAATTACTAACCATCAGAGAGTTCTGCCAGGGCATCGAAGGAACAGCATTGTTAGAGTGATCACTAATGAGTCGTGTGCGTGTAGGTGCACCTGTGTGTGTGTGTGTGTGTGTGTGTGTGTGTGTGTGTGTGTAATTAGTGACTGGGAGCCAGTGAGTGAAGGATAAGAGCAGGTTTTAGGGCCGGCTGGAGGACACATGGCAAGAAAGAAGAGTATTGTTCTCTGGAGATGACAGAGAAATGTGTTTGTTTGGAGGGAGGGGGGCACTCAGGAAGTAAGTCATATTACAGTACTGTACAAGACACGTCCCATGGCTCTGTTGCCGCAAATCTCCAAAGAGTTCCGTGCAACCTGATGTTGCTGTTGCTGTATGACAAACTCCATAATAGCTGTTTAATGCCCGCAGACAATTAGGTCTAAATAAATTCTGTCATGGCAGCCGAATAAGTTAAAAAGTATCGTCACTTCATTCCCTTTGGTTACTATCCTTTTAATTTCCATTATTGTGTTGTATTTTGTTGTTTATAATCCGCACCATGTAACCATGTTTTTGGGGGTCAGTAATATCTGAACCTGTAAAAATGATGGATGTTTGAGTGCAGAACATGAAGAATAAATAGTGAAAGTATTGGTAAAAAAAGTTTTACCAACTACTTAAATACCTGAAATAAATAAGTATGCCTTAAACACTTCAATGGAAACACGCACAGACACACACACACACACACACACACAGGCAGTCAGTGTCAGTCCAGGTGGTGAATGGGGCCATGTGGTTTCAGTGGGCCTATAACATTACTCTCCATCAACTCTGCCATAGGTGGGATCATCATCAGACAGGTGCATGCTAGGCCTGCCCCCCCCCCCCCCCCCACACACTCTCTTTTACACACAAACACCCCTCCCCCCTTTGGGTCGGCCTCCTTCACCTGATGGCCTGGGTGCTGAGTCTGAGGAGTTTGTGTGTGTGTGTGTATTTAGTGTGTGTGTGTGTGTGTGTGTGTCTTGGTTGTTCCAGGCACAATGAAGAGAGAAGGGTCTGTCAGTGGCCACCTGTTGGCCAGCTGTCAGGGTCCCATTTCAGGGTCGCCTTTCCCCGCAGACACCACAGCAGCTACATCCATCCGTCCATCCACCCATCTACCACGATCCATCCTTTTGCAGAACCGCTCTCTGCTTCAGTGTTTGCCTGCAATTGACATGGGGAACATGAGTTTAACCGTCTCCAAAAAAAACGACAACAACCATCTGTGAAAAGATGAGCCGAGGAGAACGAGGATGAGTGGGGTGGACCGTGGGGTATCTAAGTGTGTCTCGTTTGATGCCGATCAATGGCTCGTAGATACCATCCTCTTCATGTCACATTAACATCTCTATAGCAGCTGTGATGGAGAGTCGGGGGGGGGGGGGGGGGGGGGGGGGGGGGGGCTTGGAAAGGGGATTGGAAAAACCAAATGATGAATGAGTGATGGCAATTTGGAGGCATGACACAGACAGGAGGAGGAGGAGGACATGACAGGATGGAGTAAGATTGGAGAAGGGACAAGTGTGTGTGTGTGTGTGTGTGGGAGGGGGGGTGGAAGGTGGGATTGGAGGGGAGAGATAATTTCCTATGAGGAGGCTGCAGGGGATGGGGGTGGGGGGAGGGGGGTCTAATGGCTTCGGGTGCTGCCTCTATTAGGCCGAGCACCCAGATGACAGAATAAGAAGTCCTGAGATGATTTGTCAGGGTCTGCATGTTGGCAGGGTCATTAATTTGTCACTATTAACTGCTCCAGCAGCTTTTATGGCGACAAAGAAAAGAGGAGGGCGCCAGAGAATATTAGATCACATCGTGCTGTATGTGTAATCTATGACATATAGATCTTGCTTAACGCTGCTATGATTGATATTTCTATTGGAACACTGCATCAAATGACGATGCGAAAGGGGGTCGGGCAAAGTGACAAACCCACCCGAGTGCAGATTCTCTCAGCTGTGCAGAGCATTGTAGCAACTTTACTGCTTTGGTTCACTCTCACTGCTCTAAAATATTTTCGATTATCCCTCTTTTCTTTTGGTAATATTGCCAATATTGGAAATCAGAGTAGAGCAGAGTAGGGGCGAGTCTTCCCCCCCCAGGCATTCTGGGTAGGCGGTCACGCACATGCGCAGAACGGATCGAGCAGCTGGAACGGATCCCGGACGATATTTCCGTCTGGAGCTGGTGGAGACCAAACACGGAGCTTACAGAGTGAATATTGGACTTACATTCATCACTCCAAATAAATGCTACAATTGCTATTTGTGCTTTTGTAACGCCTGGGCCACACTGCCTGCCTGGACAACGTGTGACAGCTACCTCACGTAACTGCTGTTGTTTACATGTGTGTGGTGTCCACAACTCTGCTGCTGCTGCCAGCCCTTCTTTATAGAGTTTGCTTGTCATAATGTTATTTATACAGAAGAGGGTTAAGAAGCACTTTGTAAATAATAATAATAATCGTCAGTTAAAAGCCGGCACTTCAATAATGCATGGAGCTGTGCAACTCATTTTCCATAACACTGTGGAAATATTTCAAAATAAAAGCCTTATGTTAACCAATGAAAGGATTCTGTCCACCGAAAAAAACATTCATTTTGAAATGGAAACAGGAAGTGTTGAGTAATAAATAAAAGTACATACTTGCTTTTTCAAGTCTGTGACATATTCTACAGATATAGACATTGAAACTGTTGTTACTGGTATGATGTGAATATACTGTTAAAAGATGCAAACATTGTGAAAACAATATTCTTATGACTTCATTGTGTCCACAAACTCACATTATCGACTCATTTGATTTGAGAAATATTTGATTGACATGACTTGTATTTAATCGCTGTTGGGGGATACGGGCGGACCTTCTTTGTGTATTCAGTTGTCTGACTGCTCTGTGGGTTGCTATAGTTTTGTCATCTAACATTTCATCTTTGGTTATTTGGTGCAGGTATTAAGCTTTGTATATGCTCATAAGGTGTTTCATATTGCACATGTAATGGTTTTACAGTTTCAACATGTTTCTGGTTAAGGTTTTTTAGAATTAGACTAGTTTTAAGTTGTGATCGGACTGGAAACTGTCAATCCGATCCGGCAACACTGGTGAGATCTTGAATCACACAGAGCCGATGTGCGCCGCTCACACGGGCTGTGTGGCTTGTGTATTGATGGTCACCCAAGGACATGCAATGTCGAAGTTGGTGCAATTTGGACACGCAACACATTCGATATTAATAAACTTTCAATAAAAAAAAGCAATAGCGCTCTGTGCAGCAGCAGGGGAGGGGCTTCAGGGCTCTGCAGGACCGAGTCAAACACAACGGGCCCTTACAGGCCACGGCTCAGTGGCCGCAGTTCACTTTTGCAAAATCTATGACATTCAAACTCCTAATGTAATGCTAGTATATTAGTTTATGTAGTACCATACTCATTCAACCCACAAAGTACCTGGTAATCTTTAAATAGATGGGGTAAACTGGGCTGTTACAGCAGAGCAGATTGATGAACCTCTCATTGAACTCTCCCAAAGAAAGTCAATAAGTGTATTTCCCACAACGTCAAACTTTTCCTTACAAAAAAATCGTTTCTCTTCTTGATTTGTCTCCTCGGTCAGTAAAATGTCAGCTGCAGGCTTAACACACTCTTCAGCACACACGATTGACAAGACTTCATAAAAAAAAGGTCACCGCAAAGAAATTCCGTCTGCCCTCAAATAACCTCATGAGCAAAATGTCAAATAGGTTTGACAATCGACAACACTGGCTGGCCACGGCAAAGGTCTCCATCACTCTCTCCCTCTCTCTCTGCAGTGTTTCTTTAATTACTGTATTCTTATTAAATATTTTGAGTGTGTCTGACCTCTGACCTCCCCGTGTAGAAGGAAGGGGACAAGTATGGCCTTTGAAGACATTACAAAATTAATAAATTACAACTTTATGCAGCACTAAGTGCAAATAAGATACGTTCTGCTGTTCTATCTTTTCTGCAGATCAGTATTGTCTGTGTTTGTGCTCTCAGAGCTCCTCTCCAACATAAGTACCGACTTATCTAGACTCAATTACAGACGAGACTTAATGAATGCCAGAGCAATCATGTGTGCGTGCACGTGTGTGTGCGTGTGCACAAAGAGAAAAGGGAGAGGAGCGCAGAATGAGCACGGCGGCACAGGGAGCACCGACAAGAGTTCTGCACGCTAATAAACCTCCTGCTTGAATTAATGACACTCGGATCCCAAAAGAAAGGCCCAAGCAATGTCGCAGTAATTCAAGCTTTATGCCCCCAAGCAAGCAGTCGTGTCCAACCTGAGAGTTATTGGTGCCGGGTTGCCATCTAGTGGGGAACCACAATACACACCGAGCCTGCTTCCTTTTTCTTATGTCTTTGTTTGACCTGAATCCTCAGGTCATGGAAGGTGAGAGGCAGGGGCAGAGTGACGTAAAGGAGAGGATTGCTAGCGGTTCTTGACACACAATGTGCATGTTTGTTAGTGGCACTTGGTACTGCTGTCCACAGTGCCTTACAAATGCTACAGCAGAGTAGGTCGATAGATTGATCTCTTTTATTTTGGTGTCATGCACATAACGTGCCCAACCCTCATGGGGTTTATAAGACACCAAAAACACGGCTGCAGTGGACACACATTCCATTAAGTTTCATTCAATTCTAAAATGTTTACTTCACCGCTCGATCTGAAACGAAACATTCTGCCTTCTGTCATCCAGTCAAAAGAAATCAACATAAATGTAAGTCATTTTACTAAAGAGAACATCTGGAGTGGAATTAAATCTACCAGTCTCTGAGTACTCTGTACATAGGGATCTTTTTCTTTTGTTTAAGTTATACTTCACATAAAGTTCTGCTCTATAGTTATTCTTTATGAGACAATAGGTTCGTAACTTTTGTTTGTATCAACGGACCATTTTCTCCAATGCATGAGAAACAGTTTGGTCCTAATCTCCTGAATAACACAAAGTAACCTGTTCTGTAAACCGAATGACACGAGTAACCACTGTGCTCCGTTTAGGTTAAACGTAGCATACTGTTAAAAAACAATGCCTTAGCTATTGTTCTCACCAACAAGCTGTTGATTAAAACCACAAGGCCCTGTTATGACCCCGGTCTGCTCATTCACTAAAGTAAAACATGTTTTGCATAATTGACAAGAAAAGACAAAAAGTCACACATTCAGCAACTGCCCTCTGAAAACATCATGGTGCATAATAAGCGGCGTTCAGTAGGATACATGGTTCCAGTGTGATATTTTGGCAGAGAGTTTAAAAGAGGACATTGTTTCACTTTGAAGGTGAGCATCAACAGCAGGTCGTCTCTTTCTTGAAAAGGGAACACATGCACACCTTTTCTTTAATGAAGACAGCGGCTGCCATGAAGGCCCGGGCCTGTAGTCTTTGTTTTTGTTTGAGTCATTCAGCCATTGGAAGAAGCAGTGTAGTTATCAGGACTTACCAGCTCATGGCAAAATCGTGACTTATCAGTCTTATGTCTGTCGCAGGATACAGATGTGTTCTTCAGAGAGTTATTCTTAATAAACTACTGTTGGGTAAAACTACGGAGCCCGTGAGGCGACACGGACCTCATGCTATAAAACGCACGTTTTAACGCTAGCGCCCGACGGCATTTCAGTGCTCAGGTAGCTGTTGTCAACAGCCAACTGCTGTTTGAATTTTGACGCGTGTCTGTTCGCGCTATTACGGTACCGGTGCCTCCGTATTTTACATGGTTGTATCGTCATTCTAAATAGGACTTAATTGGACATTTCAGAAAACCTCCTCAGGATTAGCACAAGAGTTAAAATGATGTTGTAATATTATAATGCAATTTGAGCAGACTTTCCTTAACGCAGTATTGACCTGCTATGATTGATATTCACATGTGTTTTTCTGCTGCTCTGAGCACCACGAGGCCAGTGCCATCTAGTTCCAGTATATTAGAGAGAAGGCAGACATCTCTATGGCTGTTATCTCCCAACACTAGGCAACCAGTAACTGACCAAAAAAGCGATATAATAAAACAGCTGCCATGACTGGTGACAAACTGATGCCACCTCCTGCGTTAGTCACAGCAACAGCAACACCTGCCGGCATCCGGGTGCAAACTGCGTAAGCACCTGGCAGCAGGTCCTGACATGAGACTCCCAGGTGCTGTGTCTGCTTCCAGAACAGATGTTGACCTGATGCTTTGTAGGGTTCCACTATGGCAGATAACAGTGGGTTTTCAGGCTCCAGTGGCGCAATCGGTCAGTGCGCGGTACTTATAAGACAGTATTCAGCAGAGTGATGCCGAGGTTGTGAGTTCGAGCCTCACCTGGAGCACTGAAGTTTTAACCTGGACGTCAGTCACAGCAGATACTCTGAACATGATGACACTCCACATGAACAATAGCATTCACACTTTGTCATTGTTGAGGAAAACCAAACATATGTCAGTCCGCATGTGATGCTCATTACACTCATTGATCACACATGTGGTAATATTAAGCTTTAGACAAATGACATGCTCAGGTGTAAATAAAGATATATGTTTCATGTATTGTAATGAGTATCTTTCCTATGAGAAGGCCATCTTGTGTTGTTGAAGACTCACTGCTGTCCTTCTGAAACACCACTAGATCGTCCAATTTGGTCCAGCTGTGGCCTGCATCACCTCAGGAGCACCTGACACCATGCCTTTGGTCAAGGTGACGGAATAGAGTTAGCGCACGGTGGGCGTAGCATGAGGTGCTACAAGCCACACCTTCTCTCTTCTCACAATTTCCTCTGAAGAAGCTCCAGTGGCGCAATCGGTCAGCGCGCGGTACTTATAAGACAGTATTCAGCAGAGCGATGCCGAGGTTGTGAGTTCGAGCCTCACCTGGAGCACTGAAGTTTTAACCTGGACGTCAGTCACAGAGAGATACTCTGAACATGATGACACTCCACATGAAGTGGACTTCAGACTTTGTCGTTGTTGAGGAAAACCAAACATATATCAGTGACCATGTGATGCTCATTGCACTCACCTGCTTGAATGTTGAATTAAGGTTTATATGTGGCAAATTTTCCATATTGTGAAATTATCGCCTTTTTTCAAATAAGAGCATATTTTTCTAGACACAACTTAACTGAACACACAACAAGCTGCTCAAAATATTAAAACCATATTCTTTTTTATTGAGTCATGGCCCATTTGGCTCAGTCCACATCTTATTTACCAATCTGCTCAAGCTATGAACCACCAGCAGTGGATATACAGCAGCTCATCCTGATGGATATACGCAGCTGCTTGATTCTTGTTCTCATGTCAGAGCATCAGTTAGTTTTACCAGTCAGGTGTAAATGAAGACATATGTTTCATGTATTGTAATGAGTATCTGCTAGACAGGTAAACAGGAGAATGACAATGCATTAAAGAAAAATAGTGGACACATTAACTTCAGTTTCTTGTAAGAAGAAATGCTGCAGTCATGGATATGGATGTGATCGAGTAATAGCATCCCTTTCTGTTCCGTCTGTCTCTGTTCATTGAGGCCATATGTGTGAGTGTCTCAGTATAAGAAGAGAGCCTTTCCTATGAGAAGGCCATCTTGTGCTGTTGAAGACTCACTGCTGCCCTTCTGAAACACCACTAGATTGTCCAATTTGGTCCAGCTGTGGCCTGCATCACCTCAGGAGCACCTGACACCATGCTGCCTCCGACTACGGTCAGGTTGAGGGTCAAGGTGACGGGATAGAGTTAGTGCACGGTGGGCGTAGCATGAGGTGCTACAAACCACACCTTCACTCTTCTCACAAATTTCTCTGAAGAAGCTCCAGTGGCGCAATCGGTCAGCGCGCGGTACTTATAAGGCAGTATTCAGCAGAGTGATGCCGAGGTTGTGAGTTCGAGCCTCACCTGGAGCACAGAAGTTTAACTTTCTGGAGTGTCGGCACAGTCATGAAAAAAAGAGCTTGACAGTTTATCTTGTTGTGTTTATTGTCAGGTAGCTAAAACGCCACCACCTTGAATAAAAACACAAATTCACCTCAGTAAAAGGTGGAGCATTCACAATGGAGCAAATACAAGTGAGTTATTTAGGGATGTAACACACGGTGAGTATAAAAAAAACAACAACAATCCATTCGTGATTGAAATGTGTTAAAGGCTGTGGCGGAAACTAAAGTTTCCAGTGTGGTAAAAAAACAAGTGCCAATTCAGCCACCAAATACTGAAGTAAAAACATATATTAGTTCGTCATAGTTGGTCAGATTGTGTGACTGCTGACACAAACTGATACGTGTCACAAAAAGACATCATGTGTGTGGTTTTGTGTCTATAAGGCACCTTTTATAGTCTCATTTCTTGGCTAAGTTTCAAATCCATTAAATGGACAACACTGTTTGGGCATCAGTAAAAAAGTACAAAACAAAAATCCTCCGCTCATCCATTGCAGCTGTGTCAAGTTCTACTGTTCCTTTTGGCCACTAAGCGGTGTTGTTAAGTCCAGAAAGGTAAATAATTTGGCAGGAAATAATTGTCTTTGAAGCTCTCTTCCAGTGTGACTGGTCATTGATTAGCCCAGCTAGAGGTCAACGACACATGAAATCAATCGTTAGTCCTTTTCAGTCAACTTCACATCGATAGTCTTCTTCCCATGCGTGTGATTAAATGCCTGAAGGCTTTCATGCATAGCCTTTGTTCATGATGGGTCTGCTGCACCTTTCCAAGCAGTGAGACGAATACATCCACGCGACATCCTGAAAGGGCTGCTCATTATTCCAGGAGAAGCGTCGCAAGTTGCACTGCAGCTCAACATCCAACTTTCAAACCTCATCAGCGCACGTCCAGAAACAGTCCAGCTGACGTTTACCTCTCGGTAATGATGTTCAGAGGAGGTGAGCGTTCAGGTCGTACTTCTCGCAGAACTTGTCCGTGATCGGGATGCAGGTCAGGAACTCGCACCAGTCACACTTCACAGGGTAGACGTAGAAGAGGACGGCCAGGGCGGAGAGCAGACCGAGGAAGACCAGCAGGAAGACGCAGATCTGGACCCGCTTCCGGTACGTGTCGGTTTGCCCAAAGCTGAAGAGAAGAAACCTGCGTTATTCGTCTCAGAATGGAGTCAAAAGTCCCATTAAACACATCTGATTAGACTCACCTTCGCTGTCATTGCGCAAAGTAAAAGAACTGAGACAAACAAAATGTAGTAACATTAACTAAGAGAGTGGCAAGCTCATCCAGGACTTTTAAAAACCTCAGGCAAGACTCATAGAAACGTAGACCGATGGTGCTCATGTCTCTTTAAAGATGATGTGATACGCAATGGTTCATATTGCAGAACCTACCTTTCTAAAAGAGTTTTCTAGCTTTCCGGAAAAAAAGACTTTGGGGAATTATTAGGGAATAAGCTCATTGGGTGAGAATATCGATACTATTCTTATGTATTTACATAACATATGAAGTTACAGCCATGCGCTTAGCTCAGCAGAAAGACTGGAGTCAGCAGGAAACTGCTAGCCAAAGGGGGAAAACACTTTTGAGATTTAGAGGTGTAGCTAAACAGTTTATTCCTTCTTTGGAAGGAGCCAGGCTAGCTGTTTCCTACTGCTCCCAGTCTAAAGGCTAACCGGCTATACGGGCTCCAGCTTCATATTTACAGCACAAATATAACAGTGCCATTCATTTCCCCCCGACTAATTCTTTGAGATCTCTCTTCATCTACCTGATGTACGGCAGGAAGGCGAAGGACAGGAAGAATCCCGAGACAAATCCGCAGATGTGGGCAAAGTTGTCGATCCATGGAAGCAGACCGAAGGAGAAGAAGAAGACTGAGATGGCCAGCAGCTTGGCGAATGCTCGCCACGGTCGCTCGAGGATCTGCCAGCTCTGAAACAGCTCCACAAACAGACAGGCCAGGATGCCAAACTGGCTGCCTGCAGGACCCACCTGAGAGAGAGGAAACAGGTCATTGACTAAGCTTTTTTCAGGTCTCAGATGCAGCAGCTTGTTGACATTAGGTTGTGAGGGAGACACTGTACCTCCGCCCTGTAGGGCAGGAAGATGGCCGAGGCCAGGTTGCCAGTGATGCCGCTGAGCACGTAGATGATGGAGATCCTCAGCCAGCCCGCCAGCTTCTCTATGTCCCTCAACACCGTCATCTGGAAAAACACTGACACCAGGCAGTGCAGGATCCTACAGACACAGACGAGACAGACTAAAACCCAACACATCTTACACATCACTGGTTTAACTGATAAAGCAGTTCTATTTCACACTTAAGAGCACCTCTCTTAGTGCTGCTTTGAATACTGAGGCCTGTCGTGATATGAGCAAAAATAATTAAAAAGTTCAGTTCACCCAGCATGAAGAAAGAGAGACAGCCAGAGTCGGGAGAACTGGTCTGGAATCTCCGGGTTGAGGAAAGGCAGCAGACCACACACGTCATCCATGCAAGCCACCTGGAAGAGAGAGTGTGAAAAGAACAGTCAGGACTGAAAGTGCCATCAGTCAGCCCGAAGATCCATTGCTGCCCTGCGGAGCAACACGAGGGGCGAAATAAATCCAAAGTGCTTTCAAATCACATATTTTATAGGCTCCAGTGGCGCAATCGGTCAGCGCGCGGTACTTATAAGACAGTAACCTGCAGAGCAATGCCGAGGTTGTGAGTTCAAGCCTCACCTGGAGCATGTGTAGCAAATGTCTGCAGCAAATCAGAAACCCTTTTATATAGCGGCTGGGATGTAGAAGCCTTTGCTCATAGCCAATATAGCAGCTGTGGTGGAGTTGGTGAATGAAAAGCAGCAGTCAGTCACACTGATCTGAGGATATCAAATGAACATCTGTTTGTCCTACCTGTGAGCAGAGGGTAGCCTCCTCGTGGAAGTAGCCGTGCATGAAGTCACAATACTCTCTTGAAGTGATTTCACATCTACAACATGAAACATCAGCTTCATCAGCAATCACTCGCAGAAAAAGACGACCAACTATCAGGATGTTAAAAGTAGATGAATACATCCTTGTTTTGATTCTGCAATGAAATCATACTTTCTACGCACAGTGTTCTCATGTCAGATTCTTCTGAAGTTAATATGATCTAGTTAGTTAAAAAGGTCCAACATGCTTTAGATTTTCTATGTCATTTAAGAGAGCAATGAGTCAATAAGCGACGCCGTTTTTAAGCAACTACTAATCCTAAATATTTAACATTTAAGCATGAAAATAGCCCACTTTGAAGATAATTAATACGGAGCAGCTTTAATACTAAATTACTGGTGATTTATAAAATCTATGCTAGTGGGACTCCTGTGGCGTTCGGTGCTGTTGCTCCGTACCGTCCTTTGGTTCCGATGCAGCAGGGCCGGCCTGTGATGGTGCAGTCAATGTGGGGGAGGTTGGTGTGATTCCCAGAGTTGTACCGCGTACAAACCTACAGATCACGAGCACAGGAGACATTAAATCTAGCCATCTAGTCGTCATGTGTGCGTAGAAGAAACTCTTTCACTCGCTTTTGCTCTTAAGACAATGGCTAACAAGGAAATGATGGACTTAGATGCTTGAACTGTTAACATGTGAATGGACTCACCGGCCACCTGGAGATGTCATCCGGCCACTCATGAGGTGAAACTGAGGCTGGCTCCAGACAAATTCTACAAAATCAAGAGCAAAAGTGAAAGAGGAATTAATAACAGTGTTCTGTTCATTTACATGACAGTCAGCTGGCTGAACAATGACTGAATGTGTACTCCGCTAACACACGAGAATCGTAAAGGCTTTTGGTGGAGTTACCTGGGGTCCTGATGGCAGACTGCACCATGTTGGCGGAGTGTACCATTCAGATAGGGAGCACTGGGGTGCTGAGGCCACTTCACAAACACTGCCAGGGTGCTCTGCAGCAGAGGACGAGCAGAGGGAGAGAAATCATTGTCAACACCAGAGACCATCGTGTGATGGGATCACACGGCGCCAAATTGGACCAAGGGCCCCTTTCCCACTTTCTACCCTCCTACTTCCAATGACTTTGCTCGGACCCCACCCATCTTTCTTCTTCCCATCAATCTCTAAATCAATTTGGTACATCTTAAATCCAGTGGTTGGTTGGTTCCACTGACCGAACACTCCTCTTGTAACGTCTGCAGGCAGCCGGAGCGATCGTTCCTCACGCAGCAGCCCGACTGCCTCTCTCTCGCTCTCTTCTCCTGGATCAGTGCCTGGATCTCTGGGTCTTGACGCATGCACGGGGAAAACTTGGCTCCCAGGTGGATCAGCGCCTCCTGCAGGGGGTGACATTACAGCCCGGTGAAGTAGTGGATCTAGACCGGTGGTTCCCAAACAGACGCAGTCAGATGGGCTCATGTAATCCTTCATCGACACCACCTGATATGTTCCAACTGTTCATGAGATGGGACTTTAAACCGGATGGTATTCAACACTATTCTTTATTCAAAAGATGATATTGTTTCAATCATTTTGGGGAATAGTGAATGTTTAAAACAGTTTGGTCTGTTTGTATTAGTTCTATAACCGCATTTAATTGCATTGCTAACACTTGGAGTGGCAGAAACTAGATCTTTCAACCATTACTTTTAGCTATTTCAACCATTACCATTAATCCAGCTATCTATATTAAACACCAATTCAGCACTTGACTCAATATGCAGGTTTTTTTTAGATTAGTTGAGCTACTCTGCAATTTTTCCAAGTACCCCTTGAAACTGCAAAAGCACCCCTGAGTAAGTACCACTGGCAGGATCAGAGATCTAAACAAATTGAGCTTAATAGACCGGAGCTTTTCCCATGTTGACCGCCACACTTAGGAGCTGAGTGAAGCACAATTACAAACAAAACATACTTACTGAGCTTGGACCCACCCAGAAGTTTTGTTGTTGCACAAACTTAACGTTTTCATAAACTCCCTTGTTCCTCAACACCTCGAAAAAAGAAGAAGAAAAACCAGTACCGTCATACTAATATTGCTCATTCATAGATTTCCAGGGGAAATCCAAGACAGTATAGCGATCTAATCATAATAAACGCTGTAAAATATCCTTACAGAGTCGACGGTTTCATGTTGTGAGAAGCCCACAGGGGCAATGCCGTAGATGGTGACAGCCAGAATGGTGATGAGCAAATGGACACATGTGATCCAGTAAGTGAAAAAAGGCCTGAGGAGGACAGGAGGACAGTTCAGGCTCTCCGTTATCTGGTGACATTGGCAACAACTCTATTTCATTTCACATCACAGTCATCCTCTCACGGAACGATAGAACCAGCTGTCTTACCTGTGATCGCCCATGTCCTCAATCTGCCTCTTGACAAAGCTGTCAATGCGTTTGCGGTACGTCCGGTTTGTGAGACGGCCGACCATGCCGAGCCCGTAGGGCCTCTTCTCTCTGGCAAAGAGCTTCTTAACGGGAACCACGATCCTTTGTCCCCGCTGCTGATTGCTGTTGACGCTCACCACTTCCTGTTTCAGACGCACCTTAGGTTGGACCAGAGAGCCATCTTTTGCCTTTCGCCATCCTCTCTCCAAGGGCCTGGATTGAGGAAGAGGAAAAGTGGAGAGTTTTTCTCCCCTGCAGCATGTCAGAGGTAATGTGTGCACGTAAATAAAACCGTCAAAACAGAAACCCACAGCATGAGGTGACTCCTCTCCAGTTCGTTCTTATCCAGCGCACTCCCTGTGAGCTCGCTCTCATCCAGCTGTTGGAGGTCGGCCTCCGATGGTGTCTCGAAAACTTCGTCTGCGTAGCTGTACAACTCATCCTGCAGACCGTCCTGCAAAGATAAAAACCGAGTCAGTGCAATGGGTCCTAAAACGGCAAGAGACAATACATAGAAAATAGAATATATATATATTGTGTGCTTAGAGCACGAGAACGTGCTTAAAACCAACACATTCATGTTTTCCCTCCAAAAAAACCCAGACTGGCTCCTCATTGATTGCTTCAAGCTAAAGTGATATTGTTAATTGAAATCCTGGCATTGGGTGGAAGTGTGTCCACTGCTCACTCTGGTGAAGAAGGAAGTGTCCAGATCATCAGTGAAGTCTACGGTGTCGTCTTCAAGGAAACTAGGGGGCATGAAACTCCTCCGGCGACATCGCCCGGCGGTGCTGTCGGCGAATGTCCGGCCCTGACGAACAGAATCACACCCACACACACACATTATTGCTGTCAATAACATCGACTGAAGTGCACAATGATGTTCTGGACCGTCTGTTGAGTGAGAACCAGAAACCCTCAGATACCCTCACTTCCATTCATTCCTTTATATTATATGTGCGAGATCAATCTCACAGTCTGTTTGAGACTAAAGAAAGTAATCTACGGCTGTTTGCCTATAACGGTATGTATTGCTCAGGTACAGCCGGTCCCAATGTGCAACAATACACAAAACAAATACAAGTAATCTTCATTTCAGAACAACGGGAGCTGAAGGTAGTTTTGAAAAGTGAGAAGCACAGATTTTGCAAAGCACAGACTATTCTGGGACAACACTACTGCATGAAGAAAGAATGAACAAACACCTTCATCAAAGCTGCAGCGGCCTTGAGACTCATGACCGCGACAGACTCCCGTTTGCGTCGTCGCGGCAACCAGTTGAGGGCGGAGCGGGAGCTGGAAAAGGAGCAGAGGGAGGCGGTGCCGGGCGTGATGGGAGTTTGCGGGACACTGAAGCCGTCCACCTCTTCCACCATGCGGAAGGCACGGCCCCGAGCCAGCGGGTCTACGATCTGCACACACACACACACACACTGTGTTGGTTCTCCACAGCGTGTTTCTTTTGTACCCGATTGTCAAGCCACGAACAACAATAGACACACAGCGACATACAAATGAAAAGGAGGGATAACACACATCTAAACTAGGGTTAGATTGATGTTCCAGGTTATGGAAAGAAGCTTTTTTTTAGAGACAAAAGTGCTTAATCGGTAGTTTTTAGTGATAGAGAATTGCAGATTGAGGTATTCTAAACCAACACTAAATGAAAGTTTCTTGCAGTTGCTTTAATCAGATTACAGAAATCATTATTAATACTACCAGTGCAACAGTAGTTGTTAATGCCTATTGTCGGGAATTTAAATATACAAAGACATCTGCGCTCTAAAAATGTCCTAATGTGTGAACAAGCCATCAACTGAACCCGAGGCAAGATCGCAAAGCAAAGAGGTAAAGCAAGCGCCGAAGATCTAAAGTGACGTAAAAACTCAAAGTGAAAGAGTGAGGCAGAAAAGGTGACCAATTGTCCCCATCTCTTCCTCCGTGCCTCTAGCGTGGCCCCCGGCGCCGCCCTACCCTCTGCATGCCATAGTGGTGGTGACTGGGGTGGTGGGGTGGGAGGTAGAGGGGAGGAGGGGTCTCAGTGCTGGCCAGGGAGATGTTGTCCTGGCTGTGTAGCTCCATCTCCCTCATCACCTGCGGCTTCAGACCCCCGTACAGGTGGCTGCAGTGCTGCAGGCTCTTCCTCCTCCATCGCTGGGTGCTGTCGCTGTCTTTGCTCACGCCAAACCAGTCAGCCGTACCCCTGGGGGAGAGGAAGGGATTCTGGTTAGCAAATTGAGTGAAACGTGAATATTCTGATGTAGGGATGGCACGTGGGAAATGAAACAAACTTCTGACTTTCACTGGAGCTCTTTTATACAATTCAGGTATCAAAGAATGAAATCATGTCGTACCATTTTACTGCTCCAAGGCAACAACACTGCCGCTAGTTACTTCTGCAAATCAGGACAACGGGCTGAGATGAACTTTCATATTTTTCATATTTTTATACAATTTCTGTTTTCGCCTTCAGAGAATCCTGACACACACACACACACACACACACTAAGTATTCTTCGTCAGATTGAGCCGTACATCCCTCCTGATTAGCAGAACAATATGATGATTACTTGATTGATTGCAGCTGGTTGTTGAGGATTAGTTGACGGCTTAATTGGTTCATTTGTTGATTGCTTTCTTGTCTGTAACGATGAAGAGACAGAGCATCTTTTTTTCTTTGGAACCTTGAACACTAATATAAATATAGCCAAAATGCACAGTTTAATGTGGTTAATAAAAAAATTAGACAACAAGAAAAGAGTTTGAGCTACTTGAGGACTGCGTGGGGCAAATTCACCCATTTCAATCGCACAAATCAGCTTTAAACTTTATTTGGATGACAAATCAAGTTGAACTTGGGCCGCCATCAACGGCGCACAGTGAGCACAATGATGAGGCTGCGGCAGGTCAGCTTCTTAATCCAGTGTCTCTTGTGCAACATATCAGACGGACAAATCCTCATTGATTCAGCTTCCTTTTAGCATTGTGCATGTTTGATTACATGGACGCATGCCCGTCCAGCTTAGAGAGCCTGAATGAAAAATACTGTCTTTTTCTCACACGAACTACTGCTCAGTCGGCGCTGAAGAAGCAGATGTTGCCCGACAGTCCTGCAGTTCATGAACTGACTTTGGCTGTTTTGTGTGTTTCTCATTCCATGAAACAGTGCCTGCGTGACAGGCTGCTTTTTAACCGACGGGGAGGGAGGAGGCCACACGGGGGAAACTGTTTGGAGAGCAGAGCACTCAGTAATAAACACTCAGCCCTCATCGTCGAGAAAGACGCCAGCTGGGGAAGCCTTTTAAGGCTGCACAGGGGCAGGGAGGGGGTGGCGCGGCCCTGATTGTTGTCCTCCCTGAGAGGAATGTTTTGGAAAGATTGAAGTCAGACTGGGCCTCTGACTGGAGAGAAATATGAAAATATAACCTTTGTAAAATACAGATAGCAATCAAGATGAACTTAACATCCACTGCTGACGGTAAAACGCGACGCAAACTCTCTGACATTTTGTTTGTGTGTGTTTGTTTAGATAAGCAGGTATTTGTCTTTGTGCGCACATGCACCGACGAGCGGGAATGTCGTATTCGCCCACACAGAAATCATAAACGAAGAATTCACGACTGGCTGACAGCACAAATCCGTCACCCATCGAAGATTAAATCTAATGTCAAGCCACATCTATTAGCTTGTTTGTCCTCAAGGTAGGGCTGGTGCAAAGGAAGCAGCAATCTACTGTAGCGTAATTATAGGCTTAGACAGCGTTCATTTCATCAGGGGAAACAGCCAAGGGGCAAAACTTATAAGGATAAATATGAACGTTGATGATAGTTATTACGTTTTCGGATTTGATAAATCCCAATACCATCTGAATCATTCTAATGAAACACTGGAGTATATTTTTAGACAATGGTGGAACGCTACTAACAACATTTATTCAAGAACTATCGTTAAAAAAACAAATTTGATGAACTTCCAAATGCATCTTTATACTTCAACTCCAGTTTAATTTCAGAGGCAAACTTAATTCCTCGTTACTTTGCGGATTCAGGTATAACACAACAAAATGAATGCAAAAAAAATATGCATTTTTATCTATTATCCTATCACTACCAATATATGAGGTAGTTAGAATGACATCCACCTTGACCAGCTCCAACACTACTTATAACATATACAGAAATACACAGTATATGTAATGTAACAATGATAGGGGCCAAGGGCTGCTTGTGATCATTTAAGGTACATTTTGCAACATGTAGCTTTACTTGGGCGACATTTTAAATGCGGGACTTTTACTTTTGTACACTGTGGTACTGCTGTTGTGTTAGTGTTGAGCGGTGTCATTCTTCTCATTTAACTCTTGGTAACAAGTAAATAAGCATATTCCCGAAATGTCAAACTATTCCTTTAATTATCCGAATACCTTCCAGACTCATAAAAAAAAAGACATCACAGTTATTACAGTTCAGTAAAACGTAAAACATAAGACTAAAAGCTATTAGATTATGAGCTGCCAGTCTCAGCTAAATCGTATACTTTATTTTAAGAAAACCTTAATCCCTCCACAATGAATGAAGTACATCAACAGGGGCTTTGTTCAACATTTCCATCCACGAGCCAAAGTGCCTCAAAGCGCCGCACACTCACCTGTCCAGAGAGCTCCAGGAGGGGTTTGGGGTCTGGGTCATAACTGAGGGGGGCAGGGACTGAGGAGCTGCATATCCTCCATCGCCAGCATCCCTAACATACTGTCCTCACTTACCCTTAGACCCGCATATTAAACCCTGATCCGCTGAACGCAAACTGATCCTCCAGGGATCACACGTACAATGTTCCATGAGGGGATTTCCTAATATTCAGGCCAGCAGTACCTTGTAACACTCGCTGTTACGCAAAGAGAGGATAATCACCACATGTCCAGACTCTGGGTAACATCCCCCGTCCCTGCCCAGTGAGCTCCCGGTTAATCAAAGGTTAGAGGAAAGCTTGCGTTGATCTCCTCAGTCAGACGGGAATCTGATCCCGATACGATGAGCGCTCTAAAGAGGACTTCCAGTCTTCCACCAGCTGGACTCGCTCACTCAGCGCACTGATGAGCGGGAGGATCTCGGATTTTCTGACCTTGTGTCCCCAGCGCACACAACACAACATGTCTTGTGTGTGTGTGCGAGAGAGTGTGCGAATGTGTCAGTGGCTGGCGGGCCTCCCAGTATCCCTCCTCGAGAGTTTGCGTTAAAAGGATGTGACCTACTGGGCAGAGAAGACAGCGGCTCTGGTCCTTGTCAAGCTGAATACTTCCCTCCTCCTCCTCCCGCATTCAGAGCCCCAACGATCACTATCAGTGAGGCCCTCCACTCTCTTTTCTCTGCCTTGTTTCGCAGGAGTGTGTGTCTAAACACCAGTTCCACACCAGCACTCCACAGGAAATGGGAGATTAGAAGGAGGGAGAGAGAAGAAGGACGGGACATCACACATACTAGGAGGGAGGAGAGACGGAGGGAGGGCACTGGGACATGCCCGAACATGACACACGCATACGCCAGAGCAGCGGCACAGCAAAGGGTTTTCCTTGAACCCCACCTTTGCTTTGCAGCGATATATTTGTGTCAGCACTTGGAGCGTGGGACCGTAAGTTTAAACACCTATCATTACGAGCATCAGTGTGATTGAGATAAAATGATTAACGGTGAAACTGAATGGCTCCTTAAAATGACAATTACTCATAAAGAGATTTCTCTCCTCTTGTCTGCCAGATCAACAAACATCAGGGTGTCCTCCTAGTTACTCTGCAAGCAAACGTTTGCAGCAAATCGCCCACTGACATAACACTTTGTTTGAAGAGTGATGATTTATCCGGTATTTGTGCACTCTTTTGAGGGCGAGGTATCTCAGCTAACCTCCCGCACACACACGCAAACTTTCTCTAAATCCCATTAATTCTCTCATAAACATCAAACGCATTAATTCAGTGTCTCTCTCTCACACACACACACACACACACGTACAAGGCTAGTAAACCTTGGCATGATAAAGTTGAGACATTAAGACGCTCCTTTCAAACACAGTGTTTCTAGGTTTTAGTCTTGGCCCCCGTGTTCAAACATTTGTATTCAATTTAGTGCTTTGATGTGGCCAACATGCTGTGTGAGGCGCACAGATAGCCCATATGAGTAATTGTGTTATTTTGTTTGCCTCAAACCATGTGGTCCTGTGCCACCTGGACTGATACTGATACACCGTGTGTGTGTGTGTGTGTGTGTGTGTGTGTGTGTGTGAGAGCTTATGTGTCATAGACTTTGTTCACGGCCTCACATCTGTGGCACAAAGAGTGGCTAATGGGATTTTTGTGCAAAATAAAACAGTATGCCGTTGGTATGTTCGCTTTTCCTCAACCTGCCTCGTACATCATTAGATAGTTCATTTTTCAACAATGCTGTTTTTCTGCAGTGAATCTTTATTTTATTTGTTCTGAACATTTCTGGTCAAATATGGTCCGCTTTAAAGCTGCATCGTCATATTCTTTGGCCACTTGGGGGCAGCAGAAACAAGCTGTAACTTTATTCTGACATATACTCTGATGGGTCACTACCAGCAGCCCCTTCCAAAATGCACAAAGCCATTTGATTTATGGTTAACAAAAATATTCCTCTTAGCTTTAAGGCTGGAAAAACCCTCTTCTCTTAAAATATTATATATATATATATATATATATATATATATATATATATATATATATCATTGTTTGACCTCCTTATTTAAGCAGGATGATGGTTATACTGAAATATGAATTATTACTTATGAGTGCACCATTCCTTCCATCAAATCAAACTATTCTAGATTGCGTGTATATTATTATCATACACACTTTCTCAAAAATAAACCTCACATTCATTTCTTTGGAAACTTTTGGTTCTTTACTAGAATTTAAATGAAAGTACTGTGGGTTTAAATGACAGGCACACCGCTCAGTTTGCCTCAAAGCATTTGGTCAATATTGCCGTCCAATATACTGTTTTAAATAGAAAACCGGACACCTTTAAACTGCTGTCATCAGCTCTGTCCCTCCCTGCTCCAGCTTTTCCTGTACCTGATGATCTGTTTGGGTATAGATGAACGCCGTCGGGTCAGTATCTTGGGGATGCAGGACCGCCTTCGGGCGGTTGACTCCCTCCTGGGCTCCCTCTGGCCCTTTGGGGGAACTGTGTTGACCCGCTCAAAGCGCACCCTTTTCCCACTTAATGCACAATGCAGTGTGTGGAGAGGAGGACGGGGAAGCCAAAGAACGAAGGAAGAAGGAAGCAACATGAGAGAAAAAGGAGGACAAGAGAGAAGAAAAGAGAGCAAGATTAATTTGTGTTAAATCAGAAAGGAGGCTGCAGCTTAAATTAGTTTCGTTAAAGATTTATTAGTGGAAAAGAAAGTATACGACAGGCTGAAGCCATAAGACATTAGCAGCCGGAGGAAATGAGCAGAGAGGAAAGAAGAGTGTGTGTGTGTGTGTGTGTGTGCGTCTAACCTCTTCATAGACTGTGTGAAGGAAGGCAATCTCTCCAGAGGAGGTCTGAGGTAGTTGTTGGATGTTTCCAAGGCAGCGATGCACGTCTGAGGGTTTTCGCCTGGCATGCTGACACTGCGCAGCCGTTTTACCGGCTGCATCACACAGACAAAACACACACACACACAGATCGATGATGCCCTCTTTGCCAAGTTGTGTGGATTTTATGTTATGTCAAACTAAAGTGTCTGAGAATGAACTTTTATAATAAAAACTTCAAATTTAGACGCCAAATTTGGCTGAGTAGTCTCCTCCACTCGTCTAAACTACGACTCTAAATGCAGAGCTGCTGTTCCGACGTGTTTTTACCTGGTGTGTGGGCGTGTCGTCCGGTGTCAGCCGGATGGTGGGAATGTCCAGTTTGAGCCATGGCGGCTTTTTCCTCTGCAGGCTGCTGTTCCTGCATCCCGGCTCAGCCATGCTCGCTAGGCCTCCCCCAGCCCTACGCCTGCCAGCTGGAAAGCACAAACAAAATAATTGGGTTTGTAGAACAAAACGCGCGCACACAGTCAAAATACGGTCACAGACACATGGCAGGCGAAAGCAACCATCAAAAGCCAAAAACTGACCAGCTTTGTTGAGTAATTACAGACAGCGGACAGACGGTAATCCACATCTCCCCGTTGTGGGCTCAGACGGATCCAGTGTGGAGGCAAAATGCCCGAATAAACAAACTGCTTAATCCGAATGTTTAAAGCTACTAGTCTGCCGTCGTTTTCAGCATCTTCTCTAAATAAGCTGCATCAGAAAAGCAGAGCGTCGCAGGTCTAGGTGGTGTTTCACTGCATGAGCTGATGAATGTGGATTTAGCAGAATGATTCATCTAGAATAATCTCCCAAAGGATGGTCAGACAATCTCCTGTGATGGAGAGCTTAGATTAAAACTACTGTGCTCCAGGTGAGGCTCGAACTCACAACCTCGGCATTACTCGGTGAACTGTCATATAAGTACCGCGCGCTGACCGATTGCGCCACTGGAGCCTTGTTTGATGAAAACTTAGTGCACAACTGCAGCTTCAATGCCACAAGATGGCGTCAGGATTCTCAAAATCAGGTTCTGTCTTCTTACACTCAGACAAACACACACACACACACACACACACACACACACACACACACACACACACACACACAGGGCCTGAATGAGCAGAGAGAGACAGACAGAGCTGCTGTTACTCGCTGATGAGTGTGCTCACATGCTTTTTAAACAGACTTTACATACAAGTACAAGTGGTGTGAGTGCAGGGAGCCTGATAGATCGAACAAGCTGCACGAACAGAGGGAAAGCCACAGAACAGTAAGCCAAAGCCTCCACTCATCCTGTTGTTTCCTGGTCAATGGGTTCATCGGTAAAAGAAGGCATTTGGAGAGTTAAGGGGTTTTCCTGCTTAACCGTTTCAGCGGAAGTATAAACGAGACATCTCTCCATCTCTCTAAAAGCTGGTGAGCGGACCAGTGCAAATGAGGAAGTTTTCAGTGGCCACTTTTAATATGAAATGCCAACACAAACAATAATCATTCCTTTTCCCGTGGGGTTGTGTATTATCTAGCTGCTGAGCTGGTCAGGTGAAGCACAAACTCAGAACCTCAGCACCTTCCTGCTGCTCACTGTGTCATAAATACATATATATCTGTATTTACTAACATTAAGCTTTACCCACAGTTCAATGACTGTAATGACATGTCACATGTAAACTGACATATATGTTTGGTTATCCTCAACAATGACAAAATCTGAATTCTATTGAACATGATGACATCATCATGTTCAGAGTGTCTGCTGTCCAGGTTAAAACTTCAGTGCTCCAGGTGAGGCTCGAACTCACAACCTCGGCATCACTCTGCTGAATACTGTCTTATAAGTACCACGCGCTGACCAATTGCGCCACTGGAGCTTCTTTATGGGAAATTGTGAGAAGAGAGAAGGTGCGGTTTGTAGCACCTCATGCTACACCCACCGTGCACTAACTCTATCCCGTCACCTTGACCCTTAACCTGACTATAGTCGAAGGCGGCATGGTGTCAGGTGCTCCTGAGGGGATGCAGGCCACAGCTGGACCAAATTGGACGATCTAGTGGTGTTTCAGAACGGCAGCAGTGAGTCTTCAACAGCACAAGATGGCCTTCTCATAGGAAAGATACTCATTACAATACATGAAACATATATCTTTATTTACACCTGAGCATGTCATTCTCCTAAAGCTTAATATTAACACAGGTGTGCTCAATGAGTGTAACGAGTATCACATGCGCACTGTCATATTTTCCTCAACAATGACAAAGTGTGAATGCTATTGTTCATGTGGAGTGTCATCATGTTCAGAGTATCTGCTGTGACTGACGTCCCAGGTTAAAACTTCAGTGCTCCAGGTGAGGCTCGAACTCACAACCTCGGCATCACTCTGCTGAATACTGTCTTATAAGTACCACGCGCTGACCTATTGCGCCACTGGAGCTTCTTCAGAGGAAATTGTGAGAAGAGTCAAGGTGTGGCTTGTAGCACTTCATGCTACGCCCACCGTGCGCTAACTCTATCCCGTCACCTTGACCCTTAACCTGACTATAGTCGGTGGCGGCATGGTGTCAGGTGCTCCTGAGGTGATGCAGGCCACAGCTGGACTAAATTGGACAATCTAGGGAAGTTTTGGAAGGGCAGCAGTGAGTCTTCAACAACACAAGATGGCCTTGTCATAGGAAAGATACTCATTACAATACATGAAACATATATATTCATTTACACCTGACTGGTAAAACTAACTGATGCTCTGAACAAGAATCAAGCAGCTGCATATGTCACATGAGGATGAGCTGCTGTGCTCCAGGTGAGGCTCGAACTCACAACCTGATCACTCTGCTGAATACTGTCTTATAAGTACCGCGCACTGACCGATTGCGCCACTGGAGCTTCTTCAGATGAATTTCTGAGAAGAGCCATGGTGTGGCTTGTAGCACCTTCGTCTCTCGCAATCTTCTCTGCTCCAGGTGACGCTAAAACTCACAACTTTAGCATTCCTCTGCTTACTACTGTCTCAGAAGCACAACGCACTGACCGATTGCGCCACCAGAGCCTCTTTGGTGCAGGTGATTTGAGTATTGGTTTGAAAGGTCTGAAGTGCAGCTTCAACGCCACAAGATGGCGTCAGGATTCTCAAAGGCAGGGCTGTCTTATTAGACACACACACACACACACACACACACACACACACACACACACACACGCATGCTGTTACTCGCTGATGAGTGTGCTCACATGCTTTTTAAACAGACTTTACATACAAGTACAAGTGGTGTGAGTGCAGCAGACACAGAGAGCCTGATAGATCGAACGAGCTACACAAACAGAGGGAAAGCCACAGAACAGTAAGCCAAAGCCTCCACTCATCCTGTCGTCAATGGGTTTATGGGTAAGAGAAGGCATTTGGAGAGTTAAGGGGTTTTCCTGCTTAACCGTTTCAGCGGAAGTATAGACGAGACATCTCTCCATCTCTGTAAAAGCTGGTGAGCCGACCAGTGCAAATGAGGCTTCAAATGAGGCTTCCTGCTGCTCACTGTGTCACTGGTGCCACATACTGTAGGAACAACAGCACGTTATCCTGCACTGAACAGCTCCTCACCTCATTGAGCTAAAAGTGCTGGGGCGGAATTCGCCACGCCCCCAAAAACAAAGGCCAATTGACCATCATGTCCATTCTCACACAGCACATAATGCAGCTGACAATGAAAATGGTGGCAAATGTACCACTTGAAATTCATGGTTATTTTTGGTACAATGGGTCGTTTACGCATAAGCAAGCATATCTCTAGGTTATGACTATAACTACTACAGTTTACGCTTAATAACCGGCCAACATATAGCTCATACCAATATATCTTCAATAAGCTAATATCGACTGTCAATTTAAGCAACAGGTCACATAATGAACATTTTAAATACAGTTTATTGAAGGCAAAGCAGGTATCATGGACCAGACAAAGGGGATAATGGTCTGGTGAATAAAAGCCTTGATTGGTAGTTGGTTGGTAGTTGTATAGCGTGTCTTCTTCTCACACACTTGGTCTTGTGGTTCCCCAGTTTTCTGTTTTTTCAAATGACATTTACTCTGAATAAATGTGTCTGTGCTGCAGCTCAGCTAGAGAAAACATTAGTATTCCTCTAGTCTGGTTATAGCGCACGGTCCAAGGGGAAGTCATTGAGTAGTGGAGCGGAGAGACGATTACTGGATAATAGGACATCTGCATGGGGCTCTGGTGAGCCGTAATGACCGACCACCAACCAGGAGCTCCTGTAGACCTCAGCTGTGAATCATTCTGTCATTCATTGCTCTGGGTGTAAATGACAGGCTCTCCCCTCTCTTTCCATAGAGCCATCAGCCGAACAATAATCTCCTCCGCCAAACGCGGCGCTGGAGCCGATACTCAAACATCTGGCATCAGCCGAGTCCAACAACAGATGAAAGATATTGAACACAGAGGCAGCTGGACGACTTCTCGATACGGACAGAACGGGTTGACAGAATCACAGTTGCACTACTTTCTTTTAAAATCCCCCTTTTCGATTCTCTCACTTGAACAATACAATCAGTCTCGGCGCCTATTTTGCACTAAATGATATCATTCTCTTTTCTTGTGTATCGCCTACATTTCCCAGGAAGCCGTGCGGCAACGCCTGCGGAACAGGCGTGAACTTGCAGCTCTCAGGGAATTGTGTGTGTTTGGACAAATATAAAAGTGCGATTACTCAGCTATAGATGGAAGCAGTAGCGCACAGCAAAGAGCACAACGAAGCTGTCAAACACATCATGGCTTGTTCATGACATACTGATCTACTGAGGTTACCCGAGGTGGGGATTTTTGTATTTCTCTCTTCTACGATGGATTTGACTCTGGGAATTTAGATGTAGAGTTTCGTACTGGATCACCTTACTCTTCATGAATGAATCCCAATGACTTTGGTGATCCCTTGACTTTTCCTCTCGCACAAACGTCGTTGTCGTACTCGTTTATGACAGAATACGTGTTAAACTCATGACATTCCCATCGGCTGACTTTGAGTTTAGAGCTAATTATCAAATCTTAGCATGCTAACTCGCTAAGCTAAGATGGCGAACATGGTAAACATTATACCGAAAAAGAAATATGCAAAGTAGCTTTAAACTGTGAGCCCTGACTAAACAAATAGCTTTGAATAGAAAACTTATGAATTATTCTCCTCAATTGTTATTTTTGGGAGACATGTTAAAATATATATATATATATAGTGTTTATACACACGTAGGCCGACACTAAAACGCACAAAGTGACTTTGGGTCCGTTTGCCTCTCAGCTGCCCGTGTCAGCGTGTGTTGTGGTCTCTGTGGGCACATGTGGCAGTCAGTGTGTTCTCTTACGGTCACAGAGGATAAACTCACCCCTGCAAAGAGAAACCCTCAATCAGGACAATCAGGAACCACATCCTTTGCCCATTCTGCAGTGGTGATACCCAGTGTGTGTTGATGTACACACTGACAGCAGCGCAGACGCAGATGTGCTCACACAATGAAGCATGGTGCACATGCAAACCTGCACACACACTCACAGTCTATACAGCAAACACTCACTTGACAACCTTTGCTTCAGCCTCACACGCCACGTTTCTTTTTGCAATTCTCCATCCGGCTAAAGAAGAAGATGCCGTGAGGTTCTCATCTTGATTCCAACATCCTACACCCAGCATCATGATCTCTCTTTTTTTTTTCTCTAGTTGGGTTTTCATGACAGGCAGATTAGGGGCTGTAATCCCCGCGCTGCACACCACATGACATCGCTCCTGCTGTCAGGCCGCAGAGGCTCATACTGGCCCCTGATTGGACGGCGGTATCGCTGCGACGGTGTCATCGGAACCCTGCAGGAAGTTATTCATTTTCAAAGCAGAAGGAGTGAAATTCATCGCCTGATTGGGTGTCAACTGCTGGGCTTTAACGTTTAAGCAATGTCTTTTTATTTATTTATTCTATTTAGTTTGAGATTGATAAAACAAGGATTAGAAAATCACACCGACAATGATGCCAAGTGATGGCTGTTACCTTTTGAGAAGTATCACAGGAAATTGCCTTGTGTGCAGCGCTGCAGCCTCAGGGGATTGTAGCAGAAAAAAGGCGTAATTGGATCTTTTTTTACTTACGGGGGGGGGATTTCCTGACATGCCAGGACAGAATGAAAGGAAGGCATCCCTTTGGCACCCAAGCAAGACTTGTCCCGACACCGCTCCCTGACTCTGGTCTTTGATGCCGAGGCCCACAGTCACTGTGGCAAGAAGACTCACTGCGACTGCATGTGAACAGGCTTTAATATTCAGCGGATGGATGATTGGATCTTTATGTGAAGCAGTCCAAAACTTAATCTCTGCTCCGTCTCCTTTCATTCTCTGAACCTCCCTCCCTTTCCCCCCTCTCTCTCTCTCTCTCTCTCTCTCTCTCTCTCTCTTTCTGTCTTCTCGTGTTCCGGTTCCACCTCAGAGTCATTTTTTTTTTACTTTCATTTCTTTATAAATGCTGATTTAATATACTGCCAGAATTATGGTTTGACAAATCTTAAAGAGTTTTTGCAGGGTAGTGCAACTTTTTCATTCAAATCCACTCATTGTTGTCACCAACAGAATTCTGCTGCTGGTGACACTGCAGCTATTACAGATTGCTCTGTCTGAAGCTATCTCGTCAAATCAGATTCTCACCTGCATATTAGCATCAAGCAACAACGGCTACCAAAATCTGTTCATGACTGAAAAGCCGATGTTGGCTCTATATGAGCCAGAATAAATCACAACAACCTTGCCTACTCTGGCTTCATTTGTGCAGTCTCTGTTTAAAGGTCCAGACTGATATTTATTTTTATTTGGGAGGTGAATGCTGCAGTGGGGGAAGAATCGTCTTCTTTTATGTCTTCCAAGACGAAGGCGCTGTAAAACTGTCAATTACCAGAGCACTTCCGAGTTAATTGGTTGGGGACCGAGCAGCAGATTAATGCTCAGGTAGGTTTGAACTTCATCACGCCAGCGTTTGCTCTGCTCTAACAGGCACTATAACCTGCCCAACAACACCACTGGGTCCATTCTAACTTTAGGGTTTATGCAGGTTTTTTTTTTGCAGGACGCTGCTTTCAGAGGTTGTGGCCATGGGAACTGTCCGAAAATGGCCGGCTCCGGGTGAAAGCTGAAGTCTTGAACTGCACATTGGTACAAGCACCCTGCATGTAGCATGCTATTGTGCACTGTGAGGCTTTGCACTAAAGGATATGAAGGGACAAATATGTAATGTTGTTCGGGGATAGTTTTTATTTTCCTCTTAGGTTTAAATTGATTACAGAAACTCATTTGGAGCATTCAGAAATGAATCAAAAGCTTCTGAAAACGATGCATTCATCTGTTCCACAGTTCCCACATAACCCTGCCGCTGGAAGCCTCTGAAAAAAACTGTACATCTGCATTTTTTTTTTCTCTATCATCCCGTTTGCTGTGATGTAACTAAGCACGAATAGGTCACTTAGATTAAGGGTGAGTTATGTCGTGTGCTTTACCCTCCAACCCCCCCCCCCCCCCCCCCCCCCCCCCATAGGACCACGTATGCTCTGGGCTCTCATCTGCGCCAGATGTTACAGTCATAACACAGTACGTGTTCCGTTCTGTTTCCAGAGTTCTGCTGTAGTGTGGTCTGTGTGTGTGTCTGTGTGTGTGTGTGTGTGTGTGTGTGTGAGAGCTGTACAGATAAACAATAATAACAATAAATGATTAAACATCTGCCACAACAGGAGCGGTATGTCCGTTGTGGCAATCGTCATCTCGGAGAGAAAAACGATAAATGATAAATGGCATCGACAGAGAAAACAGAGGAGCACTAATCTCTTCACCGACCGATATCTCGTCCAAATTCCACTTTGACTTCTTGACTTCCTGAGGCTTTCGCGACTCCACATTATCATAATTTGTTACCATACATACAGTTTCCTGTTATACGTGATGATACATGACGCAACGCTGGTTCCTGATTCAAAACGCTGACATCCATCTGTGTAGTTGAAAGGTTTTGGCGGACTCACGCCGAGGATCTCGACGAGTGGAAGCCATCTGTCTAAAGGGCGCTTTGATTGTCTCGTGGTGTCTGTCTTTCATCACGTTACCGCAGATTAGGAGTGAGAGTGAGTTCATTAGTCAATCATACGCCTCGGCTCCCTGCGGCGCGCCAACACGTGTCCCACCGTCCTACGTGCACAAACGACAAAACCACACGCACAGGAAGCAGCTGCTTGAAGCTACTGTGTGCGTGACATTCTCTTAAACATACCAACAAAGGTGAAACCGAGGTATAACGAATGCAGAAAAGAAATAATGTAGTATTTTGTACAAGCGAGTATCTTTGTCACTGCTCGGGTTTCTTCACAAAAAAGCCTTTGAAGCTTTGACGCTCCCTCGTGACACTTGGTTTCCTCATTCACTTTCCTAAGTGTGTTTTTTTTGGGGGGTTTGTCAGCCTTTCAATCCTTACACCATCTGCTATGCATGGAGAGAACCTCTCAAAAGCTTCAACTCCACTTTTGGAGAAAACCATGCGCCCTCGCCCCGTTCTGTAACGCAATCTCCTGCTGTGCCATAAAACAGTAGAAATTCAAATGCAATCCGGTGGCGTTGCAGGAGCTCCAAGTCTTCTCGTTGACGCTGACATTTGTGATTGTTTGTTGATGTTAAAATGCGACATCGAAAGTGTTACCAAAAGCTGCAAGCTTGCAAAAAAATACGCCGTCTGCTATTCGATGCTGCTCCGCCACTATTGGTGGCACTTCGGTTCAGTCTCAGCTTGATCATCAGTAACTGCCATGCAACATTACGGAAAGATGAGTAGTTTGTGCGAGTTGCTAACGTCTCTTTCTTACCAAAGTACTAGAAACCAGATGCAGAAAGATTAGATCTGCGGTCTCGCTGCAGCATGTGTCCAACTAGATAGCAAACACCTCACAGTCCTGTAAAGTAACCTGAATCCCATTTCACCTTATGGTGCCTGCTGCAGCGTGATCGACATGACCGCTGTGATCATGGAGGTCAGACCGGTTGTACAGTATTGTCAATGCAAAAGCCTGCAAAATATTGTTTGTTTTTTTACATGTCACTTATTTCCTATGGCTGATCTATCCAGCTTACAATGTCAGTGACCTCATCTCATGAATGTTTTTTTTTTTTTTTATTATACTATATTCATCCCAGTAAGGGGGAAATGTGTCTCTGCATTTGTCTCTGCATTTGTCCCATCCCTGTATCAGGGAGCAGTGGGCTGCCCATGACAGGGAGCCGTTATGGGGGTCAGTGTCTTGCTCAAGGACACTTCGACACAGAACACGTCCCAGTTACCAGACAACCCTCTTAGCCCAGTGAGCTAGTCGCCCCCCAATTGTTCCAATTGCATATACAATGACGCAAAATATTGCATCCCCCCCCCGCGACCCTGAACAGGATAAACAGTCAGAGATAATGGATGGATGAGTGAAAGTGTGTGTGCTGCTTTTTCCCTTTCTTACATTATGTATCACTATATGGAATATCTTTTCGACTATTGGTCGGACAATCAGAGACATTGTCATATGTCACATATTGCTCATATGATTTAAGAAAGATGTGTTTTTTTCTCCTCTGGTACAATGTCCTTTGGCCTTGATGAATAAGCGCAAAGCATAAAAAAAAGCTGCTTAACTGTACAGAGATAAACAGTAGCACACACAATCAGAGCAGGTCAGAGGTCAGGCCTACATTCTTTGTCTGCCTCGAAGCGCAATCATCTCTCTCCACTCTACTACTCGGCTGCGTCGGCCGGAGAGATTTAATTGGCGACTTGAAGCCGAGGCAAAAGCCGAGATAAACTTCCGCCACTTTTTCTTTTGCGTAATCAAAAAAGGTCTCAGATCTTTGTCACTGTGAGAAATGTCTCCCGTGAAAGTGATTAAGGGACGATAAAAGGACTGGCACAGGCTGTCGTGTGTTTCCGTTACTCGAGATGGGCGTGTGGTTGTGCGGGAAAGCTGCTTTTGAATCTGATAATACTCAAGACACGAACCACGGCACTTCACCTCACACCCACACATCTTGCAAAGCAGCCTGCACAGGAAGACAAGACGAAAAAAAAGAAGAAGTGGTATGATCTTTGCAGGGCTTGATATAAAAAATTGTTGACAGTCAACCCTGGCGACATTATCAAAAGCTCCCTTTTCGTTACGGTCGCAAATGTTCTACCACAGCGTTAACATGACTGTAAAAGCTGCGGCCAACGGGCCTCACTCGTCTGCAGATGACCTGATGTTTGTCAAGGCAGAGGGAAGAGGAAAATACAACAACAGATGGAGAGGGATGGAAACTTTTATGTCATGTTGGGAGAAGATGAAAGGAGCAAGGAGGAAAAAAAGAAGAAAAGGACATCCATTGCAGCAAAGCATGAGAATAAACAGCATGATACTGTGTGGAGGGAAAAGACAGATGAGTGTGCAAGAGGCACATTTTAAAACGACGGTGATGACAACAATGAGATAAAAGCCACTAAAAAATCTAATAATGTGATGACATCGTCCCGACCGATGGCGTCGTTGCGGAAGCTTAGCGCCAACCCTCCGGTTTCCCCCCATCCAAAAACTCCCTAAAGAAAAAGCCAGCATTGCTATTCATCACTCACACCGTTCCAACAGCTCGTGGCACATGTGACTGCCAATCATGCCACTGGAGAGAGTTTAATGGTTTCTCAGCTACTGTGCCAGGTAGAGGACTTGAGAGGAGGGAGCAGTTTTTCTTTCTCCGCAGAGAGGACGTCTGGTTCCCTTCCGCTAGTCGGGTCTCTTATGAAGTAGAAGCTGGTGACAGAAGCCGCCAGAGACTGCAGGATGGTGTGATGGAAGATGAGGGACGATAGAGAGAGAGAGAGAGAGAGAGAGAGAGGATCTCTTTCTTTTTTTTGGTTTCTGTGTACTGTTCACGTCTTTTTTTATTTTTTTTGGCCCACCCATTATCTTGCTCAATCAAAACAAGAGCGGCCTCAACAAGCATGACACACCTTGTGCTGACACAGCACTAACAGAGTGCACAATGAAAGAGTGAAAGTAGGCTCGTACATGCAGGCTATTTTTACTTCACAGTAGTGCTGCTGAGCGATATGGAGAAAATGAAATACATCGTGGTGACAATCTCTCACAAAAGGAGATTCTTGATGAATAATCATTTATAATGTGGATATGATGGCTAAGTGGGATAAGGCAAATAATAGAACAGCTAGAACAGTCTGTAAAGTTCAGGGAATTGCATCACTTTACTGTAATGCTGCCTTTAAAACTAATTCTCTTTGTTTCTCCTTCTACAGCAGGGTATTGCCTCGAATAACAATGAATGTGTCTGTTTTAAAATATTAGCATTTCTTACTTTATTTGGCATCATCATTATGGCATTTTGTTCTATATTCTCAGCATTAAGGACCATCCTATGTAGTCGAGTAACTGAGGCTAAACTGCCCTGTGGGGACTTACCAGGCCATATAGATTATATTATAGCTAAACTGAAAAAAAACTACAGTCTGTGTGTAATCTGGCCCATTTAATGGACCTCCCGAGAGCATGCAGATACAGTACAACTGGGATGTAGCACTCAATCCTACAGAACGCTGCACGAGACACACCAGCGCTCTTAAATGAAGAGTGCATCGCTGCTGAACTCCGTGTACGACCTGCTGGCCGGCTGCTCTGCCAAGAAACACACACTGAGCTCCAAAACATCCAAGAAAAGGCCAGAACTCCAAAACAATTTTGTAACAAAACAGGACAAACTAAACTTATAATCATGAGGTTTATGTAATTGAGGTACAAGTCCTTTTTTTTAAAACTTTACGAGTATTCTAACATAACTTTCAAGTCAACAGTATAGCAACATTTTTGTAGTTTGTTGACGACAGGCTTCACTCTGAAACAACCAATTCTTATTCAAAATGCAGAAACGATAACAGTAGAGGAGTTGATCGACCAGATGTTGACCACATCTGTAGAATAAGGAACGCTGTAGTCCCATGAGAGAAACAATGTTGGTGAACATGGGACTGACCCAGCTGACGAAGGTAGCTGAAGAACATAGAGGAGCGTTTAGCAGCTAAAACTCAGGAGTTGGTGGAGACCAAAACAATAACTTAGCCCTTCCTCGTCCAATAAAATGTACCAAATTTGCAGTATGTTAATGTTATTTCTAAGAGATGGGTCATACATATTCACACAGCCTGTGTCTATTTATCCACTGGAAGATTCTCAAGGACACAGTACAGAAGAAGAAATGGAAAGCATTTCTCTTTAAAGATTTAAGACGACACTGCACACAGACATCTTCTGATTATCGCACAAAAAAGTTAAAGGTCAAGCAACCACTCCTTGAGTTTAAATATAGCCGTAAACGTCGTTATAATCTCTTCGTTAAGGTTCGACTACGTATTTTATGGGTCTTTGTCCTGTCATGTCTAGTCAGTTAACCCCACTGTGGTGAATTGAAATCTGTCACTTAAGAATGAATGGCTGTTTGATAAAATGAGGAGAATGTATTCAGCAATCATTAAACCACACTGTAAAACAGCCACACACGTGGAAAGAGAGACAGCGTGAAGCGTTGACAGACAGGATGAGAATCAAAGAGAGCAGCTCGGGCCGACCCCCGTACGAAGCCGCTTTGTGTCAGCCGCATGGTGACAGGAAGGTCACCGCCACAATAAGAGTCTACTCAAGTATAGCCTCGCCTGGAGACATGAATAGACCTCCTCAGCAGCCACCCCCCCCCCCACCATCCCTCCTTCCTGCCGTCCGTTGACGCAGCCAGCAAACTCACGCTGAGAGCGCCAATACAACAGCTTCCTCTGTTGGCTGGCCTTTGTATGAGAACCCAATGGTAATTGCCCACAGATGCCACATTAGTGCAAGATAGCGGGGTGAGAGAGAGAATTGGCTCTGAAAAGAATATTTAGAGGGAAAAATGGAGGTCATAATTGTGGCTTCGAAGAAACAGAGAAGAGTCATTCAGGATCGTCATGGAGAAGTCTGGAGCCTCTCTGGAGTCTCTCTGGCCGGAGGGACAGCGTTGTCGTCAAGCGGACAGTCAAGTTTGGAGACCAGTATATGCCACATAATGGGCAGATTAAAATTCCTTTTTGACAGCTTGCTATTCATCCAGACTTTTTGCTACAAGTTCGAGAAAAAGACGATTGGTTCCCGTTCGAGAATATCTCATGACCAACTTCCAAATTGAAGAGGCTGGCATTAATTCCCTTAAAGTCGACAAATACCATGAAAATACCAACAAAGTTTCTTTTGGATGTCCCGACCTTTAACTAATTCCCACTGGACACCGTAGTTTTGAACTGAAACAGGAGTAAAAAGGACATTTGTTGCTGATTAATGCAGATTAATGCAGATTTGTATTTACTGCTCGAGTGAGGGACAGCTCATGTGGGATTGACACAAAAACCGACATCACATGACACGCAGTGCAACAATGTGGTTCACTGACGTCAAGCTTCGCCTATCACATAATACCAGTAGGAACAATTAACATTATTGTTTTGATGAATACATTGTGAAATATGTTGCAGAACAGTAAAATGGTATAAAAACAGTGATTTCCAACCAATAGTACTTGTAATGTTTCTAGGTGACACTTTTACAGTTGACAGGGTCGACATGGGAAGATCAACTTGACCGTGACTAGAGCAACTTATTTAAAAAAAAAAAAATAAATAAATTACAGAAATCCCTGAAAACTCTGCATATTGAGTCGATATAAGCATTGAACTGTACGGTGGGAAAACAACAGATACGAACAGCTCAAGCAGGTGCGTATGTGAGTTAAACCATCTCTGCTAACCACTTTTCTGAAAATGTTTCAATATTATCGCACAGCAATAATAATCTAAATTTTAAAAAAAGTGGACGTGTGCGCACAAGTATCTGTCGACCATGGTCTTCTGAAATGAATGACCTGCTACCGGTCCCTTCTATAACGGGTCTGTGGTGGCTATACGCTCAGCTCCAGGACCAGCTGACTTATTCAGAAGCAGAACATGAACAGTGAACATCAACTCTTCAAGGATTTTCCTGACATTTTCCTCAGACAGTAAAGAAACCCCCTCATGCAGCGTCAACCCAGCTGATGAAAACCTAGTATGTATTTTATGCAAAGTAACCGAATGACAGCACATTTTCCCGTTATTCATCACACCCTTATTTCAATGATCCACTGATGAACTCTCAGCGACCCGTATGCGCAAACTACCACTGTGATCCTTGAGTCTGGTTAACCCTCGACATTGCTATTTCTGTCTCTACCTCGAAAAAAGGGAAATGAAATTCATTGATACATTTCTATTTCTTTTGTTCTGTAGAGTAAAAATAGGATGCAAGAACTTGCTTTGTGTTCTTTTCTCGATCGTCTGAGTTTTAGAAGTGCTCTTGCAGCAGGTTTTGACTCAGCCCGACAATGTGAGGGAGGATGAGAAAAGAAGAGACAGATAGAAAGAAATGAAAGTGAAAGGGAGAGACAGAGACAGAGAGAAACATTCATCTTTTTCTTGATTACGATATCAACGCCACAGAGACAGAATCAAGATTTAAAACGCGATTCTTACCGGCGAAAGTCGTCCGCGACGGCAGACCGGCTAAACCGACCTTTCTTTCCTTCACACCGGTGACTCCCTCAGCAGCCATCTGAAGGCGGCAGGTATCTGCTCCATCTGCGCCCTCTAACTGCAGTGCTGATGTCACCGTCACAGCGACACACTTGTGTGCAACCAGCACCAGATGGTTGCACGGAAATACCACAGACACCTACGTGCGTATGTGCTAAACCTGTGGGGGGATTCATTTATTCTGTGTTGTTTGTGCTGCAATCTAAACCAACAAGCCTGTTGGAACCTGATACACAGTCCCACGAGACACTTAAAAAACAAATCTGAATCTGTCATCATTGTGCCATCTGCAAGTCTGGCCTAATTACGCTTATGCTTATGCTCGTAACAACGCGGCTAAGATGCTAACGTTTAGCGGGTATAATGTTTACCTTGTTCACCAGCTTATGTTAGTGTGTAAGCGCGCAAATGTACACTGATTAGCACTAAAACAACTACAGTACAGCTGAGGCTGATGGGAAAGCCACTAGGGATTTGGTCATGAACCAAAGTATTGGACAAAATCGAAATATGACCTGATGATCGTGCTAAAGGTAATGCTAAGGGGTCACCAAAGTTGTTTCACTTCAACCTGAGGGAAACGCGAATGTCTGAACAAAATTCAAAAGCATTTCATCCAATAGATGACGAGATATTTCAGCAAGCGGTGGAACGACCGGCCACTCTTAAAGCCGCGGCACGAGAGGGATAAAAACCTTTTCAAATGACGCTCACTTGGATCTGCAAAAGTTGTGATGGGTATTTTTCACTATTTTCTGACGTCTGACATGACATCGTTGTAACGGATTAAAAAACACTACAGGAAAGGTCGATGGTGATTTAAATGCCTCAGGTCTGTCAACAAACAGTCCTGGTATAAGCAGTCCGTTTAAAGCCGAGTAAGGCATTGAAGGAAGAGTGCGTCTACTAGCACAGCGTGGCAGTTTGGTACAATCCTCCACATGCTGTTGTCTCCTGCTCCTTGTTGAAGCTGCTTTAGTTGCAATCACTTGTCAAAATTCGATTCAATTCTTTTGACAGCATCCTAAATAACTACTTGTGCAGTGACAAGCAGCGTCACAAAACACAAGCGAGGAAGACAAACAGCACAGAAGGCAAGCCGCCATGAAAAAATGCTGGAGGGCTCCTGGAAAAGAAACAAACCAGTTTTCCACCCCGATGCACGCAGCGGAGGGCTCTCCACATTTAAACATGAAGGTGCATTTCAGAGCAGCGGCACCAGAAATAAACCTAGTGCTAGTGTCATTGCTGCTCCTCCATCCAGCCTGTTCGAACACGCTTTAACGCGGCAGGCTCAGTGTGCCAGCGGGAGACAAAGACATCAAGAAACACACCTGCAGAATGTCACCGCGCTCACAGGCGCTACTGTGTTCACACCTTGTTATACGCAGCAGCGATTTACATCTTGCAGGATGCTGTCAGCTTCCTGTTTAGAGCTCTGTGTGTGTGTGTGTGTGTGTGTGTGTGTGTGTGTGTGTGTCGGCCTCAAACCATGTGAACCACTTTCACTTGTAATTTTGAGTGTTAAAGTCAGGACAAGCAGTTTAAAGTTAAAATGGTTAAGGTTAGTTTTAGGTTCAGGAAAGGGACGACTAAAGGACCATTTCTACTTTTACTGTGTTTTGACTTTTTACTCCTCTTTAAAAAAAACTATTTTCTATATCTTTGATGCTAATTGGAACTACCTGAATGGAATGTTTCATTTAAAAACGCCAAACATTACTCGTTACAGTTCTCAAAGTCAAATGAGAGGATTGAATGTTTGTATCCGTTTGTTTGTTTACGTGACAGTGAACTGAATATCTCTGAGTTTTGGACACAGATTATCAGTCTGTGGGACGAAACAAGACTATATAGAAATTCTATTGTGCACTTTTCACTAGTTTAAATATAAAAAATATATATATAAAAAATAGTCAGTTACTAAGAGCCCCTAAGAGCTATAGATTTATTATTATGTTTAGATAGACACAAGTTTATGATGCTTACACCTTTTGCTCAGCAAGACAATCTTCACAAAGGAACACGTGAGGTAATAAGCGAGGTTATAAACGAACTACGCCACGATCGCATGAGCACAAGTAAACACAACGAGGCCGTAAAGGCACGCTGGTCAGCGTGATGACGTTTCGTAGTCTCATTCATCCACTTGTTAGCACTTGTCAAGACACGTAAAAGCTTCGAAATTCATTATTTATTCAATATTTTAGGTCCTAGAACTAAATATTTAAATCTTGTGTCAACCGAAGACCTTGACATCAAGACGAAGGAACCAGAAGTGCAAAAATACTGACTCACGTTCTGGTTTGAGAACTCATTCCTGCAGGACGTTATAGGATCCAGCAGCACAAGTGGACTGCAGTCAATGAGCGGTCTGCTCCGGCTGCTGCACAGAGCGGCTGTGTGCTTCTTTTAATAAAGGTTCATCAATATTATTAGTCACTAAAAAAAAAAGTCAACGATTGCTGGTCATGTGTCGAAGAAGAGAGTCTGGAAGGTCCTTACAGAGTCTCCAGCTGCATGTCACAGGTTCAAACCCTGCTGATCCTGTTTCACTCAGTACGACCAGTACTCTTCCAGATGTGTGTGTGTGTGTGTGTGTGTGTGTGTGTGTGTGTGTGTGTGTGTGTGTGTGTGTGTGTGTGTGTGTGTGTGTGTGTGTGTGTGTGTGTGTGTGTGTGTGTGAGAGTGTGCGTGCGTGCTCCTGCCATCTGGCCCAAAAGTCTGCTTCCTACCATCTTTCCAAACGGGAAGCCGAAACAAACCGTCGATGACACGGGCCAGTAGTTTAATTGTCTCCGTGGCGTTTCTGCACAGCCAGCAACCAGAACTGCCCCCTCTCATCTCAGCAGCTCTCTCAAATCAATTCATCGCTCTTACAACTTGTGTGCGTGCGCGTCGTGTACTGTACGTGCGTGCAACCTGATGCACTACAGCATTTTGTAGTACAATATATAGAGGGGATTTTGCCTGTGGGTCACGAGATATTGAACGCCTTATGCTCTCTTTCTCTCACACACACATCCCTCCATGATGAAGCTCCCCACGCCTTTCGCTTCCAGCCATAGTAAAGCAAGGCATCAATAAAACAAGGTGAATCATGGGAAGGAGAATGAAACAAGATTTCATCTAAATCTACCCCCTGTCAAAAAGACCCTATTCGCTAAACAGAGGGAGAGTACAGCCTAACACACACACACACACACACACACCTGTTCCTCTCACTTTCAACAATCCTGTTTGACTCCTGTCATGACAACCTAGCCAGAGACTTCACAAGAACATGAATTTGAGCGGCTTGGAAGCCGCTCCAGATGTGTACAGCTGAGTACACGTCACTCATTAACTGACGCTGTCACCCGTGGGTCTCCCCCGCCCATCCTGTGTACTGCAGCGACCTGCATACCTGCACTGAGGACGAGATGCTGGCAGCCCGGCGCTAACCCGCCGTGCAAACAGCGAGGCGGGGACAGACTGACAGCCCGCGTGAGAAGCGACGAGGCTCGGTAAGACACACAGTGGTTCCGCGCTTACCTTCCAACCGAGTCCGGTTCCTGCAGCCCGGCACCGCACCGACGGCTCCACCGGTGAGTTGCTAACGCCGGGTCACTTCATAAGTTGTCCCTGCCTCGCATGACGCGGGCGCGAGGAAGAGTAGTTTCACTATCGAGCGCGAGCTCCAGATGTGAGCGAGGGGCGGTGTTCGCGTCCTGTAAAGATGTCAAATATCAGCTGAGTGAAACTGCTGTTCCGTATGAATTGCACACCGGGTCCTCTGCCGCTGTCCGCCCGCCGCACCGGCTCAGAGTGTCGGTGTGACTGTAGTCTACCGGTCCGCCCACGCTGCTGCTGCTGCTGCTGCCGACCCCGCCGCCGCTTGATGCCAGAACACCGACCGACCGATTGCCTGACTGCCTGTCCGCTGGACCGACCTCACGGCGCCGTCTACCGGTGATACCGAGTAACTGCAGGTAGCTGTTAAAGTGGGCAAACTGTTCCAAGTCTGCAGGTTTGCTGTAGTTATAAGGTTTGACATTAGTAGTTGTAGCAAAGACATCCCATCTTGTCACACTGTTATGTAGGCTACACTTGAAGAATAATATATATATATACATATATTAATATATACATTTTTGTATTTGTTTGTTTGTTTCCATTCACTTGTTAATGTTTGAGTATTTTTTAAATAGCAGCTCAGAAAAAAAAAAGTTTTGTATAAAAACAAGATATAAATATTACAGATGTTTTCTTTTACGCGGGGATGGGTTATGCGTATTCTGTTGGGCTGTCAGAACGATATCTAACCTAAACCTTTAAATATTACTCACTTTTTGCTCTTGAAAGCAAATATGAGTTTGAGAATTTCCTTCATGGCTGGAGTCAAAGCTGAATCCTCAGCTGTTTTACATAATACACTTCTTGAAAGATGTCTCAAAACCTCAAGAATGATAATGTAATCTTAAACTGTCCAAACTGTCTCGCATTAACAAAGACTAGTGGTCTGGGTCTTTTTGTCCACTGCTGGTGTTCATTTATTTCCCACATTCCATTGTTCCCGGTCCGTCACAGGGCTAACACACAGAGAGACAAAACATCTTCACAATAAGATGATTTTTTTTGTTCCTGTTTGCTCTGCATGACAGCATCATAGTAATACTGAACAGATGAGCAGGTGAAAGTTGGGTACTTTCCAGTCAGATGCCTGTAGTAACCGGACTGCTTCTGCACACACACACACACACACATGAACCTATATTGACAGATTATATGTAATTTCTGTCTTTGTCAAGAACCTCTGCAGTGAAAACCTTCCCAATATGAGGGGGTTGACAGCTACGTCTTTGTTGCTTTTGACAGGTGCCTTTTTGTGTTCAATTCGAGGTGTTTTGGTCTGATTGATTGACCGTTTCACAGTTTATAAGACCCAACCAGGAGCCCCAAATATAAGAGAGTGATATTTTGGAAACATCTGATGGGCTTGCTCTATAGGAAGTGCATGAAGACAACATTGTGTATCGATATAGTGTCATTTTGTTCCTTTAGAAAATGCTTCACACAACCTTCGGCTTTAGCCGATACCGTTTCCCCCTGCAGGGTCGGTGTCCTGTTGCTCCAGCCCAGCAGGATCTTCTTACCGTCCCCTCACACACACACACACACACACACACACACACACACACACAGCCAGCAGCAACCTTTCATGGCTCCGTCTGACCACCTTCTCTCATCGCCGCCGCTCACCACAAAAACGTTCAGTCAATGCGACAATGTGGTCGTCAGATGTGAAAAGGAACACAGGATACAGCTCAGCACATAGGATCATATTTGTGGTTATAGATTGGGCTCCATACAAGCCCGGCCAGGTGTTTCTGGGCGCGGTGGGGATGAATTCCCACTTTTGGCGTGGTGATGAATACCTGAGAAAAGTAAAGGATGTAACTTACAGCTTATGGTTATAGAAATGATCAAATTAACGAAAAAGCTCAGAGAGCTTTCAGTTCCTTGTATTTTTAAGCAATTTGTGCACAAAAAAGAAAGACAGACAGAAGAAAAGAGAGCATCATGGGAGCCCGGACGAGTGAACTGGACCTGCATGATGACTCCGAGCTATAGCTGGCTTTTCTCACAAACATTTTGGTCTCAGTATATAATTAAAACCCACACAACTGACGTCCCCTGACATCACTTATAGCTCAACCATTGTCCACAGGAAGTGGTCACAAGAAGAATCAGAAGCTTGACCGTTAGACAGCATTTGACTCATTTTAGAAAACACTTAGAGCAGCATACATTTGTTTTTAGATTCCTTCTACCTGCAGTATTAAGTACAGCTCGGCATGTTATGAGTCCAACGGAAGATACATTTAGTTTCAGTTTTAGTTTTGCTGCAATGTGTCACAAAAAATCATAAAAATAATCTACTAACTTTAAGCATTTATTAACAACTGGATCACATTCTACATGAAGACACAAAAAAGTTTGAGTTGAAGTGGAAAAATAATTTAAGTGAGAATCCGTTGAGCTGCTTCTAATTAAGTGCAAAACAGGATGTCCTGTTTAATCCAACGGAGAAGGAATTGTCAAATTAAAATGAATTAATGCTCAGAATAAAATTAAAATAAAAACAGAATTCATCCTGTGTGAAATGCTTAAGAGGGCAGACGTGTGTGTTGAAAGTCTCCCTGATAATAACAAATACAACTAATGGATCTTTATGTTGAGTTGCTATGTTTCAATGTGTGTGTGTGTGTGTGTGTGTGTGTGTGTGTGTGTGTGTGTGTGTGTGTGTGTGTGTGTGTGTGTGTGTGCGTGTGCGCAGGTGTTTGCAGAGAGAGCACATTTCCTCATGGTACCTCCTGCTGGAGGCCGTTACAGGAAGCTCTACTGGTAAACTGTTGGGAGGACATGAGCCTGAGCTACACCAACAATTACCAATAATGCAGGAAGGAAAGACATTCTAATCTCAGTTAGAGTTTCTTCAGATATTTGGTGCATTTTTTTGTTTCAATCTGAGATTATTTTGTGTCAGTTGCACGTTCAGCGTGTTTAGCATGTTGGTAATTATAGAATTCACAGTTACATCAATATACTCACACGTGCACATATCTGTCTCCATGCGGCTTTGAGGCTTAAACACTATTAACTGCAACACTCTTTGCTCTTTGTTGTGTCGCACGCTGAGTGAGAGTCACATTACGTGCAGGACATACAGAGAGAGACCTGCTTTCCTTTTGTAGAAACTGCTTACAATGCGTGTAGCTGCAGGAAACAAGCTTCAAGGATAATCAACTGGGCCAGGAAACTAAAGGGTTTCATTAAAAAGAGGAATTCATTACCATTTTCAACCTGCCTTTGGGTTTTAATGTCTTTTTTTCCCTTCATAAATGTTGCTTTAGGTTAAACCAGGAAGTAATGTAATCCAGTTACAATAAAAGGACCATGCTAATGTGTGTGCAAGTTAGTTAATTCCAGGCAAATAATACACATTACTGCTGGTCATTTAACAACAAACTATTTCACGTGATTAACTGCAATGTGGTGCAGGCCTTTTTCTATATGAAAGCACACATTTACCTCATGATGACAGGGGAACTTTTGGGGGAGGTAAACTATTACTGCGATGGATTACTGGAAATGTTATGTCTTCAAACTCCTGCTCAAATCAATAAATCAAACTCAACTAAACTAAACTTCAATGCAGAATATACCATTTCTGTTGAGCTTTGATTTTAACATCGGACAAACATCTATTACCAACTCTGAACAAAATGATAAGACGCCGAGGTAATAGAAAGAAATAGTATGACCCAATATTTTTGACCTCATAGCCCCACCTTGTGGAGCAATGAAAGTATTGAAGATCTGTTGCTGGGATGATTGCAGGAGTTGCCATCAGTTCCTCACCAGTCATGGTCAGTGTTTCACTGGTTTGACTTCACCTGTGGCAGATCAGTTTTACATTGATGGCTGACTAAGGTAAAAGACACTGATCGCAAGACTCAACCAACACAATCTAAAGAGTGAACGTACCAGATACAACTTTTAGCTTTTGAGTGCAAACCTGCCCAATGCCATACAGTATAGCTCTAATGCATGATGCTTTTATCATGTTAATCGACTGAATTGTTGTTTCCTTGCGTGGGTTTAATCAAGAGAGTAAACTGAAAAATGTGCGCTAACTTGCAGAGTGATGCCGAGGTTGTGAATTCAAGCCTCTCCTGGAGCAGGGAAGTTTGACCTGAAGCAGGTAAGGCGAATTGACAACACATCAAACCTAATGATCACCCAGATAAATCTGTCAGTATTCATAGACAGACATTCAGCAAGTTGACACTCGCCTCAAAGTGTTTCATGCATGTAAACAATTCCAAACAGGTGTAAACTGACTCCAGGTCAGCATCTCGGATGTGACGTATACCTCTAAATTAACAGAATTACTCTAAAAGGTTTAGTAATATGAGGTAACATGATAGAGCAGAATAGAATATTAATTATGTTGAGTCGCTGGTTAACAGAGCTTCCCTTTTTCAGCCTACCGCATTGAAACAAAAAGCATGACTGTGCATTTTTACTAAACTGCATATGAGGTCATGAGATCCCCTTGTAATGCTGAGTCATCTGAGTGACAGCTGACACAGAAGGTTCTGGCAAAGCTTGAAATAAATAAAAGCTAAATATTTTAAGGTTAAACAGTTCATTTGTTTGTGGATGTGTACCAGATGTTTCATGGATTTTAAATCTTTTTTTTTTAAAGTGACCATAACTCACAAGATCAACCTGTTAAATTGCTGTTACTTATATAATGGTTATGCCATCATTGTAAATATTATTAATTGGGTTAATCTGTGAGATTATATAGCATTAAACACAACTGGCAAAGCATCATTAGTGATAAGAAAAAACCTTGCAGGTGCTTTGCAACAGAAACTGCAGCGTGTGGAGTTGGGGGGGGGGGGGGGTCATGCGAGGTCACCAAAATTAATGTAGAGCTGTCTGGAGGTGGTGTGAGGTTCCTACGTGATAACCTGGCAGTGACCCTCTCTCGCCCAACCCAAGCTTTTACTATTGTCTTGTTGCACAGGCGTCCTTTGACAACCCTCTGTAAGAAGAAACCTATATGGCGCCGTGCCAGCGGCAGCAGCTTCCTGTAAACAGAGGTTGAAGGAAAGGTGGCAGAAGCAATGGGAAGAAGACAGAAAAGGACGATGGTTTTACAGAGTGCAGAGGAAAGTGGGAGAAATGAGATGTACAGGAAGGAACAGGAGCGATGAAACGTTAATATCAAGGCTTAGATTTGGGCATACAGGCCTGAACAGTATATGCTTAAAAGAATTGGTAAACACGAAACAGGGAAATGCGATTATTGTGTGCAAGAAGAAACAGTAGAGCATGTAATTGTGAAATGTCAGAAATATGAGCAGGAAAGAGGGCAGCTGATTGGAGACCTCGGCAGGATGAAGGTACGGTTGGATATAGTGGCTATTCTGCAAAAGAACTCAAATGAGTGTTAAATTATTATTTCAATATCTTAGATTAATTAATATTATTAAGAAAATTTGAGCCCGTTGTTTTGTTTTCCTTTTGAATTTTTATATAAGTAGCCTAATAGACATCCTGATCCACACCAGTTTGGTGGCGGTAATGCACCAATTCGTTGTTTGCCAACCGCCAATAAACCTCAAACAAGAAGCGGAAGAAGCTGGGTGTGTCTTTTCACTCTGTCACCTGTTCGTGACAGGTGACACGAACACCTTTTTTCTTTTTCCTTAACGTTTGGTTTAGTTACTGTCAGACAACCGACCGTAACTTGTTCTCAACTTTTCTCGTGGCTTTCTGTTACTTTTCTCCCTCTGCGTAACGGAGAGCCACAGCACAATAAGTGAGGCCATAGTTTACTCCCGTGATCAGCCGATCGCGCCGCACCTGTTGCTTGTCGTAAGGCCCGAGATGGGCCTGCGGAGAAGACGCCGGGGCTGCAGATCTGGAGCTAAACAGAGGGCGAAGTGGAGGAAATACATACCGGTGATTCTAATGGGGAACGTGAGGTCTTTGGTAAAAAATATGGACGCGTTCCTCGAGCTGACCCAGAGTGACATCCGTAAATGTAGCGTCATGTGTTTCACGGAGACATGGCTGCGCACGAACCACATAGTGTCGGTGCCCGGCTTCACGACTGTTCGGGCGGACAGAGACATTGAGCAGAGCGGTAAGATGATCGGTGGCGGGATTGCAATGTTTGTGAACGCGAGGTGGTGCCATCCCAACCATGTGTTTCTGAAGAAACGCTTATGTACGCCGCACATTGAACTGTTAGCCGTGGTGATGCGTCCATATTATTTACCGAAATTCTCGACCGCCATTGTTGTTGCTGTGTACGTCCCCCCAAGAGCTAGCGCTGTGATAGCAAGGAACACCATCCACTTCACTGTGTCTGGACTGCTGAGTCAAGATCCTAAGGCGTTTTTGGCAATTACTGGAGACTTTAATCACATCAAACTGAATCTAGACCTGCGAACCTTCCACCAGTATGTTCACTGCCCCACAAGGGGAAATAGAACTCTGGACCTTCTGTATGCTAATGCAAAGGATGCATACCGTGCCTATGCCCTCAACCCCCTTGGCAGCTCCGATCACAACCTGATTCTGTTGACACCCAGGTATGTTCCTCTGGTCCAGAGCCAGCCTCTGACCACCAGGACTGTGAGGAGGCTGGTCTTGGTCCACCTCCGGCCGCAGGTGAAATCATCACTGGACCCTCTGCAATTTGCATACCGGTCTGATGTGGGAGTGGACGACGCCATCATCTACCTGCTGCAGCGAGCTCAGTCGCACCTGGATGGAACCGGTGGTTCTGTGAGAATCACTTTCTTTGGTTTCTCCAGTGCATTAAACACCATCCAACCACGGCTGCTGAGTGAGAAGCTGCGGGTGATGGGGGTTAACGCGTCCACCGTCTCCTGGATCACTGACTACCTCACAGGCAGACCACAGTTTGTCCAACCGGGCCGTGTGCTGTCTGATATTGTGGTCAGTGATACTGGAGCCCCACAGGGAACTATTCTGTCTCGCTTCCTGTTCACCTTGTACACCAGTACAACTTGGGTTCATGCCATCTGCAGAAGTTCTTTGATGCCTCTGCAGTGGTCGGGTGTATAAGGGACGGACGGGAGAAGGAGTACAAGGCAGTAGTGGAAGCCTTTGTGGAGTGGGCCGGTAGAAATCACCTGCTTCTGAACATGTCCAAGACCAGAGAGATGGTGGTCGGCTTCAGGAATAATACGACGGCTCCACAACCGCTGAGAGTTCTGGGAAAAGAGGTGGAAATGGTGGAGGAGTACAAGTTCCTGGGTGTCTCCATTGACAACAGACTGAAATGGAAGGTCGAGATCAACGCTGTGTACAAGGAGGGGATGAGTCGACTCTTTTTCTTGAGGAAACTTCGATCCTTCAACGTGTGCAGCGAGATGTTGGAGATGTTAGTTAATCAACGTCCGGGAAACCAAAGTCTTTGGGTTCCGGGGGGAGTATGGTTGCTAAACTGAAATTTAAAGGAATTGACGGAAGGGCACCACCAGGAGTGGATACTCCGGCTTAATTTGACTCAACACAGGAAACCTCACCCGGCCCGGACACGGAAAGGATTGACAGATTGATAGCTCTTTCTGGACTCTGTGGGTGGTGGTGCATGGCCGTTCTTAGTCGGTGGAGTGATTTGTCTGGTTAATTCCGATAACGAACGAGACTCCGGCATGCTAACTAGTTACGCGGCCCTGTGCGGTCGGCGTCCAGCTTCTTAGAGGGACAAGTGCCGTTCAGCCGCACGAGATTGAGCAATAACAGGTCTGTGATGCCCTGAGATGTCCGGGGCTGCACGCGCGCCACACTGAGTGAATCAGCGTGTGTCTACCCTTCACCGAGAGGCGTGGGTAACCCGCTGAACCCCACTCCTGATATTAGTCCATTTATTTTTTAATTATTACTTTAACAGCTCAGGGATGTTCAAGGAGCAACCTGTTTGTGCACTTTCTGAAGATTGTTTGCCATTTTAAGATATCCCTCCCGTCTGTCCAGTCCAGAATGAAGATGGAGGACTTTTTTTTAATGTTCTATTTTGTGTTTTCATGTACACAGTCTTTGAACGGTCCAAGTGACAAAACGTGGTTCAGCAAACTGTCACTTGGCTGTTTGCTGCAGCTCCAGACTAAACCCTGAGCCTAAAATCAAGACTGGATCAGTGGGAAACTGTCCTGAAGCCCCAGGGGCCCCCAGAGGCCAGCTTGGCATTTGGTATGTGATAATATAGTGAATTGTAATATTTTTGGGAAATAGGCACTACTGTTGAACTGTTGGTATAAAGAAAATGTTAAATAAAAAAAGAAAACTGTTACTACTTGTTGCTTCTTATAGTCATTATTGACTCGGCCTATACTCTGCTCAAATGCATTAATAAAAGACACATGTTGTGTCCTTTTGGGTCATGCAAGGTTCCCTCAATGGTATCTAAAGCAGGCTGGCTTCACGCCCACTGTCCCTTGACCAGCAGCTTATGGAGCTGCAGATAGCAGCAGCTGAAAGGCTTTATCTGAAAAGCTTCCTGCAACGTAAAATATACTTGGCATGGAAACCTCTGAGTCACATTTCACATATTTTTTCCTTGTCATGGTCTACACTCTAAACAATTTCACCATAAAATAACGATAACTTACTGGCAGCAGGGACGCCAGTAATTTACTGTTTTTTACGGCGAACCAAACATAATTTACTTTTACGATATCTTACTGTATACTGGATTACAGTATGTGATAGTAGGATAACTGGGTTTTACTGTGATTTTAAGGTATGTTACCGTTTATTTACAAAGGGTAATACAACCCAATACGTTTGCATTTAATTCCTAACAAATAAAAGAATAACAATAAACATTCAATACATAATTGTTGCAGTTTAATACATGTTCTCAAGACAAACAATAAAGAGACATTTGTATTACATCACAAAACTCAAAAAAACAGGTCACACTCTAAGGATAGGTGCCTACCACTTCAACCTTCTCATATTGTTGGACAACCTCACAGCAGGTGGACTTTGACGCTATATGCGCATCACTGTTATGGTAGAAGTCTTCGGCGTGACGCACGTGAAGCAGCAGATAGCGCAGTGGTGCGGAGCCCCCACCCTGCCCTGCCTGCTGCCCGATAACACGGAGCATGGAAAACAACACATCCGCTGAGACCTTCACCATCACGCCACGTTTTATTCACCCGAGAGGATTTCTGAACTTTTACTCACCATTCATTTCTGCGTTTTTGGTGATGAATAAAATGGTTGATTAACGCCTTTTGCGCACACGTTTGTCCCCTGCTGGGAATGTGACCTGCGTTAAAAAAGTCGTCTCACACTCGCTGCGATGCTCTCAAAGAAGCAGAAAGAGCTCATTGCAGAAATATGGGGAGGACTGACTCCTGTGGCAGAAGATATTGGAGCAGACGCGCTTCTTAGGTGGGTTCTTGCGCTGTTGTGCACATTTCCTCAATATAAACTCTGCTAGAAATAAAAGTAATGCATGTATTATTAGTAGTAGTAGTAGTAATAGTAGGAGGCGTAGTAATAGTAGTATATATTAACGAAATATTAGCTTGATGGATAGTTAGGCTACACCACTGGATGTAACTCACCTCTCTGCCGCAAAGGTCTGGTGTGTGTTTATGAATGTTCCACATATATATTCATCCTGGCTCTTCATCATAACTCCCAAAAATAACCAAACGCTGTAAATCTAGGTCCCTACTAATTACTTGATAACTTCCTGCCTTATTAGAAATTGAAAACATTTTCTCTCTTCTGTGAATGACTTAATCAACATGTGATACCAAGGAATTGGTGGTTTATTACCATTTATCAATAAGTTATTGACATTTATAACTGTATACTTGATATAAAGCATTGGTAAATTATGTATTATTAACTGTTGGTTTGGCAATTGATAAACATGTAAATCCTGACACTGCATTAGTCAGAATTTGCTGAATCATCAAACTCGAGATAGTGGTGTGATCCTTCATCAGTGTAGTGAAATGTTCAAATGAGTGGGCTGTGAGTTAACAGCAATGATGAAGACGATGATGATGATGAAGAAGTGGCCCATATCAGTCTCCATGTATCGCCATACTCATCATTATTGATACAAAATGTGCATCACTGCAACACCAAACTCCCAATCCCTCCGCAGGATGTTTGCCTCTTATCCCGGTACCAAGACCTACTTTTCCCATCTCGACATCAGCCCTCGCTCCGCTCACCTGCTCTCTCACGGGAAGAAGATTGTTCTGGCCATAGCAGAGGGAGCCAAAGACATCAGCCAGCTGACCGTCACGCTGGCTCCTCTGCAAACCCTGCACGCCTACCAGCTCCGGATAGACCCGACCAACTTCAAGGTGCCTTAGCAAGAACATCAGTTCTACTGATGGATCACACAAGTAAAAGTACTTACTATAAAATAAATGCCCCATTTAGCATGAAAGTATTTAAGTATAATCAGGAAAATGTACTTAAAGTTGCTGTACGTAGGGCTACTTGTACATTTCCTTGCGTTTTGTGTGTAGTAATCTAAATGTATGAGTAGTAACTAAAGCTTTCTAATAATTGTAGTTGAGTAAAAAGTAAAAGTTCCTCTCTGACTTGTAATAAATGTAAAGTGGCATGAAAAGAAAAGTATGTAAGTATGTCAAATGTGTACTCAACTTGAGTACTTGAGTAAATGTACTTAGTTACATTCCTCTGCTTATTGAAATGTTCGTAAAGTTTCGTCATCTCAAGTCCATATCAGATCAAACTGACGTCAGCGGGAGCAGCTGAAAACTACAAAACAACGTTGTCTGCCCATGTAGCTCACTGGAATCCACACTGGGATCAGCATTCAGTCTGTGGTCACTAACAAGCCCGTACCTTCTCTGCAGCTCTTCTCACACTGTATGCTCGTCACCCTGGCCTGTCACATGGGGGAAGACTTCACACCGGTTGCACACGCAGCAATGGACAAGTACCTGTCAGCTTTCGCAGCCGTACTTGCCGAGAAGTACAGATGAGACCCAGCCACGTATATGAACCATTTATGATGCTATATGATATGAAATATTTATTTATGTGTAGTTGTCATAATGCAATATTTTGTAGCAATAAAATGTGCAATTAACACCTTTTCCTGTTGTGTTGTATTATATAAAGTCTCATAGGACATTGCATGATTTAGCCCATTTATTAGAAATGATGTACTGCTGCCCATTATCAAAGCATACTATAAATAAAGTGTCTTCTCAAAGCAGCCATTTCACATGTCATTGCAGGGTAAACACAGGTGTAATTGATGACATCAATTGTGGCCCTGTTCCATTTATGTGGGCCATGGCCCTGCTGTTGCACATGTTGGCTGACTGGAGTGACGCAAATTAGAATGGTACCATATTTAATTTGATCAATTACACCTGTGTTTATCCTGCTATGACATGTCAAATTGGCTCCTGTGAAAAAGGCCTGACACTTGTAATCATGAAAGTAATCAACTGCACCATCATTTACTAAATGAGCATCATGCTGTATTGAAGAAGACTTGAAACTAGACCATGAACTCATGTTTACAATGTTTACTGAGGTAATAAATGAAGTGTGACGTAGGGGGATTTTCTCATCCAATCAGACGTCTTTCAGCAATCATGGGATGTCTCCCCCTGCTGGTCGGTAAAGAGAATGCACCTCTTAAGACCTTCCGCAGTGGCTTCACTCGGCAGAAGGAGGTTGGCACCAATAAGTCTTGCTACCGCCAATAAAAAAGTCGTCGTAGAAGAAGTCATATCAGTTAACCTACTGATGTGTTTATTTATTGTAATGTTGGTGTCCTTACATCAATTAACTTATACATGTAAATATAGCATGTCTGACATGTCTATATTTTACTTATAGCAAATGTGTATTACCTGCTTTAAGCCTTTTTATTTTTCAAGACGGGCAATGTTTTTGACAATTGTTGCAAAAATAAATTTGAAGTAATGATGCCAGATTTTTTTTACCATTTCTTTCTTTAGTTGTAACAGTTTTTGAAAATCTAGATATAACAGCAGTAATGTAAATGTAAAATCTTAAAACTGTGAGGAAAGCTGCAATGCAAGTAGTCATTGTGAAAACACGTGAGGTAAATGAACACCCATTGATCAAATATAGTACAAATTAAGCAGGTAAGAATGACAGAAGTCATCTGTAGTCATGGTCCAAATTATATGGTTATATGGTGCTAAAAGTATAGCCTGCGTCAGTAAATATGGAGCTGTCCCTGGTGCTGAAATAAACAGTACATTTGTGCCACCTCGAAAATAGCATAGCTTTGCCAACTCTAGTACCTTATTACTTACTGTAGTTCTACGACACTCTGACATCTAGGCGCATCCAAGATGCCCTATTGTCACGTTTTTATGGAAATGTTATTGTTATTAATGTTATTAATATTCCTTAATTGATTAAATGTCAAATAATCACATAAAGTCATGGTGACTTTATGTGATTATTTGATACATCCCGCAGTAATTCATGAATTAAATCATAGCATCGTAGCATTACTTTAGTATATCTTTATTAAAAAGTGTTACCACCTTATTATAGAGTAGCCTATCAACTCGATTTTTTTATTTTTTATTCTGGCAAATTCTTCTCGGCGTCTGTAATGTTGCCTTTGTTTTTTACTCAATCACACACCTCGGCGTGATAAGATGCGTGACTATACGCACCCACGGAAGAAAAGATATAGCGACGACAATTCAACTTTGCTTCAGCGTGACTTTATTTCATTATTGAAGAGACAAGTGGCATGTAACCAAAACGTCAGATCTTTGTTGGTGGTGTCCAGGTGCGGAAGCTGCTGCTGGCTTTAGTGGTACTGCTTTCCCAGAGCGGCCACCACCACGGCCAGGAACTTCTGGAAGGCGAGCTGCGTGTCTGGAGTGAAGGCGCTTCCCAGTTTCGCGGCGACGACGATGGTCAGGCAGTCAGCCAGCAACTACACGGAGGCAAAACGATCACTGCTGGTCAAAGGAGTCCATACATCTTTTATTAAGTGTTTACCAACTGACCGTAAAGTGAGAGAAACGGTACCTTGAAGTTGTCGGGGTCGACGTGCAGCGTCTCAGAGTGCAGGATGCTCAGCTCGGCATACGTGGCCTTGATGTTGTCCATGTTCTTCAGAGCCCGGTCCAGACCATGCAGCACCTTGATGCCGTGGGCCGCGATTTTCGGGTTGCCCATGATGGCCGCGGCGTTGGAGATGTTACCGAAGGCCCCGAAGTATCTCTGAGTCCAGGGGTAGACGATCAGACACCTGCAGGGTGAGAGCAGTGGAGGTCCGAATGATTATGGTGGATTAAGATGTTTTTTTGTATATATATTTTTTTATTAACCTGACAAATCAAAGCAGTTGCAGAGTCTTCCGTACCTGCCCAGTGCCTTGGGACCGATGTCATCATAGTCCAGGGACGCAAAGATGCCGTTAATGGCAGTACGCTCCTTGTCAGACCACTTCACCATGGCGACTCTTGGTTGATTCAAGTTCAGACTTGACAGAGAAGATAATACGGGAAAGTATTTCTGAATACTGTGTATTTCTCACTGCCGCTTCTTTTTAAAGGTATCACAGCTCCCCCCCCTCCCTGGAGGAGAAGGCAGCTGATAGGCTGGAGATGAAGAGTGTCAGATAAACTGCAGACTCCTCCTGAAGTTTCTGGAATGCCAGGTGCCCCACGGAAATGTACTTAGTGAAATATATATATTTTTAACTTGATAGAATTACAGATTGAAAAAGATTGACGTCGAATGTTAAAATATGTCGTGAGGGGCAAACATTTTTCAGTGTGAACCTTCAGAAAGCATGCCTGGCAATGTGCACCCAATACTGCAGGTGATTTGGGGCAAGTCAAAAAAGGTGTGCTAGGGAAGGAAACGTAATGCAAGTTAGCACACTTCACTCAGGTCGTTTCCTTGTTTGAAAGCAAAACCCTCTTCCACACACAACTTTAATTTTGAACACGCTGCACATTAAACTCTTTCTAAATTCTCCTAGTTTCGTTCCTTTAACTGAATGTAACCTGCAGGAATGGCCTCGTTATCAGCACTCAGGACATTGATTGAATCCTAAACTACTTAACTGGGGTCTTGTTGGTATTTTATGCTATTTTACCGAAAGTAGTATTGCCTTTCAGTGAAGCTTTGGAGACCATGTTAATGATTCATAGGTACTTATTTATTAAAACATCAAATACACTTTAATAAACATGATTTATTTATGAGTATATACATGTATATATTTACGTATTCATATTTGCAGCGTATTAATATGAGAAGGATATAAACAGGTATTCAAAAAAGTGTAATTTCTGCCCCATTATAACTTTGTTTGTGTTTATTAGTTTTCATTGCAAATGGCACTGAATTTGCAAAGTAGTCGGAGAGTGTCGCATGCCAGGGCGTTATCTAAAAAAACACCCCGGCATTATCTCCAGTTTCCACCCTTGGCACCATGAGATGCCAAAATTAATCTATGTTTTAATGAAGAAAATAACGGTGAAAAGCGTCATGGGGGGCATATCCTCCCCTTAGGGAGTAAATTTGTGGCCTGAGCCAAAACGCCGAATTAAAAAAAAAATTAAATCAATGATACATATTATACGGCTGCAGTTGTAATACTGTAATTAGTTTTAGAAAATGAGCAATCGAGTGCACGTGGCATGCTGTCGAAATTTCCAATTCTTTTTTTTTAACAAATGCAGAATGTGCACGCATGCATTCAACTGACTTCTGTATTGCTTTGTGAGAGTTTAAATACAAATGCTCAAAATGCACTTTATGGCTTAATCGTGTCAATTAGAACCATTCAATCAAATTTGACATTTTATACAGAACTACGTTTAAATAACGAAGGATACACTTATAATTTAAATAGAGCCATGTCAACGGAAAATCTTCACACTGTGCAAAACATTTTTTTACTTTTCTTCTGTGGCGCGAGAGGCCTCTATAGGCCGTATAGACAGATACATAATCGACGTTAATACAAGTAAGTGTTCTGAATGCAAACAGGGATTTCCTTTTGAAAATGTTGCATTTCCGTTTGATCTTAAATTGCTTCAGTCCACAGCAAAACATATCAACTCATAATGGCTGAACTAGTTCATGAAGTGGGAAAATAAGTCTTGTATATCCCTTATTAAAATGACAGCAACTCATTTAACCTCTTTTTGAGATCAAATTGATTGACATTAACTTTACGTCACTAGGGAGTAAACTCAACCACCCAACCCATCGCTGCTGCTGCTGACTCCTGTGACCTGATACGCCCATGCTTATTCCGTAGACCACATGGGGGCACTTTGCCGCATTATCCAAGTAAATATTTTTTGCCAACTGACGCCCACGATGCAACCAGCTGATACCGCCTCGCAGGCTGGCATCCGGCCACGGAAGTTTCTATCAGGCGAGGAGGAAGGGTCCGACGTGCGTCAGGGGGACGCGGCTTGGCATCGGTGGCCATGGGTGTGTCTCTCCGGGCTACCGCATTTAAGTAGAGGTCCAAAGCATGCGAGTCAGGTAGAAAGGAAGAGAGAGAGAACCAAGATGAGTTTGACCGACAAAGACAAGGCTGCCGTCAGGGCAATGTGGGGCAAGATCTCCAAGTCTGCGGACGCTATTGGGGCTGACGCTCTGGGCAGGTAAGTGTCAAGTAAATGTTTTAATCTAATGTTGGAGGTATTAGACTTTTAGTTTACTCATATATATGACAACAAATATATATATTTACTTGTCAGACCAATGGGACTGGTATAGCGTTTTTGTCTACTTTCCTATTAACATTATGCTCCAGGTGAGGCTCGAACTCACAACCTCGGCATTCCTCGGCTGAATACTGTCTTATAAGTACCGCGCGCTGGCCGATTGCGCCACTGGAGCCTGAATGTTCAGTTCAGAAACTATCATTCTATCTGTTGACGCACCATCTCTAAAGCATGGCCACAACCTAACGTCCTCTCCTCCTCCACAGGATGCTCGTCGTCTATCCGCAAACCAAGACCTACTTCTCCCACTGGTCTGACCTGAGTCCCAACTCCGCTCCGGTAAAGAACCACGGAAAGAATGTGATGTCTGGAGTCGCTTTGGCCGTGAGCAAGATCGACGACCTGACCAACGGCCTGCTGGCTCTCAGCGAGCAGCACGCCTTCCAGCTGAGAGTGGACCCGGCCAACTTCAAGGTGAGACGGGGTGACGTCATGATAAAAGATATGCACTGAGATCGGGTTCTAGTAGTTCCTTTTACGTTATACCGGTTAGGGTGACTTGTGCGCACTTTTACGCACGAGTAGAGCTTTATTTACGCGCAAGTTACGCATTGGTGTTGTGCAAAAATAGATCTCAGTCTAGACTAGACTTAGTCTGACAAAAGGAGACGTCTTTGTTTTTAAAACCTATTCACCAATTCAGAAGTTGAACTTGGAGCATGTGTTGTACTCCACATTTCATATTTTAAGATGGGAGGAATGTTAAAGTATCCAACTCTTCTCTTACTATTGAGATGTATTTTGGCAGTGTTACACATCGACTTGACTTGAATTGTTTTCCTCTGTGATCCACAGATCCTGTCCCACTGCATTCTCGTGGTGATCGCCACCATGTTCCCGAAGGATTTCACCCCCGAGGCCCACGTCGCCTTGGATAAGTTCTTCTGTGGCTTGTCCCTGGCTCTCGCAGAGAAGTACCGCTGAGCTGCCTCCAGTGTGGAATGCGGTCTGCCATGGGCGATCATGTAACTCATGGTGAAAAAAATTATGGAATAAACTGCATATCCAAAACTGATTATACTGTGTTTTGTTGTCTCGTGAAAAGTGTTTTCCCTTCATACACGCACAAAGGTAGAATGTACAGTCTTTGATGGAGAGGGGAACGAATGAACAGACACGTTTTGTTCTTTATTTACTGAAAAATGCACGCGGTTATCACACAGCTTGACATGGAAGAAAAATAAAAGTACAGCATCAAACCGACCGCATGTCATTATGGCATGAGGCAAGAGGATCATACTGACATAGTGGGACAGACAATGTTTACAGGTGTATTGTCGCCTGCAGGGAATACACACACACACACACACACACACACACACACACAATAGAGGCTGTTATGATTTCATAACTACTCGTATTTTATCATCACCCAGAACGAGCCTGAAAGACAAGAGAGACATTGTGAGTCTCACCACGCGTGACATTTGATTTATTTATCCATTTCATTATTTCAGTCATATCTTCTCTCACCTGAGCAACGCGGCGGCCACCAAACCTCCCCCGATGGGTCCCACCCAGTAAACCCAGTGGTAGACCCAGTAGTTGGTCATCAGAGCTGGACCGAAAGCCCTCGCAGGGTTCAGACACGTTCCTGATACGTCACCCCTGCACCGACAAGGAAAAAAAACAGTTGAAATATTATTTATTTATTTATTTAGAGAGAGAGAGAGAGAGAGAGAGAGAGAGAGAGATTTTTTCTTTAGAAAATATATATGTAGCAAAGTTAAATTGTAATCGTATAATTCATAATAATGTGGTTATTTAAGATATATTTTTCACATTCGTAAATACAGCCAGAGTCAGAATTTAATTAATGGTTACACCGTTTGACATTTTCTGGTGGTAAGATCAGAAATATACATATATATATATATATATATGTGTGTGTGTGTGTGTGTGTGTGCACTTGCATTTTAAAGCATGTATTAAAGTATTGGTTAATTTAAATATTTGTTTTCTTTTTTAAATTAATTAATTATATTTTTAAATAATTGAAAACATTGTAATTAGATGAAAAAAGGCCTTTCTAATGATGGACACCTTGGAAGTGTAAGCGCACCCCTTAGGTTTGAGCCTAAGTCCTCCCACTGCATAATTTTGGGGAAAAAAAGCTCAAATTTGGCAAGGGGCTGAGAGAATGAAACCACGGCCACTTCCGAAACATGACAGCTAGAGTAGCTAGAAGAATGACGATATGGCATTTTTTTTTATGGATTTACTGTTTATCAGACCACAAATGAGAAAAGTATAAAACCCTGTGGTTCCTCCGCCTCACTTTCTGCTGCCGGCAGGCTATAGCCTGGAGGAGAGCCAGCTTCGGAGAAGGACCGTCGCGTGCTGTAGCAACTTAAATTCAGCCTGCGCTCAACGCAAACCCAGTAACATTGAGCACTATCAGAAAAGTTGACTCATGCAAGTGAAAGTACAGCAACCGAGGGAGGTAACTTTGAGATCGAACGTTAATGTTTAAACACGGCGCACAGTAAACACACAAAACGCCCTTTTATCTCACCCCGCCAGGACGTTGATGATGACGGTGCAGCCCACCAGGAACGGAGCCAGCGGGGTTTTCGTCTTGCTGTTGACCGCCACCAGCAGCACCACCATGGTGATCAAGCAGGTCATGGCCACCTCCCCGAAGATGGCTCCGGTCAGCTGGCTCTCCGACTTGAGGATATCGAACGCGGCCCCTGTGGCGTTTAAGTAGCGGTCTGTAGGGGTCATTATCTATCAAATGTATTGTTAAGGATTGGATTGATTGGATTTTATATGCTGTGAAAAAAGAAAAAAGCCCAAACCAGCATCCTTTTACAATATCGTGCTATTTGATTATAGTTTTATTCTTTTAGCTATAGACTTTCAACTGACCTTGGCCATTCCAGCTCCCAGCACTCCTCCAATCAGCTGGCTGACCAGGTAGGGTCCCACCATCTTCAGATCCATGCCTCCACACAGGTAGATGGCAATAGTGAAGGGAGGGTTGAAATGGGAGCCACTGGAGGAAGAAAAAGCAGCAGAGAAATGTTGATATCAGATGGGAAACTGTTTTTTCTTCTCTTTTTCCCTCTACCCATTCCACTCAGAATATAGGACTCTTCCAAATGCCTGCACCTGACTCTACTTCACACCTTTACCTGATGTTATCCATGACCGCCACCATCACCGCCACAGCCAGTCCGTGCACCAGGGCGGGCTGCAGCCGTCCAGCCGCCGGCACGTTCTCGATGACGGACACGCAGCCGACGAAAACGAAGAACATGGTCCCCACTATCTCGGCCAGGCAGGGCTGGATGAGAGTCTCGTATTTGTTGGGAGGTTTGGGCGCCGGTGGCTTCTGGCCCTTCTCCATTAGAGTAGAGTCTGTGTCCTGCATTTCCATTTTCTCAACTCCCATTGCTGCTTTGTTTTATTCCTACCTTTTTAAGAGACCTCTGCTCCAAGAAGGATTGTCACAAAATACTCTGCGCCTCCAGCACCTATACACCTGACCCCAGCCTGCAGACTGAGTCAAGGGCACTGAAAACACGCGCTGCGGTTATATGTGTTCATCTCCGGCAGGCTGGCACACTGAACTGGAGTTGCATCATGCATCATAAAACATCAAAGCTGCAGGGCTATTCTAAGATTCATCGAATCAATACAATCCCCGCCCCAAGCAAGTCCTTTGACACCTCTCCAGAGGGAGTCAGGTGAGGTGATCCAGGAGTCCACAGAGTCACCTTTGGAAGCTGTTCGAGGTTGACCGCAGTCAGCGGGGTCAGATAAATGGTAGTCAGCATAATTCAGCCCGTTCTTGATCCCAGGGAGTCAAATAACGTCTGATACCGACGCACCTAACGCTCGTGGTTTTGTGCCTAAACCTGAGCAAGTGTTTTTGTTTGAATTCCCAGCGTTCACCGCGTGTTTCGCTTCGACCGTGCGCAGGGCTAGGCCTACCCGGTGCATTCAAAAAGTGAGGCCAAAGGGTCTGACAAAGCGTCAGCATGTGACGAGTTGGATTGAGAACGCGTCGCATAATTTCTTCACTTGGATGCAGGTGAACATAGAATGACATTAGCCTATATAGATAAAAGCGCTGGACCATAAACTTCACACTACTGCACACTGGTTCGTGCACTCTTCACCTATACAAATGAGCATTAGACTGTATCAGGTGGCGTACTTTTACATGTGATACTCAAGTATCTGCATTAAGTACATTTGAACAGCGGTGTGCTCAAGTATCATTTTGAGATTCTTGCATGTTTCCATTTTATGCTACTTTATACGTATACTACTCTTCAGAGGGGAATGTTTTACTTTTCATTTCATCTGTTGGTCAGCTATAGTTACATGTCACTTTGTAGACTGAGATTTCACATTTAAAACAACTGTATAAATACAACACATTATTAAAGATTAGAACAGCCTTTTTGGCATGTGACCCCCAAAAAGCAGTGCAGTTGGTGCCTCATGTCACATCTCAGCTGTTTAATGAGTTGTTAGCAGTTCTGATAAAAGAGACACTTCCTCTCTGAATGTCTCACATGGTTTGTGGCCCAAAGAGGTCCAATTGAACAATATTGTAATAAAAGTCACCCAAATAAATCTAGATTTGTTTGGCAGAATTTAGTTTTCATTTTTTTTATTCTCCCGAACGCCATCAATCATTTCACGACCCCACAGACTTATCTTGTGACCCCTTTGGGACGGGGCCAGAACTCTAGGTTGGGAACCACTACACTGAAATACCTACGTGTGTATAAAGTAATTCAAAGTAGCTTGACCGACTACATCACTAAAATGCTACCTCCTACACTCCTGTGTCAGCATTGACAATCTAGTAATCTTATGTACTACAATAACTGGGGCCAGTTTTCCCTGTAACGTAGTATTTTCACATGTTGTACATGTGCTTCTACTTAAGTACAGGAGTACGTAGAGACTGGTACTATACAGAGCATGAGGGTTTTTTGTTTTTAGAAAGCCTTTCATTCTAACTTACTGCTTTGTTGCAGTTGATCTAAGCCCATGAATGTAATCTAGCAGCGGCCTGTCCTTGGACCGTATTTTAAGTAATAAAGCTATCAAAGCATGGTTTTCCATTGAGGACTTTGACCCAAACGAATGAGTACAAAAAGACTGTAAATAGATAACCGAAAGTGTGATCATTTGTATGAATATCAAATGTCTCTTGGACGTCTTCCAGCATTCTTCGAGCATGTAAAGTCCAAGTAAGGAGTAGCTATCAGTTCCCTATCACATCACATCATCAAACACTTTATTGAATCTTGAAATAAAAACGTTTCATTGAGTAGCGGTCAACAATTATCACTGGTTCAATGGAAAATATATGTGCACACTTTTTACTGACAAATCAAAATATTACAGTCTAATTGTATTTTATGAACATCCAAATGGAAACACTGTCATCGAGTCAGTCGGGACGTCCTCTCGCTCCTCTTTGATAAATGACACGTTCACCTCAACACGATTCGGGTCTTCTTGTCACCCAACAGCAACCTGCAAAAAAAAAAAAAAAAAAAGGTGTTTTGTCAATTACTCGTCATTTACATCAGCACTGAGTAGATGTAATATCACGTTGAGAACATGGATGGATTATTGAACGACTCTACTGGGCACAGGGGCCCCTGGAATCACCTGCAACAAATGTCAACGACACAAAACAACGACGAGACGCGGAAATGCATATAAAAAGATGCAAAACACCCACAAAGACAAACAAAATGATTACAATCTGAACCTCTTTGACTCTGGGGATCTTTTACATGTCTGCTCCCAGGGGCTCAATGTCTCATTGCTGTACCTTTACATGGTGAAGAAGTGAAATAATAGCTCGACTGACTTAAAACAGAACAAGCAGGTCAGAGGTCAGACTGTCATGAAGCTGAAGCTCACTGGGTGGAGTTATAGGAGCGCAACTTCTGGCTCTGTGTAAGGTTAGCCTGAAGTCCAGCGGAAAAGGAGGCGGGAGGCTGCTACTCATACACTTACTTACTGGGAAAAAGCCATCTATAAGATAGTCACGTGTGGCATATCAACTGAAAAGAAGCCATCTCTGTATTTTTCATTTATATGCTTCTTTGGCTCCACCCACTGATGTTTGACTCAACCACAAACAAATATTTCAAACGCGGCATGGTAGCCATGTTTGCATCTTCTTCACGGCTTCTGTCGGCACATTGCTGTTTGTTGTGAATTGGCGCCACCAACTGTCGATCGGTGGAATAACGTTAAACCGTTGGCAGGATGTGAACCAGCCGGCCCGTAAAAACATTGCTCCATAGCGCCACTAGTGGTCAACAAAAGCAACAGGATACCTTTAACGGTTCCCTCTGCATGCAACCAACAAATACTTACTTTTTAAAAAAAACATCTAGAAAGCCTGTTAAATAGTAACAGTGGAAAGCTGCCACTGTGCTCTCTACTGTAAATACCTGATGAAGATGACAGTGACCAGCGCGCCACAAGTGGGCCCGACCCAGTAGATCCAGTGATGGCTCCAGTGGTTTGCAGCCACTGCAGGGCCGAAGGCTCGGGCGGGGTTCATGCAGGCTCCAGACAACGTCGCCCTGAGACAACAGCCAGCACATGACAACACCGTAACTCAGCTGGTGACACAGCACGACACTATGCGTTTCATTTTTGGAAGAAGTGGTTACCTCAGCAACGGAGACAGACAAAAAAAGGAAGTAATTCTGCCCACGACTTGTTATTTTGCAGATTAGAATATTTCAAGAAAATAAGAGGGTTGCATCCAAATCGTCCCCGTTTGTTTTACGTTGATAGATTTGATTAAACATTAAACTGCCTTATCAAGGTAATAAGCAAAACCAATGATGAACATTGACATCCAGCTGATAAGTGACAACAACATCAAGTATACACGAGTGGAGGAGAGGTCTGGCCAAGGTGGCAGAAAGTATGAGACACTGTGGTCATGTAGTCCGTGTCTTTCTATTTTTAAAAACTTATATTTTTGAATGCTGAATTCAGTATTTTCAGACTCGGTATATTTGAAATTAGAAACGTTTAGGCCAACAATAGGACTGCGTCATAGAAATACAACTTGCAGAAACAGCTAACTAAATAAATCAAAAATATTTTGATCATGTCCTCAGTATTTCAAAAATGCTTGCTGTGGTCTGGAGGACTGATAGCTGGAATAATGGTGATGTTGGGGATGACTTTCCCCTGAGGCTCTTACCCTGCAAATATGTTGGCTGTCACAGTGAGGCCGATGCAGAAAGGAACCCACGGGGATCGGGTTTGGCCGTTGACGGCCCCCATGCACACCACCGTGGTGAGGAAGAGGCTCATCATCGCCTCAGCCAGAGTGGTTGTACCCAGATCTTTGTCGACTACGTTAAAGGCTCCTCCAAGGGACGCAGCATACGCAGCAGGGGGGAACATCGCCTGACAGGAGATCAAATTCAACATCTATCTTGACTGGTTTTCTTTTCATTTATTTTATTCCTTTTCAACCCAACACAGCTACCAGGAAATCAAGACCAAGTGTTACCAGGATAATAAAAAAAACGGTCAGAATTAAGAAATAATAAGTAATAATATGTACTTATGAAATTAAAACGCATTATTTTGAGTAACTAAAAAAATATTTCGTCAAAATGTTTAGATAATATATCAACATTTTGAATTACTAGGTCTATATTATCTGATATTTGAACTAATCATTTTGACGTAGTAAGTCAAACGTTTGACTATGTATTACTATCATTTTTTCATCATTTTTTAATGTGTTGTCTTGTCAGAATTGGACGTTCACAGTTTTTTTTCTCACCTTGGTCAAACCGGCACCGATCATCCCTCCACACATCTGAGCCAGCACATAGGGCAGCAGCAGGGGAAGCCTCATCCCTCCACACAGGTAGACGCTCAGAGACACCGCGGGGTTAAAGTGGCCCCCACTGAAATAAACAGAATGATCTTTACTCTCAAACGGTGCACACTGATACTGTCACCTCAGACATGGAACAAACACATGTTACATCAAATCCACTATTACTAACTCACATGTTAAGACAAAGTGATTTTGAATAAGTAGGCTTTTGTTTGCTCTACGCATGCTTTTAGGATGGAATCAAGACCGTTCTGATATTGTAAAAACAAGAAATATCCAGTCATCTCAAAAACATACACAAACAAATTGTTTAGCAGTCTTTACCTAATTTGCCCTAACACCATGATCAGCACTCCCAGCGCCAGTCCATGTGCCACGGCAGGCTGGATGACACCACCCGCTGCCACATTCCCAACGACGGAGGCACACCCCACAAACACAAACAGGCTGGTCCCAAACAGCTCGGCCAGGCAGGGCTGCACGAAATCCTCAAAGATGCTCCTCGTCTTGTTGCCTCTCTCGGGTGCCGACTCTGCCGCCTCAGTTATTGTGAAGACCTCTGCCTTCGTCTCTGTCCCTGACATACTGGCGAGAACAAATAAAACACCTTTCTGCCCCGTGCCACTTCTTCCACTGGTGGACCACAGTCAGCACTGGGTGGTCTGATGAATGCACGCTTATGTATATGAGCCATTCTCAGGATGACCCATAAAGGACGTACGCAGGTCCCCATTTTTTTTTCCCTCTTGGATGCCACACCTTCCTGCAATTGTTTATACTCCCAAGACTGCTGGCAATCGGGAGAAGCTCATAAAATGATTAGTATGGTGTTGTTGAGAGATAAGGATGAGGGCTGTCAGCACATACAGGAACACTTGTTTTGTTTAAGGTGAAACATCTTTTTCGTGTTCTATCAATAAAATCATTTTAATGCATCTGAGGAGGGTGTAAACTTTGTTTTTTCTCTCTAATTTAAGTAAAAGTAGCAATACCACACTATAAAAATATTCTTCTACACGTAAAAGTCCTGCTTTCTTAATCAAGTAGAAGAACAGTAATAGCATCAAAGTATACTTAAAGTACCATAAGTAAAACTGCTCATTATGCAGAATGTCCCTTTTCAGAGTCATATGATGCTTTAATGTGTACATGACTTTAATGTTACAGCTGGTAAAAATGGCGCCAATGTGTATTAGTTTATATACTACTGGGTAGCGTAATCTTTATTACATCATGGAGCATATCCCTCCGAAAGATGGTCCGACACTTGACTGATGATTGTACAATTTATATCTAAATCCCACAAACCACGTAAGAGCTGTGTACAAAGCACAAAGCAACAAATATGTGTTAGCATTTACTTCCCGTTAGCATTACTGTAGCCTACACACAGTGGCGGCTGGTGGAAAATGTTCTGGCCATCCAATCAATTTCAGCAAACATCCCAGTATGATTTAATGCAAAACAATTAAGGTATCAAACACGCATTACTACTTTGCGATTAAATATTTAACATTTAACATTTAATTTGGCCCAAAGCTGAATCTATTTGAGGACGCTGATTGGCTAAATTGTATGTCACTCATTTATATCTTTAATCGGCAATTGGCTAAACTCATAGACCCGCCTCTTTTGGGCCAATTCTCGATGGCCCCAGCGCTGCTGAGACATGCACACAGGTGGAGAGGACGTGCAGGAAAAGCAGATATTTTGCGCAGATATCATAGTTTACAAATATTACTGGGTACATTCCATATTTCAAAAACACAAATATTGACAATTTGTATAATTTTTTTTTTGTGTGGCTCAAGGTGGCTCCATGGCCCTCTATTGGCCAGCCGCCACTGCCTACACACACATAGAGCCGTTACTTATGTCAGTTACTTATGCTACTTAAAAACACAGTTATTAGTTGTTAATTGTTACAGTTATTAGCTATTACAGTTATTCAAACATTAACCAACCGTGTGCGTCTTCCGGTTACCGTAACCGTTTCCATACGTTCGCAACCTTTATTTCAATATTTATATATTTAGATATTTTTCGTACTTTACTCTTTACTCTCGCGCGCACGGTTCTACTTCCGTTTTTACTCCGAGAGCCGCCTTCAAAACAAAAGCATTTTTTCTTAAAACAGGAAAAACATAACAAATCCAGGAAACAGGCAACAAAATGCAACAAAGGCAACAGATTGATTGCCAAACTTACCCACCATAATTTATCAGTTGATTTATATTTTGTATTCATAATTTCAATCTAAAGTAACTTGTGGCCTAACTAAAGTTATAAAATGAGTGAAGTCTAGTGGATTAAGTATTAAGTAGGAGTAAGTAAATGTACCCACTGCTTGGTAGCAAACACTTACCCATCCGACAAGTACGATCAACAATACCAATAAATTGGAGTTGCATTTTAGCCACCTGGCGAATGGAGATCCGATGTTCACTCTGCTTTTAACATTTGTAATGTCTGGTGCTTTCTGCTGCTGAAAACAACACTGATGAGAGCAGTGAGAGTCAACCGAAGCAGTAAAGTTGTGAGCCGGAAAACTAAAAGCTCAGTAAAACTGAAGTCATTTGGATACTTAAAGTGGTTTCATCAGTACGAGGGAACCCTTTCACATACAAGCAGTTGTGTGACGTTTATACCATAACCATATCGATGCTTACAACACAATCCAAGTCATAGTACTCACAGTATGACTGAACACACAAACATCTGCACGGCTTATCATAATGATATCCGCTTGTCCCTCCCACTGCAAATAAACTAGATAAGAAGTTGATATAGTTCATAAACATAGTCCATAACAAAGTACACAAATGAACAGAGCAACACAGTCTTACACAAAAGGACATTTTTATTCAACTGCACTTGAACAGCATCCATCAAATATAATCTATCACAAACTAATCTGTCACATCCTCTTTGCTATTTGAAAACCAGGCTCAAGAACAAAAAACATTTTATGGGCAAATGTAAATGACCCAGTAGATGCAATACAATGCATCTCTTACAGCTTCAAACTAGTTTCACATGCATGTATGTATGTTTCGTAAGGAAATTAGTCTGAGTCAATTGATTCATAAATTAAATCTAAATGGCACATAAAAACCAGAAAAAGTCATCTGAAAACGTCATACTTTTGTCAATATCCAACACAGGTGAGCAGATTTTGAAATAATATTTCCGTTTCAGTGCATAAACAAAAATATCTGTCATCAAATGAATAAAGACAAACTTGTTCCACTTTACAGTTGGTAACCTCGACAAAGCACTCATCGTGATCACCTCTTATCTTTGACGTGGATTGGGTAACACAGGACGCTCGTCAAATCACTTTCTGCTGATGCCGGGAGTTTTTGCACCGGAACAGCTCGTCGTCGACGGGGTGGGGGGGCTTGGTGGAGAATATGGGCTTCCTCTTTTCCCAACGTCTCCCTTCATACGTCTTCTCCGGTTGTTGACTTTGGCATAGACTCGTGTAAAAAAAAACGGTGGCGATCTTTCACACTCAATACGCCAACTGTGACAGACCTGAGGAAACAGAGCATGACCTGTTCCTTTACATGACCACACCAGACACTCAAACTGAGAGGATGGGTGGAAATATAAAACGCCTGACACATGTTAGCAACACAAAGAAAATACGGACAGCATGGCGCGCCATAGCGGGTGCAGATGACCCTGGAACTGAGCCGTCATAGTTTAATATTTCCTAACTGCAGCTGACATGCCCGTTCATTTCCATGGAACTGCAACATAACATGAGCGTTACCCAGGTTGAGTTTGTCCTTGGTGGCCCAGCAGATACTGTAGTGCTGGAGCAGTTGTTGCAACAGCTCCCTCTCATCCAGGAACTCCAGACTCTCAATTCTAGAGGAAAGAAAAGAACTATTTCATCATCAGGTCAGGAATGTGATCTTTAAAATCAGCCGACATTCATGTCGCAGAGGCTGAGATATCCTGACTTATAGTTCCTATGGTTTGATCTCCAAAAACCTGGAACTACCAAGTACTACATGCGTTACCTCTCCATGTCATCCTGGGGCAGCATACTGTAGACCGTTATCATGTCCAGAGCATCAGCATGCTCCCAGCCCGTCTTCAGAAACCGCTCCTTCTGCAGACACCGCACATTCAAAACACATTGCTGATCCTCAAAACATTCATACATTTTGGACTTGACAGGTCACTAGCCCCACAAAGCCACAACATCTTGGTTGTGAACTATGGAGTTTGAGTGCTGGAGGCTACCTGAGAGTCCAGAGACTGACAGGCCTCCACTCCTGCCAGGGTGCACTGGCGACGCTGCAGGTTCTCGATCATCACCTGGCCAAATCGATCGCTCATGTTCACCTGGACGCACAGATCATGTCAAGAGGTTTGAGCCTCAGGTTAGGCCAGACACTTGCATAAGGTGTTCCTTGGACAACAGAAGCAAACGAGTGCATTGTTGTGCTGTACCTGGATGAAGTCTCGTTTACCTGTTCGTAGTTGATGAACATGGCGGTGTGGAAGGTTTCCGCGGCCCAGTGAACTACATTGGAGGACTGGGAGGGCGTCATGTAGACCAGCACGCACTCTGACAGCAGCAATGTAGGTAATCTGGGAGCGAGGACAGGAGTATGCTTTACCACAACAACATAACAGGAAAGCAGCTGTTCTCTGGATCCAGAAATGCGTCAAAGCAAAGATGATTTACTGTTTCTTTCATTCAGTTAAGCACAGTAGAAAACAATACAACTTTGATTCAAACCATTGAGTTATCTGTTATTCTTAGAATAATCTTAAAACTAAACTAAAATCTATCATTTTCACAGAGGAATATTACATTTTTGCGTCAACTTTTAGTGTCTGTAGGCAGAACACAAATATGTAACTATAAAAGACTAAAACGTAAAATCACATTCACATCTGGCCGCTTCCTGAAAAAGATCGCATCGCTCTTTGTCGAACTTCCCTAGATAAATAAAAGGTTATGTTTTTATGGGGCCATAAAAAAACACAATCAAACTACTATGAAATAGACATGTACATTGGTCTTCTGCTACTGATAAAAAAAGATACTCTCTAACTCATGTCAGTTACAGTGGAGTCCAATAGTTTCACAATAAAACTATTATTATCATTATTAAATTATCAAAACCACTACAGAAACGTCTCAAAATTTCATCCAGGAAATGTCGCTCACTGTTAGTAAAAACACAACATCTGCAGCATCACATACAGGAGTGAAAGTGAATCATTATCCACACATACTCTGGATTAAGCTGGAACTTCTTCAGTTTTTCATCCAAACTGGAGATGTCTCTGAGGTCCGCCCCGATGATACAGTACCGGTCCGAGTCGAGGCTGTGGGCATCTGAGCAAAGAAACAACACACACACACACACACACACACACACACACACACACACACACACACACACACACACACACACACACACACACACACACACACACACACACACACACACACACACACACACACACACAGTGAAGAAGTTGGAAAAGATACGAAACAAATATTTTCTGAGCTAAACCACACGCTGTAGATATGTTATGTAATGAATGGAACGTTTGCTCATTACCTAGTAGTAGGGAATCTGTTAAGTGGGTTTCGATGAGGGGTTTGGACAGAGGCGGTTTTGTCCTAGTCAAAGAAAATAGTTTACATTCACTGTATTTTTTAGCTTTCATGGTAGTAATTGTGATAATATTGCACTTATACTGCAGTACACAAGATGTTTCTGACTTAATTATTCTTAAACACACACTTATAAAACACTTAGTCTGAATACTGGTAGCTATTATTTACATATAATAGACATATATATATGTATATAATAGTCAAAAAAATAAATCCTTACATACATGCAAGGATTTCATACAGTACAAACACACTGCGACTGATCCTTGAATTCTTGCTGTAAATGCAGCTGTGTCTCCCTCTACAGAGCTCAACCCCAAATTGCAATACATAAGCCATCATATATATATATATATATATTATACTTGTACTTCCTTACAATACCAGTTATACCAACTGTACTTGATTTTCCTCATCAATGCATGTTTATGCAGTTACACATTGCATAATATATAACCATAATAACCAGATCTTCTGGTTCTATAAGGGAAGCTTGTGGCTGATTTGGTTCATGTCTGTATAAAAATAAACCATAATACTAATAGTTATAATAAATAAAATAATTGCACGGTTGACTTACTTGATGTTGTGTATTTTTCTGGCCACAACTGTTGGAAAGTCAACTTCAAAGAACTTCCGTGGCATGAGGTTTTTATCCTATAGCACACACACACAAACACACAAACACAGTAAAGGTCTGTGCATTGGATAATACTTTGAAGGTAATTAAATGTACGCGACGCCACCGAGTCCAATCAAACAGGATCAAAAGCCACATCAGAACGGTGAGTCACGTTTAGTCGCTGCAATGCTGCAAACCTTAAGTCGCCAAAACGTGGTGTCCAGTCCAGCACCCAGGTTGATTACTTGACAGTTACACTCTGCTTTCCTTATGAACGCATCAAGGAGATGGTTAACTCCCTGAACGCGGGCATAGTAACCTGTCAAAAGGAGATAAGAGGAAAGTAAAATAAGCTAATAAAACACACAACATGGGATACTTCACATACATAGTCATCATCACTCTATGCACGGCACACATTCTTTCAACTCTGCAGTGTTGTGCGAATGAGGGACTCGCTGCAGACGATTCATCTCATGTACTGCCGATCCAGCGACTTGTAGTGCAGTTTATGAATGTAATAACTTGTACCGCATGAATGCCTTTCCATAGGCTTAAGAAATGCATGTGACAGAAGAGGCTGCATCACTTACCTCTGTTGATTTCTGGAGCCTTCCGCTCCCCCACAGATCTTACGAAATACTGGATATAGGGGTCCTTCCAGTAGCCTTTACTGGTAGCAAACCTAGAATAGGATTTTTTGGAATTAACCAATAAGAAGTAAGCACAAAGGATCACGACCTAGCTCTACAGATCTGTGCAGTTTTCTGCTCTATTTTTGGTTTTGCTGGTGTGGTCTAATCCATACATAGACCCATGTTGCTCTCTCTCTAGTTATTGGGCATTACTGTACATTACCACTGATAGCTTGATTACCTGTAGCTATGACATAATAGTATCATGACGCATTACCTTTAATGTGCATTAACTCCTTCAATCCAAGTCTCCTTAACGTGAAGCAGTTAAAGCCATACGACAGTAAGGTTAAATAATAACAATGTGCTGCAGCACTCCATGATGTTACCTTTTGCATATGGTTGCATCGTCACAGGTCGCCCTCACTGCTTCATCGGCAGTATCCGAGTCTGTGAAGGGTTGCCGGGCTGCCATTAACGATCCTCGTCGTAACGTGATGTTGTCCACATTAAAACTGTATGCGCTGCATAACCTCGTCCACCTGCTCTCCACTGGCTAGCTAAAAACAAGCTAACGGGCTAACTCGTTTTTGACAGGTGAGGTTATTTAACAAGACGAGGAAGAATGAAGAATGAAACTGTGAGCTTGGTCGGGTTGCTCAAGTACTTGTGTATAGTGAACAAACAACGAGTTGGATGAAAATGAGCGGTATTTTACGAGGGAGTAATATTTTGCTGGCTAATAACAACTCGCCGTTAGACACGTTGGAACAGTTCCGACTCCATTACAAACACTTCCGGTTAGCATTTTTCAGATTAAAAGTAGCCCTGCGGAGGTTCTCATTGAGCACACGAATGAACCCACCGCTACACAATCACAGAAGTATTTTTATATGTTGTGTGTCTAAATTATGAGCCAATGTCACCTTCTCCACTTGGTGCTCTACTGTGTTTTGCACTGATCATCGTCTTTTGGTAGACAGATAATAGGCCGGTTTAGCCATGCCAGGCTTTAATGGCTGAAATGGACAAACAATGTCATTAAACCAACCAATAAACAGGCAGATGGTTTGTGGAGTTTTTCTTACAGACACTTGTTGACGATCACTTTCGTTTCTGAAAGCCTTTTTACATTTAAACCAGGATAGTTTACTGCTCTGGTATTCTGTGGTAGAGTATCCCAATCCTAATTCAGAACTTAGAAAATATGATTCTGCTAAATAGATATAAATCAACTAAATCAGTGAAATATGCGCCTGAATAAGATGCGCGAGAGTTTTATTCTGAAAATTAGAGTGGAGTGGAGTTAAAAAGGAGCATTTACAAGAGCAGGGGAGTGACAGGACATCCATCAAGTCCCATGTGAAATATGGAATTCAAAGCAACTCAGTCTCATTTCCTCACAAATTGTCTGTGGAAATCCTGCCAATACAAAGCCAACCTCATTAAGGGCACCATATGTCACTCAGAAAATCAAGAATTACTTTGTGGCGTCTTAGGAATGGTGTTCGAATCCCTCAGAGAACCTGATGCAACATGTAGAGAAAGCATCTGCCAGATGCTCCCTCTCTCTCTCTCCCTCTCTCAGTCACATGAAAGAGAGAGGGAATTGTACTCCTTGTGGGAATAACTTCAGCAGCTTTATTAAAAATCTATTTGAGAATCCACGGAAAAAGAAACCATACAGCTGCAAAGCTTGCGGCAGAGAATTTTGGAAGACCTCAGCTCTGAACAGCCACATGCAGAATCCTACAGGCATGTACAATATCATGTGTGCTTCATGTACTGTTGCACATCATGTCTGTACACAACACGTGTCTCAAATATTTATAGATATAGATATAGAGATTTCTATCCCAGTTGGGAAATTGACAACCAGCTGAAAAGCTGTAAGGATCAATATCTTCGATCTTGCAGAAGCATAGTGCATTTGGCCTCTGAAGCCTGTCTCAGTCCTTTTACTGCATCAGCTACTTGAGTTGCATGCCATTAAGGGTTAGTATAGCCTTATTGCCTTACAGCAAAAAGGATGTGGGTTTGTACTAATACTTGTTTCACGTAAAACGTATTTTGTTTGATACAGTATTTTGTATCCTATAAGGATGAAAATCTCAGATAAACTAAGTGTACAAAAAGCGTTTGAAGCGTCAAACTATTTGTTAATCTATACAATATCTGCTTATCTTAATGGATTTATGTGGATGGATTAACAATTTAAAACAGCATAGTGTTTGGAGATGATCAGAGTGTAGTTTGTGGCTTGCACTGGAGACTATAACATATATTAGAAAAATAAATCTGACTTCTTCTGAATACACTGTTTAAATAAAGTACTGTTGTTTTTTTTAGATTTGGAGGCATGATATATTACAAAGAATTGTTTTGATCAATTTTGTAGCAAATGCAACAAAGTATCTGCCACCAAGCAATGTCATGAAACATTTTTTTTTTATAATGTGGCTCTCTGACTGCTTTTGCATCAAATGGGGTTTCACCTGTTTACCTCTAGCAGCAGGTGGAGCCTTATTAGAGGGTTTAAATACATTTGATGAAAGTAAATGCACAATTAATGTTACTCTGAAGTGTTCTCCTCTGCAGGAAGAACAACAAGCAACATTAGAAATTAATTTGTATACAGTCAGTATTTCTTAACAGTGGCACTTTTTGTTATTGTGGTACAGTTTTGTTTTCTGTAGCTTCATATGTGAGCGGGATTCTCCCGTCAGTGTCCAGAGGGAGGTGGTGCTGTCTGGCAGACGCTTTCTCCCTCTTTCTCCCTCTCTCTTTCCCTCCCTCTCTCCCTCCCTCTCTCCCTGGCAGTGACAGAGGTGAGCCGCTGCTGCTGCTCACTCGGCTCCCTGCTCTGCTCTTGCTCTGCTCTGCTCTGGGAGAAAGCGGCCGACGGATTATCCAGCTCGGTAACGTTAGCTCGTCGGCTAACGGGTCAAAGGCAGCAACCGAGACGAGCCATGAGAAGCCACTGCTGGAGCCGGTGAAAGTTGGTCAGGGCCGTTCATGCACGGAAACCCACTCAAAAGGAGGTTCTCGGATCATGCCGTGGCCTCGACGGGAACTTTTCCTCTAGAATCTCCGCTTGGGAAAGGCTAGCTTAGGGAGCTAGCGAGGCTACGAACTATTTTTAATTGGCTTTTGGGCTCAATGGCTCCTGCTTGTTTTCCCTGTCACGGCGACAGCTCGGAGAATTAAAACGGGGAGAGGCCCCGGGGAACTTCATGACAACCCAAAAGCCCGGCTTTTGAAGCGGTAACTTCAGGAAAGACCAGACTGGCAAGGGACCGAAAATGAAGAAGCAGTTCAATCGGATGAAACAGCTCGCCAATCAAACAGTTGGCAGGCAAGTATTGAAGTCTGCGTTGTTTACTGCTCACCGGCGAACTAGCAACACACTTTATGTTGGTCTTTTTTAAAGACTTCCGTTGAACCATACTTACTTAACTTTGTGGCAGTTTGTAAGAAAAGAAGAGAAAATCACATTAACTAATCTAATCAGTTGCTGCACGCAGACGGTGACGACAGGCTTTCGTGAATGAATGAGACGTGTTTAATGGGTGACAACCAGGCTTAAGGATTTGACTGTTGATTAAACAATCTGGATGTGGGGGATGCTTTCCCAACCAGATGTCCTCCTCACGAGACTGAATGAGCCACCCAGCACTGCCAGGAGCCCAATGATGAGCTCCTTCCTTTTGGACCGGTCCCCTTCTTTCATTATAAGGTTATTATAAGAGTAGAAGACATGTCTGATGGATTTAGGAGAACATACAGTAGGGCATGTGGCCAAAGGCAGGGATGCACCAATGCGTATTTTATTTGATATCTGAGATTTGTAACGGGACTAATGTGCTGCAGCGGGCGGATGAGCTGTTTATGCACTCTCTCACCATCAGCTTCTCTTTCACTCTGTGCTGATAAAGTGGCAGCATGAGCCGCCTCCATTTGTGAAACAGGAGACGCTCGGCTTCAACCAGGCATCCAACTTAAAACATCTAAAAACAGACTAATGTGACGGATAAGTGTCTGTCTGCCTCCACTCCAAGCGCTCTCTCCATCTGAACTTGTAACACACCGCAGTGTCTAGGCTATTAAAGTGAATGAATCCACCCTCTGATTAACAAAAGAGCAACAAAAGAGAAAGCATTCTGCAGTGTTGGGGCTCGTGAACTAGTGCCACTGTGCTGGTGTGTGACGACACCCACCCACACACACACACACACACACACACACACACACACACACTGTCCCTCTGTAAGCGGATATCTAAAGTAGCGATGGCTTCAGTCTGGCCTTGTGTGGACAGGAGGTTCTCATCACGAGAGGTCGGCTCTCATGATGTGTGGCGGTCTGTGTGCATGTGTATTTTGGGTGTGTGTGTGTGTGTACATGGGTGCCAACAGTGGTACCTCAGGTGGACAGCAGGTGCGCCCGAGTAGTGGACGGTACCAGGTAAAGGAAACAATAGTGTGTCATCTTTAAATGGGCGGAGGCAGCGTTGCCACATCGATTATAGTTTCCACATTCAGAAGCATGAAATATTTCCCTGGAACATCAGTTGCCTTTTAAAGTTGCTTCTCCTGCAGTTCACATCACCCTAAAGGGAACACATGATGCTGAGGACAAGGTGCTGCTATAAAGAAGAAAAAACTACCAGGAGGAAAAAAAGAGTCACATTAGCTTTGCAGTAAAACATAGCTCTTATTTATTCATTATAACACAATGTTTGGGCTGTTGCCCGTCATCAGAGCAACAAACATTTTGACTAAACCTTTCTGCTACTTTGGGGCGCAGCTGGAATACTCATAATTTCCTCACTGCTGTGCACCAGCAGTAAATTAGAACTGGAGAGTGTAATGCAGAAAACAGACATTTGTATGTGTGTGTGTGTGTGCATGCAGTGGTTGCTAGCTCTTCTGTGTGTACACAAGTAGCGTCCGGCCCTCGTATACACGATCTTCTGAAAGAGTGACCTGTCAGCGTTTGGATTAGGGGCGAGCGAGCCCGCTCTGCTTTGTCCATTAAGTTCAATGCCGGCCTCGTGCATCTGCGTCTGCAAAAAAAAAAAAAGAAGTTTGGATCACAGAGGCCCTCTCCGCTGCCCCCCTGGGTTCCTGTGATTGTGCAAAGGCAGAACACTGTGTCCAGCGAGCAGCCGCTCTGAGGAAGTCTCTCCTTCTTCTTCTACAAACAGGAAGCTGCCTCCCAGAGACGTGCTGGTGTTTTCTAGAGAACGGGAGAGAGAAATCTGGGGAGATTGATGTGGAGAGTGAAACTGAGGTGCGCGTGACTCATGCCAGGGAACATAACAATGATTTAGATGTCTTTGCGGAAGCATATTTTAGTTTGCTTTCTTTGAACTCTCTGGCCCCATACATGCATGCTTGCTTGCTTGCAGGTTAGCGTGGTTAGATGGTAACACCTTTTTAAAGAAGCTAACGTATGCTCGCCTGAAATAAGGAGTGCCTGCTAACGTCAGTAGAAATATTGTAATTTTCATACAGCAGGAGCTTATTAAAGCAATAGTTTGATGTTTTGGGAAATTCGCTTTCTGGCGGAGAATTGGACGAGCACATCAATCCGACTCTCAAATGTGTCGGTTGAATACGAAGCTACGGCCAGTGTAGGTGCTAGGCCTGGAAGATTTTAGATGACGTCACACATTAGCTTAGCATTAGTACTGGAAACGGCTAACCTGCCCCAACGGTCACAAAAACTGCCTACCAGCGCCTCCGAGGCCGCGTTCAGGTAGCCTTGCGTGAATAAAACACTGTCTCATAAGCCTTTAAACACATTCGTCTGTTACTCAAACTGAACTTGCATCATCTTTGACATCATCTGGGTTGGTAGGGTCGTGGTTTTGCCACAAGAGAGTAACGTCGTCAACTCATCCATACAGACATGAGCTTACAACAACTCACTGACCGCGTGTCTCTGTTCTGTAGCGCCGTGGTTGCCAAAGTGGGGGTCAACAAAACCCACAAATTGTTTAATTATCCCGCCCTGCACTTCAACTGAGAGATGGGACCAAGTGTCAACAGTTGCATTATGTAATCCTTATTTGACACAGCAGTGAGACCTATTGTGTCTGGAAGTCCTCGATTCACTCGAGATGGGGTCGTGTTGAAAAGACGCTCTCCCCACAGGGATCAGCAGCATGTCACTGTTGAATTAACGAGGACAGGCGACACCGGGCGTTCCCCCCCCCCCGTGTCTCACCAGGCCGGGGCCTCTGGGGACAAAGAGGCGTGTCAGGTGGGATGATAGTAAACTAAATATCATTTAGGTTCTGGACAAAACCAGCCATTTCATGGGGTGTGTTGGGAAATTATAATTGACTTTTGTTTACACATTTCTCATTGATTAATTGTTACATTGTGCCAAGAAGGAAGCGTCCTTCTTTGACACGCCGTACAGGTTTAGCTTATATTCGCGTCATCTTTTATACCACAGCAATACACATTTTGATAAAAGCCCTTCAGTGTTTATCCCCACGTTTCTGCTCGTTCTTGTCTCGGGCCAATGTTGGCTGAACAGCTCTCATAATCAGCCACATTACGGAGGTCGTATGAGCTGAGTCAGTCAGTTACACTCCTTTCATCTGGGTCCAGTATCCATTACCTTGTGCCTGAAGCTGCCAACTGCCGTTAGACGCCGGCCCTCCCCGCCTCTCAGCCCGTCTGATTGTGTCGAGTGGCCCGCTAACAGCCGCTCTATTGTGCTTTATGGCGGCGGTGTTCACTTACTCCCCTTTCCACTTTTAATAGTACATCGCCATGGTTACCGCTCTGATGTAGTGGCGGCGGCTGTGCGGCGAGCCTCCTCGTGTTGTTACAAGAAGTCACGTGTGACACACTTTCTCTAAAGGCCGCTGCTTCAGCGAGGGCCCCCCGACGGGGTCAGCTCTGTTCGCTCCGGGTCAGCTGATGTCGGCAAAACAATTGTTTTGTTTGTTGTTGCTCGTCCTCGCGGCCTTTTTCTCTTTTTTTTTGGGCCCCTGTGACACAGTGCTTTTTTTCGGGGTGGGTTCACACAAATGTTGCTTTTTATTGCGCTATAAGTGTCGTCACGTGATCATTCAGTTATAATCGGGTTAGGGCAATAATTGCAAATGTCATAAAAACACTTTTTTTTCCCCGGCTCACGTTGATGTAAGTAAGCAGAGCTCAATTAATAGTGGAAATATAGTGAGTGTTGCTCCATTTTTTTTTCAGGTAGAGTCCCAGTTGGATTTATCCTGTAATCTGCCCAAATCCCCTCCGACATACGTCCAGCTAGCACCTCCATAACCAAGGTTATGGGGGGGAAGTCGAGCTCTTTTGTGTGCACGCATACATGCCGAAGGATCAATTTGCACGGGCGGTGTGTGATCCACAGTCGTGTATTCACGACAACATAAGTCTGCTTGATGAATGCACGGGTTTTAAAGACTAGACCCCTGACAGGACCACATAAAGAGCTCTTCAGTATGTAGACATCACCAGAACATGGATTCCATATTGTGGCTTTATAATCACGCTCTGTACGTGCGTGTGTGTGTGTGCGACTTTTTTTCTTCTCTGCAGCTAGCTGGAAGTCTTGTCTGTGGGTTATTAGGTCCTCAGTCACTCCCTGACTTGGCTATGGCTCTCCTCCAGAGAAAATCTTTCCATTCATCCCCAGCCTCTCTAGATTAATCTCTTTTGGCACTTCTAGGAGTCTTTAACCCCCCCACCCCACCCCCAAAATCTATGTATTTGTATTTCTTTCCTTCGAACCCCCCAAACTATCATCCCATCTCTGTCAGTCTCTTTCTGTTTCTCTCTGCTCTCTGCCTGTGTGTTGTAATTGAAAGCAGCTGGGGCGAGGTTACTATAGTTCATAGAGCAGTTTTTTTTTTTTTGGAGGAGGGCCCCCAGTCGCCCAAAATGTAGGCAAGCCACTGTATACACGTCACTTCAGTCAGAAGGCTGAACTTGACACAACAATACCTTCACAGTCTTCATTTCGCATGACAGCAAATAGAGCAAGTTTATTCAACATTATATATAAATGTATGTAATTATCATACAACACTCGACTTCCTCTCAGGGTAATTACAAAAATCACATAATTCTATTTTAATGAAAGGCACTGTCTGATGTTGACGCATGTCTTGTACAGCGCCGTGACTCGTGTTTGGGAAATTATTCTGGTCCGCCATTTTTTATTTAAATCGTTGTTTTACTGTATGTAAAAGAAATGTTGAAATTCCTAGGGTTGCACCGAGATATCTGAGGCAATACAGACATTTTGTTTTAAGAGCGTCGCGTAGCAGCTGACCAGCATTCGATGCAGTCTCTGCATTAATAGCGTACAAATATTCCGCCATCAGATACATTCCTTAAGTTACGGCTCGCCATCAACTCCGTTTTTTTTAGCTCCAAAGCAATGCATGGCCTCATGTCATATTGGCATTATCCTTGAGTTGTAGCATCAGAGTTGGCATCAACAGAGTAAAAGTTGGATTGACGTAGTTGGATGTTTTTGTGAACGTGTTTGTCTGCAAATACACCGCAATCTAGTGCGGCGTTTTCTTTTCTCACAGTTGCAAGCGAACGATCTTGACCCACTTGACTGCCGTGCAGAAGCCATCAGCCAGTGTGTGCGGAGGTGTTGATAAGCAGTGTGAGCTTAGCCTGTGTTTCCCAGCCTTCTCCCTTTAAGTGAATAATCTATCTGACCTCTTCGGGTCCCAACTATTAGTTTGCTATTAATAGGCTCAGAGCAGAGCAAGAGCTGCATGGCATTGGCCACCCTGTGCACGACACCCTGAGCTCTTGTAAAAGCTCGGTGGCTTTTAAAAGAAATGAACACTCTCCTCCTGTGTGATTTAGCTTAACTCTGCAGTCGGAAGGTGTTGCTTCCGGCCTGTTGCGTGGCCTTGTTGAGCCATGGCAACACGCTAAAGAGACCCACCCTTTCCCTGGATGCCCACTTCAATACTTGTCACTATTTTAGAGTCCGAGCTGAGCGTGGAAACCAGTCTTTTTAAGGAGTGGTGTCATTTGTCTCGCAGATATTTTTACAGTGACTGCACACTGCGTTGATGTACACATGAACTTATCTGCTCTGGTAGTCTGTCGGCGCTAACCTGTGTGCTCTCTGTTGTCTTTTCTCACCCACAGAGCGGAGAAAACAGAAGTCCTCAGCGATGACCTCTTACAGGTAAATCATTGATCCGACCGGAGAGCTCCGAGCAGCGCTTAACACCGCAATGGCTGTTAGGCAGTGGCTGCAGTTACTGTCCATGGATAGTTTTTGCTTCAAAATACCCCCGAAAGTATTTCTATGTATGTTAAATTAAATCATTAAAAAAGGGTCAAACGTCGTCGTGCTCAGCGACGGCGAGCCTGCTGTTCTTTTTTTCTTTTTTTATCTCCCCCACGCCTGTAGTTTTAACACCTGTAATTTTCTCTTCTCAACACCTGTTAGACTTTTTCTTCTTTCCCAGGAAACTTCTGCTCCAGCTGTGCATTGAGTTCACTTATCTTCACATTACAACACGAGCGGGTGCTGGACGCAGAACAAACGCCGAAAGCGGTGAAGCGCGTCTGATAACGTGCAGCATTCCCGACTGGATTTATTTGGCAGGAAAGAGTTGGGATTGAAGCTCAATGAGCAGCTGGACAATGTGCTGACCGAGGCCAGAGAAAAGTATGCGGGTTTCCATGCCAGCCAAATGGCAGCTGATGGCACGTATTAGAGCCTCCTCTCTCTGGTTGAAGATTGCTCATCAGTGGGCGCAGCACTGGGTTGAAATTAGGACATGCAAACTTCTGGGACACATGGTTGAAGAAACACTTCTGTAGTAACAACGAGGGCTCAACAAGCTGCACAGAGATCAGTGACGCTGTGTTTATATATATATATATTTAAGTTACATAATCTATAAAGCTCTACGTATGCTGGTGCAGGGATTTCCCCGGGGCAGACAGCTGGTTGGAACAGAATATCGGCTGCTCAGCGAACACATTCCAGGGATGAAGATTGTCTTTGTGTTTTGAAGGGGAAGGTGTCATAGGTGTTCAAACAAACCCGGCATTACTCTGTGAGAACAGGCCGAGGCCACAATGCCTTTACTGTTTTTCTTCTCCCCACCCTCTTTTTTTGTAGCTGGTGCATAAACATACAGCGCTGACAAACACTTTTTGACACACCGTCTTCTGTCTCAGGCGTTGAGGTGAATGTGGGCCTTGTATGGGCAAAAAAGTGACGGCGAGGACATCAGAGTGAGACGTTGAACAATCGTTTCCGCTTCTGTTCTGGAAATCCGTGAGACTGTTTTGCAGTCTCCGTTTCCCACTTCACAGGAACCGATGAAGGGAAAAGGGAGTAAGGGATGGAGCAGTGGAACTCACTCAACCCCTTAATTCTCACGATAACTGTGTCGCTCCTCGCACTTGAAACGGACACAGTTTATCCATGTCCTGGAATATTCGTGCAGTTGTTTATATGCGAGCTATTTTAGTAATCTTCCTTTAATCACTCCCACCTAAAGAGCAATACGGGTGCCTGCTTGCATGCGCCCTCTTTAGTTGGGTGTAGCATTGTATAAGGTAGCAACCAGCTGTTGTTATCACTGTCATATATCCCGAATACAAACAAAGGGTATTTAGTTCTTTGGCACTGCATGATTCAACACTTACTGCGTCACGTTGTGCTATTTTTGGTTCGTTCTGTACTTGTCCAGACATGTTAACATCCTCTCTTAGGAACCAATAAACAAACACAGGCAAAAAGACAGACACCCTCTCTGTCTGCCTCCTCCCTGTCTATCCAACTCCGTGTTGGGATTCCCTGCTCTATGACACATCATGGGATTGACCAAGTGTTGACCTCGTCACATAGCGGGAGGAAGAGAAAACACGCACCCTGCCGCCTGCTGGGTGGACCTCTTGACTCCTCCGCATATTTTATTCTTTATCTTGGACCGTTCGGTGTTGTGGGTCGAACCCCCAATTTGTTACAATGGAAGGAAGAAGGATACTCCCGGTGCCGTGGAACCCAAACATTTCCAGTACGCCCACACGGTGGAACTTCGTCCCACTTAGAGCACGGGGAGGGGAATCCCCTGCTTGTTTAGTACCAGGTACTAACCGGGCTGCGTCTAACAAGTGTTCCCAAGCCTATGGCTTATTGAAGTGTGTGTTTGGCAAGTTTATATTTGACCCAGCTGTTTGGGGAATGCCGGGGGCCACCACGGGTCGGGAATGACGTCAGCGGGAGGCCGATATCTGCCGAAAGGAATTCCTGCGATCCCACTCCTGTTCTGTTTCTGGAACACAATTGTCTGGTGTTTTGGTTGATCCTCCCTGTGCGTTTGTCTTCCTCCATTTCTGCTCATTCTTTTTGCCCTCGAGACCTCAATGTTCCCATTTATATTTGGAACATTGTTTGTCCCAGCTCTTTAGTACATGTTTGTCCCTTTTTGAGACACTTGTAGACCACTCCTTTCTCTCGCCAGTTTAGCTTTTTAGTCTTTCAAAAAAAAAACACAAAAAACAACTGAAGACACACCTGTTCTGTTTTGGAAGCGGCGCATGCGACCTGCTTTTGACTTTCTCACAAGCGCTGCCAACTCCAACCAGTTCTTCGCATCGTCAGACTTTTAAGTAGACCCGAACGGTAACTTGCAGTCATCGGCTCTATTCATGGGGAAGTGACAGCCGGCCTAATGTTGACACTGACTGTCCCAGTCGGGCACCTGGCACGACAAGGACAGCGAATAGTCGTCCTGCGGAGTTTCAGTCGGCCTCTGTCCTGAAGCGTGAATAGCTGTGACTCTCATCAATGACGGTATTATCTCTCGTCGGGCTTAAAAAGCACAGAGTGGATCTGTGTCGTTAGGCTGGCAGACAGGAGGAAGCCTGTGTAATCCAAAAAGGACTGTTTAAACCCAAAGAGCCCCTCGCTCGCGGTCACGGCCCAGTGGCCGTTGCTATAGACACACTTCCGATGAGTCATGTGTTTCAAAGATAACATTCCAGCATTGTTCCGCGGGGACAAGCCTTATCAATCATGCATGAACTCTGACCCCCCGACTCCCTCAAGGCAGCTACAAATCAAATGTCTGCGAGGAACTGGACCTCATCAGCCATCAACGCTGCAGACACAGTGTCGCGGTGCTTTTATAGAGACACCGTGGGGTTCTAACGGCTGCGAGCCATGCGTGTGTTACCGTGTACTTGTACTGGAACAAACACAGCAGGATGGAGTACTTCACTTTCATTTTTAAAAAGCTACATTTCCACGACCAAATGCTGAGCTTTTACCAACACAAACGCTTTCATATAACCTGCAGCGTATACATTGTTGGCACCTTGCTGTGGGATGACGCATGGCGCGTTATCTAGAAGACGTTTTTGCTAAAGATCCGTACTTGCATCTCTTGTCTCCCGCACAGATCGAGCGGCGCATGGAGTTGGTGCGCGTGGTGTCCCACAACACGCACAAGCGGATGGTGTCATGTCTGCAGGGACACATCGGTGCCGACGCGGAGAAGAGACACGTGAGTCACCAAGCTCGTTGCAATGAAACGTTTTGTCACCGTAGCCGCAGTTTGAATAACTAACCAGATCATTCGCCTGTCCCAGGACGTGTAATGATTATTTTCAGCGCCCACGCAATTTGTTTTCATTCAAAGTGTCCGTATAGCAGGCCTACAGTCCATGATTTGTCTTTTGTGTTTTCTACCCCACACCACTCCAAAAAACCACAGTCCGTACCACGCCTCTATACAGGAAATGGTCAGGTAAAAACACAGATTACTTATTCCACCTCTCTGGTTCTCAGAACCACCACTCGCTCCGTTTCCCATTCAGACGTCTGTCGTCTTTACTCTCCGTGCATGACACTTTTGCCTTTGGGATTCTCTGGTAAAAACAGGATGTTGCCCACTCATAAATGTTTTGCACGGATGTAAACTGTGCAACTGTGTAAAAAAAAAAAAAAGCTCCAGTGTTTGATAGATGTCTCATTTCCCTAGTTGCCGTCTAAAATCCCTTTTTAACATCTGTATTTTCCTCCTGTGCTCAGAGAGCGCTCTTCCTCTTCCTGACTGTGCATTTACCGCTCAATGGAAATTCCTTGATGAATTTTCCATTGTGGCTTGAACATCAAATACTGAAGCTACTGTATAGAAATGTGTACCTTTTTTTTGTGCATATTTAGAGGTTTATGTCGCAATGGAAGTCTAATCATTGTCTGCATCCGTCCCTGTGCCCGCAGAAAAAGCTTCCTCTGACTGCACTCTCCCAGGCGATGGTGGAAGGCGGGAACCAATTGGGAGAAGACTCCTTGATAGGGTGAGTTTTGCGATTGAGTGACAGGCCATGTAAACAATGGCTCCTCCTTGGCAACTGTTGCTAAATGGAGCAGATGAGCCCCCAGAGAGCGTGAAATATGAGGCCGTGCATCCAGGGCGAGCAATCGTTCCAGTTTTCTCTTGACGGGACTTTCAGCAGTTCCCTTTTTTAAAATTTTTTTTTTTTTTTTAACGAGATTCAGATCATTCATCGTCAAGACAGTCCGTAGTTGAGGATCTAGAAAGTGAATGTCTGCTAAAAATCTACGCAGCAGCCATGTGTCTGTCTGAAAGTAATGAGGAAGGGAAAGTACATGAGGTGCTCTGTCAGCCTTAGACTGGGCTGTTCTTTTTGTATTTCAAGGCTCAGGGGTTTTCATTCCTGAATAACACTGTGATTCATGATCGAAAGATGAGCTGTCACTAGGCCACTGTGCTCCAGGCTTTGGGCAGCTGGAAATGATGATGATGATGACCGACTGTGGAACAGAGGAAGAGCTGGAACAGATTGTCATCCTTCTGTGTTGTTGTATCTTGTCGGGAGGATGTCACACCTTCACCTAATGGTGAGGATGTGATAATCGGGCAAAGAAACGACTTTAACACTCTTCTCTCTTTCTCTCTCTCTCTTTGTGATGATATGTGTGTTAACAGGAAGATGATGGAAGTGTGCGGCGAGGCAGAGAATCGCCTGGCATCAGAACTGATGCAACATGAGCTGCAGATAGAGAAGGACGTTCTGGATCCTCTCAGCCAGCTAGCAGAGGTAAGCGACCGCACACCTTCTGGACATAACGGCAACTCAACACAAGTGAAATATTAGAAATGATTTCATGGCTCTCGGCTTGTTTTTTAAGTGCACTCACACTCATACTATTTGCTTTCTCTGGGCTAATCATAGTGGAACAGATTATTTGTTAAAGTTTTTGCATTTTTTTTTCATCTTTTGGTTTTACACTGCCCCGTGGCGTTGGACTCTCATTGGCCTGTTGTGTTATTGCGACATGGTGAGGTTGGAGAAGGAGACGTAAAAACATTACAGGCTGTGGTTTTCCAAACATGAGTAACTGTTGGCTATCAGACATGTGAACCTTTGTACCCGTAAACCTAGCATCTGGGCCTGTTTGTACACCTGCACTTGTTACGCCTAACCAGCTGCTCTGCTGTTTGGTTCGGCTGGGGGCAAAGACCTCCATTTACAAGTGTCTTGCTTTAGTAAATATCTGCCATTTAAGTGTAGATAAGAGTAAAAGCCCCAACAGTTGGTGTATTTCCATTATTTACCATTAGAAGGCTCATCAGGAGAGAAAAAACCTAGGACATCCAGGAAGAACAATCCCAACAATTGTCAGATCTTTGTCATTCTGACTTCTCAGGCTCATTCAACTTGTATTTGTTGTGGCTGTAATGTTTTGTAGTTGGACATTCCCAACATCCTGAAGCAGAGGAAGCAGCTGGCCAAATTGGTGCTGGACTATGATTCTGCCAGAGCAAGGTCCGTCCGTCCACAGCTCACTGTGTCTCTCACCGTGTTGTACGCGTTGAACTTTGATGTTTTGAAGACTTAAAACAACCTCAGGTAGTCTCAGCTACAATTCCCAATGTGCCTTTTTGTCTTTCCACACTCAGATGGTTGCAGGCAACCAAGTCGATAATCTCAGGAACAAACACTCAAGCACTGACGGCCAAGGCTGACCTCCTCAAGGAGGAGATGGACGAGGCCATGAACAAAGTGGAGCTTTGCAAGGTAACCGGCATCAGTAAGGATGAGTCGTGGGTCTGTATAAGAAGACTTTATTATAGTCGTGCTTATCAATATCATAGCGGGCCATAGGAGAGGGCATTTATAGAGTTAAAGCAACTGGAATTAGGTCTCATCAGATGTTTAAACTGGGGGAAATGAATAACCACAGCAAACCACTGGACTTCCCAAGACCCTTGGGCCCTCTGACCCAGTTTACTGACACACACACACACACACACACACACACACTGAAAATGCCCCGTCAGCTCACCACGTGTGCGTGCGTGTGTGTGTTTGCATCTATTGAACTGAACCACTGGTGAGTTTCAGTGTGTAGTGGCTTCGTGATGCGTCAGGTTTTCTATCCAGGAAGCGCAGAGCCTTGTGTTTCCCTTGCAAAAGTTTCCCCCTCCCACTCTCATTGAGTGCTGCCAGCAGCAGGAGGATTTATGACTCACGTAGTGCACGGACCAGCGGCTTAGCCGAACACTGACGTCTGCCCTTGTGAATTGTCAATTGACGCATGACACAATGTGGTGGAGATGACTAAAGCTACACTTTGTCTCATCGACTGTTCTTATTGTAAAGCACATTGTGACCGTATTGAGGTTACGTCTGTCATCTTCCAGTGCTCAAAATTTAAATTCCTTCTTTGTTTTTTTAATCAGGATCAACTCGCTGCAGACATGTACAGCTTCTTCTCAAAAGAAGGGGACTATGCCTGCTTCTTCGTAACAGTGAGTACAGCGTGTCGAGCCATAAACTGGTGTATTTGCATGAGTAACTGGGAAGCACAGAGCTGGACAGCCAATCCCTTTCCCTTTTGCTGTCGATGTCTTTTACTGCTCGTCTTCATCGACTCACCCTCATCTGTCTCTCCCTTGTGGTTTCTGTCTGTGCAGCTCTTAGAAGCTCAAGCCGATTACCACAGAAACTCTCTCACTGTCCTGGAGAGTGTCCTGCCAACCATCCAGGCTCAGCAAGGTATGACACGCGCGAAACGTGCCTTTATGCATACAGCAGCTATTAACACAGAAATAAAAGACATACAAGAAGGCTCTGCGCGGTACATAATATGGAACCACTATACGCATTTCCTGAAGAATGCACCTTTCCCCCCCCCCGAGTGACTCCCCCTGGTTTTCTTTGGCCCCTGTGTTGTTTGGTATCCCTTTAAAACAAACCGCCTCCTGTTGAGCATAGGAGAAGTGTGAGAAGCCTGCTCAAAGGTGAGCTGACAAGTAGTTGCTCGGAGCAGAAAACACTTTCCTATCCACCCTTCACATCGGCAGGGGAAATAAAACCGGCTACCGTACCCTTCAACAACATCACTCTGGTCTGTTAAAGGCCCCTGATTATAAAAGAATAGCCTTTTTGTTTTCTCCCGCTCTCCAAAAATATTCTAATGTTCCATTTTACAAACATAATACCTCCTCTTTTTTCTTTCTTTTTTTTTTGCAGCCGTGACGATGGTCTTATAGAGGGGATCTTGTTTTATTTTTTCTGTGTTAAACACATGTGGTCTAAAACCAGACGAGCCTGGTCTCCCAGCATGTGGCGATGACTCATGAACTCCTCACACACACCCCCACCACTTCTCACATCACACCCACCTGGGTTTTGCAAGCGCCCCCCCCCCCCCCCCCCCCCCCCCCATCTCCCTCCTTTGCCTCCCTTTTCACTAGCACATTAGCTCACACACACACAGAAAGAGGACTGAACAGTCACTCCTGCTGACGAAGGAGCATGTGGTTATTATTTGACGGCACCCTGAAGGGGGAGTGACTGGTTAGGAACTGGCCTCAGGGAGAGGTTTTGACCCAGAAATCTGCCATCTGGACCCAGCAACAAGCCTGTTCACACTAAATCCTGGGCCAGCGCTGATTTTAAGAAGTGTCTTCTATGTTGCATACCAGACGATACAAACAATTTGCAACAGCAGAAATGATGCTAATGAAATGACAGTGCAGCGTCACTGTAATGGCTCTCTTTGCATTCAGACTCGTGGACGGAGAAGCCGGCATTCGGCACCGGGCTGGAGGAACACCTGAAAAGGAGCGGAAGGGAGATCGCTCTGCCAATGGAGGCCTGCGTCATGATGCTTCTGGAGACCGGCATGAAGGAGGAGGTAAAGAAAAATGTGGAGAGACGATCCTCATACACCGCCCTGTTCGTATAGCATCCTGCATGATCGTTCTGCTGTATGGGTAGAAAGACGCAAGCGTTGATCTGCCGAGTGAAATCAAAATCGATACTGATCATCCTCTCCTTCTGTAAGCTGTGTGTGACACCACTGTTCCTTTTTGTTTTCCTTCTCTTGCCATGCAAGTGAAAAAGAAAGCGCTGGCACAGCTCATTAAAAGTCACACGGAGCTGTGGCTGTGATTAGCGGCATAATTGAAACCAAGCTTCGGACTTGTTTTGTTCACATGAACGTCTTCAGACTCGAGGGGAAAGGCTGATAGACGAACCACAGACGGGAGGGGAAACTCCTGCATCTCTGTAACGCTGTTCCAAAGAAACTGTCGGCCATTATGCCGCAGTGAAGATTTATATGTGTTGTGAGGTCCCTCCCCGGTACAAATATAGAATACAATAGAATCTACTTGTCTCCTCCTCATAAATCAGAGTGTGTACGTGTCTGTGCAAAAGAGCTACAGTGTGCGAGTTTTAACTGCAAAGCACATTATTTGTCGACCTGTATTCATTCCCTGGTGAGTCCAGTCCGTGTCATTATGGTGTGAAGATGGCCTTTGTTTACGCGTCAAAGTAAAGAGCGTGCTGCGCTGCGAGTGGTGGGTGTGTTTGTTTGCCTGCTTTAAGGTTTCATTATGTGCAGCTGGCGGGGGGCGGGGGGGGGGGGGGGAGTGTACGTAGTGGATTTATAAGGACAGTATCTGTAATTGAGTGTTGGGGAAGTGAGTGTGTAGGTTTCAGAGAGCGCACAGGGTCTCTTGTGTTGCGCACATTGAATGCCCGCTTGTGTCTTTTTGTTTGTTTGCTTGCGATGTGACTGTGTGTTTATTCGTCTTCGTGTGTTTTGTGTTTTTTCAGGGGCTGCTCAGAATCGCAGCCGGGGCGTCCAAGCTGAAGAAGCTAAAGGCAGCGCTGGACTGTTCCACGTCACAGCTGGAGGAGTTCTACTCCGACCCCCACGCCGTCGCTGGTACGTCCCAAACCAGAGTCGTGTTTGAAGTTCATTGTTTTCCTGGTGTATTACTTGGACCAATTCCACAATTTATGTTTTGTTAAAATCCAGAAACGAGTATTGTTGTATACTAAGGGCAGTTTAAACTTATTTAAATGTCCAGTATTTATTTCTGTTTTCACGTCATCTCAGAAACTACTAGTCACTTTCTCAAAACCTGCCACCTAACATTTTGAATAGTGTAGGACTTCCCAATAAAGAGGTCCGAACTATAGTTGATATTTAACTAAATGTACAGTATTTCCCAGTTTCACTAATCCTTTTGAAAGTTATAACAGGCGATGTTTGTTTGCTTGTAAAAGAGGCTCAAATATTCAAACTATATGTGCGGTCGTGTTGTTTCAGGAGCTCTGAAGTCCTACCTGAGGGAACTCCCTGAACCTCTCATGACGTACCAGCTTTATGATGAATGGATCCAGGCCTCCAGGCAAGGCTCATCAACATTATCACTGTACAGCAATGAGAAATAATAGGATGATTCATTTGGGACATTTAGCCGTCCGGAGACTGACCTAATAATGTGCTCCGCTATTTCCTTTTCTATCGCTCCAGTGTGTCAGACCCAGACAAGAGGCTCCAGGCGCTATGGGTCGTATGTGATAAGCTACCAAAGAACAACAAAACCAACCTGAGGTTAGTTCTTTATTTCTCCTCTCTTGTACGAGACACTGGTTGCAGCCGTGCTCGTTATAACGCCCGTGTTTGCCTCGCAGGTATCTGGTGAAGTTTCTAGCCAAACTGGCTCAGGACAGCGAGGTGAACAAGATGACTCCCAGCAACATCGCCATCGTCCTCGGACCCAACCTGATGTGGGCCAAGACTGAGGGGTGAGAGGGGATCATGTGTCGGTCGCTGTGTAAAAACAAAGGGAATGTAATAACCTCTGAGAGGCACGGACTCTTGTCCGGGGTGGTGAAGAGGATAGCCGGTTATTTTAGCTCATTTCAGCCCTCCCGTTATATTAGAAAGCATCTCATTTCTGCTCATTTCTGTCCGTGTCCACCCAGGAGTCTGGCTGAAATGGCTGCAGCTACCTCTTTGCACGTGGTGGCCATTGTGGAGCCCATCATCCAGCATGCTGACTGGTTCTTTCCGGAGGGTAGGTTCATGCGTTTCCTCTGCAGCAGTTTTGTAGCCAATCAGGACCTATTTTGCACCAGGGATTCACGGTGAATACGATTTGATAGTAACTGCCTAGAAATAAAGAGCGAGTCAGCAGTAATCAAGCTCCCAAGGACCAAGATTAACATCCCTGCTGTGTCTGCCCTGGCTCAAACTGTGGTTTGAGCTTTGGAGGTCAGCCCAAAGGCTGCAATGAAAACTTAGAAAACAGATGTGATATATTCCCCTTAATCGAGTTAGTTAGAAGAAGTCAGTCAAGTACCAGTATGGTCATTGGATAAAGACAATTATACATAAGTGTGTGTGTTTGTGTACTCTACTTACGCCTTCACTTTGCGACTTCCTGCCCGGTTTTTGATGCAGTTCGTAACTGTAACCGGTTGTCTTGTCGTCTCTCTCCGTTTTCCTACAGACGTGGAGTTCAATGTGTCCGGCATGTTTGCGATGCCCACGCCCGCATCCAACCACAACAATCACCTTGATTACGACAGTGGCACCGTCGAGAGGAAGAGGCCCGGCAGCATGGTGGGACCGGAGAACGACGCGACGCGCAAAGACAAGTAAAACCACCCGGAGCTGCTCCGCTTAAACCGTTACTAGAAACCACGCCTTGTTCCCACGGCGTTCCTTACTTGCTCCAATTAATTGCTTTGGAAATAGTTTAGCCTTTAATCCAGCTGCTTTTTCTGATCCCTTTCTGTTGCTTGTAAAACAAAATGGTTGTCGATTTTGATAGAATCCTTTAAATATGATCCTCTGCGCTGTTTTTAATTGCTTTCTGTCTGTAGTGGTGATTCTCTCTCTCGTGGTGGCCATAATGTTTGATCAACGCTTTGGTGTTTTTTGTTTTTCTCCTGCACTGTCTCCCTTGCTCTCCCCGTGTAGCACCCCTAACAAGTACTCGGACCACACCCTTCGTAGAGGCAGTAACACCTTAGGTAGAAAGCAGCACACCTCACCCGCCTTCCAGCCTCCTTTACCCCCCGTGGAGGCCCCGGCGCAGGCCCCCCCCCAGCCCTCGGCTGAGACCCCGCCGCAAACTCAGTCAGGGGGTTCAGGGCCTGACGCCTCCCAGCAAAGCTTGGCGCAGAGTCTGGCTGCGCTGGCGGCCGCTCAGCAGCTGCTAGCCCAGCACACAGAGGAGCTCAGGTAAGGGCGGCCTCTCTGCATCTCTAGCTGCAGGTGCAGAATGACACAGCATGCCACGCAGACAGACACAAATGCTTTCATACTGTTCATGTGATGGGAAGACGTGAGTGCCTTCTCTAAGAGGTCTGTCTGATTGGCACCACCGCCGGTTCCAGCTATGCAGACGTGTCTTGACTTCAGCCCCCAGACGGCGGCACAACAATGGCCGCTGTCATTCTGCTAGCATTCACTCCCAGGGCCTCTCGACTTCACATTCCCTCCGCTTTCCTCCCCAAATCACTGGAATCAGCAGGAACCCTCACACTAACTGGCCCGAACTGCTTTGGAAAGCCCGGACGTTGGTGCCTGTTATGCAACGTCTGAAGGGTGTCTTTGATTTAGCTGCTGAAAGGACAACCTTCATATCCAGACAGATTGGACTATTCAGCTCAGCATTCTTTTGGTCCTACAGACTATGTTGGCAAAGGCACATTAAGATGAGACACCCAGATTAGAGTAACCTAACCTTTTTTAATAAAAGAAAAAACACACACACACACACAGAGGTGGATGCTGTTGTATGAGCATGCAATAACCAGAACTCCAGGAAGCAGGAGTATGCAGGTTTATAAGACTTTCTTTTTTTCTTTTCTTCTTTGTCTCTAAAGTAACCCAAAGCAACGTGACACCACGGCTGGCCCAACCCCACTGCTCCAGAGGAACGGCTCTGGAGGAGGGGGCCACGCTGCAGGGCAGCTGGGCACCGGGTCCCCCGGGGCTGGATCCATGGGGCCCAGTCCGCATACGTTGCGTAGAGGTAAGAGTCTGGCTGATTATTATTATTTATTTTTTTGCCTTTTCTCAGCTTTTATAGCTGGCTTCAATTCAATTCATTGTCATATTATTTTTATGCAGAAACAATTGCACTCATTCCTCCTTTTTTCAGTTTTTATTTGTATTTCTGCTGAAATGTATTGATATGACCGTGTGGGAGCGTTGTATGTAAAGCAACGTGTCTGAGCGTATAACTTGTATCTGATGACATTTACAGATGGACGTAGCACGTATACTGTCAGATATTATATTTGTTATTCTTTTCCACCTGTAATCACAAGATTTACCATCATTTCCAGGTACCAAGAAGCAGGCTCCTGCCCCTCCCAAACCAATGAACCCTCCACCCAGCCAGCCTTGTAATTCAGTGAACCACGCCTCCTCCTCAGGCTCGTCCCATTCCCTCAGCCCCAGTCCCAGACCCTTGTCCAGCCACTCGCCCACCTCGCCCACCTCCCCCACCTTACAGCCGTGTGCCACGCCCAGACGCCACTCCAACAACCAGCCCCCGATCCAAGCACCCAGCCACCCGCCTCCGGAGCCCCCGTCACCGGCCAGCCCTCCAACGCAGCCCGCGTCGCTCGGCCAGCCCGGCGGGGACCAGCAGGGCTCGGACCCCTCGCCTCCGGGCACCCCGACCCCTCCAGGCACCCCTCCGCCTTCCGCCGCCGCCGCCCAGGAAGTAGCCCCTCCGTCCCCGTCTCCCTACCAGTCGGGCTCCCTTCCCCGGCCGCGACCCGTCCCCAAACCCCGGAACAGACCCAGCATCCCTCCGCCCCCGCAGCCCAGCGCACTAGCCGGTGACACCAATGGGATCTGTGCCACTACTTACAAGATGATAGGTGAGTGGTGTCTCTCGTTGAGTTTACTGCATCGAAACGTTTACCGTTTACTCACCGCTGAAGACGAATGTGCTCTCTTTCTAACGCTGTTGCATTGTATAACCTCCACAGGTTAACGAGGCACTTTTGAGAGGTTTGTTGTAATTAACCTTTTCATTAGCAGCACCTCGTCTCTTTTTGTTTACCTCCCAGACATGTTGTTGCCTGCTGCCTCCATCAGTCCTCATGTACCTACTGAAGCCCTGATGCACGACTGTCACACTGTGTATCACAAATGCACTTTTACGTTAGTTTTTCCTTGTTACCCATCTGTAGATGGACTGATTAGGTTCAATTAAATTAGTCATATCCCTATTATTCTATCTGTTGTACATATTTGCATTAATGTTAACATCTCCTGAACCAACACTGGCAAGATCCTGTTCCCTCCAGAAGGTTCATAAATCAGTAATCTAACACAGAACTTCATTTTTAACACCAGAAATGGGGGCATCTGTTGAGCAACAAAAAAAAAGACCACCATATGCAATATGACACGTCTTCCATCAGGGCTATCGTTTCTCATGAGTCACTCATCGTCATTCACAGCCACTGAAATGTTATATCATTAGTAATACCAAAGGGCTTTAAAGCTGAGGCCAAATACAGGTTTACAAACCCCCCCAACTGTCGGTGGGTTGACGCCGGCAACAGCCGTGACCGGACGCAGTATGTTTTGGCTCGTCCGTGTGCACGTCTGTCACATCCTTGTGAATGCGATATCTCAGGACCGCCATGTTGGAGTTTCCTCAAATTTGGTTCAAACGTCCTCTTGGACTGATTAGGATTTGTTGGTCAAAGGCCACTGGGTCCTCACATCTGTCCCGTCCTCACATCTGTCCCGTCCTCACATCTGTCCCGTCCTCACATCTGTCCCGTCCTCACATCTGTCCCGTCCTCACATCTGTCCCGTCCTCACATCTGTCCCGTCCTCATTGAAAGCAATACCTCAGGAACGCCTGGAGGGAATTTCACAACATCTGACACAATCATCCGTTTGGACTCGAGGATGAACTGAGGATTATATTATTATTATTATAATAACATTTTTGTAGCACACTTAACTGTGACTTTATGACATACTGTACTATGGCATACTAAGGTATCACTTTTTTTGGCATTCTATATAACAGCCTTTATTACAGTTTTCATGACTTACTTTACTATCAACATTTTTATGGCATACCTTACATTATTATGACGTACTATACGATGACTTATCATATACATTCAATCACTTTTTCTACATACTACATTATGACATTTCTCTGACGTACTATACTATGACATTTTGGAAGGCCGACCCAATTGTGAGTTTTATTTGACAGATTAGACTTTGACATTTTTTTAATGGCATACATTCAATGACGTTTGACATACTGCAGTATGAGGTTTCTGATTGCTTATTATTCACTGAGTTTTGACATGACTTTGTTTGACATATGTATGGCAATTTATGTCTCACTAAACTGACTTTTATGACATTTATACTGGCATAGTAAACTCTGACATTTCTTTTGACATACTATATATACTATTAGGTTTTTTTTTATGATTTTGTGAAATACTATATCGTGGCATTTTTCCACTTCATTTATTATACTGCTCTGGACACAGACATCAATATAAACTGCAGCTGGTTGACGGAGTCATCCAACCGCAAATCAGTAATTCTACTTTGATAATGTGAATCATTTCGTATTGTTATTCATTGTATGACATGATTCATACAATGTGTCCATGTGTCACGCATGTGTAACGCATGTGTAACGCATGTGCATGTTCTTGTCTCGTCACTAACATCCCGGCTGAAGATAATGCACATGTTCAGAACCAACAGTCGGCTCTATAACACACACACACACACACACACACACACACACACACACACACACACACACACACACACACACACACACAGTCAAAGATTTAGCTCTTTTGTGAATTCAAATCTAAAACTGTAGATTTCCAGTAACACCTTCTGCACAGCTCTGATCACACAGCTGAGGAAGTCAAAACTGCTTTCACCACACTTCACGTTTTCCATCCACTTTCACTGCTTTCAGTGTGTGGTGGAACACCGCCACCTGCTGTTCAATAATCCCCCCCGACTGTGCTGCTGTTTGCGCTGCTGCTGCTGCTGCTGCTGCTTCAGCTATGGAAAATATTACACGGCTGCATTGAATGGCATAATTGCAACCGCTCTAAATGTTTTCATACTCCGGGGACAAAGCCCCACATGTTTGTGATTATGGCCACTGTTCATATGGAGTGGGCTTGAATAGTGTCTTTATCTTCTGAGCATGTTTATGTAATGTTCTGTGTGAATTCCAGCACGCATGAAAAACACATTAACCATGAGCACAAGCGGTTACGGAATCTTTTCGAGTAGATTCAATCGTATGTAAAACATGTTTGTGATAATTGTCATTTGGTCGCTATTCACTGTCTTCCTCACTCAATGTGACTTTTTCCCTCCTCATCCTCTGTCTTGCTCTCTAGACCCGGCGATGTCTTTCAAAGGGCTGAGTCGAGCTTTGGTCCCCGAGTTCGCTGTAGACCAGCAGACCTCCTGCGCCTCCGGCCCGCCTCCTCCCAAAGACTGTGACCTGGACACTGAGAGCACTGTCCTATAAGGAGGAGACCCCCCCCCCCCCCCCCCCCACCCCCCCTCCACGCACCTCCTCTCATCGTACACACGCCTCACGTAGACCACTCGCGTTTCGTCCCGGCCCATATCTGCAGCACTCCTCTGCCCGTCTTGCTCTCCCAGTCCAGCCTGTATGGAGGACTTTACTGTGACTATAAACCCCTTCTGGTCCACCACGGTGGAAGCCCACAGCTCTCGGTAAACAGGGGCTATGATAGTGGATTATGTTGAATAGACGAGGTTAATGTGTGTTGATTTACTTTGACAGGGAGCTGCTCTTTTAGCCGATTATACAGCCGATGATGTCAGTGTCTGTTTCATTCTCGGACTTTTAACCCGGAACCGAATTATGCAAGAATTTTGATAATCAATTAATCATTTTTTTTTTTTTAAGCAAAAATATCAAAAAAACAAGCAACTTCGATATGTTTTTGGAAATTGTAAATGCGCATTCTTTCAGTGTTTTGGGACATTTTAGAGACCAAATGATGAGCAGATGAATTGCTGCTCTTGTCATAGGGCGAGTCACCACATTGGACCAAACCACCACAATCGTCAGGTAGCTCTCGTTTCCAGTCGAACTGTCACTATCCATTATTTACTTCCAGTCCTCTTGACCTCCACAGAGGCACCAGATGTGGTCCTGAGGAGCCTTAGTGACGCAAAGCCTCCACTGTATAACGCGACACACCGACGCCACCGTTGATCTTAATACTGCGCTTCCTGCAGATCAAGCTCCAGACAATCACACAGCAGAGGACCGCTGATTATGACATCAGACAACCGTGTCAATGATGAGCAATATAAGGCATGGGTACCGGGGGAGAATGCCAAAATGTGGACTGGCGAGACTCGTTTTGGTGTATGGTTTTGTATTTTTTTTTTATGTTTAAAAAAAAATGGCCTTAGAGTGAGCAATTGAAAAAAAACTAGGTATTTCTATAGCATGGGAGGGGAAGTCAGCAGGTGATGTAGAAACCAAAACTGTTGCTTTAAGTGTAGCTGGTGACTGCAGGTTTCCGGTCGTCTCAAACACTTGATTTTTGGATGGAAACCCCATCCTGTGTTGTTCCCTCACTCCTGTATTTATTTACCGATTTAAGAAAAGAAACACACACATTCCCTGTGGCTTGACGTAATTAATGCAGTCTTTTAAATGTAAATCATGCCTTATGGGTTCCTCCCGGGAACATGTAATAAGCATTTACCTATTTACTGTATGGAGAATATACTTGGCTCCGAGTACTACAGTATTTCCAAGAAGCCGTCTTGGCAACAAGTATGTTTCAGGGACGTAAAGGAAGGTAATTTGACCCTCTGCAATAGAAGTCTTGTATCGTTCCACAAAGAGTTGTGTATTTCATGTGTTTTGGTTGATTTCTCTTTGACTTTTATGAGCAGAAGTAGCAGGATTAAACACCCACCCAGCCTGAAGAGTCAGTATTTTGCCTTTCTGTTTTTGCATCGATCTGTGGGGGGGGGGGGGCATTAAAACGCATCAGGCTGCGTGTGAGTGAATGTAGTGAAAGGACAATTCTTACCAGCCTGAACAGAAAGATGCATAAACGAGCTGATGTTGCACTTGAGCGCAGGCCAATGAGTGGTTTCCTAGTGAACTGGTTTAGAGGACATTTTACATTTTTTTTTTTTCAGTCTTTCCCACTGAGCTGAGAACATGCTGCGCTGTTAAACCTCGGTAGTGATGTGGTGTTAGATTCTTTTATTTTCTTTGCCAGGTCAAAAGATTAAAATTTGCTTTGTTATATTTTCTGTGCAAGTTTTTTTGCTTTTTGGCCTCGGATGTAATGCGAGTGAGTGTGGTTCCCAGAGAACTGACCCAATATGGTACCAATGGAGAAAGTCTTGGATGCTGCAGTTGTAACCCCCCCCCCCCCCCCCCCCCCCCTCTGCTCCTGTACCTCGCTGCCTTATCCCCGTGTATTAAAGGGAGCTTGGCATCTCAAAGCTCTGCAAGACGAACAAATGCCATTAAACTAGAATTGGTAATGCTGCATTTTAAGCTCCATAGTTTTGTATGTATGCCGTCTGGTGAGCTTAAATATGGAAAAAAAAACAAAAAAACATGTAATATGTATGCTTGGTTATACACCTTTCCAAAGAAAATAAAGTATAAAGAAACTATTTAAATCTACTGATGGTTTATGTTTGTGTACAAATGACGACGGCAGTTTTTACTTTCAGGCATGATATAATTTTTATAGATCAAAAACATATCCTTCATTTGAAAGCATTGAACAGAACGTAAAGGTTAAACATGAGCAACTCTTGGATGAAAACATATAAAACGGTTATAAAAGGGAGCCTGCGGGCAACCAATAAATAAACCTATAACTAGACCAACAGAACTGTGTTTACTTTAAACCTAAATATCCAGGGAGGGGAAATGCTACCAGCTGCACATCTTAATACATTAACTGCACCAACATGCAATTGATTCGGACAAGACGCACCGTTACCACACTAGTAGCAGCTAGGATTGCATTTCTACGAGATCACTAGTCGCCTCGTGAGCCTGACTAAAGCTGCGCATAAAGAATAAATAAAATGGTACATTTCCAGATGACACTCTTGAATACGAAAATAAACTAAAGACACACGAGCATACAATACAAAATGGAAAACGATGAGCTGTGCATAGCAAAAAACTGTGAATTTACACTCAACAATAGCTCATCAACATAATTACGACACAGCTACGGGTATTCTGTACGTTAGATGAGTCAAGAGAAAAGCAGGAAATGACCATTTACAGTCGGTAGTACAGGTTGTTTTTTTGTTCTTTCCCACATGCGCATTTGACATTCATTCACTCAGAGATACTTGACAAAGTGCCAGCAGCACACAGCTGAGCCTAATCACAATAAAGCTGCCTCTCATCTTCCTGTACTGACGAGAACAAGACACGCGCTATGGAACGGGTGCTCTGTGAGCCGGCGTTCACCATGTGCTGATGTAGTTCAGTGTTGCCTCGCTGTGGAAGGTGTTTCTGAATAATGTTTGGCAAATGAATAAGTTACGGAATGAATCTCGAGTCCACGCGGGCAAAAAAAATCACACCGCTGATGCTGATTGGCCGATGACGAAGGAGGCTCTTCCCGGTTCACGCGCTGCACGCTGGGCCTGATTGGACAGAGTTCAGTCCAGTTGGGATGTGATTACTGGAGTCTATAAAAAGGTGGATGACCTCATGTCTAAGCCACTGAAGCAAAACATATAATGATGTAATCACAGTTGTAAAAGGAATCGCATTAGCAGTAACGCGGCTAATGCGATTTCTCTACGAACACGTGTTGTTGATTTATGCTGAAAATCATGGAAGTGAGGCCAGAAGAATTCAAATTCTAGAAGCGACTTCATAGATAATTGGGTAATTAAATTACCGCTGAATACTTAATGTTGAATTTAAATACCACTGAATTTGGAATGATTGAAATAATACCATCTATTTGAATTTATTCGAAGATTCAAAAAATTCTGATGGAAATTTAGTTGTGCAGGGTTGCCAGTTGCTTAATGTGGATACGTGTTAGAAAAAGCTCCGATGTCCATCATTTCTGAATCAAATCATGCTGTATGGGAAGCAGTGAGAGCTCCGTACACTAAACCACACCTGTGAATCACCGTGCCTCTAGATAACCGTCGTCAGTCTACATCTACGCTTAATCTTTACAATTTTCAAATATGATCTGATAGAAAATATAAACTTTATATAGTCATGTAATAAACATAGCAAGTAATCTAAACATCCAGACCAGTTGTTTTTATTACTTACATCTCATTGTAACGCAGCATCAAGATGCACCGGAGCGATCAAAATGTGCATGTATGGTTTCCCTAATGTACTTTTATCCTATCTACTACTATGTAATGTTTGTATTAAAGGTGTAAATAATGTAAAGACTGGTTCGAGTCATCAGTGTGCGGCGAGTTCCTGTGGACACCTGAATGTTCCTGCTCTACCCAGCACCTGAAATAACAGTAACGTAGCACACGGAGCACTCATTAGCTGCTGTGACTATCTACAGATAAATACAGTGCATCTTCATTCCGTTTGCTGAAGCAGACGTGGCCTCTGTTCCCGTCGGGTTGAGTGTCTCTGTGCGTGATCTTGGCACTTTGGTTGTGGAGAGCAGAGTGAAAACGGAGCCGGCCGGCCTGTCGATTTGGCCAGACGTCTGCCCGCACGTCTCGCCTTTACCAGGCCAGAGGGGACGACAGCCTGGGACTTCTGGGGTTTTCTGGAGTCTGGGTTTCAGTCAGGGCTCTCTGCAAGACACAACCCAGAGTCTCATGTGATCGATACTTATTTCAACACATCCTTTTCAGATTTGGAGCACATTCGGTCACACATGTTTAAAATAAAAACATTCATATATGAACCTGTGCATTATTTGAATAGCTTAGTATTGAATGCACAATAAAGAGGTATGTTTATACATGGCACTAGGCCCAGTTTAATACAAAATATATTATACACTATATATAGTCGGGGGTCCCTGCTCCAGCTCTCTATCCTGGGGGTCCTTGGCCTGAAAAACGTTGAAGACCCCTGAATTAGAACGTTGAGGTGTCGTCCTATGTATAAAGCCAAGGTGCTTGTGCAAATTACTCCACAAGAGGACAGCTGCAGCTCTGAGGTAGGCCATCATTTCTAGTAAAGTTGTATTATATTTGACTGTGGTCAGGCTTCCTGGGGGGGGGGGCTCCCTGTTGACGTGAAGGTCTATCATCTGGCTCATTGGCTGATGAACCTGCAAGCTTTTCGACCTATTACAGTCGGGTGTTGCCCTTTCATGTTAGCAGATTCACGCTCCCTGTGTTGAGCTGTTTGGGGAGTGTCCTGCAGCATATTTTAATAAGAACTGCATTCTGGGAAAGACAAGTAGCCCTGGCTTCTCGGGAGCCAATGCTGACGGTGAGCGTTTGAACTGTTCAAACACCTGCTGCACATATTAATCTATGAGCTGCTCACCTGCAGGAACAAGTCAAATATATCATTGCTGCTTCTGTGGACGCAGCTGGAGAGAACAGTACAGTATCATCTCACCTCAAACTTGCCAATGAACTCTGCGAAGATGGCGAAGAAGGTCTCCGTGTTGGCGGACTGGCTGTCCTCCCCGAAGAAGGAGGCCACCTTGGAGAACTCCTCCATCGCTTGGGTCTGCAGAGACTCCAGAGACTGGATTGCAGGGTGGCTGTTCTCCAAAAAGCTCTGTGGGTGCAAAGGGTCACACATTAAAGAGGCACGCCGCCAATCTGTACACAGCAAAGTCAGTTTACTTGTCACGAGGAGTTCTGCTAATGTCTTCTATGGCCCTGAAGGAGTTTTCTCAAGTGAGGAAATAACCTTGATGAAGTTGCTTTACACACTTTTATACAAACCGGAGGTGTTGGAAAGATGGAGATCTAACAAAAGATGAAACTGAATTGCTTATACTTTGGACTAAAAGTCAGGCTACATTGCCACGTTTCATTAATTCTTACGATGCAAGTGGATTTTCCCCCTGTTTCAGTCTTTTATGCTAAGCTAAGCGAAACAGTTTCTGGACCCGAGCCTCATATTTACTGCACAGACTTAAGAGGGACATTGATCTTCTCATCTACCTCTCAAGAAAGCTAAGCATAAGCATATTTCCCCAAAACGTTTCCTTCCATGACACAACATGTCAGCAACCAGTAGCTTCCATGACCTGGTATATGTGTATGTGTATTGTATATTTAAAGCAGTTAGCGTACGCTCATGACAGAGGCAAAGTGGTCCTCGGAGGTGGGCGGGATCTTCAGACAGGCCTTCCTGATGTCCAGGATGGTGGAGTTAAGGTCACTCAGCTCTGCTGTGACGGCCCTCTGGTTCACTGAACACCGTTAAGATGGAAATATTAGGTGATGAGTTAGCAAAACAGTAGCAGTTATTAACACCTGTGCATGGTTTAATTGCTTTTAGTTAAGTCGGCCTGCCCTGCAGTGACACACAGCGTACTGTATGGAAATGATCATTTCACAGGCTGGAATGACTGCATTTGGCTGCTGAAGCAGATTTAAAGCGCACTGCCGCTGTAACATCAGCGTACCCTTGGCTGCCAGAGGCACCGTTGTGAGGTCTCTGGAAAAGTTGAGCAGCTCAGGGAAGTGTTGGCACAGAGACTTGGCCAGAATGTGGAGGAAGGTGGATTTCCCGTCGACTGTTTTGGTTGTGCTTAGCTGCGGGACACAAAGGAAGGAATGAATGACCAAAAATAACATAGTCAGGATGAACACGACGTGGCTGAAACGCAGGGGTTATTGCTGTACCTCGGTTAGGAAGTTGATCTTAAAACTGGTTGTCCTGTGGCTCTTGGGCTGGCCGTTGTTGAGGTAATTTCCCATTGCAAGTACAAACTGTGGGCAAAAAAACCCAAACAACTTAATGACCACAATTCATATGAAGGTGGATGGCTTCACATTCTTTTTCCCTGCTGTGGATGTTTACCTCCAGGATTTTGGCCAGCTTCTTGCTGCTCTTCAGCTCCACTGAAGCCTTGTAGATGTACTCGTACGCAACCTTCATCTCCTCCATCCTCTCCTGCAGGGTGGTCTTGAAGTGGAGGCTTCGCAGACGGGTTTTATACTCGGGCACCATCAGCATCTGAAACACACAAAAACATTTAATTTACTCAAATCGCTCCATCTTGATTTTTTTTCTTTGGTTGAGTGTCCTTTGTTGTGCGTACCTGGAAGATGAACTGGTCGGGCTCACTCAGTTTGGCCGGGTCCTGTTCAAACTGCTCGTACTGTTTGACCTCTTCGTTGTCCGGCGCGTAGAGCAGCAGCTGCTTGATGTGGGCGGGCTCCAGCCGGTCGGTGGTCATGTCCATCAGGACCTGACGCAGCTCGCTGGCGGAGAGCTTCAGGTGGGCGATGAGGATGGCTGCAGAGAGGAGGAGGAGGAGGAGGAGGAGGAGGAGAAGGAGGAGGAGAAGGAGGAGGAGGAGGAGGAGGAGGAGGAGAAGGAGGGGGAGGAAGACGTGGAGGAATTACTTGCGTTTTTTCGACATTATGAAGAGGATCAACATGTTCCCGACAAAACCGTTCCTCCGCCTCTGACGACGTGTTACTTTCCACCGTGTATTATTCATAGAGAGACTTTGTAAATATGTTCTTTCGCCAAAATGAGATTTAAATTTCTATTTTACTTTTTCATTTGTTATATACAGTATGTTATTTACACATGCATCCAAGGCAGTTAAGATATTATCACTAAGAAATAAATCCTAAATATCCCAAGATGTACCACTTTTATACAGCTCACACTGTAAACAACAGAAACCTAAATAAATTAAAGAAAATGAGCTTTTCACTTGTATTTAACAGTATTTAACAGTTGCTTTGGCTTCCAATTATAGACCTCTTAACACTAAATGTTTTTTATCGCCGCATGGTGTTTATCACTTCATTTTAATAATAGTTGCAATTTAAATAGAGTAGTCTGTCACATAATGCTGTAAATACATTTTCCTCAATACAGTGTCTGCAGTATTTGCTCAAAGATTATACAAATAGTACAGCAGATGTAATGATTGCACTTTGCATTACTCGCCATTATCCCTGTTAAATTCATGTATTGCTCACATCTATATTTTCACATTATGTTACTTATTTAACTAACAGGCTGTAATTAGGCTAAAAATAATCTCATCCAGCTAATTTAGTACTTTGAGCTCAGTTTAAGGATTGCTATATTAATCAGATTTTATCTCGGATAAGTGCTTTTATTTTGAAATAAAGGTTTAAATGAGCAGAGCCTTTAAACTGTCTTCAGTGTTTATATGATTTGCTGAGTGCTGATCATGTGACAACAGAACACTCTTATTTGGAAATGAAGGCAAAATGAGTAGAGTTGAAAGCATGAGCAGCATTTATAAGTGCTGATCATGTGATAAAATAAGGCAGGTGTGTTGGGAAGCCACCCAGCATGCATTGGGGCAATAGATTCGACGTAACAACACAGGTGTCATTTCATGTGTTCCTGCATTGTTACCGGCGTTCTACACTGTGCGTCACAACGTCACCACACTTTCACCACACGTAGAAGTTACCTGTGAATGCGATCAGACTACGAGTGATGTTGGTGCATGATGGACGTGTTAACAGAGAGCCTGGTACAACATTTTAATAACCATGAAGAAAATGAATACCGTAATCATTTTTAATCATAAAGAGGAACATGTTTTTTTTTTTTTTGGATCACCAAGTGAAGACACATTTTCATCACGAGAACGTGAACATTTATTCTCTTAATCACAGGAAGAGGATGGCGGCAGTCAGTAGGGGCAGTAGAGAATCACCGCTCTTAATTTGGAATGAAGGACACACGGCAGCAAGAAAGACATTTTACAGAAACTAATACAGCAGGTCAACCAGTAACACAAACAAAGTACAGGATTATTGACAGTTCGCCGGATCATGATCAATAACTCCACACATGAACTCATTTACGGATACAAATGGCTCTCTTTCTTAGATTTATGACGAAAGAGTGTCAATAACAATGATGATTTAAGATGAGAACATGCAGGGTATTGATCTGATGATCTGTTATTTTTCACAATAAAGAGTTACTTATACATGATAAAATATACAGAAATATAATAAACAATACACAAGAAAATATAGTTTTGAGATAGTGTGAGCAAAAAGACATGAACTCAACTGAAAGACTGAGTGCTACAAACGGAGATGGGAATAATTCAAATGTATTAAATGAATAACTGCAAAAAGAATTGTGCAATTAAAGATGTTTTCCCAGTTTAATAGCATGCGCCTCATTGTCACCCTAAAGTCTCTTTCATGTTCAGCTGGAACCTTCACCTATCATGCACCAACACCACTCGTAGGTTAACTGTATTCACTGGTAACATCCACTTAACAGTCATGAAAGTGTGGAAACATTGTGCGGCTCAATGTAGAAGATAATAACAGCAGTAACAGCGCAGGAACACATAAAAAAATGAATTTATTGCCCCAGTGCATGCTGGGAGTGTTCCCAACACACCTGCCGCACGTAACTGCAATCAAATGATCAACAAATGATATCAACACCGACCGGGTTTGTATTCTTTTCAAAATAAGAGCGCTTATTGAAGATAACTCCATCCATGATGAACAAATCCATCGTCAGAACGAGTTCAAAGAACCAAATTAGTCGGATGAGAATTAACAGGATCATTTAAGCCTGATAACAGCACGTTAGCCTGAACTAGTTAAGTCACATTTGAAGAACAACATACTGCAATAAAAAAAAAAAAAACTCTCCAGTCAAGACAGAAAAATGACAATTAACCTTATTTTTCCAACACAGTGCATCGAATAAAAAAATGATAAACATAATATAATGAACAAAATGTCTGTTTACTGCTCCGTATCTTTATGTCATTTATTAGGTCATTGATTTTCATCGACATCCCGCCTACTGTAATGTGTTTCCTGTACAGAAACTTTGAATAAATTAGCTTTGTGTGACAAAGCTAATCTGAATCTTATCGTCACCACAGGCCATCGTGACCCATGAGTGTAACCTGAACTGGAAATTGCATAGTGTGTGTACATTTTCCCAAACTGACGAAAAAAAGTCTCACTTTCATTGGGTAAGAGAGGCTGCTGTTGTTGTTGTTGTTGTTGTTGTTGGATGGGCTTTGAGTCTCTGCTGACATGCTGCGCTACACTCTGACGTGCCCTCACATTATCCAGTATGACAGCTGTTGTCCTTTTCATTGAGATTAAGAATTTGAGCAGACCTGACACTGAGTTCAGGGTCTGCACTTGTGCTTGAAACATGTTTCTATGTGACAGCTGTGTGGAAAAGTGTACGAAAAAAATGTGAATGCATTTTACTCGACATCACTTACAGTCTTAAAACACAGTTGGCAGAAGTACATCAAGTCAATGGAGAAAATCGATCTCAGTGTTTTGCATTCTGAGATTTCATTGAGTCAATTCGGCGATTTGAAGCTATCGTAAAATACTGTTGTGTGTGTGTGTGTGTGTGTGCAATTTTGCCGTCGTCTCACAGACTTGACACACGACCTTTCAGGTGTGACCGTCTGCCGTGTTTTGATGGTACTTACAGGCGTTGTAGGCTTTCTTATGAGACAGAATCTCCACCACGTCTTTCTTTTTAAAGTTCTCTGGCAAGAAGGCTGGCTCTGGAGGAGAGACTGATAATATTAACAACAGTGTGAGGATGTGTTCTCCAGGCACCGGGGGTCAACACACACACACACACACACACACACACACAGACACACACAGACACACACATACACAGTGGCTAGATGTGGCAGGTTGATAGGTTAATAACACAGCTCCGCCGTTTGAGTCACCAGAGGCCAAAACGTCTGAGATATCTACAATAAATAATAGCACGGTGTGTGCTTCCTTTGGCAGAGCCGTGTTATTACTGATCTCTGTCAACACAGGAGAGGAGGAGTTGGGGGGGGGGGGGGGTTATGGTGCCTTATGGAGAATGGATTTGATGAACAGGTGAATGGAGCAGCTCCAAAA